>NW_027223757.1:76105614-76705614 GCF_028538775.1 Myotis yumanensis
TATTAAAACCAGATCATTCGGGGAGGGATGAGGCCGGTGCGAATGCGAGGGGGCGGGGCCTCGAGAGGGACCGGGCGGCCCTTTAAGGAGTTGGGGCGCTGGAGAGGCGGGAGCGGGCGGCGGAGAGGGTGGCGCGCGGCCCGGGAGTGGCTCTGGGCCGGGGGAAGCCCTTGCGTAACGTCTATTGCGAATTGTAAGGAAAAGTGCTCTTTTACAGTTTCCTTGTGAGTAAGACTCACCCTCTTGCTCCCGGGACTGCCCGAGTCCACCCACCCGCCTTGGGGTGGAGGGAGTCATGCCTGGAGCAAGAGTTCTTTCAAATTGTATCCTGCATCCGTTCTGTGCTATTTATTGCACTTTAAGGGTGGTGGTTTCCCCTCCTCACGGTCGTTGTTCAGCTTATCTTCCAGCTTCTTGATTGCAAATTTAAAGAATGCAGTTGGCCAACTTTGGCGTGGGGGTGCGTATGGATGAATACAGTGCATGACGTATGAGCTGGGCTGGGGAGCCGGCGGGAGAATGGTGCGGAGCAAGCAGCCTTAATTCTTTAATAGCGGGATCCGTGGCAGGAAGTGCTGTATAGAGTTGTACGGAAGAGCTGGTGTTGCTTGTTAGGCTTTGTAACTGTTCCCCTAATCGCTTGGTAGATAACCTGTTGGTTTGCACTTGTTTTTCTTGAACGTCCCAGCCAACAGCATTTGGTGCAGAATCTACAGATAACGCACGCGGCCGGTTCTGCACGCCATGCCTGTGGAGGATCACTTTTACTTTCCATCTGTGGTAGCGGCGGGAGGTGGATCACTCTCTTGGTCAGCTTGCCGCTGCCTCGGACTCTCCAGGAAAGCTCCACACTTGAAAGAGAAACATCACTCATGTCCCTTTGAGATTCCTACCCCCAGGTCATAGCTTGTCATTGCCAGGAATTTTTCTGTAGTGTTTTCTCTTGCATTTCCTTTTCTTTTCCATTTCTAACGGAAGGCAAAAGGGAAAATGTTGATGATGGTTACAGATGACCAATTTTACAGAATATAGGGTAGAACTTTGCTGAGAAGTTTGATTGTCAGGTTTTTAAGAAAAATACCTCATAACTTCAGACTATCCTCATCCCCAATTCAGTTTCCTTGTCTGTCTCTAAATAGAGTGTCATGTTACAGAATTGTTGATTTCAAGAGATGATACAAGTGAGAGAGCCTAACATGGGTCTGCCAAGTGTTTCCTTCTCCACTTTTTTTTTCTTCTTGGGGAAGGGGAAGTGAGGTTTAGGGGATGTGGCCAACAATGACATCCGAGAATCTTAAATAACGGAGAATATTCAAAACTAGGTTTTCATGAACACAAATTTCAGTATCCCTATGAAGTCACTTTTGAAAATGAGGTAAGTTATCTCATTCCCTGGGATGAGTAGAGTTTTTGTTTTTTATTAGAGACCTTGATTTTTGGATGTTTGACATTTGCAAGGACTTTTCAGGGATCTTTTTTTTTTTCATCTCCACCTGGTTCGCTCTCGGCATAATTATTGGTTGCCCTCTGGCTGCTATAGATGAGCATATCAGTCCTTGGGTGTCTTATTTCCCACTTGAATTATACAAATCAAGGTAAACCTGGTAACCTTCCTTTAGGATAACTCTGATGCCTAAGTAGATGGTAAAGAGTTCGAGTAATGGTTTTACTTCTTTCTTACTCCGCCACATTCTTCCTCTCCCCTGAGAAATTTTGTAATTATTTTGAATTTGGGTTCCTCCTCTGTTGCCTACCAACTCTTCTGTTCCTGATGGGATCATCTTTCCATTAGTTACCCATAACTAAGTCTTTACATACATTCAGTTTTAGATAATTTTGATGTGAGTACCGTCCTTTAAATAGTTGCTTTCCATACATAATTCTTATGCCATCCTGTTAAAAGTGTTATCCTTACCTTAAAGAATGAGAACTAAGGCCTAGAAGTGCCAAGTGATTTTTCCAAATTCATCTCTCTCTCTCTCTCTCTCTCTCTCTCTCTCTCTCTCTCTCTCTCATTATACCTACCTGCTCCTTTGTCTATCCTTGCACTCCTAGAACTTGTTCAGTGAACTATGTGCCATTTATGTAACTCTGTTACTCTGTAACTTACAAATCTAACCCCATATTTAAAGGACCATCTTCAAGCCATCCAAGATTAACAGTTTGTCATCATTCAGATCTGCCTAAAATCTATTCCCTTCCTTTTAGCCCATATTTTATTCATTCTTTTTATTCATTAACTTGTCAGTTACTGAATATGGTGTGCACGCGCATGCGTGTGTGTGTGTGTGTGTGTGTGTGTGTGTGTTTGAGAGAGAGAGAGAGAAAGAGAGAGAGAGAGAGAGATTGATTGATTGCAGGAGAGGTTGTATTATAAAGTTGAAAGACATCAAAGGGCTTTCTGAATTAGCTTACACTTTAATCCTTTCATACCCATACCTAATCTGCACCTTGGGCTGAAAGGAGGTCGGTAGCAGATTACTGGAGGACTTGTCTAATTATACCTGATAAAGCTTTATGGCAGAGCTATTCACATTAGAAACATCAGTGCCTCATACTCTAGAATTGGTTAGGGTGCTTTTTGTGCAGGAGACAGACAACCCAACTCAGATGGGCTTAAATGAGCACCTGACCCGAAAAGTCCTAATGGCAGAACTTGTTCTTGTTACTCTGAAGTGTTCTCCAGTGTTGTTATATTCATAGTCTGATTTTTCAAGATGACTTCCAACAACAGTTTAGACCAGGGGTGGGCAAACTTTTTGACTCGAGGGCCACAATGGGTTCTTAAACTGGACCGGAGGGCCGGAACAAAAGCATGGATGGAGTGTTTGTGTGAACTAACATAAATTCAAAGTAAACATCATTACATAAAAGGGTACGGGTACGGTCTTTTTTTTTTTTTTAGTTTTATTCATTTCAAACGGGCCGGATTCGGCCCGCGGGCCGTAGTTTGCCCACGGCTGACTTAGGCCATGTTTACCTGAAGAAATTAATAACTAGATAAATATGATAACCTGGGGTCCATCCCAGAACTGAGGAAGTGGATTTACAAAGCACCTCGTCCTAGGCATTTTGGCTCAGTGGATAGTGTTTGCCTGCAGACTAAAGGGTCCCAGGTTCGATTCCGGCCAAGGGCACATTCCTGGGTTGTGGACTCGATCCCCTCCAGTGGGGAGCGTGCAGGAGGCAGCCAATCAATGATTCTCTCTCATCATTGATGTTTCTCTCTCCCTTCTTCTTTGAAATCAATAAAAAAAAAAAAAAATCACCTCATCTACCTGGCTGCTATTACATCTTAAGGAAGGGCCTGTGTGGACATGGGAGAAGTGAGCCACGGCGGTGGCAGTAAAGGCCTCAAAGAATGTTAGTAGTAAAGAAACAATTGGATTAAACTAAATAGAATTGAACTGACATTTGAATTTAGGCTTACATTTCATAGAGGAATCTTACGTCTAGAGATAGAGGACAGGCATTCTTTCAGAGAGGGAGTTTGGAGAGTAAGCAAGTGTAGAATTATTGAGCAAAAGGCAGGTAGTCCCGTTGGCAGAAACTGATAGAGAGGGCAGAAATGGAAGAAAAAATTAGAAAGGCAAGTTGTTGGTGATAATAAAAATGGTTAACTTTTATTGAGCTATTATGTGTCAAACCCAGCACTGAGCACTGTTTACATGGATTTGTCTCAATGACTAATGATTGTTACTATGAGCATTTCCACTTTACAGGTGGGGAAATGGAGGCTCAGAGACACTTGCCCAAGGTCACAAAGCATTCCAGCCAGGTTGTCATATCTCCTAGCCCGCTGGGAGGCCCCACTTTGAGCCATGGCCGTGAACATAGACTGGAGAGAGCTAATTGAACTAGCTTGTTGCTTGGATAAGGTCTGTGTGACTTGGAGACCAATTGGATTTCAGGGCCAACAAGAGGAAGGGCACTCTTAAGATTGGGTGGTAGAAGAAACATGGTATCATAAAGGGAGGATGAGGAAGCTTTGTAATCAGGTGGAAATATCCTAACAGTCCAGCTACATGTCCACACAAATCATTTCTTCCTCTTGAGTCTCAATTTCTCCTCTTTGCAGCCTCTCTTAACTACTTTCTTTGTTGTTGCCCTTCTGCAAGTACATGTTTCTACCACATTTCATTCATTTTGAGACAGTTTTTCATGTTTTAGCATATCTGGGTAGAGATGCAGCTTATAATCAGTGCATCTTCAAATCACTACAAGCATTTTCCACACTTTAATATTACTGTAACTAGGATGCTTCCCACCTTGTAATGAAGTATCGCTAGTGAGAAAAGGCAGATCCCAGTATTGCTAAAGCTCATGCAGCCATTTGCTGGTGGATCCAAGAGTAAGAACCAAGTCTTCTGGGCTCCTTCCATCAGCTAGGTTACCTCAACTCACATAATAGGTGTTAAAATAAACGTTGCCTCATGCTACAGGATTGTAATAAAGCACATGCACATTTCTTTTTTGATTGCAACTCAAGTAATGTGAGAATTTTGGAAGGCATGGTTGTTTAAGGTAGGATGCCTCACCTTTGTATAGAACCTAGCTGCCATGGTTTCTTGTTCCAACTTGCCACCAGCCATAAGAAAATCAACTCTGGGCATTGGCCTTTTTTTCTTTAAAAATACAAGATTTAAACCAACGTGACTTCCAAGGCCCTTTCAGAAGTAAATTTTTTCTTTTCCCTTTTGCCAAGAGCAAATCCTTTGTTTCAGTTTGACCAAGGATAGGGACTGAAAGTTGAGATCACTCAGGTCTTAGAAAGGTAGATGTCAGAATCACTACAGTTTCTCTTTAAGTGGTTAAACATAACCCGGGAGATGTTTTGGCCTAGCAAAGTGACTTGTTTAGGAAGATAACCTGGCCTCATTTTGAATTACTGTAATAGGAACTCCCATCCATCCATCCATGCCCCCAACCCCAATTTCAATCCATAAATTTTATTATTACTAAACTATTTGGTTCCTACTGGCCTCCCGCTGGCATGTTTTGTCCATGGGAAAATTTTTATTTGACTTGTAGGCATTCACTTTTAGACTTGTGTGCCTGGGTTTAAAATATTCGTGCATGGTGAGTGTTCAGAAAAACACAATTCCCACCCTTGCTCGTCCTCCTCCCCCACCATTGTTTGAAGTACAGCTGTGTGTGATGTGTTTAGTCTTGCTAACTGGGATTTAGGAAATAGTTGTTTTCTCTTCGGATTTTTAGTGCTGGTACTGTCACCTTTTCTCCATTAGGGGAATAACCATTTCTTGAAACATAACTGCAATTTCTAACGATAATCCTTATACTGGGTCAGCACCCTACTGTTAGCACATGCCAGTTACAGGTTCCATCTCTATGAAGTTCTACCTTTGCCCTTTCCTTTCCCCATTGTCAACAACTTCCCCCTGTTAGAATCTTTCATAAGCCCATACTAAACAGACCTCATAAAGTCATGTTGGAGAATTGGCCTTTATTTTATGAGTTATTCTGATCCCCAGATTACCTATTCCCCTTTTTTCTTGGCCCAGCAAACAGTACTACGAAGTAATTGTTATGAATTTTTCTTTCCCCAAAGAATAGTTCTCATGATACCAAATTCAGTAATTATTAATATGTTTCCCTGGGGGGTTGGCAGTGTTTGTCCCTAGGGGTAGTGTTCAGGGTACCTCTGCTTCAGTCTTTGGCAGAATAAAGAAATTACTTTAATATTTAAATTACTTAAATACTTAAATTTGACACCTCCGTCTGCCCAATTTGTGAGCTGATACATGCCTCTGTAAAAATTTGAGTTTACTTTTTATGAAAATTCTGAGTATTTATCTCTTCTGCAGATTTGAGGTTCATTGATAAGAGCATCTACTGTGCTTTTTTTTTTTTTTAATTTAAGCAAAGCTGTAGGAAGCAGGTTGAAGAAAGTACCTTTCAGGCTAGCAGCTACCCATCTGGATAGGGTTCCAAATCTGCCACCTATGGCTCTGTTGGCTCTGGCAAGGAGTTATTCCACCTCTTTGAGACTTCTCTGTAGAAATTGGAAGTGATTTTACCTGTGCCTACTATGGAGGGTATTCAAACCATCAGTATTACACATGAAAGTTATCTAGGGAACTGACTTAATTTGATGATCATGGTAAAGAGATCCCTCTATTGTATAAGATGTTCACTGAAGCATTGTCCATAACAGCAAAAGATCAAAAGAGTAGAGTAAATGTCCTTCAGAAGAGTAAATCACACTACAGCTGGGCAATGGAATACTTTGCAGTTTATGAGAAGAATGAGGCTGATCTGTGGGTACTGAATACAGCTGCTCAATACCACATACCGGGCACTTTTCTAAGGCCCTCTATGTATATTTATTTTGGCCTCACAAACCCCCTGAGGTAGGTACCCCAGTTTTGCAGATGAGGAAACTATAAGGCACAGGAAGGTTAAGTGACTTGTTTAAGGCTCCACAGCCAGCAGGTAGCAGAGTCAGGATTCAAACTCAGGCAGGCTGCCTGCAGTCTGCTCGTTACCACCTTGGCATGCTGCACGCGGTTAGACCTAAATAGTAATCTTTGCATTTGCAGCTCTTGATACACAACTGGAAGAAACAAAGCTGAGCTTCTTACTCATCATTACATTCTGGATGTTGACAATATATTCAATATAGAACTTTTGACAGTAACTAACTGTTAGGGAAAAGTAAGCTAATAGGGGAATAACCTTTATGATCAGTCCTTGAAAAAGTGACCTTTTTGTTTTTTTCCTGACTCCATTTTTAGAGATTTTGCCCTTTTGATATAATCAGAAGTGCAAACACAGAAGAGCTCTATAATTATTGGTGTAAGAAATCAGTGTTCAAAGCCCAGTTGCCAATTGGCTGGACTAGCATGACTGGCCAAGGACATCTGGCATCGGTTTCTTTACCTGGCCTTGCCTGGGTTTGATTTACAGAGTGGTAAGATCTCAAAGGTGTGGCCTGGGAGGGACGGGCACCCAAATCCTCTAGTGAGCCTCTGTCTCCAGACGGTCTGATTTCCCTTGGGTGGAGGTGTAAGTCATGTATATTTTGAAAACATCTACTAGGTCAGCTGACACAGGTCCTACTAAGGGCCACTTGTTCAGACTGAAGATAGACATGTTTTCACCACCTTCAGTTCTCTTGGGTCATTAGACTCTGTTAAGTGCGTCTTTATTATATTTCTGGGTGTGGTCTCTAGGTCTGACAGCATTATGTTGGCTATGAGTACCATAATTCCTGAAATAAGAGAATCACAAAATGCACAGAATGGCTTATATATTAACATGGAATATGACAGGTGATAAAACAACTTCTATAGACACACTCTAGGGAATAGATGAATAAATGATTATTAGATTGTGCTTGCTTTTAAAAATGCCACAGTGTAGCCTTGCTGGCATGGCTCAGTGGTTGAGAGTTGACCTATGAACCTGGAGGTTGTGGTTTGATTCCCCGTCAGGCACATGCCTGGGTTGCCAGCTAGATCCCCAGTGTGGGGCATGCAGGAGGCAGCCAATCAGTGATTCTCTCTCATCATTGGTGTTTCTATCTCTCTCTCCCTCTCCCTTACTTTCTGAAATAAATAAAAAAATATTTTTAAAAAATGCCACGGTGTAGCAGGCTTTTTTTTTTTTTTAATACATTTAACTCTGCCTCTCCCTCTCCTCATTCACCC
The DNA here is from genome assembly GCF_028538775.1 of Myotis yumanensis. Lineage (NCBI taxonomy): Eukaryota > Metazoa > Chordata > Mammalia > Chiroptera > Vespertilionidae > Myotis > Myotis yumanensis. The sequence continues at coordinate 76,113,285 of NW_027223757.1, forward strand.
CCACACTCAAACAACATTTATAAAATGTAGGTGTTTAGATTCAGTTTTTAAAAATAAATGTGTTTTTATGTCACATACCTTATTTATATTCCACAGGTTTGAATTTATGTTTCTCCACCCTCTTTTAATTTCTACCAAGGCAACAACACTGCCTTTGTATATTTTGTATGAGTGAGCCTGGAGAACATGATAATTTATTTTGAGTATTCAGGTAATCACATCAGCTAAGAGATGGCAATCAGATAAGAATTACTAACTGCATATAGCAGAAGATGTTGCTTAAACGCCTCTTAAATGTTTCTCTCCCAGCTATTTGTAATTCCAGTCTAATTTAATGCCGGGAATATGATTGAAGTGGAGCTCAGCCTCTTTCAGGTCTTGAAGGGACCCGGTAGAGGCATGCTTGGGATCTTGAAGCCCCTGGCCAGTGCTTTGACATTGACTGTCTTCTCTACAAGTTTGCTTCAACCAAGAAGGTGGCTGCCCTGTGAAACAGGTCAGGGTTTCTCCAAAGAACAGGGCCCCTGCAAGATAGTATCTCAGGACTTCCCTGTCCCCAAGAGGATGCTATAAATACTGTGCTTCATTTCCAGAGCAGCTCTTTTTTGTTTACTTGGCAAGGAAATGTGGGTTTGGAATAGGCTCAGTGACCCCAAAGGAATATGAGTGCATTGCACAGTGAGGAACGTGCTTTTCACTGAGCCCTGGCACAGAGCTGCATGCTTGAGTTTCTCATCTTTTTAAGAAATAGGACTCGCATATTTTATTTTATTTTTTTCTCTTTTAATTTATTTTCTATCTTTTTTTTTAATTTAAATTTTAAATTCTTTTCTCTTTATCCAGAGGGGGGGTGTGGGGGTGGAGGTTCGGGGGAGGTGGATGGGACTGGTATATTTTAAAGGGCTTTCCAGAATTTAAGATTTAGTTGAATAGTATTCAAGGTACTGTTGGAAGACCGATTTCTTTCCTTTTTTAAAAAGTTTAAATTCTTTATTGTTTAAAGTATTACATAGGTCTCCTTTTTCCCCCATTGACCACTCCCTGCCGCCCCCCCCCAGCACATACCCTCACCCTCCAACCCCACCTGTGTCCATTGGTTATGCTCATATGCACCCCACCTGTCTGTGTCCACTGGTTATGCTCATATGCATGCATACAAGTCCTTTGGTTGATCTCTTACCCCCTCACCCCCCGCCTTCCCTCATAGGTTGGACAGTCTGTTCAATGCTTCTAAGACTCTGGTTCTATTTTTGTTCATCAGTTTATGTTGTTCATTATATTCCACAAATGAGTGAGATCATGTGATATTTATCTTTCTCTGACTGGCTTATTTCACTTAGCATAATGCTCTCCAGTTCTATCCATGCTGTTGCAAATGGTAAGAATTTTTTTTTTTTTTTTTACAGCAGCATAGTATTCCATTGTGTAGATGTACCACAGTTTTCTAATCCACTCATCAGCTGATGAGCACTTAGGCTGTTTCCAAATCTTAGCTATTGTAATTGTGCTACTATGAACATAGGAGTGCATATATCCTTTCTGATTGGTGTTTCTGGTTTCTTGGGATATATTCTTAGAAGTGGGATTAGTCGGTCAAATGGAAGTTCTATTTTTAATTTTTTAAAATATATTTTTATTGATTTCAGAGAGGAAGGGAGAGAGATTAAGCATTTTTTCATATGTCTCATGGCCTTCTCTATGTCTTCTTTCGAAAAGTGTCTACTTAGGTCCTTTGCCCATTTTTTTTTTTTAATATTTTAATAATTTTTATTTCTTAAAGTATTACAAAGAGTATTACATATGTCTCCTTTTTTCCCCCCCTTGAGATTCCCCCGGCCCCTACCCCCCGCCCCCCCCCCCGCCCCGTGTCTTGTGTCCATTGGTTAATCTTATATGCATGCATATAAGTCCTTCAGTTGGTCTCTTAATCCCCCCCCCCCAACCCTCCCCAGGCTTCCCACTATAGTTTAACATTCTGTTCAATGTTGCTCTGCTTCTGTATCTACCCCTGTTCATCAGTCCATACTGGTCACCTTTATTTGTCCCAACCTCACTGGAGTAGTCTCAACCTCACCAGGGCCGTCTGAGCCTCACCAGGGCCGTTTCAACCTCACCGGGGCTGTCCCTACCTCACGGGGGCCGTTTCAACCTCACCGGGGTCGTCCCTACCTCACGGGGGCCGTTTCAACCTCACCGGGGTCGTCCCTACCTCACGGGGGCCGTTTCAACCTCACCGGGGTCGTCCCTACCACACCGGGGCCGTTTCAACCTGACCGGGGTTGTCCCTACCACACCGGGGCCGTTTCGACCTGACCGGGGTTGTCCCTACCAGACCGGGGTCGTCCCTACCTCACGGGGGCCGTTTCAACCTCACCGGGGTCATCCCTACCTCACGGGGGCCGTTTCAACCTCACCGGGGTTGTCCCTACCACACCGGGGCTGTTTCAACCTGACCGGGGTTGTCCCTACCACACCGGGGCCGTTTCGACCTGACTGGGGTCGTCCCTACCTCACGGGGGCCGTTTCAACCTCACCGGGGTCGTCCCTACCTCACGGGGGCCGTTTCAACCTCACCGGGGTTGTCCCTACCACACCGGGGCTGTTTCAACCTGACCGGGGTTGTCCCTACCTCACGGGGGCCGTTTCAACCTCACCGGGGTCGTCCCTACCTCACGGGGGCCGTTTCAACCTGACCGGGGTTGTCCCTACCACACCGGGGCCGTTTCGACCTGACCAGGGTCGTCCCTACCTCACGGGGGCTGTTTCAACCTCACCGCCTTTGCCCATTTTTTGATTAGATTGTTTATCTTCTTTTTGTTAAGTTGTATGAGTTCCCTATAAATGTTGGAGATTAAACCCTTATCAGAGATAACATTGGCAAATTTGTTCTCCCATGCAGTGGGTTTTCTTGTTTTGATGATGGTTTCTTTCACAGTGCAGAAGCTTTTATATTTTGATGTAGTCCCGTTTGTTTATTTTCTCCTTAGTTTTTATTGCCCTAGGAAAGTGGTTGGCAAACTCATTAGTCAACAGAGCCAAATATCAACAGTACAATGATTGAAATTTCTTTTGAGAGCCAAATTTTTTAAACTTAAACTATATAGGTAGGTACATTGTTATTAACTTAATTAGGGTACTCCTAAGGCTTAGGAAGAGCCACACTCAAGGGGCCAAAGAGCCGCAGTTTGCCGACCACGGCCCTAGGAGATATATCAGTAAAGATATTGCTACGACATATGTCTGATATTTTGCTGCCTATGGCTTCTTCTAGGATTTTTATGGTTTCCCGTCTTACGTTTAAGTCCTTTATCCATTTTGAGTTTATTTTTGTGTATGGTGTAAGTTGGTGGTCTAGTTTCATTTTTTTGCATGTATCCATCCAATTTTCCCATCACCATTTATTAAAGAGACTGTATTGACTCCATTGTATGCTCTTGCCTCCTTTGTCAAATATTACTATTAATTGAGCATAATGGCTTGGGTTGATCTCTGGGTTCTCTGTTCTGTTCCATTGGACTATATGTCTGTTCTTGTGCCAGTACCAGGCAGTTTTGAGAACAGTGGCTTTGTAGTATAGCTTGATATCTGGTATTGTGATCCCTCTAACTTTGTTCTTTCTCAGGATTGCTGCAGCTATTTGGGATCTTTTTTGATTCTAGATGAATTTTTGGAGAGTTTGTTCTAGGTCTTTGAAGTATGCCATTGGTATTTTAATGGGGATTGCATTGAACCTATAGATTACTTTGGGTAGTGTGGACATTTTAATGATGTTGATTCTTCCAATCCATGAACACGGTATATTCTTCCATTTGTTTATGTGGAAGACCGATTTCAATGGGTGACCTAGTTGAATTCAAGTATCCACCCACCCATTATCCATCTCAGATATTTATTTCTAACACTTCTTTCCTTTAAACTCCAGTCTCATAACTTCCATCAGTGTGGTTCACCTGGATGCCCTGCAAATCTCTTTCTCCTGTTGGCCAACATGGTCAGGAGCACCACCATCCACCAGTTTTCCCAAGCCATCGAGCCAGCAGCAGTACTCGGGTCCTTTTCTCTCCCATCAACCACATCCTTCTCCCACTCCCTCCACCTGTACTCACCACATTTGTCCATTCAGGCTTCTCTGTCCCTCTCTGTCACCCCCTTCCCCTTCCTCTGTCTGCCCCTAGAGCAGGGGTGGGCAAACTTTTTGACTCGAGGGCCACAGTGGGTTCTTAAACTGGACGGGAGGGCCGGAACAAAAGCATGGATGGAGTGTTTGTGTGAACTAATATAAATTCAAAGTAAACATCATTACATAAAAGGGTACGGTCTTTTTTTTTTTTTTAGTTTTATTCATTTCAAACGGGCGGATCCGGCCCCGCCCCCGCCCGACGGGCCGGGCCGTAGTTTGCCCATGGCTGCCCTAGAGGCAAATCAGTCCCTTGAAGATAGCAGTTTCTCCCTGGCACCCTTCTGTTTCCCTGTGTTCTGGTCCCTAATCTGTCTTCACAGTGGTCTTTTGACATGTTAATAGGATCATTTCACTCCACCCTGTAAACTTCATTTACTCTCTCCTTGGGCCATCCTTGATCCAGCTTCATTTCTTGCCACTTTCCCGCCTGCACTTTTAACTCTGAGCACACCACAGACTGTATTTCCCCAAATGTACCTTGTCTGCTCCCATCTCTATTCCATACATATTTGGATGCTTCCTCATCAGTTGCTCCCACCAAAAACAAAAACGCAAAAGCAAAGCAAACTTAATGGGAAAGTCCTGTTCTTCAGAGGTCGAACACTCACACCCTAGGTCCTTTGATCCTTCTGACTGAATTAAATGTTCTTCCCCTTCCTACGTATGAAGCCTGGTTCAATACCTAACCTTCTTGTGCCTCAGCTTCATCCTTCTTAAAGTGAGAATAACTAGTACTTTTCTCTTTGCTCAGTGCCTGGCACGTTAATCTCTGTATTGTTGGTTCCTATATACCATTTGGCATATAGTAGATATCTAGCAATTATTTGCATGTATATCTCTCTAAATATGTACCATTCAAGAGTAATCCATTCAGTAATCTGTGCTAATGGCTCTGTGAAGGTGAGTGTACCTTGATAGCCTGAGACTATATAATATTTCATGAATGGGGAGTCCACCTGAGCCCGGGACTCGGGAGGGCCAGCTTCCCTGCCCAGTGTTGCCATTCTCCCCTCCAGAGTAGAGCAGCAACAGCCTTCAGGCCATACACATTGCTAGACATCCCACATGCCCAGGAGCAGAGATGACTCATGCTTTTATTTTAAAGGCTCTTATTTGCATATTTCCTTGTAGAGCATTCAGGTAGAATATGCCAGTAGTTCACCACACTGGTAGCACTGTGCCCAAGCAAGGAAAGCGTGAACTTTTCCATGATATTTTGGTTGGCTACAACATTAAGCCCAGTTGGAAACAGACCATATAGGTTGGACAGAGTCTACCTGCTTCATTAGACACGTGGTCACTAATTCATTGATCATTCACACTCACTCACTTTTAAGGGTTTCTGTGTGCGCTCTCTGCTAAGGAGCACGGATCTTGCAGGGACAATACAATTATTGGCAAAGAAATAGTAATCCAGTTGAAGAGGTGAGATATGTACTTGAGCCAACAGGTAATTATTGGTACTGTGGATATGATCATGTGTGTTGTACTTACGTTTGGCTGCAAGTGATGGAGATCTCAAAGTAATAGTGGCTCCAATAATGGGATCTTAAAACAAGGTTGAAGTTTCTATCTCTTATAAAAGGCTGGGGTGAGGATGGTGGACGGTCCAGAGCTGGCATGACCAACCTTAGGCTCCTTCTAGCTCAATGTATGACAGGTTTAGAGTGCAGTGCCATCCTCCAGGCGGCAGGTGAGAGGAAGAGGCAAAGAGAGTACAAAGGGCAGAGAATTGATTCATGTTTTCTCTTAGGGGAAGTTCCCAGAAACTGCCCCTATACAATTCTGCCAGGGCTTAAACGGAGCTGCAAAAAAAAAAAGCTGGAAAATCTCATCTTGATTCTGGGTGGTTGTGGGCAACTGAAAAGTCCTGTTACAGAATTTGGGCATCAGCCACCAGTTGTTGCTAACAGTCCCACCCACCACCCACCACCCACGTGGAAGTTGGAGGACAGAGCTGCAAAAGTCCAGTTGCCAAGGAAGCACAGGAAGCACGCCTAAATCAGATTGGGAGGTCAGGAAAGGTTGCCTGGAGAATAAGCAGGAATCTGGTGGAAAGAGGAGAGTTCAAGGAAAGGCTCTGAGGTGCAGGGGGCAGGTAGCTGGAGGGTGGAAGGAGTATGTGAGGAACCGGAAGAAAGTCAATGAGGAAAACCAAAGGAGGAAAAAGACCCTGATCCTGTGGGTTCTAGGGGTCACATTGAGGACTTTGGACATTTTCCTAAGAGCCTTTAACTGGTTTTGAGGAGGGGCGTAACCTAGAAAGATGCTTTTTAGGGGGTGGGGAGCAAGACAAGACTGGAGGCAGGGAAGATCCGTTAGGAAGGGAGAGCATTTATTAGTTGACGTGAAAGTGGCCTTGGCTGCGTAGTTGCTTTCGGGATCAAAGGAAGCGATTAAAAGTCATCTCAATTTCAGAGAGTTTAAGACCTGGGGGAAGATTTTAGCAATTGGTCAGCCTTTTCACTCAACAGATGATGAGACCAAGGCTGAGATGTGAAGTGGCTTGCCCAGGCTCACACAGATGGCTATAGAGCAGCACCAGAAACCGTTTTTCTGCCTAAAGTCTTTCCTTGTTACTGTTAAATGTGCCAGTTTGGGGGAACAGGGCATTGTGGGCATTCAGAGAAGACAGAAGATACTGAGGGTGGGTGGCGTTGGCTCTGGGCCTTAAAAGATAAGTATGTATAATTTGGACAGGAGAGTGGAGGGGCCTGCTAGATAGAGCAGGTTATGTGAGGATGGATGTGGAGGAGAAGCCCAGGTGGTCTGGTGCTCCTGAGTTCTGCAGTTGGAGTACAGTAAGCACGAGGGTGTGTCAAGGAAGATAATGCTACTGAAGGGAGAGCATCTTGGATTATCCAGGTAGGCTCAGTGTGATCACCAGGGTCCTGAAATGTGGAAGAGGGAGGCAGAAGAGACTAGAAAGAAGGCAGCATGAAGAGACGTGGCCCAGTGTTGCTGACTTTGAAGATGGACAGAGGGGCCATAAACCAAGAAAAGCAGGCAGCCTCCAGAAAAGGCAAGGAAGAGGATTTTCCTGTAGAGCCTGCAAATAGGAGCGCAGCCCTGCTGGCATCTCGAGTTTAGTCCAGCGACACTCGTTTTGGGAATTCTGATCTGAAAGTAAGGTAAAGGTGTTGTTTTCAGCCACTGGTGTGTGGTAATTTGTTAGAGCAGCCTTAGAGAACTAATGCAGTGGTCAGTATTTGTTTGCAGAGTGAATGAGAGCTGTGCTTTGAGACATCAATATGACAGATCATTTATGAGTTGGATTGGATAGGAGAAAGTTCTGGAGACCAAGAAGTCCCTAGAAGACAATTCTGGGAAAGAGGTGATGAGGATGAGACTGGAGAAGGTTGGGTGGAGGTAGAAATGGGGGCCACTGACACTGGAGCACCATCAACAGGACCTGAAACCTCGGTGGCCCGTGTCCAGTACAGAGCGAGAGATGGAGCATGCATGCTTTCAGGACTGGATTCCTGGGAAGGCTGTGGGGCTAGTCACAGAAATAAGGGAGTCAGAAGGAAGAGAAGGTTGTAAAGGGAGTGTGCAGAATTCAGTTTTTGACTTGTTGAGTTTGAGTTCAGGAGGACCACATGTATGTAGGTGGAGAGAGATCAGATGGAAACGGGCCTTTGAGATTGGGATTGGAGATACAGGATCAGGTGTCATTGCTCATGAAGTAGCTATACTCTTCAAATTTCTCCAGCAAAAAGCCTCAGCAACCCTTAGGAATACAATGTCACAGTCCTTAATATTAAGAAGTTTTTCCTAGTGTTTTACCTAAATTACCTTTGCTGTCATTTGAATTCTGTATACCCTTTAAAAAAATTCATTTATTGATTGATTTTTGAGAGAGAAACATTGATTTTGTTGTTCCACTTATTTATGCATTCATTGATTGTTTCTTGTATGTGCCTTGACCAGAGATCAAACCCGAAACCTTGGTGTATTGAGACAACACTCTAACCCTGTGGTCGGCACAGGAAAAAAAAAATGCGTGCGGGCGCGCATGTACAGTGCGATTGAAACTTCGTGGTCCATGCGCAGAAGTCGGTATTTTGTGGAAGAGCCACACTCAAGGGGCCAAAGAGTCGCATGTGGCTCACGAGCCGCAGTTTGCTGAGCCGCAGTTTGCCGACCACTGCTCTAACCAAATGCGCTATCTGACCAGGGCAAATTCTGTATACCCTTAAAAAATTATCTTAATGAATAATAATAAGTAATTAGCATATTTAAATAAACTAAATAACATAATTCTGTAACCCCGTCCCTCCTTTGAATATATTTTTTAATATATTTTATTGATTTTTTACAGAGAGGAAGGGAGAGGGATAGAGAGTTAGAAACATCGATCAGCTTCCTCCTGCACACTCCCTAACTGGGGTTGTGCTTGCAACCAAGGTACATGCCCTTGACCGGAATCGAACCTGGGACCCTTGAGTCCTCAGGCCAACGCTCTATCCACTGAGCCAAACCGGTTAGGGCTCCTTTGAATATTTTATCTTGTGTCTCAGGTCCTGTTCCCAGAAGCCTGTCTGCATCTGATTGTTCTCTGTCACCCAGCCGGCCACTCAGGGTCGTATGCCCCTCCCTCTCAGTCCTGACACTGTCAGGTCTCACGCAGTGAGTCAGAGAGGATGGATGCTGTTTGCTATCACACTTCCACATCTGTTTTTAACATACCAACTTGCCATCAAACTATATATAGACTTGTTTTAGACATGGTTGCATCCTGGAAGTTCTTGGTTTCTGAATTCCTTTGTTCTTCATAATAAACCTGGTTGTAATGATGGAAATTCTAGCCTTATTTCTTGAGAAATGGGAGAGAAACCATTTCAGAGCAACTGTGTTGAATGTAATGACTTGAGAGATTTTTTTTTTCCTGTGGCACCACATTGCCAGTCTGTGATGTTTATCTTTCTTTAGTCACTGTCCTTTTACTGGATGGCATTGTTGAAACTTACAAGTGAAAAGATTTTTTTTTTCTATTTTAATTCTCACCTGAGGACATGCTTAAAAGGAGGGAGAGAGGGAAAGGCAGAGAGAGAGAAAAAAAGAGCTAGTGAGCTTCGAGAGAGAAACATTGTGCCTTCTGTTCATGCCCCAAGTGGAGATCGAACCCCTGCCCCTGAACCAGAATCGAACCAGCAACCTTTCGGTGTACAGGACGATGCTCAATCAACTGAGTCACATGGCTGGGTTTGAAAAGATTTTTTAATGAAGACTATATGGAATATACTTTAAATAATTTTAAAGCCAGTAGAGATATGAGGTATGATTAATACTAATAAAGTCATGACTTCCATAAACTACATGTGAAATTTACTTTCAGTTTCAATGAGTTGCTTATATTTCCTTCTCCAGGAAAGGAAATAAGACTGAAACAAGAGATCCCATTCATTCTAACTTGACCAGCTAACTTTCTGTTCTCCCTTCCCTTTGATTTGATTAAAATAAGATTCATGTGTGCAGAATTCTGGGTTGTCATTTACATCAATCAGTATCCTGTAAGACAAAGCCCCCCAAACATCCAGAAAGCATAAACTGAGTGCCACACGATTAAGCCATGTTAGAAGGAGAGGGAGGAGGTGTTAGCCCTGTACGTCAGTGCCCATTATTATATTTCAGCTCTACTGTTTGTAGAGAGAACCCTGCAGATACCTGCTCTGTCTGTGACCACAAGGTGAGTGCTCTGAGCTCTGGTTTGAAAGCATCAAGAGTCTCCCTGACAGACGGGCCTGTGTAACGTAGCTTTATAGTGAGTACATGTTAAGCTTCACACAGGATGTGTTCTCACTGACACCGCTCACTTTCAAAAGGAATTAGCTTCAAAACGATGGCAGTCATGCTCGGAGAGGTGAAATGTCACTCAGTTATTTGGGAGGAGGAGGGAGTGTCATGTAATTTTCTTTCTCTTGTATTCATATTCCTTCTGTTTGTCTCTTTCGCTGTCACTTTTGCTGACCTGCTTTTCTTCCTCTGCTTTCCTCCTGGTGATGGTATTCCTGTGCCACACCCGCAGCAGACACCCCAGTTAGAGGAAGGAAGGAGGTGAACTCACAGGCCCCAGCCACTGATGCTGGGTGTAGATAGTGGCTGGGGCTGCAGCCTGCGGGGGAAGCTGGCTTTGCATCGGAGGAGGCTACCTTAGGAATTTTTAAGAAACGTTTCACACATTGCTCATTAGCAAAATGAGTCAAAGAAACTGGGACCTGATGAAAATTGGACAACTGAGGTGATCGACGGCAAAGGAAAGTGTGGTTTCTAAGAGGTGCTTTGTTGTGGCAAGTTGAAATCAGGAATATGCATTTTTTACTTGATTCTGTGCTAGCGTTCTCTCTTTTTCTCTGTGTATAAGTAAGCAAGCACTTCAGCTTTTTGTGTAGGTTTGATGAGAGGGAATACATTTTCTCTGAAGTTCTACCTAATGTGAGTTAGCACAGGAAACTTGTGTGTCTCATTATTTATGACTTAAAATTTTAGTTTTTGGTGATTAAATGTTTCCACGAGGAGTAGCCTCATTTGGGAAGAGGGGAGTATCATGCTTTGGCTAAAGGAGCTTTCGGAGTTTTTATGTTCATATAGTCATGTGAACACAGCTCAACCTGTTTCATCGGTGTTGAGTTTCTTGTAATAGCATACTACATATAAGTTGAGTTTGTGGGGGAACCTGGAAGAACTTAAGTATTTCATAGAGTAAAATACTTCCTGTAAGTTTTGTTTGTTATTGTTATCTTGCTTTCAAAATGACTATTTATCAACATATTTCAAGGATTTAAGTGTTCATTTTTAAAACTCTATACTCCAAGTCAAATTTAACTCCTAAAGTTAAGTATCAAGACACTCTCTTTTTGAAGTACTAATATGTTTGGGATATTTGCCTTTAAGTCGGGAAGCTAAATTTATAATGTATTTTTAGAAGTAAAACACTATGGAGGGGAAGAATTCTGTACATAATCTTTTTTTAATGCAGCAGCTCTCAAACTTTTTACCAAAAATTGAGAACCTCAGCTTTTGTTTATGTGGATTGGTATTTTTACTCTATTAAAAATTACGTTTACATTCTTTTGAAATAAAAAAATTTAAATAATAATACATCTAAAAATAATAACTAGCCCATTATATGATAACACAACCTATATGTTTATGAAAAATATATTTTCTAAAACAAAAAAAATTTGTGAAAACAGACATTGACATTTGGGACAATCTATTATGTATCTGGCTTAATGAAAAACAGTTGGATCCTCCTATCTGCTTCTGCATTCAATCTTTTGAGATCACACACCATGTAGCCTCTGGGACACTTTACAATGATGAGAGAGATGATACTGAAAAAGGAACCTCTTAGTAGTATTACAAAAATAGTGTCGATCTTATGGAACCTCTGAAAACAGTCCAAGGACCCTCAGTTGTCAAGGCTACACTTTGAGAACCTCTGTTCTAACCAGATCCTATTTATTGTATTTTAAAATGATTACCATTCTGCTTAGCTATGAAAAGATCTTTCTTCTTCTTTAGCAGCTATTGCCTTCTGCTTCCTTCTACCTGAGTAAATTTTTGATTTATGCCACAGGATCTCTAAATGCCACCTTCATACTTGAACTTTATCAAGTGGCTGGTTTTGCCATTTTATCAAGTAAGTGTATCTGCAGGGTACCCTACATAGGTAGGATGACATTTAAGAGTAAACTCATGACTTCTAACAACACTAACAACACTGGTTGCTTGCGTGGATGTTCTATTGGAGGACTGTAGTGGTCTGTTTATAAAATAAAAATGCAAACCAGAAAGGAGTGAGTACCAGACTGAGGTCTTGGAGTAGCATAAACAGCATTTTAGATGTTCATTTTATTTTTTTATTTATCCCATTCTCTTTGCTGGCTATCCATTTAACTATTTGGGCCTCCAGATTGGCTGTTTTTAAGAATAGTTTTAAAAATAGCTGCTTCCTTTTTTGTTCATGCCCGTTTGGTAAATACTCCTTGACCTTTTTTTATTGTTGATTTTGGGCAGTGCTTTGCTTTAATAAAAATTTGCTGCATCCTCTCCCACTCTCTGCCTTGTTCTACTTAACTATTTAATCGTTATCATTTCACTAGAGGCAATCAAGGCTGATTGGGGCTGCAGGAGGTTGGCCGGCTGCCCCAATCAGGGCCATAGGGCCAGTCAGCCGTGGGAAGTTGACTGTGGGAGTGCACTAACCAGCAGGGGGCAGCTCCTGCATTGAGCGTCTGCCCTCTGGTGGTCAGTGTGCGTCATAGTGACCGGTCAACCGGTCGTTTATCGGTCGGTTGCTTAGGCTTTTTTATATATATATGTTACAAAAAGGTTCCTCTGGCCTTTTTTGTATAATGTCTGATCATATAGAGCTGTGCTTTAGGGATTAGTAAATACTCCCCTTTGGTTCACTCTAGTGAATTCTGTCAAGATGTTTAGGATCTCAGGTTCTAATAATGCACTGAGCTACTGTGTTTCTAGATACTGAGATTTTTCTATAGGACATATTTTGCCCCATCAAATATAATAGTCACTGGCCATAGGTAGTTACTGAGCACTTGGAATGTGGTTTGTGCAACTGAGGAACTGAGCTTTAGTTTAATTTTAATTAATTTACATTTCAGTTAGCCTCATGTGGCTCCTGTCCCAGTTATTGGCTACTGCAGCCCTAAGGGTTTCTGGCAGCGTCTAAAAGACTCATGCCCGTCTCATTCTTGGCCTGAATTTCATGCAGGTTCATCCATTCATTTTTACAAGAGTCTATCAATTTTAGAAGTGTAGCAGGTTTCACTATCTCTAGATTTCAGCTTATCACCAGAAATGGAACTAGAAAGGAATGTTGGAGCTGGAAATGTGGAAGCTGTTGATATTGGCTGCTTTTTATGACATAGCTCTTGAGACAGTTCTAGATGAGATTCGAGGGGAAAACAGGATTAAGGGAAGATATTTTAGGCTGGGGAGATTTGAACAGATTTGTCAGCAGAAAAAAGACATCCTAGCAGGGGTGGGGAACGTTTTTTCTTCCAAGGGCCATTTGGATATTTATAACATCATTCACAGGCCATACAAAATTATCAACTTAAAAGTTAGCCTGCTATATTTGGTCAAACATCTAATTTACTCACATCTAATGCCTTGGCAGGGCCAGACCAAATGATTTCGTTGGCCTTACACAGCTGGAGGGCTAGAGAGGGGATTGGAGATAAATGGGGAAACGTTTCAGAGTGGGAGGATGAAAAGCTACTCTCTGAACTGGGAGGGAAGGGTTGACTTTTTAAAAAGTGTTTGAATTGTTTTGAAGTGAAAGTCACATGATATAAAATGTATTTCAGAGTGGTCAATTCAGTGACACTTAGTTCATCCACAATGTTGTGCTTCTATTGCTTCTAATGCCAAAACATTTTCATCACACTGTGCCCATTCCCAGTTACTCTCTGTTCTCCTCTCCCCTGCAAGCCTCCAGGCAACCACTAATCTTTCTGTCTGTGTATTTGCCTATTCTGCATGTTTCATGTCAATAAAAGTATACAGTATGTAACTTTTGTATTTGGTTTCTTCTACTTTGTGCAATGTTTTCAAGGTTCACTGAGTTGTAGCATATAAAAAGTGACATGTCATTTTAAGGAGAGGGAATTTTAAGGCATAAGGCATTCATATTGGCAGCCTGAATCTCAGCAAAACTTCATCCAGCTGGACTTACCTTAGACTAAGACTCCACAGAGGTGGAGTATTTGTGACATGGTTGACCAGGAGGTCTAGTCTGAGCAGGGAAACACCCCCAGGAGCCAGAGCTGGGAGAGTAGGGCAGTAAAGGTCTGGATCTGGTGCTGGTATCTCCAAGAGCAAATTGACTGCCAGAAGGGGCTTGGAGAGGAGTGAGTGGGAGGGAAGGAACTTGTATTGAGAGGTGGAAGAATGTCCTATTTCAACATGGGGTAAATTGGGGTTCTCATGTTAGAGTATGCATGTGGAAACATGAGCCCACCGGAAGCCCACATGAGCCCATCGGTTCTGTTTGTAGATCAGGGGCACCCATAGCTGCCCACTGCAGATGGACAGACCAGGCTTCCAAGGAAGCAAGTGAGTTGGGAGACTGTAATCTCACGCTGCTGGGCGGATGATGCTGTGCTGCTACTCGGAGGGCTTCTTACTCAGTTGGGAGTGGGGTGGTGGGAAGCAGACCTTGCGTTCCCTTTGGCCTCCTTTGATGAAAGCTGAGTCAGCCATTCTGGTTGGTGTCAAGAGCAGTGATGGAGGCCAGCAGTGTCCACAGCAAGGCCAATGCTGGAGCTGTCTTCTTCTGACTGCCTGCAGAGTAAAGGTCAAAGGACTTGACTGGCTTTCAAGGTCTTCCCCATTTTGTGCCCGATCCATTCTCCACTCATTCCTCAGATATGTAATGGGTACCCGTTGTGTGCCAAGGGCTGAGTGGGTGCTGCATGACAAACCGGGCAGCCACAGCCCTTCATCCTCAAGAGCTTAGACACTCACCACATGGTATTGTGTATTTGGGGTGTGATTAGAGTGTAAACAGAGAGACCTAAGCTAGCCTGGGGCTTTGTGGGAGAAGTCAGGGAAAATTTCTTTGGAGTAAGTAACCTTTCAGCAGAGGTTTACAACATAAATATGAGGTTAAGTGGGAAGTGGGGCAGGTGAGTAAGGGAGCTTTCCCTGCTTGGATCTGCCCCAGTATTGGGTGCAGTGAAGAAGGTGGGAGGAAGCAGGTGTGGTTGGGGGACAGTGAGCAGAAGCGGAATGCAGAAGTTGGGCTGGAAGCAAGTGCGAGTCAGTGTACAAAAGGGGCTCTAGGCCAAGTAAGGGATTTTAGGTTGTATCCAAAGAGTAAGGGGACACAGTTGAAAGACTTCAGGCAGAAGTGGCTCGATCACTCTGGTGAGTATAGAGCAGTGGTTCTCAACCTTCTGGCCCTTTAAATACAGTTCCTCATGTTGTGACCCAACCATAAAATTATTTTCGTTGCTACTTCGTAACTGTAATGTTGCTACTGTTTTGAATTGTCATGTAAATATCTGATATGCAGGATGGTCTTAGGCGCCAAAGGGGTCAGGACCCCAGGTTGAGAACCGCTGGTATAGAAAAATGGCTCTGGTGCAGTATAGAGATACTTAGGAGGGGACAAGAGTGACTGCTGGAAAGCCAGCTGGGAGTCCATGTGAAAGAAAATGGTGCCCTGGTCTGGGATGGTGGTAGGAAGAAGTGCATATTTATAAGGTGCTTGGGAGATAGCATCAGCAGACTAAGAGATGACTGCATTGCTCTGGTTCCCTGCTGTATCCTTTTATGCCTTCAAGCCTTTTTTCATGCTGTGCCTTCAGCTTGAAATACTCATCAACATTCTGCCTTGCAAAGTCCTTAATAACCTGGCCACATGTCACTGGTGCAAAGTCTTCCCTGGTCACTGCTCAGAAGCAATTCATTTAGCAAATATTTGCAGAGCTTTCGCGTATTTTATTGTGCTTCAAATCATTGCTGACTTGGTTTTCTAGTGAAAGCGGAGTGGTAATCATGTGCCAATCGATTATATGGTTTCTTGATAAAGTTAAGCGAGAATTTGAAACATTTCACAGGCCCACCCGCCCAGGATCTCAGTTCTTCACAGAGCATGGCAGCCCATTCCCACCTCCACTCCGAGGAATTGGGATACCTTCCTGCATTCCTTGGCCTCCCCCTTTCCACTAGACTTTTAGTGTCAGTTCAAGCCCCACTCCTCTGGAGTAGCCTCTGGATGTCCCAGCTCCACATCTCTCCCTCCCTCCACAGCCCTCGCCCTTTTGGCTCTCCCTCACTTTTACTGGGTGCTATTATGGTATTGGTAACTGTTGTCAACAGAAATAACGTCCAAACCTGTAAAGAATTTTTATGAGCGTTTTATTTGCTCTTGAGGGTGGTTATTTCAAAGTCACATCAACCATCTAGATGCACAGGAACAATGGACAGGGTTTGCTTAAGACAAAGAAACCTGTTACTAAGGAAGTCATGCCTGGGGCATGACTACTCACCATGGCCTGCCCGGTTAGAAATGTATTAGGTCACCTTGTGAGGTTCCCTTCCATAGAACTCCTTTTTTGTCCACACTATGTATATGTGATTCCAATTACATTAGACAAGTACAGACTCTCTCAGGTCCGGTCCACTCCATCCGAAGAGTGCTTATAAGTGGTTGGCATGCCAAAATATCTACAGATGGCTCATAATCTTCATAATTTCTCATAAATGATAGATAAGATATTGACAACATAAACAGCATTTGGATAGGTCTCATAATTTGACTTGTGATATAGGAATGGGTATCATAACCTACAATTTGTGTTTTATTTTTTTTTTTTTATTTTTTTTATTAAATCTTTATTGTTCAGATTATTACATTTGTTCCTCTTTTTTCCCCCAATAACTCCCCTCCTTCCAGCTCCCACCCCACCCTCCACCCTCACTCCCCACCCACTGTGCTCATCCATAGGTGCATGATTTTTGTCCAGTCACTTCCCGCATCTCCTACACCCCTTTTCCCCCCAAGAATAGTCATTCTATTCCCTTTCTATGTCCCTGATTCTATTATAATCACCAGTTCATTCTGTACATCAGGTTATTTATTCACTTGATTCTTAGATTCATTTGTTGATAGATGCATGTTTGTTGTTCATAATTTGTATCTTTACCTTTTTCTTCTTCTTCCTCTTCTTAAAGGATACCTTTCAGCATTTCATATAATACTGGTTTGGCGGTGATGAACTCCTTTAGCTTTTCCTTATCTGTGAAGCTCTTTATCTGACCTTCAATTCTGAATGATAGCTTTGCTGGATAAAGTAATCTTGGTTGTAGGTTCTTGGTATTCAGCACTTTGAATATTTCTTGCCATTCCCTTCTGGCCTGCAAAGTTTCTGTTGAGAAATCAGCTGACAGTCGTATGGGTATTCCCTTGTAGGTAATTGAGCCTCTTTCTCTTGCTGCTTTTAAGATTTTCTCTTTGTCTTTTGCTCTTGGCATCTTAATGATGATGTGTCTTGGTGTGGTCCTCTTTGGATTCCTTTTGTTTGGGGTTCTCTGCGCTTCTTGGACCTGTAAGTCCATTTCTTTCTCCAGATGGGGGAAGTTTTCTGCCATTATTTCTTGAAATAGGTTTTCAATATCTTGCTGTCTCTCATCTTCTGGCACTCCAATAATTCTGATATTAGACCGCTTAAAGCTGTCCCAGAGGCTCCTTACACTATCTTCACACTTTCGGATTCTTTTTTCATTTTGCTTTTCCAATTGGGTGTTTTTTGTGGAATCTTTGGTTTGATTATTGTGCTCCTCTGGTCTGCTATTGGGTATAATATTCTTTATTTCAGTCCGTGTATGCTTACTTTCTAATTTCTTTATCGTAGCATCGAGGGTCTCATTAGTTTTCGTGAGGCTCTGCACAAATTTATGGCAAGCCCTCAAAATTGCGATTCTTAGCTCCATATCCTCCATTTCTGTCATGTTTTTTTGTCTCCGCATCTTTTATGCTTTCTTGGTGCACCCCTTTGTGGTCTCTGTGCGCAGTCTTGTTCTAGCCAAGCCTTAATTGTTGTAGTTAACACTAGAGGGATTTGACCTCCAGGCCGACTGGCTATAGGAATCAGCTGTATGGAAAACGTCTGCCTTCTGGGGAGGCGCTAATCCAGCCTTTGCCTGAGGCGATCGGCAAATGGCTGTGCGCAGGGCCTGGGCGGGGCGGGATCAACAGGGCGGGCAGAGGGAGCAGTTATGGCCACACTCAGTCCCGTTCCCAGAGGCTCTGCTTCTCAGAACCCCGGCAGCCGCTGCAAACCTCAGAGAGAAAGCTGCCCTCAGGTTCCAACTGATGCCGGATAATCCCGCTTCTCCCGTTTGAGTCTGGGTCCCTAGAGACTCGCCCGGATCCGGAGCCCAGAGTCTGAGACTCACTCCCGACAGAAAACGACAACCGCGCCCTCAGCCACCAGCCCGCTTTGCGTGCGCACCTCGGTACCTTTGTATTTTCCACACTGCGCCGCCTCTGAGCCTCGATTTGTTGTTCTCTTTCCTTCTAGTTGTAGAGTCTCTCTTCAGCCAGCCTTCCTGTGGTTCTGGGTGATGTCCGTTCCGTCTTTTAGTTGTATTTTTGAAATGGTTGTTTGCGGCAGCGGTCTCCGGTGTTTACCTATGCCGCCATCTTGGTCTCCTCTCTCAACTGACTTGTGTTTTAGATTGAAGAATAATATCCAAATGGTTCACTATGCCATATCTATCCATAAATTGCCCTTGGATAGGACATCTAAACATGAGAAGTTGGAACAGAGTGTGGAACAAATGGCATTTTGGAAGATAAGTTGTGAGTTGACCTACCTGAAAGAACCTAACCATAGGGTAGGATTTTCACATTAGAACAGCGGTTCTCAACCTGTGGGTCGCGACCCCTTTGGGGGTCAAACGACCCTTTCACAGGGGCCGCCTAAGACCATCAGAAAACACATATATAATTACATATTGTTTTTGTGATTAATCACTATGCTTTAATTATGTTCAATTTGTAACAATGAAAAATACATCCTGCATGTCACATATTTACATGATTCATAACAGTAGCAACATTACAGTTATGAAGTAGCAACGAAAATAATTTTATGGTTGGGGGTCACCACAACATGAGGAACTCTATTAAAGGGTCGCGGCATTAGGAAGGTTGAGAACCACTGCATTAGAAAGTAGGCCTGGAGGGTGGGGGCAAAGTCAGGAGACTCGCTGACCTTTAACACAGTGCTTTTCTACCTTTTTCAGTCTACGTGGAATAGGGTTATCAGTGTCCAAAAAGGTCCTTGGCCTCAGGTTAATCTGATCTTCCAGTTATTGAACAGGAGTGGGACTTACTTAGGCAGTGAGCCACAGGCCTTTTCTAGCCTTTGCATATTTCTGAAAGTTCTGCCTTAAGTTCCACCTCAAGCGAATACTTCTCCATTGTGATCCTCTTTGGAGATGGAGAAATTCTTATTTTTTATGATAGCTCATTCCTCATCTTTTTGTTTTGATCTAGACTAGATAGTTATCCCAGCTCATTACCAGAGGCCCATTATATATTAACTCTACCTATCCATGTTTTTTTAAATTGTGTATTTTTAATTCTATAAAATTATATAGTTAATATTGAGAGAGACAGACAGACCTGTAACTGATTTTATTATATGCTGCATATCCATGGTTTCAGGGGGTATGGGCAAACTCATTACTCTATCCTGGCTCTGGAAACTGACCGGTGTTGGACACAGCAGACATAGTTCTCATTCCATATCATGTGATCCTCCAGTACATGCAAACTGGAAGTTTCCCACTGAGGTTTTTTTCAGTCACAGCCTCACTGAAATCGCTTTATCACTGTTATTTGCTTTTATGTCAATTTCTTAGCAGGCCTGCTACCTGAGAATTAATATGGCCTCATTTATGCTGTCTACAGGACACCAAAGTCTATATAATGATTCATTTGAAAGGGGAAGAAAAACCAAATCACGTGTGTGTCACATAGGCACTGTAACCACTGGTAACCATTGACTCACTGACACTCTATGTTGTATGCGCGTTGTCTTGGTGTTAGGTTGCCTGGGGCATAACTTGTTCCTCAGGAAACCTGAGATTATTACTTAGGACCCAGAAGTGTATTACAGGTATTTGTAGGTTGCTAGTTTGATTCACCTTTTTATCTTCCTAGCAAAGTTAAACTTAGTGTAATTTCACTACAAGAGGCAATTAAGAGCCCAGGCTTTGGGGCCAGACAGCCAGGGTTTGAATCCCCGAGTACAGGCTGAGTGATTGTCTGCAGTTAACTTCTAATATGTGAGCCTTTATTTCCTCCATGAAGTGGAAAAAATAACCCTTTACAGGGTTTCCGAGAAGAATAAATAGTGTATGTGAGTACATAATATGATGCTTAGCACATACTAAGTGTTCAATGTTAGTTATTATGATTATTATCATTGTTGTGTTTCCTATTTTGAATGAGGTTATCTTGAAGCTGGGGACTCTAAAGGATGAATACCGTGGTTTCATAATGAAATCCTCTCAACTCATTAGTGAGGCATCCTGATATGTAATGATGGGAGATTTGTTTGATGCTGAACAGTTAGGCCAGAGTTAATGCCATTTTATCCTATGACCTTGGGTAGCTTATCCCAGTGCGGCCCAACCTTGTGCTACTGGTTCCTTTCTGTGTGACTTAATTCACGGACAGTGGGCCACTTGTCATCATGAAGAGTTTTATGACCCAAGTGGGAGTTGGTTGATTCTAAAGTGAAGCTGCTGAGTCCTACGTCACTGAGCTGGAAAGTGCATGCAAGGGGACTCTGGGATTTCTCATTTATGTGACCTGTGAAATACATATAAAATTTCTCTGTGAACAAGTCAAATATTTTTCTAGTGGCTCACTCAGTGCCTCCAGGTGGGATTGGAAAAATCAAGCTGCTTTATGATGTTTTATTGACAATTATACTAATGACATGAACCAAATTTGGCTGACTCAGCTACTGACTAGCAAAACTGACCTATCTTCTGCAAAATATTATGTACACAGTTAAAAAAAAAAAACAACTGAAAGAGTCTTCTTACTTCAAGTTCTAAAATTCATAAAACAATTGTGTATTTTTAAGGTTGGTTTTCTGAGCCTCTTTTAATAGAATTGAATTTACTTTTACAGGGCTTGTTTGTGGTTGGGTTTGTAGATTCCGTGTTTTAAAAACAGCCCATGACCCTAGACAAAATAGGTACTTAGCAAATGCTTGAACTGTGCATTTGAAAATCCATACTTGCTCTCAAGGACCATTATTATTTATGTAAAACGTAATGCTTCTGTTACGTATTTAAAAATTGGTATCTAAACTTAGTTCTTTGGTTAGGGGGGATTTTTGTGGAATGCAGGCCATTCCATTTGCAGGTTTCCCTTGATATCCGAAAGTGGAGCATTCCTATGAAACCTTTGGTAGGCTGAGATGGTGTGAAGCAAAGAAGCAATCACGAATTTATATGGGGGGAAAAAAATTGGTTCCCAGACCCAAAATTCAATGCACACACAATGTCTTTATTTCATTCACCATCATGGAAACACTTAATTATGTCCTGTTTTATGCTGAACATAACACCCTTACGAGCTCTCTTAGGCTTCTCTGATGCCTCAGGACACATCTTGCTAACAGATGCACAAAGTGAATTGAGACACAGCCCAGATGCTCACAGAGCAAAGCTGCTGCGCCTTGATGCTGAGATGCTGAGTGTGGTTCCTTTCGCTGCAAAACAAACATGAACACTATTTTCACTTTACTTTTCTTCATAAAAATGTAGCTCCTCTTCAGATTTCTCCCAGCTAGTGAAATAGATCTACTTTAAAGCCAAATGGCAGAACACAAACTTTTTAAAAGTGGGGGATACCTGTATTCATAACCCGAGTGAAAGAAATACTCTTAATATAAGTGATCAGTTAACAAATACCAGCCTATATTCATAAATTCATCCTTTAGAAAGTGGAAGATACACAGAATTTATTACTCATTTTTCTGTTCCATGCATTAGCCACAAATGGTTTTTTGTTTATATAAATTTTCTTTTCTTCATAATTTTATTTTTCAATTTACAGTTGACATTGAAAATTATTTTATATTAGTTTCAGGTGTGTAGCATAGTGGTTAGACAGTTACATAATTTACAAAGTGATATACCCCCAAAATGCAAGTACTCACCTGACACCATGCATAGTTATTATCGTATTATTGACTATATTCCCAATGCTGAACTTTACATCCCTGTGACTGTTTTGTAACTACCAGTCTGTACTTCTCAATCCCTTCACCTTTTTCACCTAGTCCCCTAACCCCCAACTTCTACATAAAAGTGAAACCATATGGTATTTGTCTTTCTCTGACTTATTTCACTTAGCATAATACCCTCTAGGTCCATCGCTGTTGTGGAAAATGGTAAGGTTCCATTCCTTTTTTTATGGCCGAGTAATATTCCATTGTATATATGTACCACAACTTCCTTATCCAATTGTCTATTTATGGGCATGTGGGTTGCTTCCACATATTGGCTGTTGTAAATAATGCTAAAATGAACATAGGGATACATATATCTTTTCAAATTAGTGTTTTGGGTTTCTTGGGATATGTACCCAGAAGTAGAATTGCTGGGTCATAAGGCAGTTCTACTTTTAATTTTTTGTGTAATTTACATCTTTGCCAACTCTTGTTGATTTATTGATGATAACCATTCTGACAAGTGTGAGGTGATACCTCATTGTGGTTTTAATTTGCATCTCTCTAATGATTAGTGACATTGAGCATCTTTTCCATTAGCCATATTTGTATGTCCTCTTTGGAGAAATGTCTATTCAGGTCTTCTGCCCATTTTTTAGTTGGATTGTTTTATTTTTTTGGTGTTGAATTATATGAGTTCTTTATAAATTTTGGATATTAACCCCTTATTTATACAAATTTTCAGTGTATATAATCAATGTTTATTTATTCAGCAATTGGGATTCCTATATGATTTATATTTTTAATATACTCATAGAGCATTTTATATTAAACTAAATTAGTGGAAAACATTTTTTTCCTTCATGAGCTTACATAATCCTCAGCAGGGTGCAGTTATATTTGTTGCTTGTGTAGACCCTGCTGGTGGGAACATTAGTAGGTAAAAATGTTGTGGAAGGAAATATTGCAGTATATATTAAGACCCTTTGACCTAATTGCCCAGTTTCTGGGAATCTCACCCAAAAAAATAATTTAATACACAGCTAAAGTTTTGTATGCAAAGATGTTCATTGCAGTATTATTTAAGATCTAGAGGCCCAGCGCACGAAATTCATGCGTGGGTACAGTCCCTAGGCCTGGCCTGAGATTAGGGCCATCTTCTCCAGCTGCTGCAGCCGGCCTTGCCCCCCGCTGCCAACTGGTTTCCCTGTTCACCATCGGGTGATCGGAGCCTGCCAGCCAGGGGGAGGGACCAAGAGGTCAGCCGTTCCCGCCTGTTCGCTAGCCCCGCCCCTGCTGCAGGTCGCCATCTGTGTGTGGGGCGACCAGCAGGGCGGGAGCCTTGGCCTGGCGCTACCTGCATCCCTCGCCACCCACCCCCAGTTCCCCATTTGTCATCGGCCAATGGGAGCCTGCCGACCGGGGAATGTGACCAAGAGGTGGTCAGTGCGCCTCATAGTGACTGGTCAAGCGGTTGTTCTGGTTGTTCCACCGTTAGGGTCAATTTGCATATTACGCGTTTATTATAAGATAGTAAAATGAGATTAAATGACTAGTAATGGGGGAATAATTAAAGCATTTCTATAACTATTGCTCCAGAACTCAAATTATTGTCATTCCCATTTCAAGGTGAGGAATATTCCAGGTGAGGGGGAGACTGAGGCTTTCCCAGCTTAACTTGCCCAGGATCACTCTGCTTGTACATGGTAGAAGGGGAACGTGGATTCTGCCACATTCTCGGTTGCTTTTTGTTTTTACTTTAAAATGAAACTCACAGTCCAGCCTGTGTGGTTCAGTGGTTGAGTATCAACCTATGAACCAGGAATCATGGTTTGATTTCTGGTTAGGGCACATGTCTGGGTTGCAGGCTCAATCCCCAGTAGGGTGCATGCAGGAGGCAGCTCACCAATGATTCCCTCTCATCATTGATGTTTCTATCTTTTTCTCCCTCTCTGAAATTAAAAAAAAATTTTTTAAATGAAACTTTTCTCTATATTCTAGATTTTTTTGTAAAAGACATCTTTTTAAAAATTTTATGGTAATGTGGGGAGGCAAGTAGATGTAGTGGTTTAAAGAGCAGGCTCTGGGTCACTCTGCATGCCATTGGTGTGACTTTGGATAAGTGATTTAGTTGCTCTCTGCCTCAGTGTACTTCTGTGTGAAAACGGGATGTGTAGCAGGACTGGCATGAGGATTAAGCAAGTTATCCTTGTGAATTTATAGCAGAAAGACTACTGGCACATAGTAAGGACTGGGTGCTAGTTATTATAACCATTATGATCTTCAAAGAAAAGGTTATGAAATTTTTAAAACATTTAAAATGGGTTAGATGAGATTCTAAATGGTTATTATAGTCTCTTGGAGAGATATTAATCTGATAGAATGACTTTGGAAAGCTTCCCTGTAGCACTCAGTCATTAGCAGCCCATTTAGTGAAGGGAAATAGGAATTTGTTAATAATTCAACCTCTCCAAGTTTGTAGTTCATGGTAGAGCATCGCTGGCTTCATGTTTTCTTAGGACAACAAGAGTATATACTAGTAAATCCTAAATAAATATGTGGCTTATGGCCCAGCTTAGGCTTGAACTTCTTATATTTAACAAATGTCCCCCTATAAGTGAGCATGTCAATACAGTGAATTTTCACTAATTTGCACTCCAATAATCCTATATAATAAAAGCCTAATATGCTAAATGTCTGGTCATCGGGTTGTCCATTCAACCAATCAAAGCATAATATGCTAATGATATGCTAAGGCTGCTCAACTGCTCGCTATGACATGCACCGACCACCAGGGGGCAGATGCTCTGACCAGTAGGTTAGCTCGGCCGATTGGGATTGAGCAAGATGGGCTGGGCACACCCTGTAACCTTCCTGGGGTCGTTCCCTGGCTGGCCAACCTCCCACGTCCCTCCCTGGCCCCCATCATGCACTGATGGGGTCCCTCGGCCTGGCCTGCGCCCTCTTGTAATCCGGGACCCCTTGGGGGATGTCGGAGAGCTGGTTTTGGCCCAATCCCGCAGGCCAGGCCGAGGCACCGGGCCTCTAGTTCAAAACATAGTTAGGCCTACCTCCTAACTCAACAGGCATATATGAAACTGTGTAACTGATCTATGATTGATAAGATTAATAGCAGAACAGTTCGTTTCTAGACAGTCAGGACTTTCCTTGTTCCCTTATTCCAGCCCGCTTACCCCTGTGCTCCCTCATTCATCAAATAGCACCCCATCCAGGGTGCAGAGTGAGAAGCCAGGAGCTTGACTTCCTTCTTTCTGTCCCTCACCTGGCCCACCCCTCCCCTGCCATGGCCTTAAAGATGTTCTCCATCCTGCATGTGGGCTGTTGCAGTAGTTCTCTGACTTGATCTGGTTCACACCTTCTCTCCAGCCCCAAACCCCACTCTCAGCCCCCTCCCCTGTTTAAAATCGAACACTAAAGCCCTTACCCACTTGTCCAACATCATTTTTCTCTCCCGTCCATCCCAGCCCCCCCCCCCCCCGCCCCCGCCAGCCTTAACTCAAACATTACTCTGAAGCCCTACTTGACTCACTTGTCTCTATGTAAAAAAAGACTCTTCTTTTTTTATCCCCCATTTCCCTGTACATACTTTGTCAAGGCACCTCACTTTGTTGTAGTCATTTATCACTTCTCTCTCTCTTGCTAGACTCTGTCTTGTGGATTTCAGTGCCCCAGCGCCTACCACAGTGGGTTAATTTGAAAAAGAGCTGCCATGAATTGAGGTGCTTATGCATTGTGCTAGGTGTGTCATAGCGCTCATTTAATCTTCACCACAACCCCATAGGGTGTAGGCATTATTATGCACATGATTACAGATCAGGAAACTGAGGTCTATACAGGTTGAGCAGCATACCAAAGATCATGTTACAGAGTTCTGTCAGAGCCCAGGGGAGTGTAGCCCAAATTATACATAGATTCTGTTTTCTTGTATAAAGAATGAGAATCTGTAATCCTATAGGTACCACTTCATTATGAATTAAGTAGTTTAGGTCTCACCTGGAGATCTATCAACCACATGTAGATATAGTTCTTAATTTGAGGACTGAGAGGCTCTAGGATTTAGGGACTCTAAATGTCAGTTTTAATCCGGCCTCTTTGTCATTTGGGGATAGAGAGGTCTCTTTTGCTTTAATCGATTTTAACAATTAGTGTAGAATCCCCAAGAGGTTAAGAACTAATATAACAATTTCTATAGAAAACAGACTAGAAAATAGAATTTTCCAAAGGCCAGATGACTACTTTACACAGTAACATCTGGAAACACAACCCTTTTGTAAAGTAGAGATTATGTCTTTTGATAATTTGAGTGAATGAATGAAAATGATTCACTTTACAGACAAGGTTTTTAAAAAGTAGCACTTTTCTCTAGACCCGTGGTCGGCAAACTGCGGCTCGCGAGCCACATGCGGCTCTTTGGCCCCTTGAGTGTGGCTCTTCCTAAGCCTTAGGAGTACCCTAATTAAGTTAATAACACTGTACCTACCTATATAGTTTAAGTTTAAAAAATTTGGCTCTCAAAAGAAATTTCAATCGTTGTACTGTTGATTATTTGGCTCTGTTGACTAATGAGTTTGCCGACTACTGCTCTAGACTATAAACAGTGAGTCATTCCCTTTATCTCTTAAATGGAGAACTACCTCTCTGCTATGGACCAAATGTTTGTACATCCCCAAATTCATATGTTGAAACCCTGACCCCAGTGTGATGGTATCTGGAGGTGAGGCCTTTGAGAGGCAATTAGGCTTAGATAAGGTCATGAAAATGGGGCTCCCATGATAGGATTAGTGTCCTTCTAGGAGGAGGAAGAGACCAGAGTCCTCTCTCTTCACCTCATGAGGTTGAGGATACAGCAAGAAGGTGGCTGTCTGCAAGTCAGGAAGAGAGCCCTCACCAGGAACTGAATCTGTTGGCACCTTATCTTGGACTTCCCAGCCTCCGAAACTGTAAGAAATAAATTTCAGTTGAAACCACCCAGTCCATGGTATTTTGGTATAGCAGCCTGAGCTGACTTAAGACACTCTCCCCTCCCTTCTCCCACCTGGTGGCATATATATTAATGGTCCATGTAGATGAAAAAGAATCACTGGAAAAAACATAATACAGTTTAAATATGCAGTCAAATTAATTTTCTTCAAGTAGTTGTTTTCATTTTGCTTCTGCATAGGAAGCTTTTCCAAATCAAAGTGTGTCATTTTGTATCTGTCTTCCCCACCAATAAAATATTCTTACCTTTCAGAGGGGGGATGTGTGTTGAGCTGTTATGGATTTGTGCTGCATTTCTATGTTTTGAAATGAGCCAAAAATATGGATTCTGACCCTGGCTGGATGGCTCAATAGGTTAGAGCAGGGGTCCTCAAACTACGGCCCACGGACCACATGCAAATACAAATACTGTATTTGTTCCCGTTTTGTCTTTTTACTTCAAAATAAGATATGTGCAGTGTGCATAGGAATTTGTTCATAGTTTTTTTTAAAACTATAGTCCAGCCCTCCAACGGTCTGAGGGACAGTGAACTGGCCCCCTGTTTAAAAAGTTTGAGGACCCCTGGGTTAGAGTGTCATCCTGATATGCCAGGGTTGTGGGCTCCATCCCCATACAAACAAGAATCAACCAAGGAATGAGTGGAACAACAAAAATTGATGTTTCTCTCTCTTCCTCTCTCCCAAATCAATAAGTAACATTTAAAAAATTATTTTTAAAAAATGGATTCCATCTGCATGATAACCTACCAAATGCCTTAAACACACTTTTTGCTCAGTAAAAGCATGTTGTTAAACAATGATATGTGCCATTTACAACCTAACTCTTTTCCCTAAGATTTTCCCCTGATTGACTTCTCCAAGAAAGAACATTTATAAGGCCTGTATACAAATAGCTAATTTTCTTTTTGTCTCCTGAACCGTGTCCTGCATTTTCTTTTTGGGACCTGTCTCTCCCTTGGTGTTCTGGCTGTCGGTAGGCAGCTAATTGGCTTCATGTTAATTTGATCACTGGCTTCCCTTTCTTTACTTTGTTGCAGCAAATGGCTTTCCTGACAGCTTGGAGTTGAATATTGGTACTTGGGGAGAATTGAAATGAAGGGAAAATCTTGTTATTTGCCAGTCAGACTATTCAGTTACATTAATATGACTTGCTAAAATACTTGCAGTTCCACTAAAATGTAATCACCTTAGGGCCTAATTCACCGTATTTCACTTTTAGTAGTGTCAGGGGGGTTAAACACAGTGGGTACATTTGTTGAAAGTAGCACTTGGTGAAAAGAAGAAAAGCATTGCTAGGAAGAGATCTAATCTTGCTGGGCCGTTTCCAGCGAGGGTTACAGAAGTCGTCATCTCAGCCTTTTCTGGAAAGTGTCCACTGTCGCCTGGAGAGCCGTGGGAGTGGAGGGGCTCCTTCGTGCTGACAGGCAGCAAAGGCCACTGCAGAGCACTGTGGCTCAGACACACTGCTCGCCCCAGTAAACTGTGGACCGCATAACGACAGGGCTCCTCCATGTCATAAAGTGCTGCTTCAACCGCTGTGTGTGTTTGTCCCAGCGGATTGACAAGAAAATGATCCAAAGGATAGAAGAAAGCACCGTTTTTATATCTCATAGTGCAGACAGCTTTTATTAATATTTTTATTATCAAAAACATCTCGTATGGTAAACACAATGCAATATACAGATGATGTATTATAGAACTGTACACATGAAGCCTATATAATTTTATTAACCAATGTCAACCCCAATAAATTCAATAAAAAAATATCTCAAACCTCACAACCCAATACTATTTACCTAAAGTTTTCTACATGTCATTTATGAGAATGGAAAGTGGCAAGGGAATAACTGATTGCAGGAACTTAAGATTTAGAGCATAGAAACACCGATTTACAGATTTATCTTAATTATCTATGCCTACTTATCCACAGTTCTGTAAAACAGGACTTTGCATTCATAATTCTGATGCTGAAACCCTTCAAGATCCCAAAATGTCTCCAAATCATCGAAGATCAAATTTTATTCAGGAAGATGTTATTTGATATATTTAATGATTTTCTTGCTCTATGAAGACTGGCCTGTGTAAGATATATGATCCCTTGAAGTGAATCAGAACATTAAATGGATCAAAACAGTATTCCCCATTGGCTGACTAGTCTGAATAACTATTTACTGGGAAGCTAATTAGACGGCTATTGCTGGGGTCCAATCCCAGCGGGGCCAGGGGTCCCCAAGGGTGTGGACGGAGTCGGCGAAGAAGGAATGACACGAAGACAGCCTTCAGTTGATCAGCAGCCTAGTCAGGACCTATAGCCAGGATTTCCAGCCAAAGTTCTGGTTGGAGCTCTGGTTAGGAACTGATGAGGTTCTGATGTTTATTGTCTTGTTACATCCGTATTTATACCAGCTGATTTTAATCCTGTCAATTTCTATAACAAAGGTTAAGGCGTTTCTTATCTCCATTCCAGGGAGTAAAGATTATGTAGCTTAACTACCCGCCTGGCACGTAATTAAGGGGTTGTATCCCCTCCCTAACCTCAGGGAAAGATCCCCACCTGGGGAAACAACCTTTCTCGGAGAGGTGACCTTGGTTAAAACACATGGCGCTAAAGGGAGCAAACATATTAAGAACAGTATGCTATATATGCCAAGTCCATTGAAACATATGCTGTGCAGATGTTTCTTTCCTGCAGCGACTGTGTCAAGCAGCAAGGATGGACCGGCTTCCAGCAGGCTATGAAAATGTAAGCAGTGAAAACACCAACATGCAGGTGAATGAAGGGTTAATGTTTCATGAATGGAGTCGTAGCTCAGATTGTTCCTTTCCAGCCCCAACCTGCTTCCTTTACAGGTATTTACAGATGCCCTCAAATCACAACCATGTATCATTGGGTCGGGGGGAGGAGGGGCTGGTAGTTGAATTTTTTAAAAATCAAAGGCTTATTTCGTGTTCATTGATTTGAGTTTCTCAATTTTGTAGTTTTTTTTTTTTTTTTATAAATTTTATTGATTTTTTACAGAGAGGAAGGGAAAGGGATAGAGAGTTAGAAACATTGATGAGAGAGAAACATCGATCAGCTGCCTCTTTCATATCCCTGACTGGGGATGTGCCAGCAACCAAGGTACATGCCCTTGGCCGGAATCGAACCTGGGACTGTTCAGCCCGCAGGGCGACGCTCTATCCACTGAGCCAAACCGGTCAGGGCTGTAGATTTTTTTTTAATGTAACTTTTCATTTTGAGATAATTCTAGATTCATAAGTAGTAGTGAGAAATAATACAGAGATCCCTAGCACCCTTGCCCAGATTCTTCTGATGGTAACATTCTGCAGACCACAGTTTGATATCGAAACTAGAATGTGGACATTGTTATAGCCAAGATACAAGATAGAGTGTTCTATCATCCCATGTGCCCTTATATAGCCACATCCACTTTCCTCCTGCCTTCATACCATCGTTAACCCAGGCAAACACTAATCTCTTCTGCATCTATATAATTTTATCTTTTCAAAAATGTTATCCTATATAATAAAAGCCTAATATGCTAAGTGTCCGACCGTTCATTTGACTGTTCAACCAGTCGCTATAACGCCTCTAACCATGAGGGGGGCAGACGCTTCCACCAGTAGGTTAGCTTGCTGCTAGCGTCCAGCTGACCAGGACTGGGCGAGTCAGGTTGGACATGCCCAGGAGCCAACTTCCCACGGTCCCTCCCCGGCCTCTAAAATATTTCTTCTAATTAATTTCCTTTCAATGTGCATGAATCCATGCACCGGGCCTCTAGTGTTATATAAATGGATTGGCTTCTTTCACTCAGCATAATTCTCAGGAGATTCATCCATGTTGTTAAGTGTATAGTAGTGTGTTCCTTTTCATTGCTGAGCAATGTTCCATGGTATGCATGTACCACAGTTAAGTCATCACTGTTGGTGAACATTTTTGGTTGTTTCCAGTTTGGGACTATTACAAATAAAGCTGCTATGAACATTCATGTACAAGTGTTTGTGTGACCATTTCTCTGGAATAAATGCCCAAAAACTTTAATGATAGTATAATATTTAAGTATATGTCTGTACCATGATCTATTTTAGCAGATGACTCTTAGATAGCTATTTAAAGCCTTTCCCACCTCACCATTTTTCAGCTGTTTACCCCCAATGACAATCTTATAGGTCAATTTAATGCACATCTGCTTTTTATCTTCTTAGTATAAGGATTTCTAGAAGTGGGCTCGAGCATGCAATATTTTAAAGCCTTTCCATTTTTAAAGTTTATTTTTAAATTTTTTAAGTGGCTCTAATTTCAGAACACTTTCATTGCCTCAAAAATTCCATACACGTCAGTAGTTACTTCCATCGCCCCTCCCCCCAACCCTTGGCAACCACTAATGTACTTGCTGTCTGTGTGGATCAGCCTGTTATGGATGTTTCATATAAATGGAATCTTACAATATGTGCTCTATGTGACTGGCTTCTTTTACTTAGCATAATCTTTTCAAGGGTTCGTGCATGTTGTAGCATGTACCCAGACTTCATTCCTTTTTGTGGCTGAATAACATTCCATTGCATGGATGTACTACATTTTGTTTATTCATCCATCAGTTGATGGGTAGTTGGGTCGTTTCCATTTTTTGGCTATTATAAATGATGCCACTATGAATATTTGTGTGCGGTTTTATGTGGACATACGTTTTCATTTCTCTTGGATGTTCTAGTATACCTAGGAGTAGAATTGATGAGTCGTATGGTAGCTCTGTTTTCTTTTTTGCAAAGCTTATTTTTCCCCATCACCATTTATCCCTCCTATACCCTTTTCCACTGCCACCCTCCAGCTTTGTTTTCACCTTTTGAGGACCCACCAAACTGTTTTCCATGGTACGTGTACCATTTGGCAATCCCACCAGCAATGTATGAGCATTCCAATCCCTCTATATCAGTGGTTCTCAACCTTCCTAATGCCTCGACCCTTTAATACAGTTCCTCATGTTGTCGTGACCCCCAACCATAAAATTATTTTCGTTGCTACTTCATAACTGTAATTTTGCTACTGTTATGAATCGTAATGTAAATATCTGATATGCAGGATGTATTTTCATTGTTACAAATTGAAGATAATTAAAGCATAGTGATTAATCACAAAAACAATATGTAATTATATATGTGTTTTCTGATGGTCTTAGGCGACCCCTGTGAAAAGGTTGTTCGACCCCCAAAGGGGTCGCGACCCACAGGTTGAGAACCGCTGCCCTATATCCTTGCCAAGAGTTGTTATTGTCTGTCCTCATGATTATCACCATCCTGGTGGGTATTGTGTGCATCTTTTTAAAAGACAAAGGGCCAGAGCTACCTGGGCTGTGCCAACTTGCTGATAGTTGGTCCTCCTAACCTAGCAGGTATGAAGGCCACTTGTGCACACTAATGTTGGAGATCCCAGTGGCTTTAGCTGGCCGTCTCTGGGTTTCTGTAGAAGAGAAGATTGTGCACCTGTCTGCCCCTCCTGCCGGAGCCCCTGACCTGGTGTGCAGTTCTGCGGGGAACCCACCTGACAGGCGCAGCCCTGGAGCCAGCTGTGCTGGGCGGGCCAGCAGCGGAGGCCCAGGGGGCGTACCTGTCTGTGCTTTGTCACTGATCGCTGTTTTGAAACAGAAGTTTGCAGAAATTTTTACACTGAAAAATTTCCATGTTAGTTTGTGTCATAACAACAGCAATTGTTTTGTTCTTTCACAGAAAAACCAAAAAAGTTTTTCTTGGATATTTGTGAGATAAAGACTAGAAAAGCTTGTGGTTTTCATTTTCATAGGTGACATTTCAAAATTGATTGCAGATTATAAACTGCCAAAATGATAGCTTTAAAATATGCTTTAAAAAAAATCAACTATGTGGAGACTTTTAAAGAGCACAATATGTGGACATAGTAGGGCAGTGATGGCGAACCTTTTGAGCTCGGCGTGTCAGCATTTTGAAAAACCCTAGCTTAACTCTGGTGCCCTGTCACATATAGAAATGTTTTGATATTTGCAACCATAGTAAAACAAAGACATATTTTTGATATTTATTTTATATATTTAAATGCCATTTAACAAAGAAAAATCAACCAAAAAAATGAGTTCCTGTGTCACCTCTGACACGAGTGTCATAGGTTCGCCATTAGGGTAACCAGTGTCCCCGGGACTTTCCTGATTTTAATTTTCCTTGATTTTTTACAGCCTGGGAAACTCCTAAATTTCAATAAACCAGGACGGTTGGTTTATTGTCATATAAACCTGCAGGTAACTAAATGGATCCATTTGTGCTGGGGTCCA
Organism: Myotis yumanensis; assembly: GCF_028538775.1. Taxonomy (NCBI): domain Eukaryota; kingdom Metazoa; phylum Chordata; class Mammalia; order Chiroptera; family Vespertilionidae; genus Myotis; species Myotis yumanensis. The sequence goes on from NW_027223757.1 coordinate 76,146,503, forward strand.
ATCCCAGCGGGTCCAGGGGTCTCCAAAGGTGTGGACGGAGTCGGCAAAGAAGCAATGACACGAAGACAGCCTTCAGTTGATCAGCAGCCTAGTCAGGACCTCTAGCCAGGATCTGTCACCAGGTTCAAGTCAGGTTCTCTTGCCATGTTCTATCTAGGTTCTGTCTTCTGTTGTCTTGTTACATCTGTATTTATACCAGTTGATTTTAATCCTATCAATTTCTATTCCAAAGGTTAGGGCGTTTCTTATCTCTATTCCAGGGAGTAAAGATTATGTAGCTTAAGCGTGATTGTTCATAGTTAAGTGATTGACTACCCGCCTGGCATTTAGTTAGGGGGTTTTATTCCCTCCCTAACTTCAGGGAAAAAATCCCTACCTGGGGAAACAACCTTTCTCAGAGAGGTGACCTTGGTTAAAACACGCAGCGCCAAGAAGGGGAGCAAACATATTAAGAACAGTATGCCATATACGCCAGATCCCTTGAAACATATGCTGTGCAGATGTTTCTTCCCTTCAGCGACTGTGTCAAGCAGCAAGGATGGACCGGCTCCCAGCACATTTGTTTGTTGTTTGACCAAGTTACTTAAAATCTCAACTTCAGTTTCCTCATCTATAAAATGAGGATAATCCCTTATTGAGCCTTTGAAAAGCTAGGTATACAATAGATAATAAATGTTAGCTCCCTTGTTTGTTAAGCTTCAGGCTAGTAATATGTTGGATTGGTTTTATAACCAAATTCTATACTTTAGATAACAGGCCTTTTTATTTCTTTCTCAGTTTCAATGAAATCAAAAGGGGAACATTTACTTTTTAGGGCCATGCTTCTAAGTGGTGCCTTGATTATGTGTAAGTAACCAAAAGGAAAGCTAGCAAGGGAAAGGAAACTTGAGTTTTAAGAACCTCTCTCCCCACCCCCACTGACCTCATTAGTTTCTAAGTCTGTAATCCATGGCTGAGTAACAGATTACTGCAAAATTTTAGCAGCTTAAAACAGTAAACATTTATTATCTTACACAGGCTCTGGGGGTCAGAAAGTCCAGAGAGGTTTTGCCGGGTGGTTCTGGCTCAGGGTCTTCGTTGAGGTTACAGTTGTGGCCGAGGTCACCTGAAGCAGACTGCGCCAAAGGACCTGCTTCCAGGCTCACTCAGGTGGTCATTGGCACAGGGCCTTCCCATAGGGCCGATCACAACAGGGCAGCTGGCTTCTCCCAGAGCCCATGATCTGAGAACAGAGAACATACTGCTGACCAAGATGCAAGTCACAGTGTCTTTTATAACCTGATCCCAGAAGTGAGATTCCATCCTTTGCTGTATTCTGTTGGTTGCTCACGCAACCCTGGTTCAGTTTAGGAGAGGATCACTGGGGACCAGCTTAGAGGCTGGCTTCCACAGACACCAAATTCAGCTGAAACCTTGATCCTCTAATCCAGGTAGTGAAGCTAATAGAAAGTGGCTCAGTTTGGAACTGATGATAATGGGGCCTGAGCCAAAGTCCACATCTCAGCCAGTGTCCAGATCTCTGCCCATTGCGCGCCTTATCTCCTTCCAAGGAGTACAGTTGGCTGTGGCCAAGTGTGTGCCACGATTTCTGGAAGAGACAGCCTCTCGCTGGCACCCCACACCACACAGTTCATATGATTTAACTGAATTCCTTCTGTGACTAAGAACAGCTGCTGGGATTACAGGGAACAAGATAGATATGTTCCCTGCCCTCACTCAGCTGTTGCAAACGTGGCCACTGACACCTGGTTTTGGAAGTGGCAGGTTAGGGATCTCTCCTGCTGTGACGTGGTATTCTTTCCAACAACATTCCAAAGTGGAGAAAGAGCTTGCAGTGCTTAATGCATACTGGTTATACATGGTATGTATGGTGTAACATGTTGCCTGATAGATAGGAGAACTGGTCTCTAACTTAATGGGGCTGCATTTCAGCTTGAGAGATGGTTTGACAGGAAATGATAGTGGCGTTAACACAAACGGAATTATAACCGAATTTGTAGGAATGAAATGTTTTATCCTTAACCACCATCCCAGTCTAGACTCTGGGAGTGCTATTAGTATATGATAACTGTCCAAGTGACATAACTTCAAGAGCTGCAGGGGAATTTATTTGAGTCCCAAAGTGAAATTTACATCTACAGCAGTGGTTCCCAAAGAAGGCCGCTCATCTCCTTTACCCAAGGAACTTTGCAAAAAGACAAACGTCTCAGGCTTCAGGCTGTTGAATCAGAATTTCTAGAAATCTGTTGTTTGAAGCGCCTCGGTGATTTGAGTTGCTGACAGATATGGAACTAAAAGGCGCGAAGGCATGCATTCTTACACTCAACTCATTCGTGGTTCCAACCAGTAGTTGGCACTCTGCCAGGCCTGGGTCCAGGCTCTGTGGAGATACAAATGGGAACATCAGAGGTTTTGCCCTAAAAGAATTGCTTAGAGCTTAATGGGGATTGTGAACAAATGAGCAGATAATTACAGCATAACTGATAATTATGACACTTAAAAAATAAGCCTATAATTTTATCACTGATTGAGATAATGGAAGTGATGATGGCCATGAGAAAATGAGGCCAAGGAGAATTGCCACCCTTTTCCGCCGTCTTCCCATGTAGGCCTTAATTTCTAAGGCCTCTATTACCAAGCATCATAGGTGAATGCAATCGAGCTTTGCTCTTTTTTACCTTGATAGTGTCATTTAAAATTAAGTTACTTCTGTATCTTATGCTCATGGTTAAAGCTGTATGAACTCGGCTTAGCCAGTTTGGCTCAATGGATAGAGTGGCGGCCTGCAGACCAAAGGGTCCTGGGTTCGATTCCAGTCAAGGGCACCCGCCCCCCCCCCCCCCAAAAAAAAGCTATATGAACTCAAACACTACTAATACATATTGTCACCATCCTCCTAATACTAACTGTGTGAAGATGCTTTCTTTCTTGGAAAGCCACAAATGGGGTATTTTAAGAATGGTAGGTCATAGGGTAGGAGACCTGGGCTCAAACTTTGTCTCTACCCACGCTCTGTGACCTTTATCAACTCGGCCACCGTTCTGACTGCAGTAAGTGAATAAACTCATTGGGCATCTACTATATCAGTGATGGTGAACCTTTTGAGCTTGGCGTGTCAGCATTTTGAAAAACCCTAACTTAACTCTGGTGCCGTGTCACATATAGAAATATTTTGATCTTTGCAACCATAGTAAAACAAAGACTTATATTTATGATATTTATTTTATATATTTAAATGCCATTTAACCAAGAAAAATCAACCAAAAAAATGAGTTCGCGTGTCACCTCTGACACTCGTGTCATAGGTTCGCCATCACTGTACTATATGTTAGGTGCTGGGAGTATAAAAAAGGCGTATCAGATAACTGTCCTGGTATGAACACTGATCTTCTACTCACAAAGAAGTCAATGACCAGCATCCCCTTCATGTTCCAACCGATGTGCCGTAAGAATTTTAAAACATGTAATACCCGCCTATTTAGCCAGGGGCACTGACCTCTTTTCCCTGGATTGTGAAGTTAAAAATGACAACAGCCAACACAAAATAGCTGGTTATACGTGGTAACATGTTGTTTGATAGATAGGAAATATATTTTTTGTTGTGCCACAGAATTTTAGTAATTGGTTTCTGTGTGCTATGAGATGAAAAGGGTTGAAAATCACTGTCCTAGAGCAATGTATCTAGTGACTCTTAAAAATCCCTGATTCACAAGTCTCACTATGTGATTCCATCCAAAGTGGAGAATAACAGGTGTGGGTGTGGGCAAGTTTCATTGCCCGTGGATTTTGCAGTGAACTCAGATTAATGCTTAGCAAAAAACTTTCATAATCACTGGATGTGAAGCTGGCCAATGCCAAAGACCTTTGTAATGATGATAGTTATAGAAATAAATATGTTTGCAGCAATTATTGTGTGCCATGCACTATTCTAAGTATTTTACATACATCAACTCATTTAATCACACGAGGAAGGTACTTCATTATGGGTACTTATTTTGCAGATGAGTAAATTAGGGCAGGAAAAGGCAAAGTAACTTCCTGAGGTTGTTACACATGCAGTAAGTTGTGGACCAGAGATTTGAACCTGTCAGGCTCTAGAGTGTGTGCACCTAACCACTGCTACCCAAAAGAGAATGACCCACAGGTGTCTTTGCACACTGCTTTTACTGCTTTAGGTGGGGCAGAAGTCATGTCTGTCCCTGTCATTGTTGTTTTTCTAATGAGCAGTATATAGCCTGGCACATAGTAGGCACTCATAAGGTCTTTGTTAATTTGGGTGAGTTGCTCGCTGCCTTTCACATGACTGGTAGAGTGAAGGGCAGTGACTCTGAGGGTGTTTGGAAGCATAGAAATAAAACAAGTCAAGGGGATGACACGATCCCAGCACTCGGTGGACCTTTTGCCTTGTCTCACTGCAGCCTTGAGGGATTAATTAGTTACTGTCAGCAGGCTGTTTGTGAGAGCTGAGATCTAAGTCCATCTGCGGCGAACTGGCCTTCATCCACCTGCAAGGAGCATTCTGTATGTGGATTAACATTGTTTTTTCTCCAAAGACAGTGTGCTTCAACCGAGCAAAGTCATTACTGCTTCTTGTTCTTGTTTCAGATGAAAATTAGGTCGTCATCTTTAAGGCAATGAAATTCTACGAGAGTAGTTTTCTGCAGTGAGCCCCTCTCCAAATGCTTGTTGGTTAAGTGAATGGGGGTGCGGGGTCCTTATCTCCCCCTGCTCAGAACTGGAGGAAGAATTTTGAATTCGATGGTACATTCTGTTCTTTAGCTGTGAGAATTCCCCAAGAATACAGTCCTAAGATCATGTTACTCTGCCTCTTCGCGCTGCTGAAAAATGATCTACGTCTGAGTTTCTTAGACCACATATATTTATGTATTACCTTCCAAAGTAGAAAAATATATCTTCCTCTCTCTGAGTAGGGAAAGCATAAAGCATTCTTTTGAATGTTTAAAAGGTGTGTGTGTGTTATTCTTTTGGTGTTTCTTTCACCTTGTAAAATGCCTTTACGGATTATGTCACAGGCAGGAGTAGAATATCATTGTTAGAGTTCCAGATCTCTAGCGTGGAGGACTTTTTAATTAACTGGTGCAACCAAGGAGTGGGAGGTGGGGGCGTATCTTCTGACCTTGTCTAATTTTATTTTTGCTGCAACATTTTAAAAAATTTCCCCCCAATATTCATTATACAAGAATGAGGTTGGTCGGCCTCCTTTGACCTTGGAGCTATCCTGTAGCAGTACGTTATAGTGCTTATCGGTGCCCAAATTTTGCAGTTACTTATCTAAGGCCCCAAATAGGGCTGTGTTCTTTCTCTCCATATATGATCTATGCAGGAAAAAATGACTCTTATCAGGGAATCGTTATTAACAAGAGTTTGTTATGGCCTTAGAATAGAGGCTAGCAAGTATGAGAATTCTATGAGGGGGAAAAATAAGCCTAGATTTCCGGAGTGTCAGAATGACCATACCACTGTTGACGAGGCAGGTACTTCGCTCCACCCAAGATTTAATCTGGAGCCCTTGGGTTAAATGCTGACATCCTAAAGGGATTCTGTTGTCAATGTACTTTCATAGCTAAACGTGTGCCAGCCCTAGATGTTTCTCCCTTATGGTCTTTAGGACAGTGTTTTATATTTTAACATTTCCTCTCATTCCTTGAGCTAATTTTCTCCAACCCAGTAAAACCTTTTTAAATTCAAGCAGTGTTGTGACTGCCAAGTTAAAGTGCCATTTAATTTTTTGTGTTATTGGCAGCCAGTCTGGAGAATGTTCCCATGCCTGCTTAACACAAGCTGACTGTTGAAAAGGATGGATGGTCGGAGAAAACAGAAAAGGGAGGGAACTTTCATCCTGACCTCTTGTCACTTGCAAGGCCAGCTCAGCTGACTTATCTTTAGATGAACTGTGACAATTCAAAACATACACTCATAAAAGAGGATGTGATGAGGAAGTTATGCTAAACAGTAGGTACACATCTACAGTAAACATATTTTTAAACCAAAAGCAACGTGACTTGACTGATTTCACAGGAAGGGGGCTCTCAAAGCAAACTGACTGCTCCCTACTACCACCTCCTTAGCAGCAAGAAGAACCTAAAGGTCTCTACCACTCAGCTTTGGAGTCAGCAAATAGCCTAGTTGTGGGTTTAGGAAATTAACTTTCTTTACTTTCATAATTATTTTTTAATCTTGATATTCTTTAAAGCAGATTTGCCTCAAGATCCCAGTCCTTTTCATTTGCCAAGTAGCTTTCTCCTGCTCCAGATATAAATGGCCAGAATGATTAGCATTAGCATTTTTTATATTTTTATTTATTTTTTTTATTTCAAATCTTTATTGTTGAGCGTATTACAGATGTCCCCCATTTCCCCGCCCCCACTGACCTCCTCCACCTAGTTCCCACCCTTCCTCAGGCCTTCACCACCCTATTGTCTGTGTCCATAGGTTATGCATACATGCATGTAAGATTTTTAGTTAATCTCTTCCCGTGACCCCCAGCCCCCTTCCCTCTGAGATTTATCAGTCTGTTCCATGTTTCCATGCCTCTGATTCTATTTTATTCATAGTTTATTTTGTACATTAGATTTCTTGTTCATTTATTTTGATTTGTAGATTCAATTGTTGATAGGTGTGTATTTATTCCCATTTTGTTGTTCATGTTTTTTATCTTTTTTTTCTTCTTCTTCCTCTTCTTAAAGAATACCCTTCAATATTTCATGTAATGCTGGTTTGGTGATGATGAACTCCTTTAGCTTTTTCTTGTTTGTGAAGCTCTTTATCTGTCCTTCAATTTTAAATGATAGCTTTGCTGGGTAGAGTAATCTTGGTTGTAGGTCCTTGCTATTCATCACTTTGAATTTTTCTTGCCACTCCCTTCTGGCCTGCAAAGTTTCTGTTGAGAAATCAGCTGACATGTATGGGCACTCCCTTGTAGGGAACTACTTTCCTCTTGCTTTCAAGATTCTCTCTTTGTCTTTAACTCTTGGCATTTTAATTATGATGTGTCTTGGTGTGGGCCTCTTTGGGCTCTCTTGTTTGGTACTCTTTGTGCTTCCTGGACTTGTAAGTCTATTGCATTTTTATCAAGGCAGATAACTTCATATGTTGCTCTCATCATAATTCTCAACTTCAAGTGACCATCAGTAGATGAGTGGATAAAAAAGCTGTGGTACATTTACACCATGGAATACTGTGCAGCAATAAAAAAAAAAAACCGAATCTCTTACCCTTTGAGATGGCATGGAGGGACCTGGAGAGTATTATGCTAAGCAAAATAAACCAGCCAGAAAAAGATAACTATCACATGCTCTCACTCATATGTGGAATCTAATGAACAAAATAAACTGCTGAACAAAATAGATCCAGAGACATAGAGGCATGGAACAGACTGTGGAATCTCAGAGGGAAGGCAGGGGTGGGTGAGTAGGTGGGATGAGATCAACCAAAGAACTTGAATGCATATATGCATAACCCATGGACACAGACAATAGGGTGGTGAAGGCCCGGGGAAGAGGGCAGAGGTAAGTTAGAAGGGATCAGTGGGGGGCGGGGGGGGGGGGGGACGGGACATATGTAATACTTTCAGCAATAAAGATTTTAAATAATAATAATTCTCAACTTCATCTAGAGAATTGTGATGGAAGCAACTGACTATGCCATCTCTCATTAAGCCCAGCAACCTTCCTTTGGTGTCTGCCCCCAGTCCTCTCACATTTTGTTGTCCCTTTTGGGAGCCAAATGGAAAGAAAGGGGGAGGGGGGATGCTGTAAAGCTTATTATAGTGTCTCTTTCCCCACAAGCCTCCAGCAGACTCCGTTTGATATTGGATCAAAGTGAACATTAATGCTTGCTTAACCTCATGCGGATGATTCACCTGGGCAAGCCACTCCCGCAGAGAGCTAACTAATAGACAGATGGATTTTCCGCATGAGCACTGCTCTCTTCGGGGATTCGGTTTTTGCCCTTTTGTGTTCTGCTTGCGTCAGTATTTCCAGGTCTCTGTATCTTTGCTATGGTAGTTCCAATGTTTCTTTTGAATTGAGGCCTGATGCTCACCTCAGCCCTAAAACACTTAGTTCTGTGTCTGGGGCAAGTTCCTAGCACCTGTACTAATACGTACTTTAGGTGACCCTATGTTGAACTCTCACCCATAATCTCTTTTAATATAGGGAATGACCAGCTCCAATGAATGGCTTTTCTTAGTGAGAGATTTACAGTGAGGCACAATTATAACACAGTTGCATGGTTACCAAAACACTCCTGAATTTGATAGTGTGAAGTGGCTTTTGAAAAATGTCCATAAAAGAGGAATCCTTTAAAATCAATTCTAATTTACTTACCTGTCTCTGTTTTCTACCCTTATCCTGTTTTCGTAGTCATCATTTTCTGTGTGTCGCCCTTGAACTAGTGAGTTAATAGCTTTTGGATACTGTTGTGATTAGGACTTTTTTTTAATGGATCCTATTACTCCCTGTCACCGCCTGCAGTGCCGCGAAGCCCCATAGGTTGAGTGGGTGTCAGAGACTCCTGGCTAAAGAGGTGGGGACGCCATGCTTGGCTTGGTGTCAGCATGATCTGGTTCCTGGGAGGGGCTGACCACCCCTGCGCCTGTCTGCATGTGGAGAACCAGCCAGATCAGAGAATGGCTTATTCTTTTGCTGCATTTCAGACCACAGCTCCTCTTCCATGGTCCCAGCTCCTGGGCTTGGTCCTTGCTAGAACCGTTGCACAGAGCAGCTGTGTTCCCACTGGACCCAGGTCGCCGAGCTGCCTGGAGAGTGATGCAGGTTATTGAGAAGTGATGTCACTGGTCCCCGTGCAGCTTGGGAGATGGGCACTGTAGCAGGCAGGCAGGCTGCAGGCCTGGGAGTGTGGTTGACATTATGTGCAAAGTGGGTCATGCTGTTCCCATGATTCCAGATCAACAGGCAAAGTATCAAGGGTTTTGCAGGGCCCTGTGCCTCCCCCATTCCTTTAGAAAAGTACAAAACTGTGTGGCTCGGCCCTCAGGCCGCTCGGCCCACAGGCAGCTCAGCAAGTGCTCCGTTTACCCAGCGGGGCAGGCCGGGCAAGCCTGGCAGTGAAGAATTCATTTGCTGACATCTTTTGTGCTGTGCCTGTGGCACAGCAGATAGGCTCAGCGAGGGAGACAAGAAGGAAAAAGGCACAGTGCTGTCAGGCAGTCTGCAGCCGGAGAAGAGGGCATGGTGGCAGTGAGCAGTTAAGGGTTGGCAGTCTTCTGTTCCCAGCCTGTGGCCACATGCTCTCTGCAAGTCACGCCGCGTGATTGCTATCTGTGAACCACCTCTGAGCGAGGTTGGGGCACCGGGCAGGGAGTGGAGGACAGGCCTCTCCGAGTTGCTGCCTGCCCTCTACCCCTGGCCTGGCCTGGGGTCCTTGAACATGCCAAGCAGCCCTGACCTTGGGACCATGCCACCCACCGGTCCCTCTCTTGATAGGTGCTCGCGCTCTGCATCAGGTTCCTGCTCTGTGGTCACCTTCTCTAACTGCAGTTCCCACTCTGTGAGCCCAACCCCTCAGCCTGCTTTATTTCTTCTTGCCATCAGTTATATTACATAACCTTTTGTATGTGTGTGTTTCCACCGCAGCCTGGACTTTTGTTCCCTCGGGGCCTTAGTAAGGCACCTGGCACATAGGAAGCACCCAGGAAGTGTGTGATGTGAATGAAGAAACATGCACACGGGAGCGAGGGGTGGGAAATGTGTAGCTGGCCAGACAAAAGTGGCATTGTGCGGAGTAAAGGATGGAAGAAAACCTTTGGTGCCCATGTCTCTTGGTGACTTGTGTAAAAACAAACCTGTCTAAGAAGGTTATAGTGCATGTTGGTTGTGGGCGTGGTAGGAGCACAGTTAGGGGAAAACCTTTATCACAGAAGCAGGCCTGTGAGCCATGGATCAGGACTCTGCTGGTCAATAAGCCCAGCTCTGGGCATCCTCCTTCCTTTCAACACAGACTTTCAGTGACTCTCTCTGAAAACTGTATTTCCCACTCATGTCTTTTCAGAGACTGTTTCACTAGATTTTTTTAAAATATATTTTTTATTAATTTTTAGAGAGGAAGAATGAGGGAGAGAGAAATAAAAACATCAAGGATAAGAGAGAAACATTAATCGGCTGCCTCCTGCACGCCCCCTACTGGGGGTCCAGCCCGCAACCCCTGGCCTGTGCCCTGACCAGGAATCAAACCTCTTGGTTCATGGGTCAACACTCAACCACCGAGCCACACTGGCCAGGATCACTAGCTATTTTATGTGCTCCCAAGTTTGTGAAAAGTTCTGCAAGCCTGAGAGAAGCCTTCTCCAGCGGAGAGAAATGCAGTGTGAGACAGATGTGATGCTGCTGACACCCACCCCTCCAGTGTGCTTTTGTGTGGAAATGTTCCTTCTGAGAAAGACAGGAGTCTCCAGCGCCTACCACTTCCACGGGCCTCTGCTCGAGACGGGTTTAGATCTGGATTATTCAGGACAGATGGTTGTAACAGAATTCTTCAGTGCCTCCAAGTACCGAGTTCCACACTCTGTGGCAGCCTGCTGCTGGGTTCAGTACACTGGGACTGAAATTTCGCCGTATGTTTCATCAAGCTGTTTTTCTGTTGCCGTGATGTTAGCCCAGTTTCTCAAGTTCAACTTTGTCCTGGGCATTGTCCTGGTAATGACAGGTCATTTGTACCACTTTCTTAGGGGCCTTTTTTTATTTTATTTTTAAGTCTACTCATGTTTTTCCCTCCTCCCCAACTCCACGCTACCGGTCTGTTTCCTATCATTTTAAAAATATTCCTGTGCTCCTGTTTCCAGCTTTTCTGTTTCTTCCTTGCATGGAAACCAAAACTGGCCACTAAGAGCTCTCTGAAAGGCCTCTTAGTTAAATATCGTCATGAGCCCCTGACTGACCTTGTCAGGGATCTTCCGGGTGCTAGATCCCAGGATACTGTTATGTGAACCTTATTTTTACAGCTTGGTATCAAAGGTGTATATGCAGCTTGTTTCAGTACGCATCATTCTAACAGCTACTCTTTAGCAAACTGGATTTTGTGTTTGGCTCACAGCGTCCTGAACGTCTCGTTTGTTCGAGGTCTCCAGGCATGCTCCTTTCTGTTTCTTCGGGTTTGGCAATCTTGTACACCGTAGGTGGTTGGTATGTGTGTATCTAATTAGCATGCTAATTTTAGCCCCGTCTTTCCTGTTTAGAGAATGTCTCCCAAGGTGTTAGCACGCCTCCACCTGTGTTGCTGTGCTCCTGGGAGTGATAGGACTTGAAGTGGACATGGTGGTTATCACAACAACTGGGGCTTGCTGGTGGCATTTCATGGACGGGCCAGGGACAGACTGCCAGCGGTGCCCCTGCAGAGGAACCCGTTGCCCACAGGTAGTGGGCAGTATTCATTATGGAGTTGAGCCTGTGGCAAACACACAGTAAGAAGCCTTCACCGTGGGCTTCCTGCACGCCAGGCACTGCCTAAGGGCACTATTTGACCTTCTTAACCTTAAGAGGCAATTACTGATTCTCCCATCTTATGATAGGAGGTTAAATGATGTGTCCAAAGTCACATTGCTAGTAAGTGGGAAAATAAGTTTCAAACCTAGATTGTCTGAGGAGAGGCCAGCTTTGAACCACTTCATCATCGCCAGCCTGGTATGCCTGCTCTCAGCCCCTTCACGCCGAGTACCTGGGTGTTAGGCCCACCAGTAAGCGGTGTACCCATCCAGTCATAGCAGGGTCCAGATTTGAAATATCTTAAAGGGGGTAAGTCTGTCCATCAGCAGTTAGTTCTTCCAATAGTCGTGGCGTTTATGGCCTTGTTCCTCCTTGAGCAGTCCCTCTATTTGCTTTCGATTGAGGTGCAGGGCCTATTCCATCTCAGACGAAGTTAAATTGTGTCAGAGTGAGTTCAATTGCACAAAAACATGATGGTTGTCTTCCAAAATTTGCATTTTCTAGATGATTTTCAATAGATTATGAAAACATAGATAAGGTTAAGCAGCCTTTAATAGATAAAACATTTCTTATTTAAGCATGGAAACATTTTTACGAAAAATTCTGCTGAGGAAATGTGAAGTTTAACAGATTCTTCTTAAGATGCTCTAGAATTTTTGTCCCCTGAAGAGGTTCAGTCAGTCTGAGGGAGGAACGTGGCTCAGGATAAGAATGGTCTTAGGAATACAGTATGTTAAAGAGCTGTTATTTTTTAAATGTTTTTAAATGTCAGAAGTGACCTAGTGAGCCGGGGTGTCAAAGGTGGTATAACTAACCGCTGGCTCTGTGGTGGCTTCTTGGTTTCTAGCCATGGACAGAGACAGTGAGTCACCTCCCTGAGTCCCCTCCAGGGCTGGACAGCCGTCCGGACCAGCACCCTGGTAGCTACTTCTTGGAGTGTCATTGATGGCTTCGCCTATCTCTTATCTCACAGCTGGGCTGGAGAGAGCCCATTAGGCAAACTCACATTAGCCAAAGAACACATATGCTCCAGCATGGCAAGCCAAGGAAGAGAGGTAGCATTAAATGATTAACAGCTGGGTTAATAAAACTGATGCTTGCCTTTGCTCTTGGAAGGTAAAATGTTTGTGGTTATTTCTGTAAGAGTAATGGCCAGGAAAGTTGAAAATGTATGTCTCCTATAGTTAATATAGGAAATCTAGACCATTTGTGTATAAAAAGTTGCCTAGCTGCCCTATAAATGTCAATCTTGAATAAGGGGGAAATGAATAAGGGGGAAATAAGGGATTTATGAAAACTTGGAGGATGGAGTTAGAGACGTAACTATTGATTTGATACTATCCTCAAGATGTTTTATTAAGTGAAAACAAGCAAGTAATATATATAGCAGGTCCTCAAATAACATAATTTCGTTATAATATTGATGAGATGCCATGAGAACTTAACTCTTGTTTTTATCAATTAGCCTATGGTAAAATTGGTTTCATTTTGCCATAGTTCATATTGAAAATGTTAAGTGAGGATTTACTGTATATACTTCTTGGTATAACAGTATTTTTCTAAGCTTCTTTTTTTCTGTGACACCCCGCCCACATTAAGAATATATTTTACATCACAGCTGAGTACATCATACTTATAAATATGATACAATAACATTAAAGATTTATGAAACAGTATTCGTTCTCACTTTCATTATCATTATTTTTAATACTAAGTTAACTTGATCATCTACTAATATATGATCTACATCTACAATCCACAGTTGTAAAAACACCCATTTAGTATGGCCTCTTTTGTGTGCAAAAGAGAAAAATCTTGGGAAGTATATCCAAAAATCTCACCATTAGGTTTCTCCTAGTATTGGGGCTTTAGGGATTGTGGTTGGAGGGAAGTGATAAGATTTTTTTTTACCACCTCTTTTCATTTTTATTTTTATAAAGATAGTCTATCCATACATTTTTTTGTTCCATTTATTCATTCTCTTGTTTGTACCTTTTTAAAATTTTATTTTATTGTTTAAGATATTATAAATAGTAGTACATAAGTCTCCTTTTTTTTCCCCATTGACCTTCCCCCGCTTCCCTAACCGCCCCCCCCCCCCCCCCCCCCGCAGTGTCTTGCGTCTGATTGTTGTGCTTACATGCATGCACACAAGTCCTTCGGTTGATTTCTTATCCCCTCAACCCTCCCCTACCTTCCCGCTGTAGTCTGACAGTCTGTTCAATGCTTCTTTGCCTCTATTTTTATTCAACAGTTTATAATGTTATTTATATTCCACAAATGAGTGAGATCATGTGGTATTTATCTTTCACTTGTACTTTTTAAAAAAATATATTTTTATTGATTTCAGAGAGGAAGGGAGAGGGAGAGAGAGAGTCAGAAACGTCAATGATGAGAGGGCATCGTTGATCAGCTGCCTCCTGCACACCCCCCACTGGGGATCTAGCCCGAAACCCAGGCATGTGCCCTTGACCAGAATCGAACCTGGGACCCTTTAGTCCTCAGGCCGAGGCTCTACCCACTGAGCCAAACCAGCTAGGGCCTCTTTTCATTTTTAATATTTGAATTTTTTACGGTGGGCATGAATGAAATATTAAAAAAAAATAAAAGTAACAAGCAGAGAAAACCACCTTTTCACTGTGGCATTCCTTCCTTTGATACAGCACTTCCTGTCTTTGTCCTCTTGGCTCCGCCTTGTTCTTGCCGCATGGGATCCCCTCCTGTCTGCCACCATTCCCTCCAGTTTCACTCCTCCCCACTGAGATTTCAGCTTCACGTGGTGTTTTTATGGGACTGAGAGAAGTTTAGACTGGCACTTCTAAAGTGAATTCACGGGACTGTGTCTTTCGTTTTCATTTTCAAATTAGAACTAGCAGATAAGTTATTTCTGTGAGTTTAAAAAAATATTTTCGCATAAGGAATTTAACCTTGTCTATAGCATATTCTTGGAAAATTTGTTCTTTTAGGAAATATAGTACGTAAAAAGCATTTTGAGCAGAGCTTAATCAATGTCTTTTTTTTCTTAATAGGTTTTAAAATGGAACATTTTGATGCATCACTTAGTACCTATTTCAAGGCATTGCTAGGCCCCCGAGGTAAGGTGGTTTTTGGTTTTGCTTCCTTTCCTCTCCCTACCCTCCACCCCCTTCCTGGATATAGCCACTTGCAAATATTGTGTGATGATATTCTAGAAAACATTAGCATTTTCTATGATAAGACTAACGCCTTGTCCGGGGTAACAAGGGCCTTGGAGAAGTCCTCTGGTGGTTACTGAAATGTTGCCGCGTTCCGGCTGCTGGAGCAGAGACACAGCTCCTGTGACCCTCTGCTTGTTTTAGCAGGAAATCAAATTATGCTATCAGGCTAGTAGCCTGAAAATGCCAAGATTTCACCGTTATCACCTGTATGTTTTCCTCAATTCTTATGAGTCTCCAGCTGAAACTGGCTTCCAAAATGCACTATTGCACTAGGAGTTTAAAACTCTTTCCCTTTGACCATTGTCAGGGCTTTTTAATGTCCTTCCACATGTGTCACGTCAGCAAGTAAATATATACACATGCACTCACATTTTACTATCTCGTCATCTTTTATTATCTCTTAGGAAGTAAATCAGCTCCTTGATTGCCTTCCTTTAATGTCATCAAAAATGTTTCTCAGGGTCGGACCTATAAAGAAGTAACTCTTTAGGTTCACAGAAATAATTTACAGGGAAACTGCAATTTAAAAACAGATCTTTTAAAAGATTCTCGGTTTCGCTCATGATTTTTAAAACTCAGGATAAAGCAGCAGTTTATTCGTAAGGCAGAGATGAAATCATGTGTGATGCCATTTGTGACAGTGAGGATGTGGAGAGAGAGCCTATGTTGGTGTAACCTCTCTGGAGGGTAGTTGTGTCTTCTGTTGGAACTACAATGCACATGCCCTTTGACTCAATTGTTTGACTCCTAAGAATTTATCCTGCAACTACTCTTGATCAGTTATGCAAAGATGAACATCAGGATGCTCCTTACGGCATTGCTTGTCAAAACTGAAATGACCCAGATGCCCATTCATAGGGGATAGGTTAAATACATTTGTGCGCAGCCCATGGAAAAGAACAAGTTAAGTTAGATCCATCTGTATGCTTGTGTTGGGACAATGCCCCACTTCAGCTTTACAGGACCCCAAATTTCCATTTTCACTAGCTGAAACAATAAAACTTACTAGCTTGCATTACAAGGTCAACTCCTGAGTTATTTCAGGGGCTGAATGCTGTTAAGCAATCCCTGTTCTTGTCATTTTCTGCTTTGCATCCTCAGTACAGCAGCAGCTCTGTCCTCAGAACAGGTCCCCCACCCGTCGTGGTGGGATGGCTGCAGAGGAGGAAGAAATCTCATCTGCATGGGTTTATGAATAAGGAAACCCTTCCCAGAGCCCCTCACCAGCTGTCATCTTCTCAAAGCTCAGTGGCCATCTTTGCTTCACATGCCTATGTCTGCACCTGTCACCAGAGAGTGGGTGAGGATGACCATGATTAGCTAGGTCCCAGCTGCCCGGGAAGTACTAGGCTCTATGGAAGGAGGTTGGATACTTGGCTAATATGGAAAGATGAAGATCTGTCATAAAACTTAAAAAGCAAGGTGTAGACGGAACTTCAAGTAAAAGGAAATGGGAGATTTCTGTGTGTATGCTTTTTGTGTTTTGAAACATAACTCACATGCAAACATCTGATGTTAGTTGCTAAGTGGCAACTTGTTTTCTCAGAATTGACAGCTGAAAACAAAGGTGTTAAGAATCCCCTTGCTGAGCTCACTGGGGCCGGCCACTTCCCTGACGGACTTCTGAGAACCACCAATTCTACAGAACTGGTGGTAACACCTTCTACCGCACCAGCCCAACTAGTGGGAGAGGGTAGAGGCCATCTCCCTCTGACGCCAAGGAGGAAAGCCAGGAAACCTGGGGGAAACTTAAGGTGTCTGCAAGAAAGCAGGCTGACAGGTCCTCCCAATACACATAGGCTTGTCCTATGAGGTCAAGGGAAAAAGCATTGGAGAGAAGGCAAGGTGGTCCAGCCAGGAGGTCAGAGAAGGGACAGAGGCTATCCCTTTTAGCTGCTGTGACTCAGAAGATCCAGGATGTGAAACCTTCGTGTGCTTCTGAGCTCCAGAGGAGGGGGGCCTTGGAGAAGCCACAGGATTTGGGGGCTCGCCAGGGCAGGATACGAGGGGAACAGGCTGCAGAGGTGGCTTCCTGGGAGTCGGCCAAAAGAGGAAGTTAAATCTTGCAGTAGACCAGCGGTTCTCAACCTGGGGGTCGAACGACCCTTTCACAGGGGTCGCCTGAGACCATTGGAAAACACATATATAACTACATATTGTTTTTCTGATTAATCACTATGCTTTAATTATGTTCAATTTGTAACAATGAAATTGGGGGTCACCACAACATGAGGCACTGTATTAAAGGTTGCGGCGTTAGGAAGGTTGAGAACCACTGCAGTAGACGGATAACACCTAGGGGATCTGGCTGCCAGGGAGTTGACTCCCATCCCAGGAGAAGGTTGTCACGTTGCTGCCGGCAGCTACTTAGAACTAATTTTCTTTTCCTCCTCATTCCTGCCTAGGAAACGGGGTGGGAGCAAGGGAGTTCTTTCCTAGACCAAGTAGCTCCCTGGAAACCATGTAGGTCTTCTCAAGCCTCTACTCCTCACGTGGTTCCTTAATACCTTAAGTCAGGGGTCCTCAAACTACAGCCCGCGGGCCACATGCAAATACAAATATTGTATTTGTTCCTGTTTTGTTTTTTTACTTCAAAATAAGGTATGTGCAGTGTGCATAGGAATTTGTTCATAGTTTTTTTTAAAACTATAGTCCGGCCCTCCAACCGTCTGAGGGACAGTGAACTGGCCCCCTGTTTAAAATGTTTGAGGACCCCTGCCTTAAATAGTCACTTACTGGTCATTGCCGTGTCTAGGGTTTCATTACCCCATGCATAATTTAACAAACCTGGTTGATAAATCCAGTTAGTGGAAAATTTAGCTTTCTCTCTCTTTTTTAAGGTTTTTTGGAAAGGATTCTTTAAATTATTATTTTACTTAGCAAAAATCATGAGTAATATACACATTGTTGTTCAGAACATGTACCAGGGAGCTTCATCTTGGATGACATAGACCGAAAAAAACTCAACGCTTCCTCTTGTTGCTCCGTTGGTAATAGGAACATTAGTATTAGGAAACTATTATAAAGTTGTGGTTAGAGTTCTTTTTTTTTGGTATTTGAAAAAGGTTTTGGTGATCACTAACTACTGTTCCTTTATTATTTTCCAGATACCAGAGTAAAAGGATGGTTTCTTCTGGACAATTATATACCTACTTTCATTTGCTCCACCATATACTTACTAATTGTATGGCTGGGGCCCAAATACATGAAGAACAGGCAGCCGCTCACTTGCCGAAGGATTTTAGTGGTGTATAACCTTGGGCTCACCTTGCTGTCTCTCTATATGTTCTGTGAGGTAGGTCCGAGGTTCACGGGCTTTCTCTCACTTAACTCTACTCGTGTTGCTATCCTGAATTGTGTTCCTAAATGAAGGTGGTGGTAGGGGAACTCGGAGAGCAAGTACATTAATTATACTTTGAGTGTGTTTTTGAAAATTGATATTTCAAAATGCCAGTGTTGTTTGCCCCCTGGAATATGTAAAATGGAAGCCTTTGCTATTGATTCTCATGTTTTGTATTATATTTAGAAGTAAAATATTTCAGAAATACTCTTATGCGAGCAGAATACAGAGTGGAAAACGAACAAAATGTGAAAAACAGATCTGTGAGCACTTTATTATAAGTATTTAATAGATGGTTCTTGTTTGGAGGTGGGGAGGAAGGAAGTGGGTGTTACCAGTGTTTGCTTGTGTTTGTGGTAAGTCAGCCTCTATCCTGATCTGATTTCTGTAAATAGGTTTGAGATTTGACAAATTATTTTTTAAAAGCTAAGAATAGTGGATAGGAGATCTGTGTTAAGGTTTGAATGGTTTGCATATGTTCAGACCCAATTATTTCCTCTATATAACTGGAATGTTGGCGACCACATTGATGATCTCAAAGTCAAATGTAGCTTAAATAAAAATGAAAGACAAACCAGAATCGATACTATGTCCTTCCTATTTTGCAAAGTATAGTAATACAGCCTTTAAAAGCTGAGGGAGGGCAGGAGGACTGTTCTCCAGTAGTAAGCACAATTTTAGGGGAAGGACTACACCTTTCAGGCTTACAACACAAGTGTCTTACAACACAGAATTATAGCTACATCTGTGAGGTGGAGAATTAAGCCATACCTAAAACAGACACTTTTAAGCAGTCCTGTTCCGATTTTTGACCTTTTATTGTGGCTTTAATTCTCCACGGAGTAGTCAATAAGATAAAGGGGAGAAGGAAGAGGAGTGCTGAAAACAAATCTTAAAATTACTGTTTAAAGAAAGAATAAATTTGCGTCAGCCTCAGGCTGTGATGGCTCCCTGTCTGCGTGTGGCTGGCTGTGTATGAGGATGGATATGGGTGTATAAGCTATTGGGAAACATTGCATTTGATCATCAGAGGTATTGTAGCTGTGGGAGGTCTGTGTCTTGTTCTCCCACACATATTTCATAAGCCATGGTAACGATTTTGTAACTACAACACTAGATGCTACGTATCATTACTTTTATGCTTGACTCTCTGTCAAATGCTTACAACTCCTCTTTTGCTTTGTTTCTGACCTATTCTAGAACAAAGGCAGTATAATTAGCCTGCAAGATGGAGATGGCAGGACTGGAGGCAGGGCCAGTGTGCAGGAGGGACTCCTGGGCCCAGCACTGTGCCCATCTCTGTGTGTCCAAGGGACAAAACCGCAGCCAGCTGGCAGGTTTTTTAGAATGAACCATTTACTTTCTCATAATTGATAGATGCTAGAGCTATTTCATTAAGAAAGCTCTTATAGGGTTTCTTATTACATATAGCAGTCGTCTAGAGAAAAAAATATGTAAGATTATTAAATCTTATAGAACGTAAGCACCTGATGCCTTGAATGTTTCTCTGACCCTAAGATACAGCAGCAGCTTCATCATGTAACCTCACTTAAACAGATCATTTCCTGGTGAAGAGAGGGGGGAAGTGCTGCATAAATTGCTGCTTTGTATAAATGAGTGAAAGCATTTAATAAGTATAGATTTTCTTCTGACAGCTTCATGAGCACAATAGAAGGCATTGAGCAGTGCCTGTGCATTGACTATAGAGATTTAAGAAATATACAGAGACGGAAAATAACAATTGAACTCACAATTTAAAATATATAGAGAAGTCATAGATAAGGGGGCAATAATTCCTTAAATCAAATTAAGACTATAAACTGTACCCAGGTCAGATATGCCTGAGTTTGAAATAAGCCCTGGTACTCCTGATAACGATAGTTACACTTGGCTTTTTTTCCCCTCTGTACTGACATAATCTCATCAGAAATAGCATGATAACAAACCGTTTGTCAAGTTTTTTAGTTTCATTTTCGCTACCGGTTTTTCTTTTTGTACTTAGCACTTATATTCTAGGGACTACTAAAGCAGGAGGGCAGCCAGGGAGCTGCAGAACAGAACAAGCTGAGGCGGTGGTGGAGCCCAGCGGGCCCTGGTTTCAGAGAAATATCCCAAGAGTTAGAGTTGTTTGCCTGTGGTCACACAATTGACATGGTCGTGATTGTTAATCTTCACCCTCATGCTTATCTGCATATTTGGGTCTGTAAAGAATTTGAAAAATAAATGTTTAGTCATTGATATTTTTGTTTATTTAATCCTGTGGTGTGAATTCACAGCTGCCTTTGCAAGTTCTAGGTTAAGACAAAAAAAAAAGTTGTCTTAACTAAAGCAGACCAGGAGAAATCTTGACAGAAAAGAGATAAGAAGGAAATGGTTGGTAATCACAGAAACTGTAAAATTGCTAGAAGAAAGTAAATACATGACAGTTTTAACATCGAGTAACTGAGTTTCAAATGTAGAAAGAAAGTAGACTTGTTCATAGTTTATGCATTTGTTAGGAAGAAAATTAAGAAGAGAGTCGTGGCATTTCTTTTACTTATCTCATGAGTTTGGTGTTTATTTCCAGGAAAGAGGTCATAGATCCCTGATTAGAAGTATATTTGAACAGTGAGACGTTTTAGATTGAAAGTATAGGACTTTATGCAAGCCTTTTAGCTTTTACTTGTTAAATTATGGGTTGTCTAAGATACAATCAATAGTGATCTTCTTTCTTTTTTTTTTTAAATATATTTTATTGATTTTTTACAGAGAGGAAGGGAGAGAGATAGAGTTAGAAATTTCGATGAGAGAGAAACATCGATCAGCCGCCTCCTGCACATCTCCCACTGGGGATATGCCCGAAACCCAGGTACATGCCCTTGACCGGAATCGAACATGGGACCTTTCAGTCCGCAGGCCGACGCTCTATCCACTGAGCCAAACCGGTTTCGGCTTATTTCTTATTCAGAAATAAAATTTGAAGTTATAAAAGAGAAACAACTTAGTTTGCATTAACTCAGCTTTGTAAAAGTTCCCCTGTAGCAAACATAAAAATCTTGTGTTCCTTTCCATCCTCAGAGAGTCAGGGCATATTTCATCTGAACAAATGCCCCACTGTTTTTGTTTGTTTGTTTGTTTTTTTAACTATCTACTTGTCTTTCCCCTTGTCCCAAACCCCAGATTGGGAATCCCCACCTACCCAATGCGAAACTGTGGCTTTTCCAAATTACGGGGCGGGACTTGCATTTCCCTTGGCCCACCCAGCAAGCTCTCTGAGCCGCTTCTCACTCCTTTGTGTGCACATATCAACCATGAGGTTCCCACTTAGGCAGCTGCTGTGTCCTGATGTGGAACCATTTTGGTGTGTCTGCTGTCTTCTCTTTGCCTCAGCATCACCACTAAGCAGAGGGGATCTAAGTGCTTGATTTGTTATAGTCCAAGAGGGCCCGTCCCTGTTTAGCCTGCTCCCTGCACTGATCCTGCAACTCTTCAGTAGCTGCTGGGGTTAGTATTGCACAGCCCACATGACTTTGAACTGAGAGAACTGCCTGCTAACCTCTCCTTAGGAGGAACCACTGAGCATTCATAACCTGTCCATTAGGCCCAGCTCTACTCGACTGCCCCTGCCCCCTCCAGCACCAGGGTCTTTCATTCTTTGGTCCCTACCCCTTAAAAATGCTCTCCTCCTTTCTGACGTAGGCCCACCTCGGTTTGACAGCCTCTGTCTCATTTTTGAGGACTCGATTCAAGGATCAGTTCCTCTGTGAAGCTGTGAGGGGACATAGCTACAGGCATGATTTTTCAGCGTAGTTTGCTTCCCCATTCCCAAGGAACGTGACACTTTTTTTTTTTTCCCATTAAAGGGTTCTAGTGGATGTGCCTCCTCTCACACAGATCACGGGCTTACAGGATGGCTGTCCTGACAGTGTTTATTCCTCATCTTTTCTTCCCTTGTTGGTCTGGTCCACCCAACGTGTCCTACGCATTAGGATAGAGGAAAGCAAATGCCAGAACCACAGTTTTACTTTATCTCACAAAGACAAACCACAGATTACAAATAAGATTATTTTTTTAGTATTTATATGTGTTTATTCCCTTGCAGTTAGAAGTGTATGTTGTGAGTAGTGGGAGAGAGTTCTCTGACACACACACATTCAGACATTTAAAGTGTAATTTTAAAACAGTGATTGACAGCTATGTATCTAGATTGGCACAGATCCAAAGCTTATTCTTTCTTTCCTTTTGCAATTTTCACATTCACTTGTAATTTTGGAACTACTTAAAAATATGGAAAATAAAATCACATAAATGATATCTATGCACCTAACAAATATTAACATTTTCTTATTGTTTTGAATTTTTTGTCTGTAAAAGAAAACATTACAAAATACATTTAACTTTCTTCTAAAGTTCATATGTTTCTTCTCTGGCTATATTGTCATGCTCTTACTATATATGTATGTATACGTGACAATATATAGTATATTCTGAGACAGTTTTTTTAATTTACATAAATGGTCTACTGTTTATACTCTTTTTCAAATAACTTTTTTCAGTTGACATATTTTGAGGTGAATCCATGTTGAATTTTAAGGTTAATGTATTTGGTTTAACTTCTCTGTGTTATTTCAGTGTTAGAATTCCTTTTACCATTTTATCTGTGTGATTTTTTTTATGGACATAAGGTTTCCAATTAATAATTATGTTGAATATCCTTGGATATGTCTCCTTGTGCACATGTGATTGTGTTTTGTTCTGTTTTTACCAGATACTCATATGAGAGTTTAATGACCCAATCGGACAGTCTCTGTCTTTTAGTGGGGAAATTTAATCCATTTTCATGTAGCATGTTAATTATTTGGAATAATTTATATCTTTTGTGTGTGTGTGTGTGTGTGTACATATTTTCTTTGTCCTTTTTTTGTTTGCTTTCTTTTGAATTTCATATATTTTTTCATTTTACCAATTTAAAAGTTATTCACTCTAATTCTATTAGTTACCCATATTTTTTATTTTTTGTTAATCCTCACCGAGGATATTTTGATATTTTTCCATTGATTCTCTCTCTCTCTTTTTTTTTTTTTTAAGAGAGAGAGAGAGAGTGAAAGGGAGGGGAGAGAGAGGAGAGAGAGAGAAATAGAGAGACATCGATCAGTTGCCTCTAGCATGCACCCCAACTGGTGCTAGGCATCAAACCTACCACCCAGGTACGTGCCCTTGACCCTGTGGTATGCGGGCCAATGCTCTAACCATTGAGCATACTGGCCAGGCCTTAATATGCATTCTTAAATTAATAGAGTCTAAAGTGATTATTTCTATTTTCCTAAATAATACAAGGAGCTTAGAAAAGTTCATCTCTGATTCCCCATCCTCCATTTTATTGTTAGCAAGTGTTTAGTTCCACCTTTTCCTAAGGTCCTAATCAATCATCATTATCACAATCAATGCTTACTGGTTTTTTTTCTCTCACTATTGATCTGTGAAATCCATTCTTTGAGGTTTAGTTGCCTTTTGAAATAGTTCTTTTCTGTTAAGAATACATTCTATGAGTTTCTATTTGACATCATTTTATTTGTATTTATGCTTGAGCAGTATTTTAGCAGAGTGTAGAATTCTAAATCTATTTTTCCTGAGCACTCTGAAGATTTATTCCATTTTTGTACATTTGTAGGT
The DNA here is from genome assembly GCF_028538775.1 of Myotis yumanensis. Taxonomy (NCBI): domain Eukaryota; kingdom Metazoa; phylum Chordata; class Mammalia; order Chiroptera; family Vespertilionidae; genus Myotis; species Myotis yumanensis. Next base: position 76,170,154 of record NW_027223757.1, read on the forward strand.
CATCTTTTTCTTTCCAGGTATTTTAAAATTGCATTTTAAAATAAAATAGTGTGCTTAGTCATCCATTTTTATTTACCTCATTCGGGACTGTGCGCCTGAAATCTGAGAATTTGTTTCATTAATTTGAGAAAGTACTCGGCATCTTCTCCTTGACCACCTTTCTCCCTCCATCTCCAGTGCCGCCTCGGGCTCCATTAGACACATGTGGGACAGTCTCAGACTCCACATGCCCTCTCTTTTGTATTTTTTTTTTTTTTTGTAGCTTTCTATCTCTCTTCTGCATTCTTCTAATTCACTCATACTTTCAATTGTCTAATCTGTTATTTCATTAATTTTTAGTTTCAATGACTATATTTTCTTTCTAAAAGTTCATTGCTCATTCTTTTTTCATCCTATAACATGAAACATTGTTGTTGTTTTTCTCCATGATAGAGATGTAAGACAGTGATCTCCAAACTGAACCATTTGCTATATTGCTTTTAAAAATATTCTTTAAAAAGTTTTCTTTCAGCTATGTCTGTGATGCCATGCCTCTGGGAATTAACATTAAATCTACATTAAATTTCTTTACCATTTAAAAAAAAAGTAGAATGGTTTGTTGGGCATCCTGTTAAGCATCTCAAACTAGCAATTGCTGGGGTCATATCAGGTAAATGTGTCTTCCCAAATAAAAGAAAGATTTTAAAAGGACTAACTTCCTCTTTACAGAAAATTTTTTTGGGGGAAAAAACATCACCTTGTAATTAGGCATCAATGCCGTTGGCGTTTTCGGTGATTCATGTAGCATTTCTGTGTTTGTGTTAATAGTGGGGGAGTTGGTTTTGCTTTTGTTCCTTTTGCTGCCTTGCTAGGACCAGACGTCAGTGTTTTCTAAGATTCTTTTGAAGGTTTCTGATGCTGCATTATTGGGAAGATGAAAGAAGCTGAGCATTTGAGGGGATGAGTGTTCTGCCTGTGCTTTCGAGCCTCTCTAACTGGGGGTGGATGCTGTGGGGGTAGCTCCCCAGGCACCTGACAGGAGTTCCCCCCAGGGCTCTGGCTTTGAGCATCCCCCATAGAACCACAGAGCAGTTGCTCTGGAAACATTATATTCTGAACAGTCTTGTTTTTCTTTCCCTTCAGGCTTTCCTAAAATAGATACGTTATTGTGGGAAAATGACATTTGGAAAAACACTTAAGAGACCTTGCAATTGATTATTGAGTTTTATAAAAAAAATTGTATTTTGTTTGCCAAAATCCTTTGAAAAGATATTTATTATTCTGCTTTTTCCCATTTAAGAGAGGTACAGAAAAGTTGAAACATCTGGTGAGATGAATACTTACGAGGCCTGAGCATTGCCTGAAATACTTCCTACTCTTCAGTTCCCTTAACAGCTGAAATTCCTTGCTCAGAAAGAACCCTCTCAGGGAGTGGCAGACTCCATGGTTGCTTGCCCCTTCGTACCTGGCCCTGCCCTGAGGGAATGCCATTCAGCGGGGAGAATGGAGAGAAGGATGCGGCCCACACTGCCTTCTCACCCAGGGGAAGAGACAGGAATGCCTTCCAGTAGAGAGGCAGCTTGGGGTTGGTCCAAAGCCCGGCCAGACTCCTCTAAACTGACCCTGCAAACCTGTGGTAACACGGCTGTGCAGCTGGTATAACAGGAGCACGTCATTCTGCAAACCCTCAGCCGAAGCAAAACGAGGCTGAAAGCCAGTCATTGGCTGGAGGTCTCTCTTTAAATTATGCAAAGGATGCTCTGGCTGGGGCTTCTGGACACAGTAGGAGCAGCCCCACTTCAGACCTAGTCATGGGCTGTTGAGTGTTGGAAGCTATTTTGCTATCATTTGGCTAGACTCATAGCAAAGACTTCTATAGAGCCTGCCTCATGCCAGGTGCTGGGCTAACTCATTTAATGTTCATCGCACTATTATCACCCCCTTTCTGCAGAGAGAAAGCGCCCGGGTGGACCTGGGATCCAAACCATTGGGCAGCACTGCCTCAAAAAGCTAAATCTCGCTTGAGGTTTTTCTCTCCCCAGCCACTACCACCCCCATGAAATATAAAATAAGTGCTTCTTGCCGGGTATGTGGAAGCAACCTGCCTGAAACCACCTCTCAGGAGGCCCGAGCAGAGAGAAAAGAACTGCCAGCAAAGAGGACCAGGCCTGGAGTTCAGGGAGAGATGCCAGACATACCTGTTCCAGGTTGGGCTTGAGGACAAGCTGTTTCTTTGTGCTTTGTTCTAAAGAATTCTCTAGTGTACAGAGCCTCTCCTTATGACTTAACCAAGAGTATTCCATTCAGCTTTAACCCAGTGGTGTTCCCCGTCATAAGGGGAGTGAAACACTTTTGGAGGTCACGGGTGTAAAATTATCTTAATGAGCATCCTTATGCTCCGGACATGAACGTTTTGAAATTCAAAACCACATGCTTTGACCTGACCCTCTTCCGTAACGGCACTGCCGAGATTGGCCAGCTAAACCCTAGAGGGAATAGGTACATTTAATTTTGGAGGAGCTGATGGTTAATTTTATTTTATTTTATTTTTTTTAATATATTTTATTGATTTTTTACAGAGAGGAAGGGAGAGAGATAGAGAGTTAGAAACATCGATGAGAGAGAAACATCGATCAGCTGCCTCCTGCACATCTCCCACTGGGGATGTGCCCGCAACCCAGGTACATGCCCTTGACCGGAATCGAACCTGGGACCTTTCAGTCCGCAGGCCGACGCTCTATCCACTGAGCCAAACCGGTTTCGGCTGATGGTTAATTTTAAACCAATCATCTGCTGAAGATAAAGATGCAGCTAAAGGGCTACTTTTCCACAGAATTGTTCACGGGTGGAGTAGCCCCACTGTGTCCACTAAGGGTTCACACTCAGACAGAGAAGGGCAAGGGAGCTAGGAACCGCTGTGTGATGTTGCATCTGTGCTGAGAATCGGGATTCCTGGGTGCTGGTCCCAGCAGTGCTTCCACAAAGCTGTATAACTTCAGGCCACCCTTCTCTCGCCTGTTTCCTTATGAAAAACATGCACTTCTACTAGGTCTAAAAATACACACTTGGAAGTTCACCTAGAAGCCAAGTTGTGAAATTATTAACCCCACACACTTGGTGGTATTGCTTAGAAATGTCCCTCGATGCATTCTCATGCCAGTGTGGATTGTCTCTGTCTCATGCCAGTGTGGATTGTCTCTGTCTCGTTACCTCTCAGGGGATAATCACCACACAGCTCATCAAGCCATTCTCACCAAAGGAGTTATCTTGCTGCTCTGACATCTTGGGGTGAATGACTGATAAGGGCCACCCAGGATGACATTTTTCTGCTTATTTTTTAAGTGTTTCAAATGACCTTGTTCCTGGAGCTGCTTTGGTAGCATTCCGGAAGGTACCATAGAAATGGATATCTTGCTAAAGGTTTTACCTCCTTTGTGGTTAAATGTGGTGTCAGTTGAGAAAAGTCAAATTGCAGCAGTAGAAATGACTCACTTAATGAACTGTGTCATCCCAGACCCAGCTGTGGCACCCGCCTAACTTTTCTTTAATTGAGAAGGTGCAGGAAACCACCTTTGGTTATTGAGTTTGTCTCACAAAGAGAGAAGAAAGCTTCTCGCTGGGCGTTAATCATAACTCTTCGCATGTGTATGGCCTGAGGAAGGAGAGAGCAGATGTGGTTTGTGTGATGCTGCTGTATCTGTTACCTGGGAGAAGCCAGGTAGAGTGTGGTGCTCCCCTGGAGTGCTCAGCAGTGTCCAGGGACCTGGGCAGATAGTGGGAGCTGCTCCTTGTGGCCTCCTTCATGGGAGTACAGTCCTGCCCTCTTCTGAACTGATTCCCAGAAGCCTCGCCTTTGTGCAGCCTCCTGGCCCTCTCCCCCTGCGGTGAATTTCCAGGGACTGACCAAGGCAGCTCTTTGGAGAGAAGCCCAGCCTGAGCCCTGGAGGGAAAGATGAGATGTTGACTAGAGTATTGTCTCCTTGCAGGGCTGGAGGGAAGGCCAGGACTTTGCTTAGAAAGCCTCTGGGGTCTGTTACTCACAGTCATGAGTCACCACAGGGTCTTAAAGCACAGAACTGTGTGGTTTCCTTCTGACGGGAATGGGGGGAGAGGACGCTGATACTGGCCGCTTTATGGAGGATGCTCTGAGACTCTTAGATCAGTGAAATTTAATTCAGGTGCTGGTCCTCGTGTGTTGCTATTCTAACCCTTCTGAAGCCCCGGATATTTAAGAATTGAACTTTCCATGTCACCAATATATTTCTTAAAGACTGCTTTTCATCTTGTGAACAGAATTCAGATAAATGTCACGTTCAAACCTCATTGAGATACTTTCTTGTATTCCAGTTCCTCCATTTGAAAAGCAAAAACAAAGCCTTTTTATCCCCCTACAAATAAAACATCAGACCTGGATCTGGAGGACAAGAGCAGTACCTTGAGCTGCTGTCAGTAGTCCCGCTAATAACTTGTTGGGCACCTCTGTGTACAAGTGCCCACACTGGGTTCCATGGAGGCGGGAGCCACAGGCACTGCTGAGCTCTTGCAAGCTGCTTCAAACAGACCCATGAACTAGGGCTTAAAAGGGAGCACGTGAGCGAGTAGGTACGAGTCACGCAGAGTGAGCTTGGAGGAAGAATGGACAGCAGGCTGGAGCGCTGAAGGGAGCAGCCATGAAGAAAATAGTTTTAACCGAACTCTGAAGGGTAGACGGGATTTTTAGAGCTGGAGATGGGGTACGTGGTTGCAGAGAGCATCCCAGCTGAAAGGAAGAAAGGAATGGTCGTTGCTTACATTGATTGTGCTTACCCTGCATTCCAGGTGAGATAAGAGAAGCATTGCTCACTCCCATCTCCTTAATTTCCCAGCTTTAAGAGGCGGGAGTATTATTTTTATCCTATTTGAACAGCGAGGAAACAGGCCCAAAGAGATTAAAATACCTTCCCCAGATCACCAGCTAAACGTAGTTGATCAGCGAGGAGTTAGCCTTGTTTTGGCTACTGCCCACATCTGTGCTCTTCCCCTTGGTCGTGTGCAGTGGCTAAGGAGAGGTGGTGGGCTTGGAGGATGGAGGTGGGTGCAGCCTGCTGTTGGCCAGGGAGAAGGATTAGCATGGAGGATCTCGGTGGAAGAATGTGTATTTCTGAATACTGTGCCTAGGATTTAGTGTTTCATTCTGAAGTCAGTGACGAGTCACCAGAGGGTTTTAAACACAGAATTCTCTGGTTTGAGTGGCAGCAATGATCGGTCCAGGGAGTGTTGCAGTGAAGTCTGGCAGAGTGCCTGCAGGAGCCTCTGAGGTAGATGTGTGTGGGGCTCAGCAGGAGCAGCTTCTGGTTTGTGTACTTGTGTTATGCTTCTCAGTATTGGGAAGTTCACCACCCAAGACCTAAGTTTGAGTTCTTTAGCCTCCAACAGGTGTTTTAGGCAGATTTATTTTGTTGTCATTTATGAGGGGGGCAAATGGGATTTTAGGTTAATCCAGGCAATCCCACCTGGATTCCTTGTGAAAGACATTTTAAGAGAAAGGAGGCATGTGACAGAGAGTGCCTCCTGCTCAAGTTAACAGACCCCTCGACCTGTGCCCACACTTGAGGTTGGGGTGTCAATGGGATTATGGGGAAGAAGTTGTTAAGGTAGAAGAAGCAATAGGAGAGAGACAGAGAACAAAGGGGCCTTTGGAGATAGGTTCAGGGAGTAAGGTTGGATGAGGTGCTGCTGCCCACTACTCTCCCAATTGCAAGTCTTGTGGGGTACCTTAGAGTCTAGGAGAAAAAGAACAGAGATACAAAGCATGGGCGTGCTCTAGCAAGAGCATGCCATGAGTCCTGCAGATGGCTGCTACTTGTGCTGGACTTGGAGGTGGTGTCCAGGAGAGGCCTAGCTGCAAATCAAGGCTGGCTGCTGCTAGTGCTGGGCCTGTGGCCACTTAGCGAGAGGTACTGGACACGCCAAGGCCAGATGCTTATTTGAGAGATTTTAGGAAAATCTGAAGCATGAGCCATGACATGCCATTTGTCTGGAAAAGCCACTGGAAACAGCTTGGGTGGGTGGGGTCTCAGGGAATCACCAGGGTGGGCAAACAGTGTGAGCCAGGTGGGAGACTCAGAAATGGTGCCTGCCTGCCAGCTCTGTGGGGAAAGAGCTCAGCAAAGGAACAATGGCCTCTGTCTGCACTTCTGTCTGGGAGAAAGCTGCCCCTCTGCTTCTCACCCTGAAGCCAGACAATTCACTTCCTCCCTGTCTGTCTCCAGTTCCTTTCAAGCTGCTCCCCAGAGCTGGAGCTCAGAGGGAGTGAGTCTAAGTCCGTGAGCAGGCCTTTTAAGAGGAACGGCCTGGGACTCCAGAAGCCTTCCATCTCACTCAGCCTCAATCCCTGCTGGTTTTTACATCCCAAAGTTATGGGGACTTCTCTTTCCAGCTCTGGAACCTTGGGATGGGGCAGGGGGGAGGGAGGGGGGAAGCTGTTGTGGGACTGGGACCCCTTGCTCCTCTGGGGGGACCTCTGCAGCCAAGATATCCCTCCTGATTTTTATCCACCACACGTGGGTGTGAGACCAACCTGTTCGATGCCTCTGCCCCTCCTGTCAGTCTTGATGTGGCTTCTTCTTTCTATCCTTAGTTGTAAGACTTCTCCCAACTGCACTTTGGACTCAGGCTTTTTATCTTGATTCCTGGGACTTCTGATAGGTCTGCATGTAGTATGCTTATCTGGCCATAACTTTAGAGAGTTGTATAAGACCAAAAAGATAATATACCTTCTAATAAATTACCTTGTGGGTGCTGGTCTTTCAAAGATCAGATGAAGAAATCTTAACATAGAGATTGTAGAAAATTAGAACGGAACCTTTAGAGATATTTAGTCCAACCTTGTCATTTTACAGTAAAAACAACCAAGGACTAGCTGGTCCTGGGCCTCCTGGATGGAGAAGGTTGCCTTCCTGTCCCTGGCACTCTTCTTCTGCCTTATGATCCCCGTGCTTCCATCATAGAATGATGCTTCCCCTCCTGTACTCTAAGTCTGGTTGACCTTTGTCCATGGAAAACTGTGTTAACTCTTAATGCTTTTTATGTATCGAAGATGACAAAGTAGAAGGAAGCAATGAAAAGGAAGTGAATGGAACAGTCAGGTCCTAAGCAGGGGGTTCAGTGGCTACACCCACTGCCAGAATTACTTCTGAGCTCTGACTGGGGAAGGTTTAGCAATGTGTCTTTAGACCCTTGCAATCCTTTGTTCCCTGAGGGAGCTGCTCCCCCAGTTAAACTCTCCTCAAAGATAGGGGCATGGGGGAGGCTCTGGAGTCCTGTGTTCTCAGTTATATCTTTCTCAAGGCACTGGGATGCGAATCATTTCTTATTTGAAGTTAAGGAGCTCGAAATCAGTGGTTACCACTCCTAGTTACACATCAGAATTACCTTGAGAGTTTTGTAAAGGCTCCTGAAGACTCTGGTTTAATGGTCTGGAGGAGGCTAGAAGTTAGCACTTGTTGCAAGCTTCCCAGGTGATCCAGTTATGCAGCTAGAATGGGAACTACAGCTCCTGGCTAGTGGTTCTTACCCTCTAACTGCATCGGATCACCTGGAAAGCAACCAACCTGTTGTCACACCACTGGGCTTCGCACCCAGAAATTTCTGACTCAGTAAGAAGTGTGGTATGGGGCTTGCGATTTCTAACAAATACCTGGGTGACGCTGCTGCTGCTGACTTGGGACCACACTTTGTAAACCACAATATTAGATTCTGAAAGGTTCTGTGATCCAGGACTTGGAGGCCCTGCCTTGATGGTCCATCCCCAGACTTTTCGTTCTGAAGGTCTGGAGTAGGCTCAAGAATTTGCGTGTCTTAGACGTTCCCATGCGGTGCTTATGCAGCCGGACTGGGGAACGCACCTAGAGCACCAGGGCCTGTCCTTGGGTTGGACACTGGGATGAGATCAGGCACAAGGCAGGCCACCTCAAATTTCTCCCCATCTGGTGCCAACTGGCCACCCACCAGCAGCACCAGCAGCAGGAACATTCGAGGTTGCCCTAGGCTTTAGGAGGAAGCAGGGACCTACAGTTTACCTGGACAAAGAATAGCACCTCGAGAGTGTTGACTCTAGAACATAGTAGACAGGACATGCACAGGGTGGTCAAATCAGACCTTTCCTCTGGAATGTTGGAGTGGGTCTGTGGGTCTCCTCTAGGCCAGGTGTCCTTACTATGTGCACATGAGGACACTGAGGCCCCCATAGTGAGCTGCAACCCAGCTTGCACCCCAATTCTGGGGTTCTTTCCCACTCTGCGGCAGGTGAATTCTGAGGAATGGGCACAGCTTCCTCAGTCTGTAGAGGTCTAATGCATGGATCCAGAAGATGACACGGCCTCAACAATGATGAGGCGGGACTAAATGACCCTAGACTTATAGCAGTGGTTCCCCGAAGTGTGAGCATTTGTTAGAAATAAGAATTCTTAGAGCCTGCCCCAGGTGGCCTGCTGCTGGATCAGAAACCCTGCCAGCGATCTGTGTGGTAATATGCCCTTGAGGTGACTCTGGTTGGACATAGGTTTAAGAAGCAGTGACTGAGGAAAAGGCTGTGCGGTGATGTACCCTGAGGCACTGGGGGCAGGGCTGGGAGCCTGCGGTTGGGTTTGTGGAGGCCTTGGAATTGGCAGGGTGCTGTGATGGCCTCAGGAATCAAGGAATCTGGAGGAAGTCTGCTTGGAAAGAAGCAGCTTGGAAAACTGCAGCCGGGAGTGCTCCCGGGTGCACTCCTCCTTCTGTCACCCGGTCCATCCCTTGTGAAACTGAGGCTCAAGTCATTTCAACTTAAGCTTTATTCACACTCCCCTGTCATTATGTGTTTTGCTCAGAGCAAACTTGCCTCAGCCAGCCCAAGGTCAATTTTCAGTGATTCTGAAACTAATGAACTTTCATTGATCAGGGCTCTAATGTTCTGATAGTGTTGGTAATTGGTTTTTCTTTTTTTTTTTTTGTAGTTAGTGACAGGAGTATGGGAAGGCAATTACAACTTCTTCTGTCAGGGTACACGCAGCGCGGGCGAAGCAGATATGAAGGTATTGTCCCTCTTTTTTATTTTAAATCATTTTTTAAATTTAAAAAATTGCACAAAAGACAAAATGGCTTATAACCTCACTGTCCAGGTCATCCCTGTTGACGTTTTTAAGAGAACCTTAAAAAGCAGTATGTACACATAATAATGAAATTTGAACAACATGTAAAGGTATAAAATGAAAACTAAAGTTTCCTTCTCTGCAAAAGTAAGTCCTATTAACAGTTTCCAGGGGGAAAATGCGTGCATTTACCCATAGTTATGCATTATTTATGTAAATGGGATCATAGAGTAATGTTTGTTCCTCTGAGCGTCCTCTGTGTGGTGGCCGTCAGATTCTGACTCCCTCCCTGCGTTTGTTCTGACATAAAAGGCTGGAGCGAGCTCTGCAGGGGCAGCCATCTCCTTAGAGCACCTGGTGACACATTCAAGTGGGCGGGGACCTGACACTGAAGTTCCAGTTCCTTTTTTTCTTGGCCTCATGTCCTGTCACCTGCCCCACGCCAGCCCCTGAAATCAGGAGTCCCTCTCAGGTGGCTTTTCTGTCCCGATGGCTCCGCAGGCTCCGAAGAAAACAGGCCGACTCCAGTGTTTCGAGCCATGAAGCCCCCTGTTCTTTAGTCTTGAAGGGTGTCAGTGGGCCTTTTAAAACCTTCCCTGCTGTTATTTCAAACCTCCCCACACCACGCTCTTTGGTTATAAAGCCACTTCTGAGCGACCAGCAAGTGGCTTTAACCAAAGGTCTGCAGGGGCCAGCAGGGCGCTCGGGCTTCTTCGAGGCAGCATGGGGTTCTGGGGTGTCGGGAAAGGTGTCAGAGGAGATGTCCCAGAGAAACATGGATGCCCTTCCTCCTAGATCCGTGGTCGGCAAACTGCGGCTCGCGAGCCACATGCAGCTCTTTGGCCCCTTGAGTGTGGCTCTTCCTAAGCCTTAGGAGTACCCTAATTAAGTTAATAACAATGTACCTACCTATATAGTTTAAGTTTAAAAAATTTGGCTCTCAAAAGAAATTTCAGTTGTTGTACTGTTGATATTTGGCTCTGTTGACTAATGAGTTTGCCGACCACTGTCCTAGATCATCCGTGTCCTCTGGTGGTACTACTTCTCCAAACTCATCGAGTTCATGGACACCTTCTTCTTCATCCTGCGCAAGAACAACCACCAGATCACGGTCCTGCACGTCTACCACCACGCCTCCATGCTGAACATCTGGTGGTTCGTGATGAACTGGGTCCCCTGTGGCCACTGTGAGTCTCACGTGGAGGGGGCTTGGGGACAGGCGTGAGCAAAAACTCCGAATTGAAATGAAGGCTCGTAGGCAAGGAGCCGTTTGCCTAGATTTCTAGGTCAAGCACTGGAGTGTTGTGTCCGGGATGCTTCTAATGAGTCTGTGTGGCCTTCGCGCTCAGTACGCAGCCATGACCTTTTCCTAGTTTAGTGAATGGTCTGTGCTGATTTGGGTAGGAGGAGTGAAATAGTAAATCCCCAGCCTGGGGCATGTTAAGAAACAGGGACAGTGTTCTCTGCCATAAGGGCAGCAGTTCCAGGCTATTTCTAATACTTCTCTGCCACGTGGAAGATGTTGGACTGGCGGGCAGGCCCGGAAGATGCAGTCACACCTTGGAGTGAGCGCCAGAGAACAAGGCTAATTATGAAATAGAGCTTTTGCTACATGTTGCATCAGGGAATCTGCACATTTTCTAATGACCCTCACGTTCCGTGAAACCCCTTGAGCAGGATGTGGGTGGCTTTGGAAAGCTTAAGTTGTCACCTTGGGTTCAGCGTGGGAGTTCTCACAAATGTCCTGATCAAAATTCCTGTCATTCATCACTGACAGATTTGACTGAGAACTTTTAAGCCGATTCTCTTTTTTTTTTCTCTTGGGATAGCACTGCCCTTAATTCAGTCGGCCCACCAAGATTCACAGTCATAGAATTTTAGAACTAGACAGGACTTCCCACATACAGCTCCTTTCAGCTGAAGAGAAAACAGCCAGTAGGAAGGTTGGTGCAGGACCCTCGCTAGTCTTGTTTCTTTTCTCACCATCGATACTTTATGGCTGAGGATTAACTGACTTAACTTTCTCACAGAAACAGCACCTCATTACCTTTGAAGAGTGTTTTACATTTTCCAAGAACTTATAGGATGACAGATTTTAAGCTGGCCTATGAGAAACAACCAGAGAATGGATGTGACTTGTCCAGGGTCACACAGCCAGGTGCTGTCATAGCCAGGGGTACAGACTCATTCCCTGACCCCAGCTTTGTTCACCTCCGACTGCACGGGGAAAAGCCAGGCGGCTTTGGTTGCCTGCTGTGGAGGAGGCGGAGGACAGAGAGTCTAAAAAAAACAACAATTTGCAAATCCTACTGGAAATTAAAAATCATGTGATAAAGGCGGGCCTTTCATCTCTAAGGACTGGACTCTTATCTGTATTAGCAATAAAAATATATGGTCTCAGTACTGCAGTCCTGCAGACTAATTAGGAAGCGACTTCAAAGGCCTCTCCAACGCTCAGCCATGTGCAGGGACAGCCAGCTCTGAGCACAGCGCCCATCGCTGTCTTCCCAAGCCTTCCGAGCAGCAGCCTGGGGCCTGGGCTTGCAGAGAGAAGCAGCTGCCTCAGTCATGGGTGAGGCTCCGGCAGCACAGCCTTTAGGTGTCGGAGCAGGGCAGGTGCTGTCATGGCGGCTGTGTTAGATGCCCACCTGGAAGCTACAGCTGAGCCTGGGCTTGGAGAACCTGATGGCTGCCCGGCCACGTGGAAATTGAATTCCGATCACACGTCTGAGTAGTGCTGCTGCAGTGTTTGCTGGCCCCCTGTTCAGAATCCTCTGATTTTCAGATTTAAAAAGAATCTTGGGTTTTATTTTATTACTTGTTATGTATAAAACACTGACGCATCCTCCTCTCCAAACCCTCTCTGTCCCTGCAGCTTATTTTGGTGCCACACTTAACAGCTTCATCCACGTCCTCATGTACGCGTACTACGGTCTGTCTTCTGTCCCTTCCATGCGTCCGTACCTCTGGTGGAAGAAGTACATCACTCAGGGGCAGCTGGTGAGTGACTCGGCCTCTGTCCCCAGCAGTCGCTGCCAGAGTCACAGAGCTCTTCCTGGGGGTGCTCTTGCTGCCTTCCTGGCGTGATTGTTGTTTAATAGCACCCACACTATGCCTTTCCCACCCTTTCTCATTTGTTCCAATTAAAAGTGGGCAGAGCGGGGAATTTTCTTCATTTTAATCGATGGCGCAATGGTGCCCTTGGGTGTACAGCTCGTTGAGTTGCAGAACGAGGACTAGAAGCTAATTTTCTGATTTCAAGTTCAGTCCTTTGTTCTTAGTTTGTGCACAAAGCATATGTGCATATGTGTGTCTGTCTGTCTGTCTGTCTGTCTGTCTAGGTCTTCTAACTATAATCCAGAGTCCAAAGTGAAAGCTGTCTGCCTGTGTTCCCAGGAATCTGAGAAGGAGCCGTGGAGTGCATGAGTCTAGGGTGCTTGTAGCTTAGTAGGCAGCGAGGATATTTGCTAAGGCAGGTGCGGTGACCTCTCAGCTCCTGAGTGATAGAGTGCCTGGGGGTGAGAATGACACCCGCTGTGCTCTGAAGCCTCCCAGGGTTCGCCGTGCCTGGGACACCAGCAGCTGTCCACACCTGCTGCTGATTTCTCACCATCCTTTCCTTAAGCTTCCCTAGATGTCAGTATCTTATAGACCCCTATTCCTCTCCCCTCGTGAATTCTTCCACAAACTCATCATTAATACAATCGCTACTAATGATACACGCTGACATTTGTGGAATCGACTATGTCGGGCACTCGTGCTAAGTATAAGCAAGCAGTTTGACAGGAATTGTTCCGGTAGCCTGATCTCATGTTGTTACCCCCATTTTGCAGAAAAGGGCCCTGAAGCAATAGGCCCAAACTAGCCAATGGGGGGAGTGGGGGTGGGGACGGACGTAGACATTAAACCCTGGACCTGGCTCTGCCTCTTAACACAGTTTTCTAAAGAAACCAAGCGGATTCAGATCCCTCCAAGTTGATTGAGATTTTTCAAAATTTAAAAATAACAATCTGGGAAAACAAATCAGAGAGCTGAGCCCATGATGTGTGTGGCATTTCATTATCACTTCCTGCCGGCGGCTCTACAGTCCTTGTGAGCTTCCCCCACCCCCCACCCCCCCCCCACCCCCCCGAGAAAGGATAATTGTTCCTTCACCTTCTTGTTACACTCGAAGAGCAGCGAGGAGGAGATTGGCGTGCACCACACAGCTGCAGGTCCGAAGAAGCAGAATTTAAAAGAACCGACCGGGGAAGTTGGCCTCCTAGGAGGCTCTGCCCTTTGGGGCAGAAGGTCGCACCCAGTTTGCCGAGGTTTAATTTGAGCACTTCTCCTAGTTATAACTCAACCTAGAGTTCTTACCTTAAAAAGGAGAAGAAGAAAAAGGAGAAGCCAGTTTTTTATTTAGGAACACTGGTAGCTGGGCCCCAAAGCCAGCGGGCAGAGCCCCGCCCTCTGTATTATTCTTCCTGAAGATGCCTCCTCCAGCAGCCACACTTTATTTTAACACCCTTGCCTCGGTTTCCCAAGCACTTCCACATGCTTTTCAAGACTTACTCATCAAAAACATTCTATGGACTTCAAATTATATCCTGATAAGAGTTTAAATCTACTTGTCAGCCTTCACCAAACCTAAAGGGAACAGAGACAAGGAATAGGGAATGTGTCCAGCGGGATCGGACATTCTGCAGTGACATCACTGGTTCCCTTTAAGCATGTGCCCCACTCCCTTCCTCCCTAAAAAAAAACAACTTGCATCTCTCTCTACTATGTCCCTGAAGTTTCAGTGTGTATTTTGGTGGTGGTGGTTGTTTTAACATTTTCTTTTTGTCTCCAGCTTCATTGAGACATAAAATATTGTATAAGTTAAAGGTGTACAGCAAGCATGTCAAACTCAAAGGCTAACACAGGCCAAACAAACGAGACATGCGGTCCACGGGCCACGAGTTTGACATGCTTGGTTTACAGCATAATGATTTGATAGTATGTGTGTTTTATGAAATGATCACCATAGTATGTTCAGTTAACATCCTTCACCTCGTGTAGTTACAGGGGTTTTTTCTTGTGATGAGAACTTTAAGAAGTACTCTGAGCAACTTTCAAATGCACAAGACAGTATTGTTAACTATTCCCTGAATTTCAGGAAAGGTGGTTTAAGTAACTTGGAGGGGAGGAAGAATGCACATAAGACAGAAAGATAAATAGTTTGGGATGAGTTTAGTGTCTGCTTCATGTTTGTGGTCCCTACAGAAAGGTAGATGAGTGTAATTCACAGGTGGGGGGTGCAGGGTAGGGAGCCAGTCTGGCATGGCCCCTTGTCCACGGCTGTACCCCAGGCTCACTGTGTCCTCTCTTTCCCCCAGATTCAGTTTGTGCTGACAATCATACAGACCACCTGTGGGGTCATCTGGCCATGTTCGTTCCCTCTTGGTTGGTTATATTTCCAAATCGGATACATGATTTCCCTGATTACTCTCTTCACAAACTTCTACATTCAGGTACGTCTCCCTCCCCGGTGGCAGTTGGGCTGTGGGGCTTTATCAACAGAGGCCGTCGTCTGTCCATCTCAGGGGGGCGGGTAGATGCCCTGCTGTGTGCCGGGCAGTGGGCACTAACTTAGTCACAGTGGCAAGGCAGCCCCTGCCTTTGGGAGGGGAGGGTCCCTGCTAATGTAAAAGATGCTAAATCTGTCCCGGACCTCCCGAGTTCTAGATTTTGGGCAAGGGAGGTTTGGGATTTATATGGAAAAGCAAAACTGTTCAGCAGGTTCCTGTGTCGCTTCCCTTAAGACCTGCGGCAGACACGTGGTAGGTGATTTTCAGCCAGAAGTCTCACAGCCCCGCTGCTCTGAACCTCACGGCTAAATTAAATGTCCAAAGAAATTTCCATTACAGTCCATCAGCTATAGATAGAAATCTGCCCTTTGTCCCAGTTTTCTTGCATATCCACTTCTCGTTTGGAGCTCAGCTCATTTCCAAGGGCATGATGTAATGCAGGTTCTTGCTCACAGAGGGGTCCACTTAGGGCAGATTATCTCCGGTGGAGTCTGACCACTTTGCAGCCACTGCTGGTTCACTGTCTCCATCACCCCTGGATGACGTGTGTTCCCGCTCCCGTAGGCAGTATCTGATTCCAGGGCAGGCACAGGCGGTCAGGAGCAAGGACAGAGGCCACAGATGCTCGGCTGGTAGCACGTGGCCGTGTCCAGCAGCCACCTGGCAGCTCAGCCACGATTCCTCTTCCCTGTGCTCTCCTGTACCTTGATTCACACACACCTGCAGGGAAACTAGGTTAGTGTTAGGGTGCTACCCTCGCATAGCACGGCCACTATAGTGCTGCTATCTGCCCTGTGTCTTTCAGACTTACAACAAGCAGGGATCCTCCCGGCGGAAAGAGCACCTGAAGGACCACCAGAATGGGTCCCTGGCCGCCGCCAACGGACACACCAACAACTTTTCATCCCTGGAAAACAATGTGAAGCCGAGGAAGCAACGGAAGGATTGAGGTCGAAGAGTTGCAAACCTCCCAACCAAG
Source organism: Myotis yumanensis (assembly GCF_028538775.1). Taxonomy (NCBI): domain Eukaryota; kingdom Metazoa; phylum Chordata; class Mammalia; order Chiroptera; family Vespertilionidae; genus Myotis; species Myotis yumanensis. Next base: position 76,185,774 of record NW_027223757.1, read on the forward strand.
TCGTCTGATTGTAAGCACAGTATGAGTTGTGCCTGATGCTCGTTAACAGCTGCTGTAACTAGTCCGGCCTACAATAGTGTGATTCATGTAGGACCTCTTTCATCACTTCAAAACCCCTAGGAAATGTATTCAGATTTAGACAAGTAGACATAAGATTTTTAACATTTCTGGGCTCTCACCGACCCCCGTGCCATGCCTCGGAGGAAGTGTTATTGTAGTATACGACACTGCTGTTGCCTTATTAGTTATAACATGATAGGTGCTGAATTGTGATTCACAATTTGAAAACACTGTAATCCAAACTGTTGTGGTTTTATTTTTACTGTAGATCATGCATGTGATTGTAAATTTGTACAATGTTACAGTAGAGAAACACACATGCCTTAAAATTTAAAAAGCAGGGCCCAAAGCTTACTAGTTTAAATTAGGATACGTTTCAAGTTTTGATTCACTTTCAATAGCTCTGATTAGAAAAATCAAAGACCGTGGTTTATGAAATTAGCGTGTGACACATTTTCAGGTGACTTGTATGTGTGAAATCAGAAACGGCACCTTCGGTTTTGTAATACTGGCTTTAAATCAGGCAGACTCAAATCTAGTGGAACAGTCAGTTTAACTTTTTAACAGATCTTATTTTTTTATTTTGAGTGCCACTATTAATAATGTAAAAAGGGGGGAGCTCTAAAGCAGTCTTGATGAAACTTAAATATATATTCTTTATCTTCAAGATTTTAGGAAGTGTGTAGGATGAGTAGGCCATGTGTCATTTCTGAAGTGCTAAGTGTTTTTATACGGGAAACAGAGCCCATTTTGCTTTCCACTCGTGAGAGAGAGGAGATCAACTCTTCAAGCGGGAGGACTGATTGTGTAACATGTGACAGACTCCCACAGATGAGCCATGGTTGCCAGGGTCCAGACAAAGATTGATTTCTGTACTGCTATCTGTTTTGACACAAACTTCCTTTTAAAATGTGCCTCGCTTACCAAAATTAATAAAGGTGGGGGGAAAGGACCTTCCATAAAAAAAGAAAAATGTAAGGTAAAATTAAACAGATAGCTGTAGCATAAGAGAACTGGGAAATTGGACAGAGATCATTTGTTTAATGTAAATCTAACAGCACCTGTCGTGTTTTCTGCTTAGAATCTAAAGGTTTGTTCAGAACCGCTTGTTTAAAAAGAATAGAGTACTTGTAAAGTCATGTCTCACACCTGTGAGGAGGCAGTGGTCAAACAGATACGGACTATTGTGTGTGTCATTTTAAAGTGTTGGAAGTCAGTCTTTGAATACCTTTTCCATTGGAGGAAAAAATATTCCTTGAACCACTCGTGACCATCTTAGAAAGTCATTGACAATGTATAAACGAATTGTTGGTTTGGTATTTATGTAAATATCATGCTTTAATTTTGCACATTCGTATTTTAGGGAGCCAGGTGGTTCTCTTATTAGTCTTGTGGGTTTTCTGTTTGGAAGGAGTCACAGCATCTGTTTACATTTACCTGATCAAATCTAGAACGTGTATATTTGTAAATGTGTGTCTTCCTAGGTACTAGTTTGCAAAAGTCTTTACATATTTCAAACAGAAACTATAACATTCGGTAGTGTGCTGTCAAAGTGTGCTTAGCTCATCTGGATATTCTTACACTGTTGCAAAAGGTCCGAACATTAATCATTAAAACATTTTTGATTGCCTGTGCTTGCGTTCTGCATTGTTTCTGTGCTGCCAATTATGAAAGACTGGGGCGGGGGGGGGGGGGGGGGGCGGGGAATCCACTCTTCAAAGAACTCACGCAGACAGATGTCAGTAATTTGGTGTGAAAGGTTATGTTGCCCAGCTCACAGGAGGAGGGATCTCCACACAGAAAGTCATGGTGGTGGTCCCTCCCTAGTTCCTTCCTCTGCCTTTTCCCACAAAGGTCCCAGCTCTAAGAATACTCCTTTTCCCTTTCTTCCTTCTCTTCCCACTCCCTCTCTCACTCTCTAGTCTGTTAAAGTTACTTTTCTAAGTCGAGACCAGAGCTTCACATGTCTTTAGTGTAGAGAGCCAGACAGTATACCTGGTTTGCTGACCCCTACTCTAAAGTACTGAGGTCCTGCCTTGGTCCCAAACTTGTATCACTTTCTTTGCCAAAGACCATTTCTTGTCCCAGATCCTGGCCCCTCCCAGCCTACCCCACTGTGGACTTCCAGGTCCATCCATGTCCACCGTGGGAGTGATAACATAAGAGGCCCCTCTTCCTTCCATCCACTTCATACCACACAGCCTCCTGTGTAGGCTTGACCCGGGCTTCTGCGTGCCTTTTAGTTTGTCAATATCACCTTTAACCCTTTGTATGCCATAAGCGTCTATAGACGCCAGCAGGATGGTTTCTGTTTTGGACGTGTGGCAGTAACTGGTTAAGATGTCGTCAGAAACTGCATTTGGTATTTGGGATATTATCTGAAAAGTACAAAGGACAGCTGGAGGTTTGCTGGTGGTGATTAATCATATCCTGTCTTTCCCCTCTTTAAGTCCAGAACAAATGGAAAAAACAGGACATAGAAATCAAACTAGTGGAAATCAAAATAGCTCATCTCCTACTGAGACAACTGGATTGATGAAGCTGAGATCACAATAGGGCTAACTACCCTGGCTCATCGCCCTGTTTACATAAGCTTACCAGGGCTGGGCCAGCCACACCGGTGGTTCATGGTCTGCCTCTCTTCTCATTGCTGGTCTGGTGATGAACTGGTAATGAAAATACTTTGACTATCAGCCCTGGAATTTTACGCACTTAAACTACAAGCTCCCCTTGTAGTCAAATTCTGCCCTGATGACCTTACTGTGCCGAGAGAGTGTGCTCGTGGCCTCGCCCAGTCTTGGCAATCAGAACATCACCCTCCTCCCCTCCGAGAAGTGAGTGGGTAAGAGGGCAGAGCAAGGCAAGGTGTGTGCCCACACTCTCCCCTCTCCTGTGTGGAAGTGAGAGGGCACGTTCGCTCACCTGTACGGAAAAGGGATGTTCCCATTTCCCCTCTTTATCAGCCTTGCCATTCGTGTGGAGAGGCAGGATTTGGGGGTCACATTGCCTGGTTTTGGAATCCTATCTGCATGACCATGAGACCCGTTGCTTTTACTTTGCCGCTGTGTTCTCGTCAGCCAAATGAGAATAATGTTAGTACCTACATCATAGAGGATAAATAAAGGATACAAAAAGCCCTTGGAACCTCCTCTAGCACAGAGTAAACTATTGAAGTGTAATCTGTTACCTTCACGATTGTGTTGTGCTCGATCCACCTCACTGGTCTCTACACTCTCAGCTAGTGTTTTACTGGTATTTCCTTGGCTGGTTGCTCTAGCAATCCTATCAGAAAGGGAAGGAAGTTAGCTTGGTGTGACACTTTCTTTGTTGAATCAGGAGTTGGAAAGAAACCAGCAATCGTTAGGAGTCAAAATGCTCACCATCTATATTCCAGATTTGGCCAGAGTTTACCATTAACTCACCATTCTGGAGTGCCTGGAATCTACTTCATTTCCCCTTTGGAAAACAGGGTGGTGTCGTCAGTACCTGGTCTTCTCTTCAGGTTGTTTCCATGTCTGGATGTGTTTCCTCTGAACTCATTTCAAACAGATGTCTCCTACTATCCCCTCATCAGCCTGAGACTTCAGACGCTAACCTGGTTGTTCTCTACACTCTTTATTTGGAGAAGAGTGTCTGATGGGGTGGATGATCGTGTTTGCCTTTGTTTGTTCTCACCAGCCACTAGTTCTCATTCCGAACATTTAAAATGCATTTTTTTCATCCTTGACATTCTTAGGAGCTCTTCTCCTCTCCATGCCAACCTACTTACGGCACTCGCCCAAGAGGAGAAGGTTCCTGGGCTGATTTTTGCCATAGTTTGTGTGGGGTGCCTGTACCGGGCTTGTGGTCCAAGGTCCTGGGAGACGTGTTGGGCTCCCAACTGGAAGCTGCAGGAACAAGCAGAGTGGAACCAGTCACTGATGATGCTCTGGTGGCAGAGGTCTAGTCACACAGTTATCCCCTTTCCCAGATCATCCAGGCTCTCTTGAACGGGGCTTACTGTCCCCTCTGTTGCCCATATATGTTCTTGAGTTGACCAGACCTTTGAAGAATGTGCCTGCTCCCCTGGGAGAGCACTTGGTACAGAGCTCTGAGCCAGGTGTATGGAGCAAACCGGGGTCTGTGAGAAATGGCTTCAGTCCCCGCAGGAGCCTTTGCTACATTGGGATCATACATGCCCACAGGCACCTTCAGCACCAGATGGTTTGTGGCGAGTGCCATGCAATGGATAGAAACCAACTAACTATAAGGGTCCAGGAGAGAGAACTCTGCTAGCAAGGTATGGAGAAGAGTTCTGTGAAGGAGTGGGCTTAATCTGAGCCTGCAAAGCCAGTCTGGGTTCAGCTGAAGGCTGAGTCAGTGAGAGCACGTGTCACTGAACTATTGAGTGTATGGGGAAACTGCTTATTTTTAAAATGAGGTGAAGAGGAAGAGGGTGAAATTCGGGTGTTGTCATTGATGAAACGAGGAGAATGTTGCTCAGAGTCCACGGGGGAAGTAGTAATTATGCCTCACAGACTCATCCTTAGCGACGCCTCCTGCCCAAATGCCCTCCTGCTAAGGAGGAGCAGGAAGGTGACTGTGCCAAGACGTGGGGCTCACGTCTGAGTTATGAATCGATGGGGATCCTCTGTCTGACGGGCAGGTGCAAAGGGGGCCTCGGCCCTTCTGAAAATCCGTCCTCACCAGACATGGCATTTGAAGTCTGAAAACTTGGAGCCCTATTGTTAACACATATCACCACTGGCATTCTTGTTCATATAATGGGCATCTACACAGTGGAATACTACTCAGCCATAAGGGCGAAATACTGCCATTTGCAACAACATGGATGGACCTTGAGAGCATTATGCTAAGTGAAATGTTAGTCAGAAAAAGCTAAAAACCGTATGATTTCATTCAGTTGAAACTCGTGAACACAAACAGCAGTGTGGTGGTTGCCAGAGGGGTGAAAGGGGTCCTAATATATGGTGACAGGAGATGATTTGACTTTGGGTGGTGGGCACATGGTGCAATATACAGATCTTGTAACATAGAAGCCCACTCCTGAATCCTGTATGACCATATTAACCAATGTCACCCCAATAAATTTAACAAAGAAGGGAAAACATAAAACACCCTAAAAAATGGGCATAGATGTGGATTTCCCTGGTCGATGAATTTGACAATGTTTTAATCAAGACAAATTGTATGCCTTCCCCTTGACAATGTTTCTGATCCGACAAGTGCCTATTTGTAGCAAACCACCAAGGCCCGGTTCCGCCAACCTCATGCCTTCCCGTGCTCCCTCATGAAATGCTAAGGTTGCCAGTCATGTGGAAGGCCACGTGACCAAGGGTTGACCCACCTGGCTGCTCACTGTATCGTTCACACAGCGCTCCGGCCCTCTGCCCTAGGAGTCCTGGTAAACGGTTGCTGGGGAAACAATGATGAAAAGATAACCTCATTCTGAAAGACAAACAAAATAATTATAAATTCTAGGAACTATTCTGAAGGAAACAACCAGGATACTGACACTGAGAATAATCTTAGTGATTATTCTGAGGCATAAGGAAGGACAGTGGAATTTTTACGTATGTGTTTAAGTTGCTAATTCATCTTTTTGAACTGAGTAAGATATTAGAAGTGTCACATCTTCTCCAGAAAGTCACCGGGAAGCTATGTAGAGACTGTTTTCCACCCGAGGGACAGCCCCTCGCCATGGCATGAGTGGCTCCTGCACTTGGCTCTGGCGACTGTGTGGGCACTCAGGGACTTGGCGATGGCTGCTGCCCTCGATTGCATTGCCCATGCGTGACGGGCAGGCTTGTGCATTAATAACCTGTCATGTTAACTTGTCATCATAGGGTTATGTCTGATGATTTTTTAAAGTGACAATCAAGGATCCAAATGTAAGTGAAATTCGACTGTGAACGGTAGCACCAATGTCACCCGAGGACAAGTAGGTCAATGGATGCTGTTCATGCGTGACGATGGCACACCCTGCCTGGCAGCTGGCAAGGTTCTTCCATGAGAATAAGGCAAATCTCCACCTCAGAAAGTCTAAAATTGTGTGTGTTGGGAGGGTGTGTCTGCACTATGACCTCACTCCATTCTGGGAGATGTAGTAGGACTCTAGGCAGCCCACTCGGTTCTAAGACACTTGAGGGCAGGAACTGTCTCTTATTTGTGTCTACATCCCCAATGTGTGCCCGGCACGGTGTGAAACACACAGCAGCTGATCCATAAATGTTTTGATGAATGAACGGAAGTACTCAGGAAGGATTATGCAATGTGGTGCAGAGTAAGAAAAAGAGAATTTCCAGCCAGTTAGATCTGAATTTAAATCCCACCATCACTTCATAACCATGTGTCCTGTACTGAATGTTCATGTCCCCTTCAAATTTGAATGTTGAAACCCTGCCCCCCAGTGTGATGATATTAAAAGATGGGCTTGGGGAGGTAATTAGGGTTAGTGGAGGTCATGAGGGTGGAGCTCTTGATGAATGGGAGTAGAGTCCTTATAAGAGTCACAGGAGCTTGCGATCGCTGCTGTGTGCCATGTGAGGATTCAATGAGGAGTCAGCCGCCTGCAACCTGGAAGAGACCCCCACCAGGACCCGGGCATGCTGGCACCTGATCTCAGATTCAGCCAGAATTGTGAGAAATAAATGTCCATGCTTTATAAGCCACTAGTCTATGGTACCTCATTACTGCGGCCCAGTCTGACTACAGCACAATATGACCTTGTCAAGTTTCCTCACCTAAAACTCAGCATGATTCTCTGGGATTGGAGAAAATACATATAGATCTCATGGTCTACAGGGGGAACACAAAAGGAATTATGATCCTCACGTCACAGTTGATGGTGATGTGAGGTGGTGTATAGCAGGAATAAAGTCAGCTTCCATTAAAAGTCTCCTCCTAGTAGACCTAGGAAGCCAGAACAGCTCATCCGAATTGTAAAACCGCCAAGAGGGGGGCCTGCAGCTGTGTGAGCATTTTACAGGACCCAGAGACTCGCCCCAGAAGCCCTAAATACTTCCAGCTTGTCATGAGGGGTACGTGGGAAAGGGCATGGACCCCTTGGGGCCACCAGCTTCCCTCTGCCTTGGAGTCACCTCTAGATAATTGCTTCACCGCAAATAATGTCCTGCATCTTTCCATGACCCATCGCCCTCCCGCGGCTGGCCCCAGGGCCCCTCAGGTCTGCCTCCCTGTCCCTCGCTGCTCAGTGCATTCAGCCGCTCTCGCCTCTGCTGGACGTCTCCTGGGGCCCTTCCCGTCTAGAGGCCTCTGTCCTGCTGCTCCTCCCCAGATGGTGTTCCCCACTTACACCCCACCTAACTACCAGATCGAAAATATCACCCCCAAACCGCTCCCCCATCCCAGCACACACACACACACACACACACTCCATTCTCTTACTTAGCTTTATTTTTCTTTGTAACATTTGAATTGTTAAATATTTGTTTATTTGTCTCCCTCCTGGAATACAAGGGCTTTTTCTCCTGCCTGGCACATAGGAAAGTCTCAAATATTTTGAACATGAATTTGTGAGTGAATGAGCATGAGATGAGTGTAGATGTTCCCCGAACCCTCTCTTGGAGGGGGAAGCTGTAACGTGGTCACGCACAAGAAGGGCAGTTTTTCAATAGCCCTGAGTGTATCAATAAGACATCTTAGTCGTCTCGGAAAAGCGGATGTATGGAGGGTATGATGGTGAGCAGTGAAATCCCACCCATGTTAAGGATCAACAAGCTGTCTGTTCTCTGATGAACAATGTATAAATTCTGCTGCTCTGTGCCATTCAGATTTAGAACGGAAGACAGAAATCATTGTGAAAGTGAAGGACCGCATCGGGAACCATTCTTGGAATCCTGCAACAAATCAGACGTTTTTCTTGAAGGCGCTCAGTTGATTTTATGACCTCTCATATTTGTTTCTGGAATTATAGCCTGGGGATAATGATCATCCCAACTTTTTCTAAGTTGTTATTAGAACTGAGACTGATGATGCCTGATGAGGAGGGAATGGGGGGATAGTAGCTTAGTCCAGCAAAGAAATTAAACCCAGTGGACACACCACCATTAATGACTTTGAACTTCCACTTCCCGGGGCAGTTAGAGCTGGGTGTGCAGTGTACCCACAGGCTGAGCGGTGACAAGGATTCTTTGTTTGCTGCTCTTAGGAATAACTGTTCAGACACTGAGTCGAGACACAGAAACATGCTGAAAGGTGGGCCCCCAGGCGGGGACAGGGAATGGGGAGGATTGCAGGGGAAAGCGAGGCCCGGTGGAGAGGAGCTGGAGCTGCGGAGGGGATACGAGGCGATCAGGAAAAGTGTGGAAGCCCAGGGAGAGGAACGGAATGAGAGCACAGTGGGAGCAAGCGACCTTCACAGAGGAGACACTTGAAATCGCAGCCTCACTTCTCTCCCTTCCCAGACAATAGTCAAACTCGTGCCCATGCAATTTCTCTGTTTCTTTCCCTACTTTTAATTTTCCTCAAACCGAGGCCCAGACAACTCACTTAGCAGAAGCATCACAAAGCCTGCCCGGTGTGGTGGTGTTTACCATTTAAACGTTGGTAACAACTGGAAAGTCCCCATGGGTGAAGTACATTGGGCACATCATTCATAGGGTGTGTGAACAATAATATACACGGAGCCACTTGATAACGGAGCCAGAGCTGCCGGCCCGAGGAACCGCCTTGCACGTCTTAGGCCTGAAAATGTTGGAATGTTCAAAACAGCAAAATAACCCTCGGACAGGGTTTGCAGGGATAACATGAAAGCAGATATTTTGACTATTGGACTGACGACTACTGGACAGGAAAACGTAAAAACATTCTTTAGGATTAGCGTCACTGTGTTGGCTTATCTGCAACTATAGAAATGCCTGCCTTCTACTGATGTGATTATTCCCCTTCCCTTTCCCATCAGCACCCTGGCCTCGTCTCCTCATGGAACATGACTTGGGCTTCTGCTTGAGTCAGTGCTTCCTGAAATGTCTCAAATGTGTGTGGCCTTTCCCTTTGGCCTCTTGCAGTTTAACAGATAGTACGCTGTGGATCAAACCTGCCGTGAAAACTTTTGCTGATGTGAGAAAATGGTCATGAAAACACCGTTACATGGAAAAGCAAGTTATCAATCCATTCATACCACATTTTTTCCCAATCTGTTAAAATATGTTCATATATGTCTGAAAAAAGGGAGAGGGAGAGAGATAGAAACATCAATGATGAGAGAGAATCATTGATTGGCTGCCACTTGCATGCCCCACACTGGAGATCGAGCCCAAAACCCGGGCATGTGCCCTGACTGGGAATCAAACCATGACCTCCTGGTTCATAGGCCGACTCTCAACCACTGAGCCACGCCGGCTGGGCAAATAATTTTGAAATGAAGTAACAAGTCAAAGGTCCAAGTTCATGCTCTGCCCCTGGGAACCTGGGTGAGACAGCCCCCTCACAGTCAGTTCCCCCACCTGTAACAGAGGGCATAGCTGCTTTTCTGTTCACCTCATGGGATTAGCATTGGGTCCAAAGAACCCCACATTGCATGGAAAGTAAGGTAGGGCCGTTCTCTCAGAAATATGGTCAACACTCTTTTCGACGTAGGGGATCTTTTACTAGAAAGCTGGGGGCAGGCTGGTTCTGATAGATACATCCTTGCCAGGAGCAAACTGCTGGAGACGAGCTGTGAGTCACTCTGAGTCACTGAGGCAATGGCAGAGGAGCCAGGAAACATCATCAGACAGGAGCCCACTAAGGTCTGTGGCGGGAATGCACGTTCAGCCTTTTCCCAAACACAGCGTGGGCTTTGCAGCTAAATATTTTGACTGCTCTGCCATCTGGCAGTGTCAGTTTGCAGCCAGCCTGGTTCTGAATCTCTCTTCCATGAGAGATTCCTGGCCATCTCAACACAGAAAAGGGGGAGAACCGGTTTTCTATTTAGCCAACATTCAGCTTTAGGGTCACAACTAGGCAAACTGCTCCAGTTGCCAGCACTTGACATCAGCACCCCAAATTTCCCTTTTTTATTGTCCCATCTTTCCTTGACCTACATGCTCTCTTCCTCCTCACTTTGAAAATACTTCCTGGTAGTCATTTACACACTAGTAAGAATTTGAATCCCTCAGTCTCCTCTTGCAGTAGCATTGTAAGCTCATTTCTTTTGGTACAATGAAAAAGGCTCTATCCAGAGCTAGGAAAACTGAAGATAACAGTGAATCAGATGGAAGGAGGTAAGGAAGGTCAGGTGACTTTAAAGGAAACACTGTTCACATCCCCCCAGGGCAGGGGCGCCTACTCGCCCATCCGAAAGTCTGGTTTTAAAGCAATGTTAATGGTACCTGCTTTGGGGGAACCAATACTAAACTGGAATCTTCATGGAAATGAGTGGTTGTAGTGCAGAAGGTGTGCCTCAAAGCTCCACAGGGCAGAATAAAAGGCAAACTCTCAACACGGGCCCGGAGCCTCACGTGATCTAGCCACTACCCACCTCTGTGGGGCCATAGCTATGCCATTCCCCCCCCCCCCGCCTCGTCCAGCCACTCGGGGCTCTTCCTGAACAAGCCAAGCTCGTTTCTGCCTGGGAAGCTTTGCACTTCCTGCTTCCTCTCCTGGAACACTCTGCGTCTCGTTCCCAGGAGGAGGGGGAGCCCCACAGGAGCCACAAGATCAGATCAGAACACCCAGTTCTATTTGCATTTCAGTCAGGTGATTGTTTTTAGTACATATATGTCCCAAATATTGCATGGGACACACTTATACTGAAAACATATTGGCCGTTTATCTGAAACTCAAATTTACCTGGGTCTCATATTTTTATTTGCTAAATCTGTTAGCCCTGCCTGGAAAGTCTTTCCTAATCACCTCATCCAGACACTCTCCCCACCCCAACGGCCTTTCACTTTCATCACTCTACTCTCTTATCTCTTTACCCTGTTTCATTTTTTTTTTTCCAGGAAACTAACAGGCATATGAAGTTATATATTTCTTTGTTAGCCTCACTCACTCGTCAAATAGAAAGTTCCATGGTTCTATGCACAGAGAAACGTTAGATATCTTGTTCCTGGCTATCTCTCTGGTACTAGGAATATGATAATTAAAATTTCATTTGGGTGGATGGATGGATAATAGATGGATGGATGGATGGCGGCTGGATGGCTGGAAGTATAAATGTGTTTTGCATACATACTTCCTTTTCTTGAATCTTTTACTTGAGGGAAAAGGCAGATAACTTCCAACATGAGTTCAGTTCAGGGTCTTCTGTTTGCTGCCTCCTTAATTCCCAGTGCTTCCCTCATCTGCCACTAGGCCCCTTCCTATGACTCTGCCTCTTTCTGAAATGCCCAGCCTGCTTTCCCCCAGACTTTCCTGCCCACCCCCTGGCATCCTTGCCCCCCAGAGCGGGCCCCACCCTCTCATCTAACTTCGCTGGCATCTGAACATGCACAGAGACCCATTACTTTTCCTTTAAGTCTTCAAGATGTGAAGGCTCCCAGGAAGAGAAGTTTGCCCGTTCCCCTTGAAGTGAGTGAAAGATCCCAGGAGCAGGCTTTGGTGAGAAATGAGAGGGGGAGCTCCCAGGGCCCCTGGACTGTGGACAGGAGCCTTGGAGAAGCAGCGAAATCGGGGCAAACTTCCACTTTCCGAGGCCAGCGCCTTCTGCCTGCACTAAGCCTTCTCAGCCCTGGGCCGCCTTGAGGATTGGCAGCAGCCCGCTGTCCTGCACCTTCACCATCAGCCCCTGAAGAGAAAAGAGGATGCTTTGGTCCTGATTTCAAACCTTGCTAACTGTCATTGGCCAGCACAGTACAAAGCCCTCTTTGTGAGCAAGGTTAGATCCACATCTCCTTACCGCTCTGGAAACCTGGGGACAGAGAACAATGCCCCCAGGTCAGTCCCAGGCCTGGCGCTGGCCTCAGGTCCCGCGGGCAGTGCCCCAACTGGACCAGCAAAGGAGTCCCTAGTGAAGCAGCCTCACGGTGGCTGAAAAACGAGGCTTGCAGTCCTGTAATCAACCGAATTGCCCTGTAGGGCCTCCTGACTGATTCTGGACTTCTTTGCGAGCAACTTCGAATTCCTGTGTCATATTTGGGTCAGAGCAACAGAAGGGACACGTGACTTGCTTTAAAATTAGCCTCCAAACTCATTGTGTAACAGCCCTGGTTTCCACTCAATGGACTGGTGCTTTGAGAGGCAGGCACGGCATTCGTAATGAAGTCTGTCCGGCGAGTTCTCCTGAAGAAAATCCTTCCGATTCACCAAGGCTCAATGTTTCCACCTGTAAAATGGGGTAGATTTTGTTTGAAAGAAAAGAAATAAAGGCTAGAAAAATAAAAGTAACCAATACATCCAGACCTGGTCCCCAACCCCACACAGAGTTTTTGGGCTTGTCAACAGATAAGAACAAACCCTTCTAGATTAAGAAGGTATAGAATAGTCACAGCATGTAAAGTACAACACGGGGAATATTGTCAATAATATTGTAATAACTATGGTCGGTGCCAGGTGGGCACTAGACTTATGGGAGAGCACTTCTAAGTTATATAATGTCTAACCACTATACTATACACCTGCAACAATTATAATATTGAATGTCAACTGTAATTGGGGGGAAAATCTATATATAAAATTAAAGGGGGGAAAATTATATATAAAAGGCTAATATGCAAAGTGTCCCCTCAGGAGTTCGACCAGGAGACTGGGAGTTCAATCACTCACTATGACATGCACTGACCACCAGGGGGTGGCCCAGAATGGGGGTGGCCCAGAATGAAGGAAGGCCCCGGTTGGCAGCCAGAAGGCCTGGATTGGCCCTGATCGCCAGCCAGGCCTAGGGACCCTACCTGTGCATGAATTTCGTGCACTGGGCCTCTAGTTATAAATAAAAAGCCAGGCGGTATGGCTCAGTGGTTGGAACCAGGAGGTTCCAGTCAGGGCACATGTCTGGGTTGCAAGCTTAATCCCCAGTGTGGGGCATGCAAGAGGCAGCTGATCAATGATTCTCTCTCATCATTGATGTTTCTATCTCTCCCTCTCCCTTCCTCTCTGAAATCAATAATATATATATATATATATATATATATATATATATATATAATGAAATAATTATAAATAAATAAATAGACCAAGCCCTTCTAATCTCCAAGAGATAAGGCCATCGCCAGCGTCCAGTTGATGTTCTGATAACATAGTGAGCTCAGAAAATGAATTTTAAGTCTTGAGAAAACAAACTTTTCCTTCTAACCCTTTCTCCCAGGACAGTGAGCTAGTCTTCACACAAATTCAAAATCCGCAGAAACAAAACTCCATCCTGACCGCTGCCCTTCCCCAAGGACACAGTTTCTCCAGATTTCTGACTCATCTTGGCAACATCTGCAAATAAAACCGAATGACCCAGAGGTGGAGCAGACGCAAAGAAGTATGTGTGATTGCATGTGCCTAAAATGTTCCTTCCGACAGAAACGTGTTCCCAGGACCTACTGAGTCAGTCAGAGGAATGGCTGGTTGTAATTTATCTCACTTCAGAGGTGGTGGGAAACTGCTGAGGACCAGGAGAGAGGCTGCTGAGATAATTGGGCCTCTTTCTAAGTAAGGGGACAAAGAACATGTAACAGTCAGCTAGAAACCACCAACATGGGGTTAGCCTCTGTGGAGCTGGGTGTATGACTGGGCAGGAGGCTTCTGGTGCTTAAAGGAGATCTTCGAGTCAGGCCGACCTGGGTTCAAATCCCAGCTTCCTAGCCATGGCCTTGGGTAAGCCACTTGGCTTGTTTGAACCACACTTTGCTCATCTGTGAAATGGGGATAAGAACAGCACCTATCTCATGAGGCTGTTGTGAGGTTTGAATGAGATACTACTTATCAAAAGGGCTTAGCAGAGTGCCTGGCACATAATCAAGTTCAATAAGTGCTTAACATTATTAGTAAATATTGTGATTAGCCCTGGTTTCCCAAGGCTGCCATAACAAATTACCCCAAATTTGGTGGCTTAAAGCAACAGAAATGGATTCTGTCACAGTCAGGGGACCAGAAGTCTGAAGTCAAGGTGTCAGCAGGCAATGCTCCCTCGAAGGCTCTAGGGGAGAATCCTTTTTTGCCTCTTCCAGCTTCTGAGGCTGCCAGCATTCCTTTGCTTGTGGCTGCAGAACTCCAGTCTCTGCCTCCACGTTCCCACGGCCTCCACTTCTTGTTTTGTCTCTCCTCTATCTCTTATAAGGACACTTGCCATTGTATTCTGGGCCCACCCGAATAATCCAGAATGAACTTTACTCAAGATTCCTAATTTAACACAATTGCAAAGACCCCTTTTCCAAACACGGTCACATTCACAGGTTCTGGGGATTAGGATCTGGGCATATCTGTTGAGGGGCACCATTCGCCCACAAACTACGTACTATTTCCATGCTTATTTGACCAACAGTGCAGAACTGGCTGCAGACGGGACAGGGGTCCTGGGCCCACTTTAGAAGGCCCGCGGGCACATGCAGCTTGCAGCCCCGAGTATCTGTCCATCGGCAGTGACTAACATCATTCAGGTCCCAAGGACTCCTCTGCCTTTTGCCCTGTGTTCTCCAAACAAAAGCTAACAAAGGTGTGAACCAAGGTGTGTAGGGTGTGCTAGAGCTGACGTGAGATACAGACACCTCCTTGGAGAGGGAGGAGGCTGTGGCAGCTGAAGCTCCTGGGAGGGAGGAAAGAGAATTAGGGCTCCAAAACCTCCTCTCCCACGGCCTGCAGGCAATAGATTCTGGTTTCTCTTCAAGTTCCAATGTATGGCCTGGAATTACTCATGAATTAGCACAGTATTCACAACAGTTCATGTTACTCTTTTTTGTGTGTCAGATTTTTAAATTTTTAAAATTGAATTTTTGAGAGAGAGGGAGGGAGAGGGGGAGAGAGAGAGAAACATCTATGTAAGAGCAAAACATGGATTGGCTGCCTCCTGCAGGCTCCCCCACCCCACCCCACCAGGGATCAAGCCCAAAACCCAGAGATGTGCCCTGACTAGGAATCGAACCAGCAACCTTTCGGTGCACAGGATGATGTCCAACCAACTGAGCTGCACTGGCCAGGGCTCATGGTTCTCTTAAATGTTTGTACGTGTAGGTGCACACATAATATGCATGAAGCATTACATCATCTCATTACAATACTATGTGGATCTAGATTTTTTAAAAATATATAGTTTGAAGAGATTTTGAAGATCATGATATACATGATAGTGATTTAGGATAAAATTAAGATATTTGTAATAGTGTCTGTGATGGCAATATAGCCTATGAGATCCAATTACAATGTTTGATATATAAAATTCATGGTCCATTTCCCCAAATTAAAGTTTTACTTTAAGAATTTTATTGATAATTTCAACTCCTGCTGCCTCTACAGAGTAATATTTCTCCAAACTGAAATTTAAAAAAATAAAACTAAGACTTAAGAAAGGTAATCTTGTTTGGCCTTAACATCAATAGGACCCAATTTATGTGAAAATATAACAACATAAGCAGTGATTTTGATGAAATTAAAACAAGGAACATTAATTTTATGGATAAGCATATAATTATACATGAATTGCGTATGTATTTATTTCATTGCTCATTTAAACATGTCAGCCAGTTAACACAACACCCACAAACGTGCAATAATAGTGAAATCCAGTTATTTAAAATTTTTTGCCAACTTTTCAGTTATATAAAGCCATAGGTTTCACTTTTCCCCCCAGCTTTGTTGCTATGAAGATATATTTACCCAAGTACAAGGATGAAGAAATTGTATTTAGATATTGGACATGAGATATGTGGGCCTCCATTCATACTCTTGCCCAGACCTGCAAATGCCAGGGGCGGGCCCGCTGCTTCAAGGTCTCCATCTTTAACAGGGAACACCTGCACTTAATGAGAGTGTTTGTTTGTTTGTTTGTTTGTTTTATTGGTTTGCGAGAGAAAGAGAGAGAGTGAGAGAGAGATTGACTTGTTGTTCCACTTATTTATGCATTCATTGGTTGATTCTTATATGTGCCCTGGCATTCATTGGTTGATTCTTATATGTGCCCTGACCGGAGATCGAACCGTAAACCTTTGCACATCAGGACAACACTCTAACCAACTGAGCTGGGGCCAGAGCCTCATGAGTTTTCTTGATTTGGAATCTCATTCTCTGTCCCTTGGCAGGATGACATCCAGGCCACCTAGGAAGAGGGTCAGCATGGCTGGTGTTCACGGGTCACCCAAGGGAGCCCACGGGAATGCACGCAGCAAATCAGGATTTGCCTTGGGGAGCAGCACGTCCTAAACTGGAGGCCCAGCTGGGACCATCAGTGCTGGAAACGGCCCCATTTTGCCTCTTCCTCCCTTAGAATATGCTAAACCACCTTTTACTCATTCCTATAGAACCTGTTGCCTTTGTTTCTGACCACGTGTTGTATAGAAATGGAAACTTTGCTGGTGAGAAAGTTGAGAGCCTCTCCTAGCTAGGGCTCTCCAGTGGCACCTCTGACCCCCCTCTGTCTCCCGAGATTGCAAGATGCAGTGTGACCATCCTGTGAGCTCGACAGGTGCTCAGAGCGCCCAGCTGAGTGGGGCCAGGGCTGCAGGTGAGTGCCCTCTGCTCTCCTAGCCCCGCACCCGACCACACCCCCCTGAACCCCACCCGCAGGGACACCTTTTCTAATTCACCCACCAGGAGTGCACTTTGTCTAATTTGCATACACCGGGCCGAATTGGCCTGTGGAGGCTTGTCTCCACAGTCCTTCCCTCCCCCCTCTACAAATCAGTGTTCAGCACTGGCAGTTAACCTAGATGAAGTGGAACAAGATATAGGACCCAAGCTGTTTATCCTGCAAACAAACATATCACCTACCCAGGTGAACTGCCTTCTGAAGCCTTGCATAACAAACGGACAATAGACAGGGTGCAACCCCTGAACAAATTGTACCTGAGCTCTGCTGACCTGGAGGCTGCCACAGCCAAGTTAGAGACCAACATGCAAACGGGCCTGCCCATCCTGCTGGCTCCCTGCCAGCCCAGAGCTCAGGCAAAAGGCCCATAAAAGGGTCCCTCCTGCCCTGCCCTTGCAGCTGAGTCTCTCTCCAGGCTCCTGGGCTCCACCTGCTGGCTCACGGCTTCCCCTCACCTGTTCTCCGTCTATACCAGCGGTTTTCAACTGGGACGATTTTCCCCTCAGGGGATAGTTGGCAATGCCTCGGGACATTCTGTTTGTCACAACAGGGGGAAGGGATGCTACTGGCATCGGTGGGTAAAGGGCAGGGATCCTGCTAACCTGTCTACAATGCGTGGGACAGCTCCCCACAGCAAAGCATGATCTGGTCCAAAATGCCAAGAGCAGCCGAGGCTGCGACAGCTCTGTGTGCACCTTCGCTTGGATCCCTGTACCTGGGTCAGTTTCTTCCACGTTACTGGCCCTGGGACTGATGCTCCGGCCTCCTCTGGACCCAAGCCCACTCTCAGCAAGGACGCAAATGCCCCGTTCCTTTTTGTTCTTCCACCAGGAGCCACCAAACAAAGGCGAGGCTGCCCTCCCCTCACCAGGTTCCTGCCAATTCCTGCAAACATCTTCTGGGGCTCTGCAAGGAATCCGGCTCCCACCACCACCTTCCACCCCGGAACGTCAAGCGAGGCCCTACAGGGACCAACGTAGTCAATGCTAATACAATCTTGCTTCTTAAATGGTGTGTGTTAAATTTTTAGTTTTGTTTTGAGATGGTTTGATATATAACAGAAAAACGAAAAAAACAAAAAAACAAAACACACCCTAGTAAGCTCTGCTCTTTGCAAAGGATCCATGTGCTTCAAGCACTGTTAACTAGTGTTGTGCTATTTTTGTTGTAACTTATCTCCTTTCTTAGATTTTTTTTCAGATCCACCCTCTCTACCTCCTTGTACCTCACGAATTATTAAGGCTAATTTCAATTTTTCATCACATCCTTTAGTTTCTCCACACCTGCACTTCTTTTAACAGCAGAGCTCATCATATGGTGTCAGGATGATGCCCCCACTCCCACTGTTATCCCCACATTTGTAAATATGCTACTTTACATGGCAAAGGGGGACCCTGCAGATGTGGTTAAATGAAGGCCCTTGAAAGGGGGAGTAATCCTGGATTATTTGGGTGGCCCCAGCCTAATCACATGCTTCCCTAAAAAGGGAGGACCTAGCAGTGCAATTTACAATAGCTAAGATTTGGAAACAGACCAGGTGCCCATCAGCAGATGGGTGGATAAAAACGCTATGGTACCTTTCCACAATGGAATACTATGCAGCTGTAAAAAAGAAAGAACTCTCACCAATTGCAACAGCATGGATGGACCTGGAGAGTATTATGCTAAGCGAAATAAGCCAGAGAAAGACAAGTATCACATGATCTCATTCATATGTGGAATCTAATGAACAAAATACACTGATAAAGTAGATCCAGAGATAGAAGCATGGAACAGAATGTGGAATTTCAGAGGGAAGCGGGGGAGGGTAAGAGGGTGGGAAGAGATCAACCAAAGAATTTGTATGCATATATGCACACAAATGGACAGATAATAGGATGCTGAAGGCCTGGGGCGGGAGGCAGGGGTGGGCTAGAAGGGGCCAATGGGTGAAAAAATGGGACACATGTAATGTTTCAACAATAAGGATTTTTTTGAAAAGGGAGGACTGCCATAACAGTGTTGCTCAATGGTTAGAGCATAGGCCTATGCACCGAAGGGTCATGGGTTCAATTCCTGGGTCAAGGGCATGTACCTGGGTTGCAGATTCCAGCCTCTTGCAGGAGGCAACCAATTGATGTGTCTCTCACATCAATGTTTCTCTCTCTGTTCTTTCCTCCCTTCCACTGTCTAAAAAAATCAAAGGAAAAAATATCCTCGGTGAGAATTTTTTTTTTTAAGGCGGGGGGAGGACCTTTCCCAGCTGTGGTTAGAGAGGTAGACATGACAGGGAAGAAAGGTCAGTGAGATGCAACGTTACTGGTTTTTAAAGTGGAGGAAGGGAACCGTGAGCCGAGGAATGTGTGGAGCCATTAGAAATTGGATAAGGCGTTCTTGGCTGGGTAGCTCAGTTGGTTAGAGCTTTGTCCTGATACACTAAGGTTCTGCGTTCAATCCCTGGTCAGGGCACATATGAGAAGCAGCCAATGAATGTATGAATAAGTAGAACAACAAACTGAATTTCCTGTCTCACATACTCACTCTTTCCCTTTCTTTCTTGCTAAAATCAATCAATAAAAAAATTTTTTTTAAGAAAAGAAATTGGAAAAGGCAAGAAAGTGGATTCTCCCCTGCAGCCTCCAGAGTGAATTCAGCTGCCGACGCCTTGGTTGAGCCCGATGAGACCCATGTTGGACCTCTGACCTCCAGAACTTAAGATACCACTTTTTTTTTTTTTAAAGCCACCATGTTTGTGGTATTTTGTTAAGGCAGCCAGAGGAAACTAATACAATCTCATATTTCCCATCTTCCATACTCATTAAGATATCGTTCCCCTTAAAACTATTCTTGACTTCTAAAAGCTCTTTTTTTTAAAAAAATCTTAAACATCCTTCTTTATTTCCTTTGTTTTGTTTTCCATTAGCAAAGATATATCCAGACATCCCTTCTTGATGTTTCTAGGAGCTGAGAAGTTGCAGACTTTCAGTCTGTCAGGATGCAGCCTGGTGATCTACAGGTCTCATTTTGCAAACAAGAATGGGAAACTCCAGAGAGGGCAAGGGCTTGTCAAGTTCACGCTGTTACCCAACAGCAGGCCAGCACCACACCCCATGTCCTGACTCACCAGCTGCTCCTATGCTCACTTCATTCCTCTTAAAAAATAGCAGGACCAGCCCATTGACTCGCAAAGAGAGTGCTTGCATTTTCCACATATGGGGCTCAGAAAACATACTGATCGTTGATACTGTACAGACCATGGTTTCCTGGCAAAAGTCCCAGGGAGCTACTAATCTACACTAATAAAAGAGAAACATGCAAATTGGTGTCACTCCGCTACCCTTCCCATTGGCTAATCAGGGCGATATGCAAATTAACTGCCAGCCAAGATGGCGGCCGGCAGCCAGGCAGCTTGAAGCAAACATGAGGCTTGCTTGCTTCAGTGACGGAGGACTCCAACCTTCCCCACCTGCCGCTGCCGGCCTCTGAGCTTGCAGTTTGAAACATTGTTACAAATATAGAAGCTAAACAAAACCCCAGAAACCTGCTTTCAGCCAGCCGGGATCTCAGAGCTGGAGTTGAAACAGTGTTTCGATTATAGAACCCAAACAAACCAGATACCTGCTTTCAGCAGCCGAGGCCTCAGAGCTGGAGCCGAGCCTCAGAGCTAAAGCTGGCCCAGAATAAAAAAAGAAAAGAAAAAAAGGACAGGTTGGGAGCTTCAGTCACCCGCCAGCCTGAAAACAGCCCTCAGCCCCTCACCCAGACTGGCCAGGCACCCCAGTGGGGACCCCCACCCTGAAGGGGGTGTGACCAGCTGCAAACAGCCATCATCCCCTCATCCAGGCTGGCCAGGCACCACAGTGGGGACCCCCACCCTGATCCAGGACACCCTTCAGGGCAAACCAGCTGGCCCCCACCTGTGCACCAGGCCTCTATCCTATATAGTAAAAAGGTAATATGCCTCCCAGCACCAGGATCAGCTGAGCCACGAGGCCTCCTGGCACCGGGATCAGCGTGACAGGGGGCAGCGCCCAAACCCTCTGATCGCCCTGCGGCTCTGTGTGTGACAGGGGGCGGGGCCACAACCTCCTTATCTGCCCTGCTCTGTTCGTGACAGGGGAAGGCGCCCCAACCCCCTGATTGGCCCTGCTCTGTGTGTGACAGGGTGCGGTGCCCCAACCCCCGCCCCCCTCCACCACGGGCCCTGCTCTGTGTGTGACAGGGTAGAGCCATAACCCCCCCATTGGCCCTGCCCTGAGTGTGACAGTGGCGGTGCCCCAACCCCCTGATTGGCCCTGCTCTGTGCATGACAGGGGGTGGCACCGCAACCTCCCCATCGACCCTGCCTTGAGTGTGACAGGGGGTGGTGCCCCAACCCCCCAATCGGCCCTACCCTGAGCATGACTAAGGGTGGCATCGCAACCTTCCGATCCGCCCTGCTCTGTGCATGACAGGGGGCGGTGCCCCAACTCCCCAATCGGCCCTGCTCTGAGCCCGACCAGGGGCTGCACCTAGTGACTGGGCCTGCCCTCTGCCACCTGGGAGCGGGCCTAAGTCAGCAGGTCGTTACCTCCCGAGGGGTCCCAGACTGTGAGAGGGCACAGGCCGGGCTGAGGGACCCCCCCCCCCCCCGAGTGCACAAATTTTTGTGCACCGGGCCTCTAGTCTAATCTAATAAAAGAGAAACATGGTAATTAGCATATAACCGCTACCCTTCCCATTGGCTAATCAGGGTGATATGCAAATTAACTGCCAGCCAAGTTGGCGGTTAACCGCCAACAAATATGGCGGCTAATTTGCATATTGAAGGCAGGGTAGGACAGCGAAAGCCACCATCCAGGCCCCCTGTTTGCCATGGGGTCTGCGGGGGGTTGGGGCCAAGGCAAGTGGTGCTGATCACTGCACTGGAGCCCTCCCCCGTGTGCGATCTGGGTCTGGTGGGGGCTGGGGCCAAGGCAAGCGGGTGCCGATTGCTTCGCCCACCTACCAGAGACAGGGCCCACTCCCGCGTGCCATTTGCGGGCGGGGGCTGGGGCCAAGGCAAGTGGTGCCAATCCCTTAGCCCGCCTACCAGAGACAAGACACAACACGGGGGCTGGCGGGGGCTGGGGCAAAGGCAAGCTGATCGCCTTGCGGAGCCCTGCCTGCCCACTGCAGACATGTCCCAATGCCATCCGAGGGGCAGGCGGGGGCTGAGGCAATGCAATCTGTGCAGATGCCTCCCCGGAACCCTCGCCTGCCCACTGGAGACACGTGCCAATGCGATCCGGGGGCGGGCGGGCGCTGGGGCAAGGCAAGCGGTGCCCATTGCCTCGCCAGAGCCCTTGCCCGCCCACCGGAGACACGTGCCAATGCGCATGGGCAGGGGCAAAAGCAAGCGGTGCGGATCGCCACGCCCAAGCCCTCACCTGCCCACTAGAGACACGTCCCAATGCGATCCGGGGGCGGGCGGGGGCTGGGGCAATGCAATTGGTGCAGATGCCTCGCCAGAGCGCTCGCTTGCCCACCGGTGGGCGGGCAAGGGCTCCGGCGAGGCAATGGGCACAGCTTGCCTTGCCCCAGCCCCCGCCCGCCCCCAGATCGCATTGGGATGTTTCAGTGGGCAAGTGAGGGCTCCAGTGAGGCATCTGCACCAATTGCATTGCCCCAGCCCCCGCCAGCCCCGGGATCGCATTGGGACATGTCTCTGGTGGGCAGGTGAAGGCTTGGGCGTGGCAATCCGTACCGCTTGCCTTCGCCCCAGCCCACGCGCATTGGCACGTGTCTCCGGTGGGTGGGCAAGGGCTCCGGCGAGGCAATGGGCACCAATTGCATTGCCCCAGCCCCCGCCCGCCCCCGGATCGCATTGGGACACGTCTCTGGCGGGCAGGCGAGGGCTCAGACTAGGCGATCTGCATCCCGCATCCCTCCCTGATTGACCACTGTGATTCCAAGCCAGTAAGGGCTGCCTTCAGGACGGTGCTCCACGTCCCTCACCCCCACCCCAGGCCTGAGAGCAGTGCTGGGCAGGGGCACCCAGGGGTTTGGGAATGCAGCAGGAGACATGTCCCAATGCGATCAGGGGGTGGGCAGGGGCTGGGGGAATGCAAGCGGTGCAGATTGCCTCGCCAGAGCCCTCACCCGCCCACTGGAGACACGGGGCCCACTCTGAGAGAGAGAGAGAGAGAGAGAGAGAGAGAGAGAGAGAAGTGGAATTTTGCATCCAGCATCCCTCCCTGATTGACCGGCACAAGGGGCTGGCACAACGTGGGCTGCCTTCAGAACGGTGGATGGTGGCCCAGTGGAGAGCGGTTTCTCCATGCATGGTGCCCAGGGATGGCTGTGAGCTGCTGCAACCCCACACCACGTTTCAGGGTGGGGGAGAAGGCTCGAAGCCACCAGCACCCTAGGCTGCACCTCCTGTGCCTCAGCCTGCCAGGTTGGCAGGGTCCAGAGCAGCTGAGCTGCTCCCTTCCCCCAGTGGTAGAACAGGGAGGAGAGCACTGGGTGCAGGGAGGGGACCTCAACTGGGATCCTTCTGGTGTGGGGAAGGGGCCCGGCCTGGGCCCAGTGGGGAGCTTAGGAAGTCTGGCTAAGCAGGGGCTGGTTCATACCACTCTTACTCTGCCATCTTCCTCCAGCTTTTCAATCTAGCCCCCCTGCCCCACCTGTCTGGGGCAACGGGCTCTGGGTGACCTCCCTGAGCTCAGACTGTGGACCCAGAGACCTCAAGGAAGAGTGCGGGGGCCCGTGCAGAAGTACCAGGGCAGAGTTGCTTCGGTGTCTCGGTGAAGTTTGCAACTGACCCATGGTGGAAGCCCCAGAGAGGAAAGGCCAGGAGGCATGAATTGCCAGCACTTTAGCCACTTGAAAACAGCTCCACTTGGAATGTGAGGCGTTTATATGTTCAGCTGAGAAGTGAGAGGGCTGAACTCCACCATCGCTGGGCTCCTGTCAGTCCGAGTCTCAAGCGTCCATGACAAGGAAAGAACAGAGTGAGGGGCCTGGAGGAAGGGAGGAAAACTGAAGCAAACCATGTCTAGACTTTCCCCAGCCCTTTCCTTCTTTCTGCTGCCTACAAGAGCCCCAGGCCCGGCCACAGTTCTGTCTCCACCTTTTAGTCCCCTATTCTCCAACCACAGAGGAAAGAAATAAGGAAGGAGTCTGTGCTGCCTTCAGAAAGTATCTATATACCTGATGGGTCAGTTGCCTTCCACAGAGGGAGGCCAGACTGTGGCTAAGGCCCACTCCCCACAGGGACATCAGTAGGACATCCTGTGAGGGCTCCCAGACTGTTAGAGGGGGCAGGCTGGGCTGAGGGAATGCCCCCCGAGTGCACAAATTTTTGTGCACCGGGCCACTAGTCCTATATAATAAAAGGCTAATATGCAATCGGCCAAATGGTAGCACGACTGGTTGCTATGACATGCAATGACCACAAGGGGGCAGATGCTCAATGCATGAGCTGCCCCTGGTTCAGTGCACTCCCATAGGGGGAGCGCTGCTTAGCCAGAAGTCCGGCTTACATCTGGCGAGCCCAGTGGTGGTGGTGGGAGCCTCTCCTGCCTCCTCTCAGACATCCCCTGAGGGGTCCCGGACTGTGAGAGGGCACAGGCCAGGCTGAGGGTTCCCCCTCCTCCCGAGTGCACCAATTTTGTGCACTGGGCCTCTAGTACAGAATAATATTGAATGTAAACTGTAATTGAAAAATAAAAAAATTGAAATAAATAAAATGACATTGATAATTCAAAATAAAACATCATTATTCATTTGTGGGGAGGAAAGAAGTCCCATGGAACTGAGTCTGGGGAGATACTCCAGGAAAGTTTTTGAAAGCTCCGCAGTGAAATAAGCTTGGGAGGCAGCATGACTGCCCCTGCCCGGGAACGTCATTGCGCACCTACGCATGATAACCTCCTCAGAAGCCCTGCAGAAGGGCACGAGTCCTCGCCCAGAGGTTGCCCTTGGCGTGCGACACCCATCAGCAGGCAACAGAAACGCTATTGTGACGGCCTTCCCATGTCCTTACTGGGCCCTGCACCTGCGGCGGTTGGTTTAGCACCTGAACACTCCGCCTGGGATCCTCGGAGTCCAGCACGTGAATGCTGAGACAGAGCTGGCTGCCGTCCACTCTCCCTTTCAGAACCCCACTAGCCACCTTGCCCGGAGCAGCCCGTGGCCAGGAACCAGACAGCCAGGGGCAGGCCCTGGGCTGCAGAGCCCGCGGACATTATTCAAACTACCCAACCCTACCCCTGCTCACCCTGCCCCCTGCCCCCTGCCCCCTGCCCCCTGCCCCTTCTTGAGGAAGAAACAGTAGAGGCTCTTACCCGCATTGTCCCCCATGACCACCCCCATGCTTCCCTGTGTGGCCCCCAGGGCGGAGCGTGCCACTGGGATCTGTGAGTATAACAAACTGTCTTTTCATTGGCGGTCCTCTCCTGATCCGTTGGCCTTGTCTTACCTAAATAATAATAAAACCTTTATTTAGAACAGAGGACGCGCAGCAGCCTGTGGAGAGGCCCAGGTAGAGAGGAGCGGGGAAGGAGCCGTCCGCGAGGCAGACCCATCCGCCCCGCTAAGCCTTCCCGTGACCGCAGCCCAGCCCACACCTGTGCACAGTCTCGCGCGGGGAGAGAGTCAAAGCCCGAACCGCCCGTCCGAGCCATCCCACATTTGCAGCCACGGAAACTGAGAGATGGGACATGGTCGTGTTTGCTGTGTTTACTAGTAAGTAAAGTTGCTCCTCAGCACCAACTCACAGATGGAGGCCTGGGATTTAAACCAGGTCCCTGTAACCCGAAGGTCCAGGGGTTTCCATCGCCTCTCCCGCATGCCCGCAGGCGCCGTATTCGGGTGCTTTGGACTTCTGACTCAAACGGTAGGAAAAAATTTGTTACCTCGCGTCATAAGATTCCAAGAGCTAGAGAATTCAATTCAAGGTTTATCGGACAGCTGTGGCATTTGAGGCACGGCACGCACACATGACAATGCGTGTGTTCCCAGAAATCTTTCAGTTGATTCCTGCCATTAGCCAGAACTACAGCACATGCCCATTTCTAAACCAATCACTGGAGAGAGCGGTGGGAGAATGAGAGCCAGTGACTGGCTCACACCAGGCAGGGTTTCTCCTTGAGGTTGGGGCGCTCTTCAACAAAATCAAGGTCCTGGCAACAAGGACTGTGCAGGAGAAGGGTTGGGGTGGCGCTGAATAACTTAGGTACATTAACCTCTACGGGAGCCAGCAAGAGGCCAGCTGCACTAGTGAGAAGGGAACACAAGACCCGGAGGGTAGTGGGGGAAAGCAGAAGAAAGAGGCAGGGGCAGGGGGTCCAGGCCCACCTGAGAGAAGCTTTCCCTAGAACCCTTGTGCCCTTCCCGCACTCTCCTGCCCCAGGATGGGTTACGTAAGTATTGGCACATCTCACCGCTCTCCCACTTTGCCGGTTTGGGTCGGGGTGGCATAACCCAACTGCCTCCAAAAGCCTCTCGGCCTGTGGGCCTAGAGCAGACTGTGGACATGTGGGTTGGCTGGTGGCTGCTGATTGGAATTCATCTGTATTCTCTGGGATGGAAGGAAGCAGGACGTGTGTATAACCTCCTCCGCCATTAAGACGAGAAAGGCCTATTTGCTTAAATGGTAGTTGGTGTCACCAAAAATATTTGGCCTCCTTTATCTGGGCATGGAATAATCCAACCCAGATAATCAGAGAATGTAAGGGGACCGAAAGTTTAACTCCTGCCCTGGCCAGTTTGGCTCAGTGGATAGAGCGTCAGCCTGCAGACTGAAGGGTCCTGGGTTTCGTTCCAGTCAGGGGCACATACCTCAGTTGCAGGTTAGGTCCCTGGTCCTGGTCAGGGCACGTGTTGGAGGCAACCAATCGATGTGTCTCTCTCACATTGATGTTTCTCTCTCTCTGTCTCTCCCCTTCCCTTCCACTCTCTCTCAAAGTCAATGGAAAAATATCCTCGGGTGAGGTTTAATAACAACAACAATAAGTGCAACTCCTTTATTTGGTAGCTGTGGAATGCCAAGTTCATGTTGAAGTGACTTGGCTGGGGTCACAGAGGCAAAATTGAAACTGAAACTGAATCTTGTCTCTTGCTTCACTGCTCTTTTCCATGATGCCTGTGGAAGAAGATTTCATGCCAGATCTATAACCTTATTTTTGAAACACAAAATTGCTGGGGAAATGTCCTAACAAAATTGCTGGGTTTCATGTCCATTTGAAAGTGCAAACTACGCTTGATATCGAGACGTGCGTTTTTAATGTGACTAATTAGACTTTCAAGCTCTACCCTTAAGACATTTTATCTGGTGTTTAACCGAACAGGCCAAAAGTACAGCAAATCATTTTGTTGCTGTTCAATACATTACATGGAAAATTATCAAGAGTAATTATTTTCCAAGTGACAGCAAAAATTAGGCCCTTAAATCAAGTCTCCAGTTCAGGAGTTCATGGACTCGTTATTTCAGAGAGAGTATAGAGTAGCTCCCTGCGATGATCTTTCTAATAGAACTCCTCTCTCTGCCAGCTGATTTGCAGAACTGCCATTGTGCTTGACACAGATGCCTGTCACTGTGGGTGCGATGGGCTTAATGGTGTTGGAGAATATTCCAAATGTTGCTTCTTAGATGACTTTTGCACTTGGTTTCTTAGTTTGAATGAAGTCAAAGGGGAGACTCACATAGCAACTGAGTGCATCTCCTTACCATCATTGGCCATAGCTTTCCTTTACAAGACCCATTATGACTTTGGAAATGGGGTGACATTGGTCTTAAGGGAATGGAGTAAAGACAAAACCTGTTAAGGTGGCTCTAGGAGAGAGAGGGGGGGTAGAGGGAGAGAGAGAGTTGGGGGGACAGGGTGGATGAAGATAAATTTTGGAGTTACAATGACAGCAGTTGGAACAAAAAAGAAGTGATTTAACAGCTATCCATAATAAATGTGTTCTTCATTATTTTTAGTCATTATTGTTATCCCCCCCAAAAATAATTGAAAGCATTCCTAGGTTAAAAAAGTGATTCACCGAATATAATCTAAGGCAGTCTGTTCAGTAACCATTGTTCCATCCTTCACTAATTTTCAAGCTGCCAAACCACTCTCGGGAAAACATTCTTAGTTAAGCAAACTAATATTTATTTGTCCTGACCCAGTAGGCACACAGTGAGCAAGTTAATGTGGGCTGAAACAAGATTAGAAACAAACTCTGATTAAATGATTTATTAATCAAATGTACATTGGACACTTTTATGGGTCATGTTATGAGCTATGATAAAAGAAATAGTAAATAGAAAAAAACAAAGGGTTTTAATTCGGTGTAATGCCATGATGGTGCCATGGACAGCAGGGTGGAAATGCACCAGGGAGGGACCAATCCTGATTTGAGCAAAGAGATCGTCTGGAAAGTTCTGAGGAGGAGGAGACATCTGAGCTGAATGTAGAAGGATGGGTCAGGGTCAGGCAGAGATGGAGGTAAAGGGAGCAGGAAAAACAAAGGCTTGGCGGTGCAAAGAGGGACAAGGCAGGTCCAAGGACCTCAAAGTCGGTATGACGGAGGTATCAGGAGGGAGGCAGGGAGGGAGGAGGTGGATGGTGCAGAGGGCCCAGGGGCCAGCTCATGCGGGACTATAGTGGGAGCAACTGAAAGAACCATTTCAAGCAGGTCAGGTTTATTGGATGTTTACTGGAGGCTTTGGGAGGTTTTGTGTGTGTGTGTGTGTGTGTGTGTGTGTGTGAGAGAGAGAGAGAGAGAGAGAGAGAGAGAGAGATCTTGTTTAGAAAAGTTTTAAGCTTACTTAGTAAAGGACAATATGAGGCATTTGAGATCAAAGGAACTAGTACATTCTGTCACTCAGTATTGCAACATCCTCTTCACTCACACAGTCCATTAGGATGAATGTATTTTCAACAAGTATTTCCTTCGTCTTTAACACAAGAGCACAGACATTTTTTTGTGAGAGTGAGCAAAGAGACACCGAGCTTCGATGACCTCCTTTAAATGTCCCAAGACCTCACTGCGCTGGTTTCTCGCTGTTTTTCAAACTGGCTTCCCCAACCTTTCTTTCATCAAAGTCTTAACAACTGTAGTATCAACATGTGACCTTAAAAACTGTACAAAAGGCAATTTGGGGAGGGTTGGGGGCACTGTGTTCCCAGGAGAAAAATCTCTCCCTGGCCTCCCCTCCCCCCCCGCCCCCACCCAGACGTGCCTCTGCCTGAAGCCTTTTCTATTTCAGAGTCTGACCGCCGTGTTCTTTAGATCTCTGATACCAATTGTCATTTGCCTGAGCCAGACCTAAGAAACCGAGAAATTCTTTTTTGTGATTTGATCACTTGGAACTTTGTAAAGAAGGAATAGTAAGATTACCTGGCAGATTCAGGCTTTGTTTAAAACCTGCTCTAGAGAATTAAAGGACAAGTTATGTTTATTGAAAAATGTAATCATTACATCTCAAGAGCCACCATAGCCAGGCTCAGCACAACTTCAAAAGCACTTCCCCCAATTTTGGCAGGTCACCCAGTGCATGCGTTCTTCCTTGCAAGTTCAAATTCACTTAAGATTGTGCATGTCATCTCAAACGTTTTATTTTGGCTCCTTTACTGGTCACCATAGCAACATCTTTTTAAAAAACACACAAATAATACATTTAATCAGATAACTCAATATTAGGAACTGTGTACCACCCACACAGAGCCTGTCCTTTTGTTTTAGGCACAAAGAGCCCGAAATGTAAGTAGCTGTGAAAATTTCTTTAAAAATTTTATTGAAAGAGGCTCATAGATTTTAACTCAATGGAAAAAATTATAACTTTTTGTCTGAATTTTTTTGAGGGTTAGTAAAGGATAATTTAGCAAAAACAAACCAAAGAATGCAGCTACATTTTAAAAGTATTTTGTAGATTTGTAAATAAACAGTGACTTCATCAGCCTATCCTACGAAGGTCGTGGAAGCTCTAAATCAGCCGTGGGCAAACTACGGCCCGTGGGCGGATCCGGCCCGTTTGAAATGAATAAAACTAAAAAAAAAAAAAAGACTGTACCCTTTTATGTAATGATGTTTACTTTGAATTTATATTAGTTCACACAAACACTCCATCCATGCTTTTGTTCCGGCCCTCCGGTCCAGTTTAAAAACCCATTGTGGCCCTCGAGTTTGCCCACCCCTGCTCTAAATAGACTCCCTAAATGCCGAGCTGTGTGCTTTCCTTATCCCTTCCCCAGACGCCGTATTTTAATGACATAAGTTGAGAAATGCTATCATCTCTTTGAAGATCCAAAGAAGTTGCTTTTTGAGACACCAGAAGAGTTAAACTGAACTTGAAACAGTATTAAAGGTTTATCTCACAAGGTTACTGCCTCCCAAACAAGTCATGGTCCTGGAGATCAAATAAAGATGATTTTAGCCCAGCTGGTGTGGCCCAGTGGTTGACCATCAACCTATGAACCAGGAGGTCATGGTGCAATTCCTAGTCAGGGCACATGCTTGGGTTGCCCACGTGGTCCCCAGTGGGTGGTGTACAGGAGGCAGCCAATCAATGATTCTCTCTCATCATTGATGTTTCTATCTCTCTCCCTCTCTGAAATCAATAAGAATATATTTTAAAACATAATAAAGATGATTGCAGTGGCAGGGCTGGGTCGGGGGAGACGATGGAGAGGGAAGGGAGGAGGAGGCAGACCTCTGAGCCCTCTCTTGGTTGAAAGCACTTTCTTCTCAGGAGCAGTTTGAGAGGAAACATGGGTTAACGTGAAGGGAGACAGTAGGAGTTCATCATTCCGGGTACAGGGTGAAAGGAAGGAGGCATTCTAAAAATAATGCTTTCTCCTTCAAAACGGAAGCAGTCTGCAAGAAGCAGAATTGGAGAGCTTATTAGCTGACTCCTGTGCCCTCTGCCACTGACCATGCCAGTTTCGGTCCTACAATGGCAGTTCGTTCTGCCAAGGTCAAAAGCATGGAGGACACCAAAGAACTTATATCTGGTGGCACAAAATGAGCTGCGATTTCACATTGGTGTGAGTGGCTCCCTGACCTCTCCACTCTTGCTGCTCTCCACCAAGGCAGCCGAAAAGGGAGCCTCCAGGTCGCGTTGTCACTGGTAGACATCCTGTCGTTCCAGCGCATTGGCCTCTTGCGGTATCAGTTGCTTTGGGAGGAACAAGGGCAGGGGAAATTTGCCAAGACAGTTGATTGTCCATACCCCTCAATTTCATTTTCTGTGCCCTTTAGGCAAAAGAGGCCCTTGATACAGCTCCCACTTCCTCCTCAAAAGCTGGCCACCCAGACTGACCTCCCTTCTCAACAAATCCTGTACAGTAAATTGTTTTAATTCATATCGCTGACCCCATGACTGGTGTTACGGGATATATCCCTTCCTTATTTCTTCTCCTTCCTGTGTCTTTCCGCCCTCAAGCATTTCTGGGCCCTGACCTAGATGCTAAATATACGATAAAGACCAGAACATTCCCTGCCCTTGAATTACTATTCTCAGTCCAATGAAGGAGACAGAAATTGAGGTTTGAAAATTGTGAATAGTACAGCAATTTGTCACAGAGTTCCAGCTCATATGGGAAGTAGAACTATGCCTCCTGACTCATAATGAAGACTTCTGTGCTCATCGCCGCATGCAAAACATGTGCTATTTATAAATGGACAACTTCCATCAATGAATAGATTTATCATTTCAGAAAAGGCTATTTGTGCCAAGACAGCAGAATTTCAAGTACTAGCTTATCTTCCTCCCACTCCCTAAGCGAAGACTTTATTTGAAAGAATATGTGTGTCCACCACTAGAGAGGCTGCCAAGAACTCAGGCCTCTCTTGCCCAGTGACTTGGAGCACAAGTGGGGGGTCCCCTCCCTCTTCAAAGGGCCCCCTCCCCCTCCCTTCACACACTTACTAGCAGTGGCAATGTGGACAAGGCTCTTACATTTTCTGAGCCTCAGGTTTCATATCTATGACACAGGGATAATACTTCCTTTTTCGTGGGTGGTTGTGATATTTAAAATGGGATACTGGGACACAGTAAGTGCAAGATGTGGAAGTGGTTACTACTCATACAGAGACTGTCTGCCCACTCCTCTCATCATAAGTCCCCTCCCTGAGAAAGATGGAGAGAGAAGGTCTGGGTAGTAAGTGGTTTCACAAGCCACAACACCTGCCAGGCCCTTCTTTCTGGAAGGATTCGAGCCCTGCAGGTGTTGTGGCTGGTGATGCACTAGAAGCAGAGGTTCAGGCCTTCTAGGAAATTCTTCCCTGTGCCTATAACAGAGTGTCCCCTGCACCAGGCTTCTGAGGGTAGCCAGGTAGTAGCACCAGGGAATATGAGTTGAAGAGATGAATGCCAGAGATCAGGAGACATAATAAAAGGGATGAGTAACTTACAAGTTTATAGATAGGCTGGTGACACAAAACCAGAGAAAGCTTTGGGGTATGTTTACCAGTATTTATTCCCTTCTGAGCAACTCTCAAATCCTTTTGCTTACAGATTCATCCCACCATGACTACACTCATGAATCTCAGAGGAAGCAAGTCTCCATTGTGTGAGTAAATTTTACTTCATCCACTACCTCTCAACGCCCTCCTATTCCGAACTGTCAGGCCCCTTCCCCGTTCCCCACTTTTCCTAGGGGGTTCAAAAATGGTTCTCTAAAGCACAATTGGAAAACCACTAACATGGTGCAGTGTTGGGATTCTTGTTCATATGCTAAAGCTCAAACATCATTTCTATTTCAAAGATCACTTCCTCAATGTTTTGGTCAGCTGTAGCAATATAACAAACTCCCAAATGATAGTGGCTCAAAACAGCATTGATTTTATTTGCTTGTGATTCTATGAGACAGGAATTCAGGTGCAGCTCAGCTTGGGGTCATCTTGGGTCATCGATTCAGCCTCATTCCCCTGATGGCTGGACTGGAAGGTCCAAGAAGGCTTTGCTCACATGGCTGGTGCCTGGGTGCTCCTCCATGTGGCCTCCCTCTGGCCATATGCTAACTTGAGCTTCCTCACAACATGGTGGTCTTCAGGCGGTAAGACTTCTTATATGACAGCTAGCTTCCAGGGGAAAACATTCCAAGCAACAAAAGTAGAAGCTGCAGATCTCTTAGGGCCCAGCCTCAGCAGTTACAGGGCCTCACTTTCACTGCATTCGATTGGTCAGAACAAGTCACGGGATCAGGCTAGATTCAGAGGGAGGATAAATAGACCCCCACCTCTCCATGGAGGGAAGGGCAAAGAATTTGAAGCCATCTTTAATCTACACAATCAGGAGGCCTTCCCAGACCTCCAGTTTAAGTCTCAAATCCCTATAGTTTCTTCTTGCCTCTTGAATTTCGGCCTCATGACATTTATCACAAGTTAGTTATGTGATCAGCTCTCTCCCTCACAGGAGCCTTAGTGCCAGTGAGGGCAGATATGAGGTAAATCTGTGTGCCCACTGCCTAGGGCAGTGCCTCGTGCACTGTAGGCTCTTGAAGAATGTTTCCTTTGAGAACAGGATAAAATGTTATCAAGATAACAACAAAAAAACACACTTAGGTAAAGTCAGAACAACATAATGTAGTTCATATGATTTAGTTCTTTGGAGGCAAAAAGATGAATTAGTGTGCTGAATCTTTGAAATCTGTCTTTTGTGACACTAAACCTCTCATTAACCACCTAGAAATCTCATATTTCTGATCTCTTCCTCCATGGAAGAAAACATATGCCAGGTTCTACCTAAGCACTTCTGTATATGCACCTTCAGGAGTATCTATTTACCTATCTATCTATCCATATTTTATTTTTATTTTTTTAAATCTTTATTGTTGACAGTATTACATAGGTCCCCTTTCCTCCCACATTAATCTCTTCTAGCCTGCCCGCACCCCCTCTTGCCCCAGGTCTTTACCACCCTATTGTCTGTGTCCATGGCTTATGCATATATGCATACAAGTTCTTTGGTTGATCTCTCCTACCCACCCACCATCCCCCTCCTTCCCTTTGAGATTCCACAGTCTATTCCATGCTTCTATGTCTCTGGATCTATTTTGTACATCAGTTTATTTTGTTCTTTAGATCCCACATATGAGTGAGATCATGTGATACTTGTCTTTCTCTGACTGGCTTATTTTGCCTAGCATAATACTCTCCAGGTCCCTCCATGCTGTCTCAAAAGGTAAGCAATCCTTCTCTTTTACTGCTGCATAACATTCCATGTTGTAAATGTACCACAGCATTTTTTATTCACTCATCTGCTGATGGGCACTGAGCTGTTGCCAGATCTTAGCTATTGTAAATTACATTGCTATGAACATAGGGGTGAAAGGTTCAGGGTTGGGCCGGGTTCACACAGAACGGACTCAAGGCTCAGTATAATCAAAATTATAATTTACTAGAGGCCCGGTGCACGAATTCGTGCATCGGTGGGGTTCCTTGGCCTGGCCAGTGATGAGAGTTGATAGGGGCGATTAGGGCTGGCCAGCTGGGGGTTGAGGGGGAGACTGCGGGAGGTTGGCCAGGAGGTTGGCTGTGGGACCACACTTACCACCAGGGGGCAGCTCCTGCATTGAGCGTCTGTCCCTGGTGGTCAGTGTGCGTCATAGCATCACTTAGGCTTTTATATATATAGATTCCAGGCACCTGGGTGCAGGTGGTCTGACTCGAGAAAGAGCCAGCGGTGAATTGGGGAGGGAGCAGGCTTTTTATGCTCAGGGAGAGCTGCAGACAGGGCTTCGGCTTGACCCAGCTATCAGGACCATGCCCCCTCGTAGTTTTATGGCTTTGTCCTTTGTTCTTCTGCTAGCGCCAGACATCCTTTCTTGGGGGGCTGTGCAGGGGTGATGGTCTTCAGGAATTTCTGTAAAATAACCACTCAAGGGGAGCATGTTTGTGCAAGGCTTAGGCTAACAGAACGAGCTTTCCCTTTGACATTTGTTAGATATTGGAAGGCTCAAGCCTTGTGTTCTCCAGTTAACTCTTTCAAGGGGTGCATACATTCTTCCTGATTGGTTTTCAGGTTTCTTAGGATGTATTCCTAGAAGTGGGATCACTGGGTCAAATGGCAGTTCCATATTTAAATTTTTGAGGAAACTCCATAGTGTTTTCCATAATGGCTGCACCAGTCTGCATTCCCACCAGCAGTGTACTAGGGTTCCCTTTTCTCCACATCCTCACCAGCACTTGTCATTTATTGATTTGTTAATGGTAGCCATTCTGACAGGTGTGAGGTGATACCTCACTGTTGTTTTAATTTGTATCTATCTGCTGATCAGTGACTTTGAGCATTTTTTCATGTCTCTTGGCAAAGTGTCTATTTAGGTCCTTTGCCCATTTTTAAATTGGATTATTTGTCTTTCTTTTGTTAAGCTGTATGAGTTCCTTATATATTTTGGATATTAACCCTTTATCAGATGTACATTACCAAATATGTTCTCCCATACAGTGGGCTCCTTTTCCATTTTGTTGATGATTTCTTTTGCTGTGGAGGAACTTTTTATTTTGATTTAGTCCCATTTGTTTATTTTCTCCTTAGTTTCCTTTGCCTTAAAACAGTGGTTCTCAACCTTGGCTGCACATTAGAATCACCTGGGAATCTTTTTAAAATCCTGATTTCTGGACCTCATCCTCTGGAAATTCTGTTTCTTTGTTATGGGGTGGGGCCACAACATTAGTAACAAAGAAATAGAATTTCCGGAGGATGAGGCCCAGAAATCAGGATTTTAAAAAGATTCCCAGGTGATTCTAATGTGCAGCCAAGGTTAAGAATCACTGCCTTAGAAGATGTATCCATAAACATATTGCTATGAGATGTGTCTGAGATTTTGCTGCCTATGGTTTCTTCTAGGATTTTTATGGTTTCCCAACTTACATTTAAGTCTTTTATCCTTTTTGAGTTTATTCTTGTGTATGGTTTAAGTTGGCGATCTAGTTTCATTTTTGTTTGTGTATCTGTCCAATTTTCCCAACACCATTTATTGAAGAGACTGTCTTGACTTCGTTGTATGCTCTTGCTTCCTTTGTCAAAAATTAATTGAGCATAATTGGGTCTATTTCTGGGATCTCAGTTCTGTTCCATTGATCTATATGCCTGTTCTTGTGCCAGTACGAGGCTGTTTTGATTATGGTGGCTTTGTAGTATAACTTGATATCAGGTATTGTGATTCCTCCAACTTTGTTCTTCTTTCTCAAGATTGCTGCAGACTGGAGAGTGGGGAGTGGCCAGGGAGAGGTCAATGGGGGAAAAAGGAGACATATGTAATACTTTAAACAATAAAGAATTTAAATTATTTTTTAAAAGATTGCTGTAGATATTCGGGGTCTTTTCTGGTTCCATATAAATTTTTGGAGTATTTATTTCTAGATCTGTGAAGTATTTGTTCTAGAACTGTGAAATATTTGAATAGGGATTGCATTGAATCTGTAGATTGCCTTAGTTTAATGATGTTAAGTCTACCAATCAATGAACACGGTATATTCTTCCACTTGTTTATATATTCCTCTATTTCTTTTTTCAACTTCCTGTGGTTTTCCAAGTACAAGTCTTTTACCTTGTTGGTTAAGTTTATTTCTAAGTATCTTACTTTTTCTTTGTTGCAATGGTATATGGAATTGTTTGTTTAGTTTGTCTTTCAAATGAGAATTCATTATTGGTATATAAAAATGCCATCAATTTCTGGGTGTTAATTTTGTATCCTGCTACATTGCCGAATTTATTTATTAAATCTAGCAGTTTTTTGGTTCTCTGATTGAGTGATTTTTTTCTACCCTGTCTTCTAATTTACTAATCTGATCTTCAGTTTCCTTTAATCTGCCATGTATTCCTTCAATGTGTTCTTCATTAGTGCTATGTCATTCTTTATTTCTGACTGTTCTTTTTTCATAGGTACTATATTTTTTCTCATGCTGTTGAGCATCCTTGCCATCATTATTCTTAACTCTATGTCTGATAAATTTCTTATCTCCATTTTGTTTAGCTCTTCTTTTGGAGAATTCTCTGGTTCTTCCATTTGGGGGGTTAGTTTTTTTTTGTCTCCCCATTTTGGCTATCTGTTTGGGTTTGTATCTATGTATTAGGTAGATCTGCTATGACTCCCAATCTCTAGAGCAGGACAATGTCAGATCCTGTTTTTGACTGGCCCTGAGTACCCTGTTTGGAGCTATCAGCAATCCACAGCTTGTGACTCCGTCTGCTGGGTCTGGGTACCTTTGGAAAGGAGCAGGATGTGCACCAGGGTCTGCTTTTCCTAGATCCGGGCCCAGGAGATCAGGCAAAGACTCAAAGCTTCCAGAGAGCCACCTCTGCCTGCAGTCCAGTACACACTCAGTCTTGATTAGCCTCAAGCAACGGACCACAGGGTGGGACAAGAGGTCTTCCAACAGGTTGTTGCCATTTTATTCATATATCTTCCTCCCACTCCTTCTCCTCCTCCTCCTCCTCCTCCTCATACTCTTCCTCCTCCTCCTCCTCCTCCTGCTCCTCCTCCTCCTCCTCCATTTCATGTAATACTTCTTTGGTGGTGATGAACTCCTTTAGCTTTTTCTTGTTTTTGAAGCTTTTTATCTGACCCTAAATTCTAAATGAGAGCTTTGCTGGGTAGAGTAATCTTGGTTATAGGTCCCTACTATTTATCACTTTGAATATTTCTCACACTCCCTGCAAAGTTTCTGTTGAGAAATCAGCTGATAGTCATATGGGCGCTCCCTTGTAGGTAACTAACCACCAACCTATTGCTATTGCCTTCTTTAACTCATTCAAGGACACTAAGATGTGTCCGAATTTATTTGTAGTTGGCAGCAAAATGCTTGCCTTAAAGATGACTGCTAACCTATCCTCTAGGTCAGTGGTTCTCAACCTTCCTAATGCCACAACCCTTTAATACAGTTCCTCATGTTGTTGTGACCCCCAATTTCATTGTTACAAATTGAACATAATTAAAGCATAGTGATTAATCACAAAAACAATATGTAATTATATATGTGTTTTCTGATGGTCTTAGGTGACCCCTGTGAAAGGGTCGTTCGACCCCCAAAGGAGTCGCAACCCACAGGTTGAGAACTGCTGCTCTAGGCAATCATTTATGGAACTCATTGCAAAATGAAAATGCAGAGTACCTTGTTAAAAATTAAGAATTTAAAGAAATCAAAAGCAAAGCATCAAAACAAGTGGTTAGCCCTATGCAACAGCAAAGACTGCAGACCCATGATGCTGGCCCTGCCTATACTATAAGTGCTTTTCCAGAAAAACACTGCCTTATAATTTCAGCCTATGTCTGAAACCCTGATTTTTGTAAACCACTATACTGGTTATTAATTGAAATTTCTCAATGTACACAAAAGCCCATAATCCTAACAAAAAAATATTTTCATTTTTCAATGTCCCTTTCTAGCTCTCTCGGGCATTTCTGGTCAAAAAGACATGGTGTTGCCTTCTTTACTCTCTACATAGGAGGATTTCACCCAATATCATTAAGATCACCCCCTTGCCAGTGCTTCGGGAACAAGCCATTTCTCCAAGCCTGCCCTGAAGCTTCGGTAAGAGGTCTGAGGGCAGGGGAGTATCTTCCTCAAACCTACTCTCAGGACTTGGTCTTTTCTTCTCTGGTCCTGATGTTTCCTTGAAGGAGACAGAGAAACTGGGGATGACTCTCTCAGCAGCTTGATCTCCTAGTCCAAGTGCTGACTGCCATTATTACAGAGCTAGTTATTGGCAATCTCAGAATTAGATAATATTGTAACGTAGCTATCTTTTTCAATATGGTTTGAGGTAATGAACTCCCATCAAAGCTTGATAAAAGTAAGTTCTTCATTATGAATCTTGAATTTAACCTAGGCACTTCACTGGACTACACTCAACTCAAAAGAGTTGATGGTAGTTGCTTTATTCACATCCTCATTCCCATTTTCTCGCAACCCACTTCAGTCAGCTTTCCATACCCACTCCTCTACTAAATGGTTCTTATTGAGGTCACCAGTGACCTAATTCTTGCCAAAGCCAGTGGTCTATTCTTTGTCCTTATCTTACTGGGCCAGTCAAGAACACTTGGCAAGACTGGACACCCCCTCCTCTGCAAACTCTTTCTTCTCTAGGCTTCAGCGAACTTCCTCTCCAGTGTCCTCTCTTCCTGTTTCTATTCTTGCCCTCCTGACAGCCCCTCCCTCGGATGGCAATCTGAGGGATGTTTTATAGACATTTGCTAAATCAACCACTACCCCTCCAGTGGTTTTCTGAGTATGTGTTCGTGATATACAAACCCTTAGCATGACATATGGTTTGACTCTGCCTTCTTTTCCCAAATCACCGAGGAAGTAGGAACCCTATTTTGTGCTCACCTACTATTCTCCAGCCATACTGTCCTCCTGCAATCCCTCAAGCTCTCCAGGGGCTTTCTAATTGTTGTGCCTTCTCCTTGGAATGCTCTTTTCACAATCCTCACGCTGCTGCCAACTCTTTACTTGGGTCTCAGCCAAATGTCAGTTTGTCAAGAAACCTATAACACACGAACAAAGTAGCCTCTAATTTCAAGTCACATTTTATCCTGTTTTTCTCTTCACAACTTATATAATCTGAAATTCTCTTATTTACTAGGACGTTAGTTCATTAAGTTGATTTATCTTGTCACAGTGTCCCTAGTACTGAGAACAGTACATAGTAGACCCTCAGTAAATATTTGTAGACTGCCTAGCTGACTGTTAATTATTTTGCTATCCAAAGTTCAGTGGCCCATTCTGCTCATTATGTCTGGAATGTATTTTTATGCTTAACAGATATTAGAATGCCTCCAGATTTTTAGGTTCCCTGCACTAGAATCAATTATCTCCAAGGAACACTGAAAGATAAACGTAATGGATGGAAGTTTATTTTTACATAAATGCTTCTAATCTGTAGGGCAATAATCATGTTGGTTCAAGACAAGACTCAAAAGGAGAAGCATTCCCCTGCCTCTTTCAATATTGCTCACTTCAGTTCATCCGGATACATGGGTGCCTCCTGTGTATCAGGCACTGTGCTAGGCACTGGTAAATACAATATAAGACAGCTATTGACCTTGACTTTACACTCTGATTAGGCAAACAAGCATGTGAATAGGCCAGTCAGTATAATGTGGATCATGCTTGGGAGAACCATGTCTATGTTCCTGATAGAGGAACACAGAAAAGGCCATTTGTTTAGCCAGGCACGCAGAGGATGCTTCCACAGGAGACCACACTGTGTATGGTCCCTCTTAGATGCATCCCATTCTTCACACTGTTCTTGTGTTTTATAGTATTTATGAACTACTGATCTTTTTTTCTGTTCCTTTAAAGCAAGAGGTCCCGGCTGGTGTGGCTCAGTGATTAAGCATCAACCTATGAACCAGGAGGTCATGGTTCAATTTGTGGTCAGGGCACATGGTTCAATTCCTCAGTGTGGGGCATGCAGGAGGCAGCCAATTGATGATTCTCTTTTATCACTGATGTTTCTATCTCTCTCTCCCTCTCCTTTCCTCTCTGAAATGAATATATATTAAATAAAGCAAGAGGAATCTGCTGGGTTTTAATGTGCCAAAGGCTTTAGCTGTATTTCCAAATATGTTGATACATGTGATATGATATATGTAGAGGATGATGTTAAGAATCTTTTCTTCTGGACAGTGTTGCCTTTTTATCTATATAACTAGAGGCGTGGTGCACAAATTTGTGCACTGGTGGGGTCTGGCCAGCCTATCCCAATCGGGGCTGGTTGGGCCAGGCTGGCCAGGAGGAGAGGATACAGGAGGTTGGCCAGCCAGCCCCACCCCTGATCGGGGTTGGGGGCTGATCGAGAGCAGGGTTGGCTGGGGGAGGGGCCACGGGCAGTGGGTGGGCCAGCCCCACCCCCTGGTCAAATTCGCAGTCGAACTCCTGGTCTAGGGGACAATTTGCATATTAGCCTTTGATTATATAGAATTAGATTTTCTGCCTGGAGACCTTTGTGGATCTTGTTGACAGTTAATTAATTGGTATCATTTTTTTAGGCTTCTCCCCCTTAGACTTTCTGGGCTGAGCCTTGTGTTACCCAGATTGGAGATGCTCTAGGTCAGTATATTTAGAAATGACAGTGACCCTCTTAGGATTTCACTGAACCATAATGAATCTATCAGTCAAAAATGAGCTTTTAATCATCACCGAAGACTAGATCCTTTTCATTCTAATTTTCCAAACTGTTGATCATCTGCCTCTTTTTATTCTGCCTTAGACATGATTAAATCGCCTTCTCAAAAAAATGTTTTGCCTTGCTGTCCTTTCCAACTGCTGCCCGTCCTCCTTTCATTTCAGATTTATTTTCTCTGTGAGGTTTTTCAAAAACATTTAACTCCATATAAGCTGGCTCTCTACTTTCCAACGGTTGCTCCATTGGCCTTCATGAAATTGTCCTGGTTCAGAGAAGTGTAGCTTGTTAGTCAGTTCCTGTCATCTGTAACCAAGGACGCTAGGTCGCATTGTGGACCTCACTCTGACCATTTTCTTCACATTTAAGTTACTTCTCAGCTTCTGTGATTTCATTCCCTTCCAGTTCTTAACCAAACTACTAAGTGCTTTCCAAGTGACAGAACTGCAATGACCTTGGGGACAGGACTGAGAAGAGGTAGAAAGAGAATAAGGGAGTGGTGGGGGTGGGAGTGGGGCTTCTGAGGGAGCTGCAGCGTGGGAGAAATCAGACAAACCACTGGGAGAAATGCAAACACAAAGAGCCCCGAGTCTAAATAATCTCCTGAAAAGGGAAAACTATTTTCAGGCATAATTTTAGGATAACACAAATAAACATATGCTTGACCACAAGACTCATGGGACTGGCCTCTCTCCATAACCACACACACACACACACACACACACTCATGCTCACACGCATGCATGCATGCATGCATGCACGCGCGTACACCCCTCACTCAAGCTCACACGTATCTCTGACCCTGTCTCTCATCCCTCCCCTTGCTCACTCTGCTAGAGACAGGGCAGGGCTGCCACCCATTGGGGCCTTTGCTCTGGCCCTGTTCTCTCTGCCTGGAACACTCCTCCCCTACAAATCCCAGGAGTGAAACTCCTTTCTTTGAGTCTTTGTTAAATACCATGTTTCTAAGGAGGCCTACCTGACAGTTACCTTTAAAAGCACATTTTTTTCCTATCAAACAGTGGCTTTCAGAGAATATGAGAGAAACACCCTAGTAATAAGACAAAGCCATGTGTATTTTTACCACAATAAGGGAAGAGGAGTGTGTACTATGATGACCGAGTCCTGGAGCTCCGAGGGTGATGATTCTGGGGTATGGATGCGGTCTGGGAGTTGGGTGGAAGGCGGGTCTCTCATTGCAGAGGCTTGATTAGAGTTGCATGAAGATCACGAAATATTTTAGAAGTGGTGGACACAGCAAGGAGAGAATTTGAGATGACTGTTTTAAAGAGCCTTGAGAAGGAAGCCGTCATTTGATCAGACTGATCATTCAAATATGTTTCTAGAACAGTGGTCAGCAAACTGCGGCTCTCGAGCCACATGCAGCTCTTTGGCCCCTTGAGTGTGGCTCTTCCACAAAATACTGACTTCGGCGCATGGGCCACAAAGTTTCAATCGCACTGTACATGCGCACCCACACGTGGTATTTTGTTTATGCAGATGCAAGTGATCTTTCCATTCTAGAACAGTGGTTGGCAAACTCATTAGTCAACAGAGCCAAATATCAACAGTACAACGATTGAAATTTCTTTTGAGAGCCAAATTTTTTAAACTTAAACTATATAGGTAGGTACATTGTTATTAACTTAATTAGGGTACTCCTAAGCTGGCCTTTGCTAAAAACGTCCTCAATCTGATTGAGGTACATTCACTGAGGTCGACCCCTTCCAACTCTCCCATACACACTTGTCTTGTATACTTGTTTTGTCTATCTTTTGTCACCCGTGCGCTATTTGCGGACGCGACTAGCACTAACCACTGCACAATGAGACTGCTGACTGACTGGCTCACTCAACTCATGCAGGAATCACACGCGCCTCCCCCCCGTGCTGCGTATCCCGAGGCCTGCCTGCGCCGTGTCTCCCGTCACCTGACCGACACCCCCAAATTCTTCAAAATAGACTCGCCCAGGCTGAAAACCGACTTCTGAGCATGGGCCACAAAGTTTCAATCGCACTGTACGTGCGCCCCCACACCTGGTATTTTGTGGAAGAGCCACACTCAAGGGGCCGAAGAGCCGCATGTGCCTCTCAAGGCATGGTTTGCCAACCACTATTCTAGAACAACAGGAGATAAGAAAGATTGTGAGAGGAGAAACCAAGATGGCGGCATAGGTAAACACCGGAAATTGCTGCATTGCACAACCACTTCAAAAATACAACTAAAAGACAAAACGGACATCATCCAGAACCACAGGAAGGCTGGCTGAGTGGAAATTCTACAACTAGAAGGAAAGAGAAAAGCACACTGAGACTCAGAGGAGGTGCGGAAGTAAAGTGCAGAGGTACGGAGGCGCACTCAGAAAGGGCTGGCAACTGAGGACGCGGTTGTCTTTTTCAATCGGGAGGGAGTCTCAAGCTCCCGACTGCTCTGAACTCCAGTTCCGGGCAAGTCTCTGGGGACCCAGACTCATATGGGGAGAAACTGGACTGTCTGGCAGCAGGTGGAACTCAAGGGAGGCTTTCTCTCAGAGGTGCTTGCAGCGATTACCGGGACACTGAGACATGGGGCCTCTTAGGGTAGGACTGAGGAGCGGCCATAGCTGCTTGCTCCGCCCTGTTGATCCCCTGAGACCCTGCCCCACCCAAGCTGTGTGCAGAGGCTTTTGCATATGAAAGGCCTGGCCCTTTGCAATCTGAAAATTACCTAACAAGCTGCAGCTGGACCAGACAGA
The DNA here is from genome assembly GCF_028538775.1 of Myotis yumanensis. Classification (NCBI taxonomy): domain Eukaryota; kingdom Metazoa; phylum Chordata; class Mammalia; order Chiroptera; family Vespertilionidae; genus Myotis; species Myotis yumanensis. Next base: position 76,229,304 of record NW_027223757.1, read on the forward strand.
CCCACAACTTCCCAAAGAAGGCCCAAGGCCCCACCGCAGCTTGCATTGCTTCACAGCTGGGCCTCATCTGGGCACCTCCAAAACCCAAACAAGGAAGAGGAACCTGCAGATCTCTCAGTAGCTCCTGCTGGGTAGCCTCAGGCAGAGGCTAAATTATCACCCCCTTAGAGATCCAAGTGCCAGTGTACCCAGAGGTCAGAGTGGGACCATCCAGATTACAACTCCTCAGATCCATAAGGGACACACTCAGGGGACAGACTTAGTGAGCACCAAAGCCCCACTGAAGCAAGTCTTGCCCCAGAAGGGTGTCTCCAGCACAGAAGTTCTCCCACTGCAGACACAGCTGATTCTCACAGCCAATTGGCCTGGAGGTCAATTCCTCCCAGTGACACCTACAACAATCAAGGCTTAACTACAACAAGACTGTGCACAAAGCCCACAAAGGGGTGCACCAAGAGTGTCCACCTCAGGTAATTGGGGAGGCTGAGCCACTGGGCCCTATAGGACACCTAGCACAGAAAGCCACTCTATCAACACAGAGAAGCATAAAAAATGCGGAGACAAAGAAACAGGTCACAAATGACAGAAATGGAGGAAAGCAAACTACTGGATATAGAGTTCAAAACCACACTTTTAAGGTTTTTCAAGAATTTTCTAGAAACCGCCGATAAATTTAGTGAGACCCTCAAGAAATCTAGTGAGACCCTTGAGGTTATGAAAAAGGACCAACTAGAAATTAAGTGTACAGTGACTGAAATAAAGAATATTATACAGAGTTCCAACAGCAGACTAGAGGATCGCAAGAATCAAGTCAAAGAAATCAAATACAAAGAAGCAAAAAACACCCAACCAGAAAAACAAAAAGAAAACAGAATTCAAAAATATGAAGATAGTGTAAGGAGCCTCTGGGACAACTTCAAGCATACCAACATCCGAATTATGGGGGTGCTAGAAGAAGAGAGAGAGCAAGATATTGAAAACCTATTTGACGAAATAATGACAGAAAACTTCCCCTACCTGGTGAAAGAAATAGACTTACAAGTCCAGGAAGCACAGAGAACCCCCAAAAAAAGGAATCCAAAGAGGACCACACCAAGACACGTCATAATTAAAATGCCAAGGGCAAAAGACAAAGAGAGAATCTTAAAAGCAGCAAGAGAAAGAAACTCAGTTACCTACAAGGGAGTACTCATACGACTGTCAGCTGATTTCTCAACAGAAACTATGCAGGCCAGAAGGGAGTGGCAAGAAATATTCAAAGTGCTGAATACCAAGAACCTACAACCAAGATTACTTTACCCAGCAAAGCTATCATTCAGAATTGAAGGTCAGATAAAGAGCTTCACAGCTAAGAAAAAGTTAAAGGAGTTCATCACCACCAAACCAGTATTATATGAAATGCTGAAAGGTATCCTTTAAGAAGAGGAAGAAGAAGAAAAAGGAAAAGATACAAATTATGAACAACAAATACACATCTATCAACAAGTGAATCTAAAAATCAAGTGAATAAATAATCTGATGAACAGAATAAACTGGTGAATAGAATAGAATCATGGGCATAGAAAGGGAGTGGACTGACTATTCTCGGGGGTGGGGGTGGGGGAAGGGGTGTGGGAAGAGACTGGACAAAAATCTTACACCTATGGATGAGGACAGTGGGGGTGGGGGGGAGGTGAGGGCAGAGGGTGGTGTGGGAACCGGGTGGAGGGAGCTAGGGGGGGAAAAAAGAGGAACAACTGTAATAATCTGAACAATAAAGATTTAATTTTTTAAAAAAGAGTAAAAAAAAAAAAGATTGTGATAATGTTTATTTATGCAGGTGCAAGTGATCTTTCCATTTTCATGTTCATAAAACTTTCCTGGAAAGGTTTATGGTTGGTTTACTCTTTCTTTTTTTTTTAATCCTCATCTAAAGATGCATGTATTGATTTTAGAGAGAGAGGAAGGGGAACAGGAGAGAGACAGGGACAGAGACAAGAGAGTGAGACATTGATATCAGAGAGAAACATCAATCCATTGCCTCCTATAGGTGCCCCAACTGGGGATTGAACCTGTGACCTTCAGTGCACAGGACAATGCTCTAATTGTTAGGATGCACTAACCTTGGCCTCTCCTGTTTGGACATGTTTTCTGAATATATTGTTAGAAGGTTTTTTTTCCATAGCTTGAAGCAAATGGCCTGCACCTGCAGAAGATAAGATACACTCCCCAACTGACCCGGGTGCTCCCCTCCACCTGTGCGCCCACCAGATATCCTTCTATCTTCCAAGGATGTCCTGTTGTTCAGGCCGCTACCCCAGCTGGCTGGTGCAACCCTGACCCAGTCCCTATATAAAAGAACATAAACAGATCCTCTAGCCCAGCCAGTGTGGCTCAATTGTTTGGGCATCATTCCATGCACCAGGAGGTCCCCAGTTTGATTCCCAGTCGGAGAACATGCCCAGGATTTAGGCTTGATCCCCAGTAGGGAACATGCAGAAGGCAGTTGATCAATGTTTCTCTTTCATCATTGATGTTTCTATCTCTCCCTCTTTTCTTTGTCTCTCTGAAATAAATAAAAACATATTTTTTTTAAAAAAAGATGTTCTATATCATATGTCATCAGGGAAATACATATTGAAACAACAATGACATACTACTACACACCTATTAAAATACAGAACACTGACAACAGTGAGGATATGAAGCAACAGGAACTCTCAGTGTTGGTGGGAATGCAAAATGGTACAGCCATTTTTGAAGAGTTTGTGAGTTTCTTATAAAATTAAACATACAATCTTACCATATGTTCTAGCAATTTTATTCCTTGGTATTTACCTAAATAAATTGAAAACACATCCACACAATAGCAGCTTTATTCATAGTTGCCAAAACTTGGAAGCAACCAAGATGTGATTCAGTATGTGAATGATGAATAAACTGTGATACATTTAGGCAATGGAATATAATGAACACTAAAAAGAAATGAGCTAGAACTAATAAACAAATTTAATAAAGTTGCAGGATATAAAATCAATATACAAAAATTAGTTGTGGCCCAGCCAGTGTGACTCAGTGTTTGATCATTGCCCTATGAACCAGGAGGTCACGGTTCAATTCCTGGTCAGGGCATATGCCCCGGTTGCAGACTCGGCCCCCAGTAGGAGGCGTGCAGGAGACAGCCAGTCAATGATTCTGTCTCATCATTGACTAGAGGCCAGGTGCACAAAATTCGTGCACTCAGCAGGGTCCCTCAGCCCAGCCTGCACCCTCTCGCAGTCCAGGAGCCCTTGGGGGATGTCTGACTGAAGGCTTAGGGAGCAGGGAGCCAGCCTAAGCCAGCAATTGGACATCCTTAGTGCTGCTGCAGAGGCGGGAGAGGCTCCAACCACCACTGCTGTGCTCACCAGCCATGAGCTGGGCTTCTGGCTGAGCAGTGCTCCCCCTATGGGAGTTCACTGACCACCAGGAGGCAGCTCCTGCATTGAGCATCTGCCCCCTGGTGGTCAATGCACATCATAGCAACCGGTTGTTCTGCTGTTTGGTCAATTTGCATATTAGCCTTTTATTATATAGGATGTTTCTATCTCTCCCTTCCTCTCTGAAATCAATAAAATAAATAAATATATATATATATTTTTTTTTTTATATATATATATTTTTATTGATTTTTTTACAGAGAGGAAGGGAGAGAGATAGAGAGTTAGAAACATCGATGAGAGAGAAACATCGATCAGCTGCCTCCTGCACATCTCCCACTGGGGATGTGCCCGCAACCCAGGTACATGCCCTTGACCGGAATCGAACCTGGGACCTTTTAGTCCGCAGGCCGATGCTCTATCCACCAAGCCAAACCGGTTTCGGCAATAAAAATATATTTTTAAGAAATTAGTTGTGTTTCTATACACAAACAATATACTAAGAGAAATTAAGAAAACAATTCTACTTATAATTGCATTAGAACAAATAAAATACCTAGGAATTAATTTAACTAAGCTGATGAAAATGAAAGATTGATAAAAGAAATTGAAAAACACAAATAAATGGAAAGCTATTTTGTGTTCATGGGTCAGAAATACTAATAATTTTTTAAATGTCTTTAGTACCTAAAGTGAGCTCAAGATTCAATGCAACCCTATAAAAATGTAAAGTCGGAGAATCGAAGATGGCGACATAGGTAAAACACCGGAGGCTGCCGCCGTGGACAACCACTTCAAAAATACAACTAAAAGTCGGAGCAGACATCAACCAGAACCACGGGAAGGCTGGCTGAGGAGAGCCTCTTCAACTAGAAGCAAAAACAACAGCATTCCGACGCTCAGCGGAGGCGCAGTGTGGAAAATTTAAAGGTACGGCGGTGCGGTGGTGAGGGTGCGCGCGCAAAGCGGGCTGGCGGCTGAGGGCGCGGTTGTCGTTTTCAATCAGGAGCGAATCTCAGACTCTGGGCTACAGATCCAGGCGAGTCTCTAGGGACCCAGACTCAAACGGGAGAAGCGGGACTGTCTGGCTACGGCCCCTCCGAGGTTTGCAGCGATTGCTGGGACAGAGAGGCAGAGCCCCTGGGGACGGACTGAGAGCGGCCATAGCTGCTCCCTCCCCCCCGCCCTGTTGAGCCCGCCCCGCCCAAACCCTGCGCACAACCATTTGCCGACCGCCTCAGGCAAGGGCTGGACTAGCACCTCCCCTGAGGACTGAAGTTTTCCCACAGCTGATTTCCACCGCCAGTCGGCCTGTTGGTCAAATCCCTCTAGTGTTAACTACAACAATTAAGGCTTCGCTAGAACAAGACTGCGCACAGAGACCACAAGGGGGTGCACCAAGAAAGCATAAAAGATGCGGAGACAAAAAAACATGACAGAAATGGAGGATATAGAGCTAAGAATCGCAATTTTGAGGGCTTGCCATAAATTTGTGCAGAGCCTCACGAAAACTAATGAGACCCTCGATGCTACGATAAAGAAATTAGAAAGTAAGCATACACGGACTGAAATAAAGAATATTATACCCAATAGCAGACCAGAGGAGTGCAAGAATCAAACCAAAGATTCGACAAAAAACACCCAATTGGAAAAGCATAATGAAAAAAGAATCCGAAAATGTGAAGATAGTGTAAGGAGCCTCTGGGACAGCTTTAAGCAGACTAATATCAGAGTCATTGGAGTCCCAGAAGATGAGAGACAGCAAGATATTGAAAACCTATTTCAAGAAATAATGGCAGAAAACTTCCCCCACCTAGTGAAAGAAATGGACTTACAGGTCCAAGAAGCGAAGAGAACCCCAAACAAAAGGAATCCAAAGAGGACCACACCAAGACACATCATCATTAAAATGCCAAGAGCAAAAGACAAAGAGAAAATCTTAAAAGCAGCAAGAGAAAGAGGCTCAATTACCTACAAGGGAATACCCATACGACTGTCAGCTGATTTCTCAACAGAAACTTTGCAGGCCAGAAGGGAATGGCAAGAAATATTCAAAGTGCTGAATACCAAGAACCTACAACCAAGATTACTTTATCCAGCAAAGCTATCATTCAGAATTGAAGGTCAGATAAAGAGCTTCACAGATAAGGAAAAACTAAAGGAGTTCATCACCACCAAACCAGTATTATATGAAATGCTGAAAGGTATCCTTTAAGAAGAGGAAGAAGAAAAAGGTAAAGATACAAATTATGAACAACAAATATGCATCTATCAACAAATGAATCTAAGAATCAAGTGAATAAATAACCTGATGTACAGAATGAACTGGTGACTATAATGAATCAGGGACATAGAAAGGGAATGGACTGACTATTCTTGGGGGGGAAAGGGGAATGGGAGATTCGGGAAGAGACTGGACAAAAATCATGCACCTATGGATGAACTCAGTGGGTGGGGAGTGAGGGTGGAGGGTGGGGTGGGAGCTGGAAGGAGGGGAGTTATGGGGGGAAAAAAGAGGAACAAATGTAATAATCTGAACAATAAAGATTTTAAAAAAAAAAATGTAAAGTCAAACTCATAGAAACAGAATGTGGAAAAGTCCTTGTCAAGGGCTGGGTGGTGGTGGGATAAATGAGCTACTGAGCCATAAAAAGACAAGGAAGAATCTTAAATGCACATTAGTTAGTAAAAGAAGCCAATTTAAAAAGGCTACATTTCATATAGTTGTATGATTCCAACCATATGACATTCTGGAAAAGGCAGTAAAAGAAGTCAGTGGTCACCAGGGGATAGTGGGAGGGAGGGATGAATAGGCAGAACACAGAAGACTTTGAGGGCAATGAACCTATTCAGTATAACACTATAACAATGGATACATGTGTTTATAGGTTTGTCAAAGTCCATAGTGTGCACCACACCAACAGTGAACCCTAATGTAAACAACAGAATGTAGGTGATAACGATTTATCACTGTAGGTTCATCCATTATAACAAATGTATCGCTCTGATGTGGAATATTGATGGGGGCCAGAGGTTGTGCATGTGTGTGGACAAGGTTTATATGGAAACTTTGTACTTTATTTTCAATTTTGCTGTGAACTTACAACTCCTCTAAAAATACAGTCTATTTAAAGGCCAAAAAAAGTCAGTGAATTTAGAAGAACAGACTTCTGATGGTATACATTACTAGCTTGTCTCAGTATAGCATAAAACAACCAAGACCATATTTTGTTCCATAGTCAAGAATCAAATACACTGAGCCTGTGAAGGTGTTCTGTTCAACTATCATTTACACAGAATTGTGAATTTTTGCCACCCTGGGCATAGATAGGAGAGGAGTGTTAGGAAGCTCTGTAGCTATAGGCATTTTTAAATGCTGGAGGCTTAAGTAAGAAACCCTTGAGAACTTAGAAATGAAGGAGAAAGATTGTGTTCATAGGGTTAAACGATTAGTGTGCACACAGATATACAAAATGAGCTGAAAAAGAGAGACTGTCATCCAGACTGGAAAGATTATGTATCTGTGGAAAATAACTACAAAATTTATGAAGGAAAAATGTCAGAGTGGACTGTCAGCTAGAGAAGCATCATTATTCTCCCCCTCCTCCTCCTCTTCGTCCTCTTCTTCTTTTTTTTTTAAATATATATTTTATTGATTTTTTACAGAGAGGAAGGGAGAGAGATAGAGAGCTAGAAACATCAATGAGAGAGAAACATCGATCAGCTGCCTCCTGCACACTCCCCACTGGAGATGTGCCCGCAACCAAGGCACATGCCCTTGACCGGAATCGAACCCGGGACCCTCCAGTCCTCAGGCCGACGCTCCATCCACTGAGCCAAACCAGTTACGGCCGTCCTCTTCTTCTTTATTGTCAAAACAATGGGTACTCTTTGTTGAGCTCAAATGTAGGATAAATATCCTTAATTATCATAGTAATCTGTTGAGAGAGTTGTCATCTTGCCCATGATGTTTAGAAGGAAATTCAAACTCCAGATAACGCATTGTCTCTAAAACCTGCATTCTAACAATTATGATGTATAATAGGAATTGGCCAACTTTCTCTGTAACAGGTCAGATAGTAAATATTTTAGATTTTGTAGGTTATATGGTCTCTGTTGAATTCTCAGCTCTGCTCTTGGAATGAAGACTATAGCAGTGTTCCATACAGTGGTTCTCAACCTTCCTAATGCCGTGACCCTTTAATACAGTTCCTCATGTTGTGGTGACCCCCAACCATAAAATTATTTTTGTTGCTTCTTCATAACTAATTTTGCTACTGTTATGAATCGTAATGTAAATATCTGATATGCAGGATGTATTTTCATTGTTCGCGACCCACAGGTTGAGAACTGCTGCTTAAAACTTTATTGATGGATGTTGAAATTTGAATTGCATATATTTTACATGTGTTATAAAATATTTTCATTTTTTTTCCAAATATTTAAAAGTGTAAACTCTATTCTTAACTCGAAGATTTACAAAAACAGGCATCAGGAACGGTTTGGCCTGGGCACCAATTGTTTGCAGACCTCTGATGTATTAAGACTCAACTTTGAAATAGCAGTCAGAGTCCCAAACTGGTAGTCTTTCCACTTGCAGTCCCCACAAATCTTGCCCACTGGGCTCGAGTCTATGTGGAGATGAACGCATTAATACTAATATGAATATTTATTGGAGACTAACCCTATGTCTAGGTACTGTACTGTACTTAGAATATTTCAAGTAATCTTCATAGTAGTTACTTATAACTTCCCCCTCTTTATAGATGAAGAAATTGAGTCATAAAGAAGTTAAGTAGTGTGTCCAAGGTCACACAGCTAGTTTGTGGTTGGGTGGGGATTGGAATTCAGGAAACCTAAATCTAAAGCCTTTGCATTTGACTATTATGCTGAGCTGCCTACAATTAAAGATTTAATTTTAGTTCCTCTCTCTTTTTCATTCTCACTTCCAACCCCACAGGCCTTCACCTCATTCCTCTAAAAGGCCCACTTTAGTCTGTTTTGCATCAACATTGCCCAGTACCTTGATTGCTTTCCCATAGACCTTACCCTGGGTCCTCTTCATCATTCAAGGTCTTAAATGTCACTTCCTTAAAGAGGTTTCCCTGATCACACAATGAAAAGAAGCAACAGACAACACACACACACACACACACACACATACACACACAACAGACAACACACACACACACACACACACACACAACCACATTCTGGGTTTTTTTTTATTGGGTCTCCCATTAGATTGCAAGCTCTAGACCTTGTTCTTCTTTGCCATCATATACCAGTGTCTACACTGCCTGAGACCTAGTAGGTGTTTAATAAGTATTTGTTCTAACTCCATGTTCTGATATTTTCATTTACCAAGTAACTTTCAAATTCCACTCTAATCACATTTCCTTGGGAGAGACTTCAGTTGTAACAGATAAGCTGATGCACAGTAAGAATTTTAAGAGTTTATTTGAGCAAAAATGGGTACTAATAGCCCCCAACTGGAAGTAGTTAGGAGCTCTCCACGCTGGGGAAAGAGAAAGGAAATAATGTGATTGGCTATAGCATAAGCAGTTGCCTTATTGGGGAAAACCTAGAAGTTGGCTCTTTCTGGTTGGTTGTTCTTAGCTTTCAATTTCTTAACCTTAAGCCTTAGGTTCTGGTTTGTTTACAAAGCTTACTAAGGCATTGAAGCCACCTCACTCTAATGGCCTTCTTGTTTAATTAACTTAACACTTGCTATTGTATGAAAACTTCTGGTCCCTGCATAGGGTGAATTATTTCAGTGGATCAAAAAAATGATTATTCTACTTGTGATGTGACTTCCAAGGCATTTTGACCACAGTGTAGGACTCTCAAACCATACCCTTCAAGTACTTGCAGCCTATGAGTTACATTTTGTCTTCTAAGTGAAATACATCGGCTTTCTATTGTCCACTTCAGTTCACATATCTATTTTAATTATTCCTCATCTTCTCCAGAAGGTGTCACTGGTCCTTGAAAATGGAAGGTCATATCTGGCCATTAGGCAACTGATAGATTTTCCTTCAAATAATTCCTACGGGCATCAGCTTGCTTAACACACTAAGGAAATGGTGCCCCTGACATTTTCCCATCTGCCTTGCCTTCGCCTTCGCCTTCGCCTTTGCCTTTGCCTTCGCCTTCTCCTTCTCCTTTTCCCTTTCCTTTCTCTTTTCCTTTTTCCTTTCATTTTCTTAATGTTTTTATTGATTTTCAGAGAGAGAGAAAAGGAGAGGAATAGAGAGATAGAAATATCAATGAGAGAAACTCATTGATCAGCTGCCTCCTGCACACCCCCTACTGGGGATCGAGCTTGCAACCCGGGCACGTGCCCTGACCAGGCATCAAACCAGTGATCTCTTGGTTCATGGGTCAATGCTCAACCACTGAGCCAAGTCAGGCGGGCCCATCTGCCTTTTCTATCTCTTTTCCTCTTGTTACAACCTCCCTATATCATTCTCTTTCCCTCCTCCCTTTTACCAATGCTGACCCTGGGCAGTCACCTTCTAATTTAGTAATCCCCCTCTTAGCCTATCAGACATGACTGCCATGTCTCTTATGTCCCAGGGATCCTACTCCCAGAGACCCTTCCCAGTAAACACACAAGTGAGAAGAGGATTATAGATATTTGTGAGTGGAAGGTTTATGCCTTTCATTTTCTTCTTTCCCTATTTCCCGAACTTTTTCTGAATTGGTTACATTATTTTATAATTTAAATTAATTTTTTAAAGTTAAACTAAGTTATTACTGGTTCAGAGATGACATAATTCTATGCTCAGTCATTTGCACATAGCCTTTCCAATTTTGCCATTATTGAGTACCACCTCTGCTGTTATTTACTTAATTGCCTTTTTAAGATTTATTCACTTTTTTAAAAGTTAAATAAATATTCCAAAAGAAAATTTCATGTGACAGCATAAAACAGAATCACATTTGCCACAAATATAAAATAACTGGCTTGGTGGTTGAGTGCCGGCCTATGAACCAGGAGGTTCACGGTTCGATTCCTGGTCGGGGCACATGCCTGGGTTGTGGGCTTGCTCCCCAGTGTGGGGCATGCAGTAGGCAGCCATTCAATGATTCTCTCTCATCATTAATGTTTCTATCTCTCTCTCCCTCTCTCTTCCTCTCTGAAATCAATAAAAATATTTTTTAAAAATAACAACAACAGCCCTGGCTGGTTTTATTCAGTGGATAGAGCATCAGCCTGCAGACTGAAAGGTCTCAGTTCTATTCCAATCAAGGTCAGGTCCAATAGGGTGGGGGAGCCAGAGGCAATCAATTAATGTTTTTCTCTATGTGTGTCTCTTCCCCTCCCTTCCACTCTCTCTAAAAACCAATGGAAAAAAATATCCTCAGGTGATATAAAACAATATTCTCAAACCTAATTTAATACTGTTATCTGATCAAAGCTGGGAACCTTTGTTAAAAGGATGATTAACAAGTGTTAGCAATCTTCTCCTGTACTTAATCAGAACCATTGGAGTAGCACTGAGTCATTGTTAATTAGGACAATGGTCTCATATCTCTTTGAGGGTCCATTTACACCTTAATGGAGACAACACCTTGGCCAAAGGGAAAGAATTCTCTCTGAGTTGTATTTCAAGGGTGTTTGATGGGCCTGGGAGAGCTATGTGTGTGCACACCTTGTGGTTAGGTTTGGCTGAGCAGGTGGCCTTGAACACGGCCCCACAGGTAGGATTCAGGGACTCATGTCCAGGCCCAGATCACTAGAGTCATCTACCAGGGCTCCATAGCTACGGATGCAGATATTCAGGGAGGGGAAAGCATGCTTTTCTCTCCTTTCTACTGGAAACATCTATCACAGACAGGAAGGAGGGGGGGAAAATGCAGCCAAACCCAGAGCGAAGTAAGTACTGTAGAAGCAGTCTTCCTGCAGAACTGGCCTTGCAGCTTTTCCCTTCTCCGTCCACTGGTCCAGCTACTGTCACTAACTGCAACTGAAGCTCTGAAGAGCAGACACAGCTATTAACATTATGAGGTTCCAGAAAGAGCCCTAGGGTCGGAGGCAGGAAACCTGAAATCTGATCCTCTTCTGACACTTTGCTGTTTGATTATAATGAACATTTATCCCATCGCCTGCCATTTACCACTTTCCAATAAATCTTCAGTTCTCTCGCTGTTATTTGAGTGGCTTCTCGGCTGAGGGCTGCAATGAGCTCTTCTGTAAAATGAGCACAACAATATCTCACCACCTTGTGGAAGGCCAAGGGCTGGACCAGATAGTCTCTTGTATCCACCTGTTTGAATTACAGAAAACCAGCTGTTCACTGGTGCCTCATTCCTGAGCATGAAGTAATGATAAGATACAGCAATGTTGGAGCAAGTGGCAGCCAACAGGACAAACAGTTATTCATAGACAGGCAACTATGCACAAGAAGGATGACGAAGACAAGTAAATTTTACTGAGTATTTACTCCTCACAACAGCCCCATTAATTTGTTCCTATTACCATCCCATCTTTAAAAGTGTAGGAACCGAGGCACGGAGAACCCAAGTTGTCTGTCCACGGCACAGTCAGTAAGCAGTGGAGGTGGACTGGGATAGAGGCAGCCTGACTAAGGAGCTGTAGTCTCAGGACTGACATCAGACCACTTAGGGAAACAGGAATGAGAAGATACTTAAACCACCACCCTGCCCTCGAAACCTTGCACCCTAAAGGGAGTGGACTCAAACACAAGCCATAAGCCAGGTAGAATGCAGTCAGAGCCAAACAATGCTGCTAAGAGGAAAGTTCCTCTGGGTGGTGATGTGTGGGTGGGAGCAAAGAGCTGGGGGCCCAGGCAGGCACATTTGTAACAGTGACTCCCTGGGAGGGAGCCATGAGGGTCCATCAAGTAGAGTAGCATTAGTGTGCCTTTTTCAAAGATGGCTGGTGCTCTCTTACATGCCTGAGCTGCCTGGTATGTTCTGACATGATCAAACATCACGAATAGGGGACAGCAGACGCGGGGCTCCTGATTTGATGAAACATGAATCCCATTGCCCTACCTATAAAGGAGTCTTGCTCCTGTTAAATTAATTAAACGAGAAGGTCATTAGACCGAGGTGGCTCTGATGCTGTGGCAGTCTTCATAAGCAAACCAAAATCGAAGTCTATCAATGCCTCAAGGTTATAAAGTCAAACCTTAAGGACAACCAATCTCAAACAGCCAACTAGGCTTTAAGCTGTAGCCAATCAATAATTTCCTTGCCTCACTTCTACCCTTTCTGTATAAAAATCTCTCCCCACTCCTGTTGGTGAAGTGCTCCTAGCCACTTCCAGTTTGGCACTGTCCGATTTGGAATGGATTTTGGCTTAAATGAACTCTTAAAATGTTTAATATTCCTCAGTTTACTTTTTAACACCTCAACAATCTACTACTAAGTATGTCCTCAGAGTTAACATGCATGAAATGCAGGATATAGAGAAAAAAGTTAAGGAAAACAGACCTGTTTTCTGTAGTCAATGACATGGAGCTCAAAGGAGAGGAGACTGTTAGATGAAAACACTAAAGAGACAAAACCACCTCACGTAATGCAGATCTTAATTCAAAGAAACCAGCTGTAGCCCTGGCCAGGTAGCTTGTTGGTTAGAGCATCGTCCAGCTATGGCAAGGTTACAGGTTCGCTCTGCAGTCAGGGCACATATAAGAATTAACCAGTGAATGTATTAATTGACAAGTGGAAGAACAACTCATGTTTCTCGCTCTAAAAATCAATCAATAAACTTAAAAAAATAAACCAATTATAAAAAGATTTTTGAGATAATCAGGGAAGTCTGGATATGAGCGATGTAGTGGATAACACCTCGAAAAAGTGATTTAGTTAGGGGTGATAGTGGCATTGTGGTTGAATAATAAAATATTATTGTGCTTTTAGAAAGTTGACATGATTTCAAGCATCTTCTTTAAAATATTTTCGCAAAAAAGAAAAAAGGGATAGATAAAGAAGACATGGCCCAATTTTGATATTGTAAGTTTCAACAATAGGTGTGTATTTCACTCTCCACTTTTACGTATGCTTGCGTATTTATAACAAACTAAGGAGTGTATAGAAACCTGTTTGCAAACATTTCTAACAGCCTTATTCATAATCACCCCAAACTGGAAACAACCCAAATGTAACACATGGATGAATTATGAAAGTATTATGCTTAATGAAAGAAGCCAGGTTCAAAAGGTCATATACTCCATGGTTCCATTTATATGTCATGCTGAAAAAGACAGAAAATTCATCAGTGGTTGACAGGGCCTAGAATGGGAGGATGGGGTTGATTACAAAGAAGCAAGGGGGAGCCCAGCCAGCGTGGCTCAGTGGCTCAACCAGGAGGTAACAGTTCAATTCCCCGTCAGAGCATATGCCCAGATTGTGGGCTCGATCCCCAGTGGGGAGCGTGCAGGAGGCAGCCGATCAATGATTCCCTCTCATCATTGATGTTTCTATCTCTCTCTCTCTTCCTCTCTGAAATCAATAAAAATATATATTACAGCAAGGGGAATTTTGGAGAGGGAGTGATGGAAAAGTTCTGTCTTTCTGGGAACACTCTATATCTTATTAACTGTACACATTTGTCAAAATTCATAGACCTCTACACCAAAAAAGTGAATTTTACACCATGTAAAGTATACATTAATAAACTCGATTTAAAAAAAATAAAAACAAAGCCCAGAATGAAACCAAGAGCTAAGAAAGAGGGGGAGGGAGGGAGGAAAAGAGAGCGAAGGAGGGAGGATGCTCTGCAGAGCAGGCTTGGCGCCTAGAGGCCAAGAAAAACTTGCAAACACTGATTAGGGCAAGATCATAAGTAATCTTGAGAAATAAGGTCACAATCTTGGGAACCATGGCCTCCCTGTGTCTGATTCCACAGCCTCAGGGGAAAAAACAACAAAGAGATACATTCTGCTCCTCTTTTTCTTTTCTGTTTTCTCTGCTGTGCTTCTCAGAGCCAGCAGCTTTCTCTGCTGCAGCCCCTGCTCTTCTCCTCTCTCGTGCTCGCTTATGAAGGCAATCTCATCTCTTCCTGTGGACTCGGTGCTGGCTGCCAGAAGCAGGGCCAAAACATTTGATATCACCTTGATTAAACTAGATCAGCCTGTTCTGGGGACAGAACAAGCAGTGACCCAGAGATTTTGTTCAAGAATCTGACTTCATTGATCCAAGTTAAATGAAAGAATAGACAAGTTATTTTTATGGCCAGCAGTCTGACTAAGAATTGATGGGAAAACATTCAGGAAGCGTTAAATAGCAAACAATAGCGTTTCCTGGCCAGCGTCCTTCCTAGCTGGTAGACAATGCAGGCTTCCATTTTGGCAAATGTGTCAAAGATCTCACATCTCATCCTCTGGTACACTCAGGACACCTCTCAGACAAGGAGACTTGCTTAATCTCAACCTGTTTATTTCATCCTAAGTCTTTTGCTGTGCTGTCATTTTCATGAGATCAAAGTAAATTTGTTAAAGATTTGAAGGTGATTGATGAACAAAATAATAAACTGTTTCATCTTTCTGTATGCATCTTCTTTTGTTAATGAAGTATTGGCTCTTATAAGCCAAATTTTGCTGACCACCAATAATCAAACTATTAGAATTTTAGAAGAATATTGTTTTCATTTCACATCTTAAAAAATTTTTTTTTATTTTATTATTATTTTTAATCTTTATTGTTGAGAGTATTACAGATGTCCCCTTTTCTCTCCCATTGCCCCCTCCACCTGGTTTATGCCATGACCCAGGCCTTCGCCACCCTATTGTCTATGTTCATAGGTAATGCATATATGCGTTTAAATCCTTTGGTTAATCTCTTCCTGCCACCCTGTCACCTTCCCTCTGAGATTGTTAGTCTGTTCCATGTACCCATGCCTCTATATCATTCATCAGTTTATTTTGTTCATTAGTTTCCTTGTTCCTTTATCTTGACTTTTAGATTCAGTTGTTGATAGATATGTATTTATTGCCATTTTATTGTTCATATTTGTTATTTCTTCTTCTTCTTCTTCTTCTTCTTCTTCTTCTTCTTCTTCTTCTTCTCTTCCTCCTCCTCCTCCTCCTCCTCCTCCTCCTCCTCTTCCTCCTCCTCCCCCTCCTCCTCCTCCTCCTCCTCTTCCTCCTTTTCCTTTTTCTCCTTTTTTAAAAAACTTTAAATTCTTTATTGTTTAAAGTATTACATAAGTCTCCCTTTATTCCCCCATTGACCTCTTCCCAGCCGCTCCCACCCCCCAGTACATACCCTCACCCCTCTACTGTCTGTGTCCATTGGTTATGCTCATATGCATGCATACAAGTCCTTTGATTGATCTCTTACCCCCCACCTCCTGCCTTCCCTCATAGGTTGGACAGTCTGTTTGATGCTTCTATGCCTCTGGTTCTATTTTTGTTCATCAGTTTATGTTGTTCATCTCCTTCTTCTTTTTCTTCTCCTTCTTCTTCCTAACAGCTTTCCCTTGCTGCTTTTAAGCTTCTCTCTTTGTCTTTTACCGTTGGTATTTTAATTATGATGTGTCTTGGTGTGGGCATCTTTGGGTTCCTCTTGTTTGGGACTCTCTGTGCTTCCTGAAATTGTAAGTCTATTTCTTTCACCAGGTAGGGGAATTTCTCTGTCATTATTTCTTCAAATAGGTTTTCAATATCTTGCTCTCTTTCTTCTCCTTTTGATAACCCCCTAATGTGAATGTTGGTATGCTTGAAGTTGTCTCAGAGGCTCCTTACACTATCTTCATATTTTTGGATTCTCCTTTCTTTTTGCTCTTCTGATTGGGTGTTTTTTGTTTCCTCATATTCCAAATCATTGATTTGATTCTTGGAATTCTCTACTCTACTGTTGAATCCCTGTATATTATTCTGTATTTCAATTAGTGTATGTTTAACTTCTGGCTGGTCCTTTTTCATGTCTTTGATGTTCTCACAAAGGTTCTTGGAATTCTCACTACGATCCTTGAAATTCTTATTAAGTCCCTTGAAGCTCGCATTAAGATCCTTGAGCAACCTTATAACCATTGTTTTGAACTCTGTATCTAGTAGTTTGCTCACTTCCATTTCATTTAGTTCTTTTTCTACAGATTTCTTCTGTTCTTTCATTTGTGACATGTTTCTTTGTCTCATTTTGGCTGCTTCCCTGTGTTTGTTTCTATGTATTAGGAAGAGCTGTTATATCTCCTGGAATTGGTAGAGTGACCTTGTGTAGTAGGGGTGCTACAGGGCCCAGTGACTCAGCCTCCCCAGTCACCTGAGGTAGATACTCTAGATGCACCCCTGTGTGGGCTATGTGCACAGTCTTATTATAGTTGAGTCTTGATTGGTTGGCATCACTGGGAGGAATTGACCTCCAGGCCAATTGGCTGTGAGGACCAGCTGCATCTACAATTGAAGAGCTGCTGTGCAGGCAGGAATCACCCATATGGAGCAGGACGAGCTTCAGTGGGACTTTGGTGCTCACTGAGTCTGCCACTTTGAGTATGTCACTCATGGATGTGTAGAGTTGTAATCTGGTATGGTCTGAAACCAAGCCAGGTGCACTGGCTCTAGGGCCTCCCAGGAGGAGCAAAGTCAGCCACTCCCTGGCAGGAGCTACAGAGTAATCTGCACATGGCTGCACATGTGTTGGGCTTGGACGTGCCCAGGTCGGGTCAAGCTGTCTTAGGCCTCTTATTGATAGGTATAGGGCATGCTGATGGAAGCTGCTGCTTGTTTGAGAGATTTTAGGAAAGTCTGATGCATGAGGGGGGCCATTCATATGGAAAAGCTACTGCAAATGGTTTAACTGAGGCTATAAATTGGATGGGGCAGGGTCTCAGGGAATCACAAGGGTGGAATGAAAGGTGTGAGCCAGGCTGATGGAAACTCAGATATGGCTGCCAGTCAGCTCTGTGACAGGCGATGTCTCAGCACAGGAATAATGGCCCCTGCAAACACCCCCATCTGGGATAAAGTAGCCCCTGAGTTCTTGCTCTGATGCCAGACAATCCAGTTCTACCCTGCATGTCCCTGGATTCCCCCAAGCTGTTGCCCCAGAGCTGGAGCTCAGAGGGAGCAAGTTCGTGTAAGTCTGTATGCTGACCCTTTAAGAGGAACTGCCTGAGCCTCCAGCAGACTCCCTGTCACTTAGCCACAATCCCCATGGGTTTTTACAGCCTGAAGGTACGGGGACTTCTCTTAATAGCTCTGGAACCCTGGACTGGGTATCTAGTGTGGGTCTAGAACACTTTGCTTCTCACAAGAGGTCTCCGAAGCTGAGTTATTCCTCCTGATTAAAAACACTGTGTCAGACCAGCCCATTCTGCATCTCCTCCCCAACCCCCCAGTCTCTGTGCTTTCTTCATCTTCTTTTTTTAAATATATTTTTATTTATTTCAGAGAGAAAGGTAGAGGGAGAGAGAGATAGAAACATCAATGATGAGAGAGAAGCATTGATTGGCTGCCTCCTGCATACCACCTACTGGGGATCAAGCCCACAACCCAGGCATGTGCCCTTGACCAGAATCAAACCTGGGACAACTTTAGTCTGCAGGCTGATGCCCTATTCACTGAGTCAAACTGGCCAGGACTGTGCTTTTTTCTTTGCTTCTCTAGTTGTAAGCCTTCTATTCAGCCAGATTTCAGGCAATTCTGAATGATACTTGTTCTGTATTTTAGTTGTAATTTTGATGTGGTTGTGGGAGGCTGTGAGTACTGTGTTTATCTACACCACCATCTTGGTTCCTCCTATTTTTTTTATTTTAGAGTTTATTTTTTAAATGTTGGAATCAGTAATCCATTCCTATGGCTCAAAATTTTGGAAAAAATTAGAGTATCGTTTCCTTCCCACAGTTAACTCCATTGCCCAACACCCTCTCCCTAAAACAAGGTGTTTTTTTCCCCCCAAGGACTTCAATGCATATGAATAAGAATATTTACTTACCCCACTTTTTAAATGTAAACTTGTAATTAAAATATATATGCCTGGAGAAAGTAGTGCACAAATCATAAGTGATCAGCTCAATATTTTTTCTCAAAGTAAATATATTCATGTTACCTTAGAATCAAGAAAGAAAACTTGACTAGAATCTCAGAGGCCATATCCAGTCATTAACCAGCCCACTGGCTCCCTCCCCTCCCCATACCATCCTAGTTTCTAACACCATAGATTAATTTTGCCTGCTTTTAAACTTTATATAATACAATATATATGTATGTATTCCAATGTGCCTAGATCTTTCTCTCAACATTGTGTTTGTGAGATTCAACCATATTGTTATACATGTTGATTTATTCTTTTCACTAAATAATATATAATTGTATAAATAATATATCACATTTTGTTTATCTATTGTACAATCTATAGACTTTTAGATTATTCCAGTTTGGGGCTAGAGTGAATAGTTGAATAGTGCTGCTACAATAGTTCTTGTCTTTTGGTGAATATATGTAAGCATTTCTGTTGCATATCTAGGAGTGGATTGCTGAATTTGAGTGGATTGCTGAATTCAGCTTTAGTATGTACTGGCAGGCAGTTTTTCAATACATATCTCTTCAGACTATATGAGTTCTAGTTGTTCTACATCCTTGACAACACTTGATATTGACTATCATTTTCTTGATAGTCATTTTTCTGAGCGGTTTTCACATTCTTTAAAAATAATAGTGGAACAACTTTTCATAAGTTTACCAGTCATTTGGAGAGCTTCTTGGCAAACAGGCATTCAGGCCTTTTGCCCATTTCAAAATACCTGTTGTCTGATTTTTACTAATTGGTAGTTGTTCTTTACACTTATGGCTATGAGTCTTTTGTTTATTCTGTGTATTACAAATAGCTTTTCCTCTCTGTGGCTTCCCTTTTACCTTCTTAATAGAGGTCTTTAGTTTTAATGTTGTCCAATTTATACATTTTACTGTGTTTATTTTTGTTAATCCTCGCCCAAGGACATTTTTTCATTGATTTTTAGAAAAAGTGGAAGAGAGAAGGAAAGACAGAAACATCCATGGGAGAGAAACACCTTGATTGGTTGCCTCCTGCACAAACCCTGACCAGGGCCCAGACCAAGGAGTCTACAACCTACTTACATGCCCTTGACCAGAATGGAACTCAGGACTCTTTGGTCCGCAGGCCGATGCTCTATCCACTGAGCCATACCGGCTAAGGCTATTTTACTGTTTTTATGTTAGCACTTTTTGTGTCCTGCTTGAGACAATTTTGCCTCCCTAAGTTCATGAAGATAATCTTCTATATTTCTTCTATTAGCTGAATTGTTTTATGCTTTTAGATCTCCAATCCACCAGAATTGATTTTAGTGTATATTGATGGGGTCAAGATTCATTTTTTCCCATATGTATATTCAGTTGACGTAGCACAATTTTTTGAAAGGACTATCTTTTCCTACCCCACTTCAATAACACCTTTTTATGAGTCAGTTGATCATATAGGTATGCTTCCGGATCTTTTTTGTTTTATTGGGCTATTTGCCTTTTGTTGCACCAATACCACACTGATTTAACTACTAGAGCTTTCTAATAAGTCCTCTCTTTCCCCAGCTTTTTAAAGGTGTCAATGACAAATAAAATGGTAACATTAAAAGTGTACAATGTGATCATTTGATGTAATATACATTGCAAAAGGATTCCCCCCAATAAGTTTAATTAGCACACCCATCACCTCTCATATTGACCTTCTATTTGTGAGAACATTTAAGTTCTACTCTCTTAGCAAATTTCAATTATACAACACTGTGTTATACATGAGACCCTCAGACCTTATTTATATTATAACTGAAAGTTTGTACTCTTTTACCAACCTCTTCCTATTTCCCCCACTTCCCAGCCCCTAGCAACCACCTTTCCACTCTGTTTCTATATTTTGACCTTTTTTTCCTCATAATAAGTTTTGACATTGGTAGTGGAGGTCATTAAGCTTAGTTCTACTTCTGGATTGCCTTGGCTATACTTGGTCCTTTGCATTTCCATATAAATTTCAGAAGCATTAACATAATGGAATACTACTCAGCTATAAAAAAAGAAGAAAATCTTACCTTTTATTATTAGGGGCAGAAATAGAATATTGGGGACTAACTATAGTTATCAGAAATATTAATCATGCTCTGTTAACCATGATTGCCTTGATCTGATTAAAGAAAGGCCATTTTAACCTGGCTCGGAGTTGTATGCACTCTTGGAGTCAACTTTGGACCTGGGAGTCAACCTTGGAAAGTTATATTTTAGATCTAACTGTCTTTCTAACTTGAGTTAGGTTAGCACACTTTGAATGAAATGTTTTACAAAAATATTCTGTTCATCTACTGTGGATTGATGTAAAGACATTTGCTAAGGATCTGATTCAATTACTATCTTCCACATCAGGTATAGAGTGGGCCAGAACCTAGTTCTTAGATTACTACCCATTTGTTTCACTAAATAAGCGGTTCTCAACCTGTGGGTCGCGACCCCTTTGGGGGTCGAACAACCATTTCACAGGGGTCACCTAAGACCATCAAAAAAACACATATATAATTACATATTGTTTTTGTGATTAATCACTATGCTTTAATTATGTTCAATTTGTAACAATGAAAATACATCCTGCATATCAGATTTTTACATTATGATTCATAACAGTAGCAAAATTACAGTTATGAAGTAGCAACGAAAATAATTTTATGGTTGGGAGTCACCACATGAGGAACTGTATTAAAGGGTCGAGGCATTAGGAAGGTCGAGAACCACTGCACTAAATGAATACTTAATTATACTCAGTGCATATGTTACTTACTGTGTTCACTAGGTGCAGAAGTAGGAGCTGTGGCTCTCGCCTTTAGTAACTTACATATATTTTATTGATTTTTTTTTTTTTTTACAGAAAGGAAGGGAGAGGGACAGAAAGTTAGAAACATCGATGAGAGAGAAACATCAACCAGCTGCCTCCTGCACATCTCCCACTGGGGATGTGCCCGCAACCCAGGTACATGCCCTTGACCGGAATCGAACCTGGGACCTTTCAGTCCGCAGGCCAGCGCTCTATCCACTGAGCCAAACCGGTTTTGGCTAAAAAATATATTTTATTGATTTTTTTACAGAGAGGAAAGGAGAGGGATAGAGAGTTAGAAACATCGATGAAAGAGAAACATCGATCAGCTGCCTCCTGCACACCCCCCACTGGGGATATGCCCACAGCCAAGGTACATGCCCTTGACCAGACTCGAACCTGGGACCCTTCAGTCCACAGGCCAGCGCTCTATCCACTGAGCCAAACCGGTCAGGGCGTAATTTACAGTTTTTAAAAAACAGACCAGACACTCCAGGATCATAGTTCCTGGGGCTTTGGTGGCACTACACCTTGGTTGAAGGAGTCCCACAGGCATCTCTCTCTCTTCCACAGCTGACTCCTGGACAGGGAGGAGTTTTGAGGCTGGCATTGTTAGTAAGAGTCCCAGGCTCATTTTCCTGGGGTAGGGCATCTGGGGAATCAACCTGGGACCTACATTGGAATGTGCTTCGATTCTTTTTCAGAATTTCTGTATTTAACAATTCCAAGGAGTCCTTTAAATGCAATTATCTTGAGCAGGAAGGGAAGTTCAGTCTAAATGGCTGTGGGCCCACACCCTCGTATCACATTGGGTTACGTGGCTATTCTTGTTCTGTACAAAACACCTAAGCTGGGGAGGAATCTGCAGGCCCTCTTCTAGCTGTCTTTTAAGTGTTCTAGCTGTCTTTTCCACATTGCATTGTTAATGTTAATGCAGTGACGGTGCTTACCTAGTTAACTGCAGCATATGATTTATAAAAATGCATAATACTAGTATTGCAAGATTGATTCTTTTTAAAAAATCATTTTTATTTATTTCAGAGAGAAAGGGAGAGGGAAAGAGAGAGAAACATCAATGATGAGAGGGAATCATTGATTGGCTGCCTTCTGAATGCCCTCAACAGGGGATTGAGCCAGCAACCCAGGCATATTGCCCTTGGTGGGAATTGAACCTGGGACCCTTCAATCCACAGGCCAATGCTCTATCCATTGAGCCAAACAAGCTAGGGCTATGCTTCTTTTTTATTTTAATCCCCACCCGAGGACATTTTCCCATGGATTTTTAGAGAGTGGAAAAGACCGGGAAAGACAGAGAGAAATATTGATGTGACAGAAACACATCGACTGGCTGCCTCCTGTACACGCCTAGACCAGAGGAGCTACAACCGAGGTATATACCCCTTGACCAGAATTGAACACGGGACCCTTCAGTCCTCACAGCCGACGTTCTATCCACTGAACCATACTGGCCAGGGCAAGATGGATGCTTCTTGTGTTCAATTATTAACTTGTAGAGATCACACAGTTTTTTTAAAAATTTTTTTTAAATTGCTTAAAGTATTACAAAGAGTATTACATATGTCTTCTTTTTTTCCCCGCCCTTGACAATCCCCCGGCCTCCCCTACCCCCCAGTGTCTTATGTCCATTGGTTATGCTTATATGCATGCATACAAGTCCTTCGGTTGATCTCTTACCCCCCCCCCCTCCAGTCCCCCAACCCTCCCCAGCCTTCCCGCTGTAGTTCAACAGTCTGTTTGAGGCAGCTCTGCCTCTGTATCTATTTTTGTTCAAGAGTTTATTATGGTCTTTATTATCCATAAATGGGTGAGATCATGTGGTATTTTTCCTTCATTGACTGGCTTATTTCACTTAGCATAATGCTCTCCAGTTCCATCCATGCCGTTGCAAATTGTAAGAGTTCCTTCTTTTTTACAGCAGCATAGTATTCCATCGTGTAGATGTACCACTGTTTTCTAATCCATTCATCTACTGGATGAATGCACTTAGGCTGTTTCCAGATCTTAGCTATGGTGAATTGTGCTGCTATGAACATAGGGGTGCATAGATCCTTTCTGATTGGTGTTTCTGGTTTCTTGGGATATATTCTTAGAAGTGGGATCACAGGGTCAAATGGGAGTTCCATTTTTAGTTTTTTGAGGAAACTCCATACTGTCTTCCAGAGTGGCGGCACCAGTCTGCATTCCCAGCAACAGTGCACGAGGGTTCCTTTTTCTCCACATCCTCTCCAGCACTTGTCGTTTGTTGATTTGTTGATGATAGCCATTCTGACAGGTGTGAGATGGTACCTCATTGTTGTTTTGATTTGCATCTCTCGGATGATTAGTGACTTTGAGCTGTTTTCATATGTCTCTTGGCTTTCTGAATGTCCTCTTTTGAAAGGTGTCTATTTAGGTCCTTTGCCCATTTTTTGATTGGATTGTTTATCTTCCTTTTGTTGAGTTGTATGAGTTCCCTATAAATGTTGGAGATTAAACCCTTATCAGTGATAACATTGGCAAATATGTTCTCCCATGTAGTGGGTTTTCTTGTTGTTTTGTTTATGGTTTCTTTTGCTGTGCAGAAGCTTTTTATTTTAATATAGTCCCATTTGTTTATTTTCTCTTTAGTTTTCAATGCCCTAGGATCTGTATCGGTGAAGAAGTTGCTTCGGCATATGTCTGAGATTTTGTTGCCTTTGGATTCTTCTAGTATTTTTATGGTTTCCCGTCATATATTTAAGTCCTTTATCCATTTTGAGTTTATTTTTATGTATGGTGTAAGTTGGTGGTCTAGTTTCATTTTCTTGCATGTATCTGTCCAATTTTCCCAACACCATTTATTGAAGAGACTATCTTGACTCCAATGTATGTTCTTGCCTCCTTTGTCAAATATTAATTGAGCATATTGGTTCAGGCCGATTTCTGGGCTCTCTATTCTATTCCATTATCTATATATCTGTTCTTGTGCCAGTACCAGGCAGTTTTGAGAACAGTGGCTTTGTAATACAGCTTGATATCTGGTATTGAGATCCCACCTACTTTGTTCTTTCTCAGGATCGCTGCAGCTATTCGGGGTCTTTTTTTATTCAAGATGAATTTTTGGAGAGTTCGTTCTAGGTCTGTGAAATATGCTGTTGGTATTTTAATGGGAAGTGCGTTGAATTTATAGATTGCTTTGGGTAGTATGGACATTTTAATGATGTTGATTCTACCAATCCAAGAACATGGTATGTTCTTCCATCTCTTTATGTCTTCCTCTATCTCTTTTTTCAATGTCCTGTAGTTTTCTGAGTAGAGGTCTTTTTCCTCTTTCACTAAGTTTATTCCTAGGTAGCTTAATTTTTTTGGTGCGATGATAAATGGGATCGTTTTTTTAGTCTGTCTTTCTGCAAGTTCACTATTGGTGTATACAAATGCCATAGATTTCTTGGCGTTAATTTTGTATCCTGCTACATAGCCGAATTCTTTTACTAAGTATAATAGTTTTTTGATGGAGTCTTTAGTTTTTTAAAAATATATATTTTATTGATTTTTTTACAGAGAGGAAGGGAGAGAGATAGAGAGTTAGAAATATCGATCAGCTGCCTCCTGCACACCCCCTACTGGGGATGTGCCCGCAACCAAGGCTCATGCCCTTGACTGGAATCAAACCTGGGACCCTTCAGTCCACAGGCTGATGCTCTATCCATTGAGCCAAACCAGTTAGGGTGAGATTATGCAGTTTTAATATTGACTTTAAATGAGAATTAATGATGACATAAAATTGTCCCTCTCCCCTCTCCCTACAAATCTTAGGGCCAACGCCAACAATCCCCACAATTGGAGGCATGCCTGTACCTTTTACGCAGTTTGGTTTTCAATTTACCAGGTTCCCAGGTGTCCCTTCTCCAAAGCTTCTGATGCAGATGAGAGGACTCCCCCCTCCCCCCCCCCCCCCCCCCCCCGCCCCGTGGAAGTGGGAGGAGCTTGAGTTTTGAGTTGAAAAGCCCAGGAATGAGAGGCAGTACCTTTTTTTCCCTCTCGTTTTGGCCTGGGTGTGTCTTGTACGTTAAAGATATCGTTTTGGAGATAGTGCTTGGTTCTCCTGAAGGCAAAAGACAAGAGAAAGGTTCTCTGAGATTATCAGCTCTCGTGTCCTAGGGAATATCATCTGTCTCAAAAAATGCTATTTAGGTAGCATTTTCTCTCTATTTTTTTCCATTTTCCAACACTTTTTTTTTCTCACCTGAGGATGTTTTTATTGATTTTTTTTTTTTTTTTTTAGAGCAAGAGAGAAACATTGATGTGGGAGAGAAACACTGATGTGAGAGAAACATCAATTGACTGCCTACCCCAGGCGCCCCAACACCTGGGTATGTGCCCTCACCAGTAATCAAACCCAAGACCTTTTGGCGTTCAGGATGACGCTCCAACCAACTGAGCCCCTCAGCAGGGTTCCTCCACTCTTTTTTAGTTCTACATTGCTTTTGGGTCCCCAAAACCTCTAATCAGCTCTCACCAAGTTCATCGAGAGTCTATTCAACCACAACTGCATCAAGGAAATCGTTAAACCTAACCAAAGTAAGTGCTTTGTTCCATGTTTACTTTCACGTATTTTTAAAAGATTTCTACCCGTTTAAATGCTTTTAAATTTGTATGTCATTTTTTTATATTTTTAAAATTTTTTATTGATGAAAGTCTTACATAGGTCCTTCTTTTAAATTTATGTTATTTTAGGAACAAATGGAAACCCTTAACTTTTCTTGCTGTTATTTTGGGAAGTTCCGCTTTGATGTACAGAAATTGGCTTTACTGGTGGACGACAAAGATGTGTCTTTGGCACCAGTGGATTTGGCATTCCTCCTGGTCTCTCGCACAGGAACACGGAGGCAGCCATGAAGAAGGCTGAAAAAACACTATTTCAGGGTTTAAAAAAAGACCACAATCCTCAATTTCACTGCTCAATTTAATGTATAATTTGTGCAAGTTGCTTAAGTTTGTTAATGGTTGGTGTACTTATAGGTTTTTAAAATATGAACTGAGGGGAACTAAAAATAAGAAGAATTTATTTGAGCAAAAATCAAATTGAATCAGGCAGCACAGTTGTAAGTAGTGAGAAGCTGCCTTCTGCCAGGAGCCAGGTGAAAGATTCCTATGGAGAAGGTTGCAAGCACAGAAAGCGAATTATTTGGCTACAGCTTACAGCCTAATTGGGTGTTTGTGATTGGTTATCTTTAAGTTTTTTTTTTTGTTTTTTTTATCTTTAAGTTTTAATATCTCTTTAAAAAATATATTTTTCACAGAGGAAGGGTGTGGGAGAGATAGAAACATCAATGATGAGAGAGTATCATTGACGAGCTGCCCCACTCCTCGGCTGCCCCCAAGCCTGCAACCGGGGCGTGTGTCCTGACCAGGAATCAAACCATGACCTCCTGGTTCATAGGTCCACACTCAACCCTGAGCTCTGCTGGCTGGGCTAGGTTTTGATTTCTTAACCTTAAGGCAGCAGTGCTGGGGCGCACTGGTGTACCGCCGAGGCGGCAGCACACTGGTGTATCCGGGTGCACTGGTCTACCGCGGCGGTGCACTGGTGGCGGCACACTGGTCTACCGCGGCGGTGCACTGGTGTACCCGGGTGCACTGGTCTACCGCGGCAGCGGTGGGGGCACACTGGTGTACCCCGGCGGCGGCGCACTGGTGTACCCCCACGGCGGCACACTGGTGTACCCCGGCACCGGCGGCCCACTGGTGTACCCCGGCACCGGCGGCCCACTGGTGTACCCCCGCGGCGGCCCACTGGTGTACCCCGGCGGCGGCGCACTGGTGTACCCCCACGGCGGCCCACTGGTGTACCCCAGCGGCGGCGCACTGGTGTACCCCCACGGCGGCGCACTGGTGTATCCCCGGCGGCGGCGCACTGGTGTACCCCCACTGGTGTACCCCGGCGGCGGCCCACTGGTGTACCCCGGCGGCGGCCCACTGGTGTATCCCCGGCGGCGGCGCACTGGTGTACCCCCATGGCGGCCCACTGGTGTACCCCGGCGGCGGCGCACTGGTGTACCCCGGCGGCGGCCCACTGGTGTACCCCCACGGCGGCGCACTGGTGTACCCCGGCGGCGGCGCACTGGTGTATCCCCGGCGGCGGCGCACTGGTGTACCCCGGCGGCGGCCCACTGGTGTACCCCGGCGGCGGCGCACTGGTGTACCCCCGCGGCGGCCCACTGGTGTACCCCGGCGGCGGCGCACTGGTGTACCCCCGCGGCGGCGCACTGGTGTATCCCCACGGCGGCCCACTGGTGTACCCCGGCGGCGGCCCACTGGTGTACCCCCGGCGGCGGCGCACTGGTGTACCCCAGCAGCGGCGGCGCACTGGTGTACCCCCGCGGCGGCGCACTGGTGTACCCCCGCGGCGGCCCACTGGTGTACCCCAGCAGCGGCAGCGCACTGGTGTACCCCCACGGCGGCGCACTGCTGTACCCTAGCGGCGGCGGCGGCGCACTGCTGTACCCTGGCGGCGGCACACTGGTATACTCCTGCGGCATGCCGAGGCCAAAGCACCTTGGCGTGCCGCAAAAAATTTTTAAAACATGGGATACCTGACTATTTAGTAAGGGGCACTGATCTCTTTATCCTTAGATTGTCAAATAAAAAAATGACAACAGCCAACACAGCAATAGCTGTCCGGTGTGAATGAATCAAAAGTATACCTATTTTTTGTCAGATTGGAAAGAAATATGTATTTTTGCTGTGCCACAAAATTTTAGTAATTAATATGTGTGCTGTGAGATGACAAAGCAGAGATGAAAATCACTGCTTTAAGGCATTGCAGGCTTGGGTTTAGGTTTGCTCTTGTAGGTCACCAAAGCATTAAAGCAATTCAGTCCACTGGCATCCTTATTCAATTAATTTAACAAAGTAAAACGGAGGTAGCAGATAACTCTCAAGGTTATTGAAAACTAAGTAAAAAAAGGCAAATTCATTAGCAAGTAGACATTTAATTTTTTCATTCAACTCTTTTTTTTTTTTTTAAATATATTTTATTGATTTTTTACAGAGAGGAAGGGAGAGAGATAGAGAGCTAGAAACATCGATGAGAGAGAAACATCGATCAGCTGCCTCCTGCACATCCCCCACTGGGGACGTGCCCGCAACCTAGGCACATGCCCTTGACCGGAATCGAACCCGGGACCCTTCAGTCCGCAGGCCGACGCTCTATCCACTGAGCCAAACCGGTTCCGGCTCATTCAACTCTTGAGCACTTTTTAGTTTCAAACACTTGGAACTCAATAATCAAAGTGACAAATAATTGGCTTGTGGAGTCAACATAATGGTAAATAGCATAGTCGGTATGATGTGTTAGAGGTTAACAGAGTAATGTCATACAGTAGAGCAGGACTGAGGGATCAGGAGGGTAAGGTAGGTCACAATGAAAGGTGACATCTCAGATCTGAAGGTGACAGAGGCTAACCATGAAGATATCTGGGGAAAGCCTTCCAGGTAGAAGGAACAACAACCAGCACAAAGGCCCCAGGTGGGAGCAGGCCTGTCTTGTCCTGAAAGCACAGCAGTTCAGTGAGTGTGCCCAGGGAGTTAGGGGGAGACAACAGGAGATGGATTAAGAGGTGAGGGGTAGGGAGGCAGCAAGCCAGATCAAGGAGAGCCTGGTAGGCCATTAAAGGACTTTGGCTTTTGCTCTGACTTCCTTTTAAAAGTATTTCTCTGGCTGCGGGGCGGAGAGACTATAAGGCAAGGGAGGAATCAGGGAGAACTGCTGGGAGAGGGTTTTGATAATATGGGGGAGAGAAGATGAGGTGAAGTGGGGTCAGGTGAGTAATGGTTAGTTGCTGTGTAAATTGTGAACAGGGAGCCAACAGACTTTCCAGCCAGACTAAGTGGAACGTGAAAGAAAAGAGAGTGGTCAAGAATGATCACAAAGAGTTAGGCCTGAAAAGGAAGGATACCATTGCCAGTAATGGAGGGAGGGGAGAGAGGTTGGGTGTGGAGAGGAGCTTGAAGGTTAGCTCAGACTGTGTTTGGACTGGAAGGTTGAGTTTGCAATGTCTATTAGGTGCTCACGTCTGATGCCAGGTAGGCGGTTGGATAAAATGCAGCTCGACCTCAGGAGAGAGGTCTGAGCTGGGGTGTAAATGTGGGAATCATGAGCATGAGAGGTGGCTCTTCACGCTGCAGGACTGAAGGAGAGAGCCGGAGTGAGAGAGGAGGTCCTGAGGCCCTCTTTCGATAAGAGGAGAAAAAGAGGAACCAGGAGAAAAGGCCTAGGAGGAAGCATCCAGTAGTTAGGAGACAAATCAAGGGGTGTGGTATCTCGGAAGCCAAGTGAAAACAGAGCTTTGAGGCAGAGTGATCCACTGAGTCATGCTGCCCATGGATCAGGTAAGACGAGAAGGAGCATTGGCCGAGGAGTATAGCTTCGCAGAGGCCATTGTTAGCTGATGCAAGCAGTCTGTGTAGAGTGATGGGGATGGTTAAGAGGAATTTGGGGAAGAATTGTGGCCCTCAAGTGCATATTACTCTTGAGGGATTTTGCTGCAAATGAGAGCAGTAGAGACAGAAGGGAGACAACAAGGAAGAGGTGTTTGCTTGTTTGTTTAAGATTGGAGAAATAACAGCTTTTTGGTACACTAATAGGAGTAATTTAGTAGTAGATGGGGAAAAGCTGATGCAGAATTGGGTAGAAAGTAGGGCAATATTCTTGAGTAGGGGAGAAGGAATAGATTAAGTGACTTTGGACTAGAGCACAGATAGACGAAGGGTCGTCACACTTTTCTGAAAAGGACCGATGGCAAATATGTTTGTTGTCACAAGTATTCTGCTGAGGCTCTGAAACCACCATAGATAATACCTGAATGAAGGGGCAATGCAACTTCATTTAGGCTCACTACAATTTTTATTTTATATGATTTTCACAGTGGGATAGATTTGGACCATGGCCCTAATTTGCCGACCCCCCCCCCCCCCCAATTTATGTAATAGACAAGAAGTTAACATCAATGGGTACAACTAAATTGAATATAAGTAATGAGAGGACTCTGGGACTTCTCCTGAGTACTGAGAGTGTGAGAGAAGGCTTAGAAGATTTTAGGAGAGAAACAAAGGCATAGAATACAAAGCATGCATTGACTAGGAATATATATATATATATATAGAGAGAGAGAGAGAGAGAGAGAGAGAGAGAAAGAGAGAGAGAGAGAATGATTTTTCATGTAGCATTAAGACCTTTTTGGAGGTTTTCGGTCATGAACGTGAAGCGAGCTCTGTTCAGTGGGGTTGTGTTTTTCTCCAGCACAATCAGCTGCACAGATGGGGATGCAGAATTGTCAGAACATTGGACTTTTAAAAAATATGTTTTTATTGATTTTTTACAGAGAGGAAGAGAAAGGGATAAAGAGTTAGAAACATCGATGAGAGAGAAACATCGACCAGCTGCCTCCTGCACATCTCCTCCTGGGGGTGTGCCTGCAACCTAGGCACATGCCCTTGACCGGAATCGAACCCTGGGACCTTTCAGTCCGCAGGCCGACGCTCTATCCACTGAGCCAAACCGGTTTTGGCGACAACATCTGATTTTTTAAGAATAAGAATATTCCATGATTAGGAGGAAGAGAAAACATAACACAGTCAAGGGAACTTTTCAAATTGGGAGCACCAATAGATCAGAGGTTTGTCGGGGGAAAGCGTGTTGGGGAGGGCTATCAGAAAGGGTGAGATAGAACTGAATCCTTGACATTGAGATTATGAACAGTTGCAGCCACCAGTCATGACAAGGTTGAGGGTTCAATCACTGAGATAAATCAGTGGCACCGGGTGGAAGACAGTGGTCTTTCCAAAGTCATTGGAAGTAAGGAATTGACTGTTCAAGGGTATCATACACATCAGCAGCGTATTTACAAGCCATAAGATGACTGAAGTAATTGCATGCTTGCCTTGTGTCCATGGGCCCCCAGCACTGTGTAGCGACATAAAATAAAGGTGAATCAGAGTGTTCCAGCGTAGAGTGGTATGGAAAGTTACTCTAGAACTAGATCAGAGAGGCTTTTGAATGTCGCATTAAGATATTTGGGAACACTAGTTTAATATCCCTCTCTTCCCCTGTGAAGTAAAGTAGCAAAATCAATGAAATTAGTAAACCTAGTCCTATTTGACATACCTGAATATGAACGCATTTTAAATACTTGAAACACATTATGTTATGATATCACATAAACTAGGGTTGGGTAAATTGCGGGGATGTTTTGTTGTTGTTGTTGTTGTTGTTGTTGTTGTTTTAAGCTTTCCTAATCTTCTAGTTACTTTTAAAATGAAAGTAATTTAGAAAATGCTTTCAGGTTGCCTGGAACAAATGAGTAAAACCAAACTGAATAAAGAGGAAGGTTGAGCCCTTAAAATATGCATGGGATGGCTGTAGCTGGCACTGAGGTTGGAGGCTGGCCTTAGGAGGGTTTAGGGAGGGGCCTGCAAGAGCTGGGTGAGGTGGAGGTGAAGTTCAGACCCTTGAGAGGAGGCGGGGAGCATACATTGTTTGCTAATGAATGTCTCTGCTCTGTATGCTCACACTACTGCCCTCCTCATGTATACACAGGTTGTAACTGGGATTTGGGAGCAAACTAGAAGGCAAAGGAGACAGAAAGAGTTGTTTGGTTTTCAAATTATTGCCCACCCTGCAAGATGCTGGCTACCCTATGTGGCCACTTGAGAAAGAGTAAGCTCTGCCTCATTATCCAATCAGAACTGGGAAATGACCAGGTGATTTGCATAACTGTGATGTAACAAGTTAAGGAAAACCTGCAGTCTACAGAGAAGCAACAAGCCAGCATCCACAGAGATCCTTACTGGGGCCTGGAGAGCAAAGATGTAGTGAAAGGGGGTAGGTGATGGTTACAAACCTAACAGAACCCCAGGGACTAAGTACACAGAGGGCAGAGTGGGGGGTTGTACATAGCTGTGTGGTCAATTCCTAGCAGAGCTCCTGGCACAGGATGGAGCGATCAATCAATATTGAATGAATGAGTGAGTATGGAACTGTGGTAGAAAACACTTGGAATCCCCTAGGCCCGTGGTCGGCAAACCACGGCTCACGAGCCACATGCGGCTCTTTGGCCCCATGAGTGTGGCTCTTCCTAAGCCTTAGGAGTACCCTAATTAAGTTAATAACAATGTACCTACCTATATAGTTTAAGTTTAAAAAATTTGGCTCTCAAAAGAAATTTCAATCGTTGTACTGTTGATATTTGGCTCTGTTGACTAATGAGTTTGCCGACCATGGATTCGTGGTGGGCAAACTGCGGCTCGCGAGCCACATGCGGCTCATTGGCCCCTTGAGTGTGGCTCTTCCACAAAATACCACGTGGGGGCGCGCACATACAGTGCGATTGAAACTTCGTGGCCCATGCGCAGAAGTAGGTATTTTGTGGAAGAGCTTAGGGCAGTGATGGCAAACCTTTTGAGCTCGGCGTGTCAGCATTTTGAAAAACCCTAACTTAACTCTGGTGCCGTGTCACATATAGAAATTTTTTGATATTTGCAATCATAGTAAAACAAAGATTTATATTTTTGATATTTATTTTATATATTTAAATGCCATTTAACAAAGAAAAATCAACCAAAAAAATGAGTTCGCGTGTCACCTCTGACACACGTGTCATAGGTTCGCCATCACTGGCTTAGGGCCTAGGCTACTTTGGCCATTTAACCCTTTGAGTGCCAACCAATATCCTAGGAACTATGCTAAAATTGCCAAGGCATTTTTGCTGATTTTACAGCAGTTTAGGAAAAAAATTATGAATCGCAAGTAAATGAAGTTACATATTCAATCTTCCACAAAGTCGTCATCTTCACAGCAAAAATTGACATATTTAGCAATATCATCATCACTAATAAAAGCAGACTTAGAACTGGACACTGCAGGAGGAGTGGGATAGCACAAGGGGTTAATTAGATATGTGCCCTGGGGCAAGTTAATTATCATCTCTGAGCCTCAGGTTCCTCATGGAATAACAAGACTAATTTTGGCCAACACCACACCTTCTGCAGAGATGACCAGATAGTGTTTAACATTGAAGAGTTTTACTGATAGGAAAAGAGGTAGGGGGAAATCACTGAGTGGTAGGAACAGATTTTTAGAAACAGAACTCAAATCTCAGCAATAGTTATTTCTAGATTTGTGGGAATAGTTAGACTTCTCAAGACAGTCCAATTCATTGTCTATAGTGCAGATTATTCATAAGTTCTTTCCAAAAGGTTGAAATTGTTCTCTATCAATCCCTCTTTGGCACTGGCTTAAATCCAGGCCTGAAGGACATGGAGCATGTCCTTATGATGATCATGGCATTACTGCTCCCCACAGCTGTCTGCACAGTGGACACTCAGAAAAAATGCTTGCGGCACTGAGCCTAGCCTTGCCTTGTCTTTCAATGATTGCCAACAGATGAAATAGCTCTCACTGCAATCCCTCCAAGATCACCACTGCTGTTGTACTCCGTGAGACACTGGCTCCAAGCCCTGACCTGAACAACCTCTTGGGAAGATAGATTTAGATTCTTATTCATTCATTCTGTCAAGAAGCATTTATTGAGTGACCACTCTGTGCCAGACAGTGTTATAAATGCTGGGAACACACCACGAACCAAAATAGGCACCTCCCTTGTGGAGCTTATGGTCTCATGTGAGAAAATAGAGAATACATGATGGGTATATGATCTTTTATTTTTATTTTTTTAAAATACATTTTTATTGATTTCAGAGAGAAAGGAAGAGGGAGAGAGAGATAGAATCATGGATTGGCTGCCTCCTGCATGCTCTACTGGGGCTTGAGCCTGAAACCCAGGCATGTGCTCTTGATCATAATCGAACCTGGGACCCTTCAGTCCGCAGGCTGACGCTCTATCCATTAAGCCAAACCAACCAGGGCATGATCTTTTAGAAGGTCATAAACTTGAAGCAGGTAAAAGGAATTGGGAGTGTCAGAATGGGAAGTGTGCTGGTTTCAATTTAAATAGGATGGCCATGTATCAGGATGATAACCTCAGGGTGAGGAGAGGGCAGAGGGAACAGGCTGTGGAAAGATCACAAGGCCTGGACCTGTGAGCAAGGCAGAGGGAACAGGAGGCCAATCAGAGAGATGTGGGTTCGAGCTACACAGTCCACCTTTAGCCACACGTAGCTGTTGAGCTATTGATATGTGACTAGTCCACATGGAATGTGCTGTATGACTAACTGACATACATTTTGAAGACTTGGAATGAAAACAAGAATGTAAAATTTCTCAATTCTCAAGACTTCTCCATTGAAATGATAGTATTTTAGCAAAACTGTGTTAAATAAAGTAAACAACCAAAATTTATTTTCCTTTATGGCTACCAGGAAATTTAAAATGTCAGAAATGGCTCCTGTTATATTTCTTGTGGACAGTGAGGTTTAGAGTCATGCATACCTTCCTAAGGACTTTGGCTTTTTTTTCCTAATTGAAATGGGGCCCTCAAGAGAGTTTAGAGCTGGAATCACATGAGCTGGCTTTTTGAAAAGGGATTACTCTGGCCTGGCTGGTGTGGTTCAGTGGTTGAGCTTCGACCTATGAACCAGGAAGTCATGGTTCAATTCCTGGTCCAGGTACATGCCTGAGTTGCCAGCTTCATCCCCACTAGAGGGTGTGCAGGAGGCAGCCAATCAATGATTCTCTCCCATCCTTGATGTTTCTCTTTCCTCTCCCTTCCTATCTTAAATCAGTAAAATAATAAAATAAAATGGATTACTCTGGTTGCTGTGTTGAGATTAAATTGTGGGAGCTCACACTGGAAGCAGGGAGACCTTCCAGGGAGAGATGATGGTGGCTTAACCCAGGGTGGTAGTATGCAGATGGTGAGATGTGGTTGGGCTCCAGATATACTTTGAATGTAGAGTCCAAAAGATGTCCTGCAGAATTAGACATGGGATGTGAGAGAAAGGAAGGGATCAAATATGCCTGCAATGCTTTTGCCTAAGAAACTGGAGGAGTGTAATTGCCATTAGGAAGACTGGACAGAGCAGTGGAATATCAGGATATCATATGGGGTGTCCACTCAGTGGTGATGGCAGATGGTGAGTACAGCACTTAGGGGAGAAGTCTGAGCTAGAGGTATATGGTTGAGGATTGTAATATCTAAGTGGTATAAAGTCATGAGTCTGGAGGAGCTCACCAAGGGAGGGAGATTATGTTTAGGAAAAAAATTGAAGGACTGAGTTTAGGAATAAAAGTTTGGGGAGAAAAGGTAGAATCAGCAAAGAACTAAGGGAGGAGGTGAAGCCAGATTGTGGTTACTTGGGAACTCATGTGTTTCCAAGAGCAGCAATAAATCAACTAGTGTCTAGTGCCGCCGTGGGCAAACTACAGCCCGCGGGCCGGATTCGGCCCGTTTGAAATGAATAAAACTAAAAAAAAAAAAAAGACCGTACCCTTTTATGTAATGATGTTTACTTTGAATTTATATTAGTTCACACAAACACTCCAACCTTCCTTTTGTTCCAGCCCTCCGGTCCAGTTTAAGAACCCATTGTGGCCCTTGAGTCAAAAAGTTTGCCCACCCCTGGTCTAGTGCTTTCTAGAGATAAAGTTAAGATGAGGACAAAGAATTGACCCTTGGATGTAGGTGATGGTGGAGGCCAGGAGGAGTTTCATGGCCTGAGCAAAAGCCTCATAGCAGTGGGTTTAACCAAGAATCACAGGAAAGGCTGGAGACAGCAAGTATCAGCCAGAAAAGGAAGGAGAGAGATGAGGCCATGGATGATGGGTAATTGGGGCCAAAGAGGGATTATAAATAAGGATGGGATAGATAATAGCAAGTTTATGTGTTAATTAGAATAACAGAGTAGAGAGAGGAAAAAGAATGATGTGGGAGGAAAAGGTGGAAGATTGCTGGAGCCCTGTTCCCATGGTGATGAGCAGGCATTCTCTGAGGGCACTGGCTGGGTTGCCCTTCGGAGCCAGGGAACTTCATTTCCAATGACAATCATCAATGCCAACTCAACTATAAGGGGGTGGATGTTGGTGCGGGCATCAAGGCCGTTCTCTTCCAGCTGCTTCACTTTCTCAGCAAAGTGAGATGCAAGCCCATTAGCACAGTGAGGGGTTGGAGCTCTGCAGAGTGAGCTAAACGTGTGAAAAGGTTATCGAGGAGGGGGAGTGAGAGTGAATGCCCTGGGAAAATACAGGATGAATAAGGGCCCAGGCGTGATACTTATGCACATGGGTTTAATTTTTTAAATATTTTGTTGATTTTTTACAGAGAGGAAGAGAGAGAGATAGAGAGTTAGAAACATCGATGAGAGAGAAACATCAATCAGCTGCCTCTTGCACATCTCCTACTGGGGATGTGCCCGCAACCCAGGTACATGCCCTTGACCGGAATCGAACCCGGGACCCTTCAGTCCGCAGGCCGACGCTCTATCCACTGAGCCAAACCGTTTTCGGCTGCACATGGGTTTAAAGTGACAGCAGTCAGCATGGTGTTTGCTCTAGACCTGTTGCTGCAAGGGGCCAGGAGTGGGGTAAACTGAGAGGGGAATGACCCAGGCCTGTGGTACCTGCAAAGGTGCTGGTGTTTTCAAGGGAGTGATCTTAATGATTGGCCATAGAGTTGACTTGTTCAAACAAATATCTGCTGACTGCTCACTGTAATCACAGCAGCAATGTCATAAAAATGCTTTTTGTGGCTCCGAGTTGTCAAACCTCTGCGGTGGTCCCGCTTGCTCTACACTGCGCACCCCTCCTCCCCCAGGGCTCCAGCAGGAAGCAAGCACCAGATAAGGCAAGCCTGCCAACTTCTGGCCAGTGGCTGCTACTGCAAACATGCCAGGCCCATATCTGCAGCCAGTTTCTCACTGTCCCTCTGAGAGTGGTAAAAACAATGACCTGATCAAAGGCTGATCCTCTGGGGCAGCGGTTCTCAACCTGTGGGTCGCGACCCCTTTGGGGGTCGAACCACCTTTTCACAGGGGTCACCTAAGACCATCGGAAAACACATATATAATTACATATTTTTGTGATTAATCCTATGCTTTAATTATGTTCAATTTTTAACAATGAAATTGGGGGTCACCACAACATGAGGAACTGTATTAAAGGGTCACGGCATTAGGAAGGTTGAGAACCACTGCTCTGGGGCCACCACCTCTGCCTTTCCCCATCCCTTAATTTTCCATTCTCATTCTCAGTAGGAAGCAAAGTAAGAAACACTCCTTCCATGGAAAGGTTTCCTTCTTAGTAAACAACCTCAAATAGCAAAAAGCTCTCAAGAGCCAAGGAAACGAAAGTCACTGAATTTCAAGCATCTGTGGAAAACCAATGCAGGAAATATTTTAGACATGAGAGGGTCTGCCCTGTGTCCCCCACTTCGTGCCCCACCCCCATACTTCCACATAGATGGGGCACTATCCTCTGAGCAACCCTGAGCATGGGTTTTTGTGCTTTTTCTCACAATTCATGTTAGATGTGCACTGAGACCCCATAATGCCCTAGGCCTCACATAATGACCTCATCACCCAGTGGTTGGTTATGAGAAACCTTGAATGTTCCCCATACTGCACACATATTCCCTGTCTTCATTAAAATTTTTACAAGCAGTCCTTTTAGCACAGGGGTGGGGAATGTCCCTCCCATGGGCTGTATCCTCAGAATCATTTGGTCTGCCCCTGCCAAGGCAACCGCAGGTGGGACTCAAAATTCAATAAATCCAGGAACTTTCTTCGTAGCAACACAAATTTACATTAAGTGAATTATATTAGGTGAATGATGTTATAAATATCCAAATGACCTTGGTAGAGAAAAGGGTCTCAATCCCTGTTCTAGTAAAATAGTATTGAAACTCTTTTAAAATTGCTGATAGGATTAGACAATATATCTTAGGCTTTATTTTATTAATATATCAGATTAGTTATCTAGCAGCTGGGCCCAGAACACATAGAGCTGCAAGTGGGCAAATATTTTTCAGTTAATTTTAATATTTATCAAAGTAATAACTGAATGTAAATTCAAATAATAAAAAAGGCTAATAGCAAAATTGCAAATAGCTTATCTGCCTTTCCTATCTCCTACCCTATACCCAAGGGAAATTACCCTGGTCTTTTTTTTTTTTTTAATACATTTCTTATTGATTTCAGAGAGAGGAAGGGAGAGGGAGAGAATCATTGATCAGCTGCCTCCTGCATGCTCCCCCACTGGGGACTGAGCATGCAACCAGGGCATGTGCCCTGACCTCTTGATTCATGGGGTGACACTCAACCACTAAGCAACACCAGCTGGGTTACCCTGGTCTTTTTGGAAGTTTCTCTCAACATTTATCTTTGTTCCTGAATGATATGTTTATATTGTATTTTTCATTTATCAGTTTTAGATATTGCTAATTCATTTCCCTCTCCCCAGATAATCATATAAATATTTTGGCTAGTCATTGGTAGGCATTTGCATTACTTGACAAATATTGTTCATTGCTGAGGTACCATCCTTTGTATTTCCTGGATTTCATAATTGCCTGATGTTTTTCATTTGCCTGGTTTTCTGTGTACCCATAGTTAGTGTATTTTACTGAATCTGCCACACACTGATCAATAGTACTTTCCATACTTGCCAAAGCATTGCTTCTCCTTTTTCCTGTAGACCTCTGTATTTGTTAGCATTCTCCAGAGAAACAGAACTAATAAGATGTGTATATATATATACACACAAAGAGAAGGTTTTGTTTTAAGGAATTGGATCACATGATGGTGGAGACTGGCAAATCCAAAATTTGCAGGGTAGGCTGGCAGAGTGGCAACCCAGGAGCTGGCTATTGCAGCTCAAATCTGGGTATGGAACTCCCTGTTCCTCAGTGTGCATCAGTAGATTTTCTCTGAAGGCCTTCACCTGATTGGATGAGGTCTACCTATGTTATGGAGGATATTCCACTTTCCTCAAATCTATTGATTTAAATGTTAATCTCACCTAAAAAAAATAATAGCACAGCAACATCTAGACTGGAGTTTGCCCAAATATCTAGGGATCTTGGCCTAGCCAAGTTGATACACATACACACACAAAAATTAACCATCATGATCTTTCTCCCAGAATCCTCTATTTATGAGTATGGCCTTCTGCTTACCTGCCCTGCTGGAACTTCCTTATATCATCTTTATTGCCCTCTGGAGCCCTTTCTTCTCACTCCGTTACCCTTATTTTGGTGAACATATCCTTCTGAGGCTTCCAGTGCACAGGAAGTAAAATTTTAAAGCCCTTGCATGTTTTTAAATTTTTTTGTTCTTCTCTCACATTTGACTAATGTGGCTCACCTAGAATTCTGGGTTGAAGATGCTTTTCTCTTGGAATTTTGGAAGCATTAGTCCATCTTCTGGTTTTCTGGAGTTGGGGCCTTTGAACAATCCAGCAAAATTCTGATTTCCCGTCTTTTGCATGTAACCAGCTATTGGTTTGTTTGTTTGTCCTTAAGCTTTCAATAACATGTCAAGGGCAGGTCCTTTTCATTATCATGTTGAGCTTTCAGTAGAATTCTCAGTCTATAGTTTCATGTCTTTCAACTTTGGGAAAATTTCTTGTATCATTTTGTTATTTTTCTCTTTTCCACTTCAAATATTTCTTCTGGCACCTTTTAATTTTAACCAGGTGAACTGTCTAGTCTGATCCTCTAAATTTATTTCCTGTGTTTGTTCTCTTTGACTTTTGGTTTAACTCTCTGGTTGGTAGGTTTCCCTGATTTCAATTTCCTACTTTTTATAAAGTTTTCATTCTGACTGTTATAATTTCCCAGAGCCCTTTTCTATTTTTTTCTGTAGCATCTTGGTTGTTCTACCCACAGGGATTTTAGTGGCATAGTTAGAGCATCATCCTGCACCCTTCTTCCCCCAAGGCTTGGTTGGTTGGTTGATTTCAAAGTCTTCCTTCCTTCCTTCCTTCCTTCCTTCCTTCCTTCCTTCCTTCCTTCCTTCCTTCCTTCCTTTACATTTCCAGGTGTTTAGAATTTTTTAAAAATATGTCTCTATTAATTTTTAGAAAGAGATAGAAATACCAATGGGAGAGAAACATCGATTGACTACCTCCTACACGCCCCTTACTGGGGGTTGATCCCACAACCTTGGCATGTGCCCTGATTGGGAATCAAACCAGCGACTTCTTGGTGCATGGGACAATGCTCAACCGCTGAGCCACACTGGCCAGGCTAAAATCTCCCTTTCATCTTGGAG
Source organism: Myotis yumanensis (assembly GCF_028538775.1). Classification (NCBI taxonomy): domain Eukaryota; kingdom Metazoa; phylum Chordata; class Mammalia; order Chiroptera; family Vespertilionidae; genus Myotis; species Myotis yumanensis. The sequence continues at coordinate 76,269,686 of NW_027223757.1, forward strand.
GCTTTTGCCAAATGTGTAGTCATCTTTGACTATTTTTTCTTCATATTTAAGTGTGAGATCACTTTTTTAAAAGCTGATTTGAGCCTAGCTGGTGTGGCTCAGTTGGTTGAGCATCAGCCCAGGTACCAGGAGGTCACCAGGCTCGATCCCCAGTAGGGGCACGTAGATGTTTCTATCGCTTTCTCTCTCCCTCTCCCACTCCCTTCCTCTCTCTAAAAATCAATAAAAACATTTTTTTTTAAAGCTGATTTGAAGCTCTATGTGTGTAGATTAAGCTTGTTGACTGATGGCTTCTGTTTAAGGGAATTGATCGTTGAGCTGTCCGTTTTACTATGGAATCCCAAACTATTTGCACTTCATTTTTCTAAGGCTTTTCATTTCTTCAGAAAAGAAGGGCCACCCATTTCTTATAGTCAGAATGAAGTTAACGAATAGGCCTCACTGCTGACCTGCAGGCAGAGTGGGGGGAAAGGCTGAGGTCCCTACAGTTAATTTGTAGAGTTTTATTTAATCATGTTCATTGCAGCCTGGTGTTCATCCCAACCTTTCCTTGTTCTTTATGTCCCCAGATTCCAAATTTCTCCAAATCTAAAGCTTGGATTATTCCATCTCCCAAGAGAACACATGTCAGCTGTCCTGTTGGTTGGGAGGGATTATTTTCTGTTGAGTGGATGGGGAGAATGACCCAATGGCTCAGTCATTCACTAACGCTAGTGCTCTCTCAAGTCTGACTGTTCCTGGTCCCTGGAGTCTCCAGCACTAAGCCTGCGAGCCAGCTGGCTCTTTTCCCTTCATTATCCACCTCCACTTAGGTTGGGACATTCTCCCCTTCATGAGTTGTTTACTTTGTTTTCCAAAAATTCATCGAAATCTATGTCCTCCTTGCTCTGTTTCTCTTAAAAAAAAAAAAAAAAAAAAAGTTATTTTTTATTTTTTGCCCGAACACCATTTTAAAGACCTTTACAATTATTCGAATGGTTTTGGGTAAAAAAGGGGAAATAAATGTCTATGGGCAATCTGCCTTTTATAACCAGAAGTTTTAAATGGGCAAGTTTTGATGGGAAGCAGAGGAAAATAGGCAGAGAATGGGGCATTATCTGAAAAGGGGGCTCAGATGGCGCAGGGCAGGGCTGGACATACAGTACAGTTTGAGGGCCAAGTGAGCTGAGAAAGGAACAAGCCGAGGGCACTCAGTGAGGACACCCACACAGGCCGGAGCACTCATGGGCAGTTAATTTGACCATTTCATAGCTTTGCTCTAGGCCAACCATTGTACATTTAATCAACTTCATACCTACTTCTTCTAAACTAAGCATGACGATCAAAGAGCAAAGCTCTTCCTACCCAAACGGCACAACTCTACCTTCCCCAGTCACTTTTTGCTGATTTTCTCTCACCATTATAGGATCTCTAATAGAACTTGGGATGATTTCACTATTACCTAAATATATATGTTTATAGGCGTAATCTCATATAGACAGACACATGTCTTCTGCCATTAGCTCTATTTTGTTTTTTCTTTGCCTCTGTAGTTCCTCTAATCTTTAAACAAAGGCTTGAACAGCTTAAATGCAGTGAAAACAACCCAGATGTTCATCAGCAGATAAACGAATAAACAAAACATGGTATAAACATGTGATGGAACATTATTCAGCCTTAAAAAGAAAGGAAATTCTGACACTTGCTACAACAAGGATGAACCTTGGGAATATTACGCTAAATGGAATAAGCCCGTCACAAAGGACAAATACCATATGATTCCACTTATATGAGGTAGTGAGAGTAGTCAAATGCATAGACACACAACGTAGAATGGTGGTTGCCAGGCCTGGAAGAAAAGGAGAGTTACCTAATGGCTACAAAGTCTCAGTTTTACAGGATGAAAAGAGTTTTAGGGATGTATGATGGTGACAGTTGCACAACAGTGAATGTATTTAATGCCACTGAACTGTGCACTTAAAAATGGTAAATTTTATGTTTTGTATATTTTACCACAATAAAAAAATGGGAAAAATAAAGCAGCTTCAGTGCATCATAAATGAGTAAATCCAGGCACATACCCAGAAATAAAATCAGGTGCACATGATTCTTTAGTCAGTGGTTCTCAACCTTCCTAATGCCTCGACCCTTTAATACAGTTCCTTACGTTGTGGTGACCCCCAATTTCATTGTTACAAATTGAACATAATTAAAGCATAGTGATTAATCACGAAAACAATATGTAATTATATATGTGTTTTCCGATGGTTGTAGGTAACCCCTGTGAAAGGGTCGTTCGACCCCCAAAGGGGTCGCGACCCACAGGCTGAGAACCGCTGCTTTAGAGTCTTAGACACCTGCCGCACAACAGTGGACATCCTATACATTTGTGGGGCTTGTTGAATTGCGTTGGATTTCTGCATATCGACTTTTCAAGTGATTTCAATGAATTGTTCTCAAGGCTGAGTTTCCTGGACAAACTTTGAAGGAGATCTAAGGAAGATGATGGAAATAGCTTTCAATAAATACTAAGTTCCAAATATTATGTTAGAGAAAAAGGGAGAATTATAGGAGCTATATTTTCAAAAGGCAAGTCTACTTCAGCTGAATTCTGTTCTCAGGCTTCGACATGACTGCGATTTCTTGTAAATGACAGTCTTTCCACTAGCAGGGAGCTTGGGCAATCATCTGGGCCAGCCCATACCTTCAGGCAGTGAGATATCATTCCATTTTTGAGGCATTCCTGGTGCCCACGGAGGTAGAGAAAATGGTCTCAGGTCATAAATCAGTGGAGAAGGGGCTTCCAGGACTCAGGGCTTCTGTCTCCCAAGACCTGTGCTTATTTCTGTATGTCATGCTCTGTTTTGGGGAACTTCTCTGGGTCTCCATTTCCCTACCAAATTCTAGAGTCAAAATGCTAACCGTGGTAATTACTGTGGAAAAATTCTTTGAGTGACCCAGGCTGTTGCTTATCTGGGAAAAGGTAGGTGGTTCAAAAGCTTTTGCAGAGTTGATGTGGTAGTTATCTGGAATCCAGCCCTGGCTTCGGAGTCTGAAGGCAGGAATCAGCACATGTGATCTTCGATGCATTGGTTAACCTCTCTGAATGTCAGATTCCTCATCTGTTTGAAAACATGCCCGGTTCACAGCGCTTTCGTGAGAGTCAAGTGAGATTGTTTGTGACTGTGTCTTGTAGGAGGTAAAGAAAATGGTTTTCAAAGTGTCGTCCAGAGAGTTTTGGGGGGTCCCCTAGACCTTTTCAGGAGGTTTATCAGATCAAAGCAATTTTCATAATATGAAGATATTATTTTCCTTTCTTCACTGTGAATCACAGTGTGCCGTGGCGTTCCCAGAGCTTATATAATAAGCTCGAACATAACAGATCGAATGCAGAAGCATGAATAAGATTTCCAACCGTCTTCTATTAGGTTAGATATTAAAGAGATTTGCAAAAATGGTAAACAATTAGACTTTTCTCATTAATTTCTGTTTTGATACAGTTATTTTCAGAAACTTATTTAAGTTAAAGTGTAATGGTATTATTAATAAGGCTATTATTAATAATCCTATTATTAATAATACTATTATTTTAGGTTGATAGTTTAAAAAATGTCAGTTCTAATTTTTAATATGGTAAATATTGACAAACCACATAAACAAAAGCTCTTTGAGATGCTCATTATTTCCTAAGAGTGTAAAAACTCATCCTGAGACTCAACAGTTTGAGAACTGCTGCTATAAAGTATGTACAAATAGTAGATAGTTTTTACTTTATATCATTGACCTTTAAAAAAAAGTATCACATGATAAAAAGGATGCATGCTTCTTATGAAAAATTTAGGAAATTATAGATAAATATAAAGAAGGAAATGAACATTATCAATGATCCCATAATGCAAAGAACAACTGTTACCATTTTTCTCAGTATTACTTACAATTTAATATTTACAATATTTTTAATTTTGTAAAAGTATCTTGATTTTGCCCGGCTTCAGAGTTTAAATTGGGGAGACTTGAAGCATTTTAGGCTGTTACTGGCTGGCCCTTGGACCCACCTTCAGGATCTCAGCCCAGGCCCAGTTACCAATGGTTGTGTCTTTTGCAGGGATGTCTCGTGTGCGCTCATCCCTGAGTCTTCTCAATCCCCACAGATGTCACTTCCTCCCCTGCCCTCTTTGTTGACTGGCAGCTGCTAAGGTCTCCACAGCCTCCTGCAGAGGAGGCCTCAGTTGCCCTGGTCACCCATTTCCAAATGGGCTCTGCTAGATGCCTCCACCTTTGCGGGTGGCCTCCACCTTTCCCGAGTGGCCTCCTTCCTCAAATAGTTGCTTGTCCTATGGGCTCGCTAATGTGCAGTTTTACGGAAAGGACCTCTCTCTTTTCTACTCATCCTCCTCCCCACCGCTCACCTCCCTGATTCCTGCCATCTTTCTAGTCCTGAGCCATGAGCCCCTGAAGCGGGAAAATGGGCAGCTTCCACGCTGAGAGCCAGATATCACCAGGAACAGTCTCCCCATGACCACCCAGGGTCAGCGCTTCAGACTTGGTGCTTATAAAAATAATCATAAAAATTTGTTTTTTTTTTTATGAAAAAAAAAAAATGTGGTTCCTCACTCTCTGGAAATGGTGGGGTCATATTCCTGCTTTCTTTGACCTGTAGTTCTTAAATTTTGAAAAGTTGGTATTGATTTACTAATTTCCAACATTGAACAGAATAGTCTTCCTGATTCTGACTTTACTCACATTGTTATCAACCTGCAGAACATCCATTTGTTGGCTTTCAGCACAAAAGGAATAGCAACATATTTATAAGAAATGGGAAGTAATCCACCTCTCAACGTGAGAGTCTGTTTTTTCCTTTGTTAGGAGATTGACACGTGGGTTCATGGTTATGACTTTGATACTATAGACACCTATGTTAGTCATAGTTTCCATTGCTAAGACAGATTTCAAGCCTCATGGTTAAATATTTCTAAATCACACCCAGTATTTCTTAAAGAGCCCCACCATGTCCCAGGGCTTTCCCACCTGAACCACCAACTAACTAGGGATCTCAGATGGTTGTGGGGGTTTGAGGTTATGGCTGACTTTGTGACTCAGGTGAGTCGTTGGCATTCAGGGCCTGGGAACGCGGTGCTTCGGACAGTCCTACACCAAGAAGACATGTTCTTCCTAAAATGCCTAAAGCAGCACCACTGATGAAAGAAACCAGAACGATTTTAGTAGGCAGGCCCCAGAGTGACAGGGGACGTAAGAGCAGAGATATTGAGAAATCCAAGCCTCCGTGGTTGAGGTCAGACACCAAGCAACAGGGCCTCTAGCCACCTGGCTGTGGGCAGGATTCCTGTCATCAGGGAGGAGGCAGAGACTGGAAAAATGACATGGGGCTCGGAGTTCACAGGACCCGAGAAAAAGGCTCCAGATACAGAACAGCATGGGGGCAGTTCCTGCAGGACCGAGGCCGACAGCCTCCCTTCTGGGTCCTACCCCAGCTCTGCCGCCTCAATGCTGTGCAGTATCATTTCTCTGAGCCTCGATGTCCACCTCTGTAAAGGGCATCATTAACCTCATAGGGATGCTGTCAGGACCAGTGTTTATCAGGGCACCTGGCACATGATAAGTGTTCCGATGAGGAAGGCTGCTGTGGTAATTGTTGTTATTAACAATTAGAGGGATCTAACTTGGAGAACATGGGTAGGACGTTGGGACCGTAGCCTTAAGAAGGCAGCGGTGCTGTTATCAGTTGGAATATCTGCTCGGTCTCATCACAGCGCAGAGCGTGCAGCCAGAGACCTCAGTTCCCTCCTGCGGCAGAGGAGGGCTTGTTCTTGGGACCAGGATGGGTCGGATGTGGCAGCTGGGACTCCAGCAGGTCCTTCTGTGAGGAGAAGGAACGTGGAGGATAACAAACATTGCCAGGAGGACCAGCAGCTTAGCTGGGGAACCAGGCCTAACACTTAGGACCAGTTAAAAAAGCAGTTGCATATACAGTCTAAATACAGTTATGCAAAGTAATACCTCTGCTTGGTGGTATATTAGAGAATAACAAAAATATGAAAGGACATAACCAAAATGTTAATGTGGAAATCTCTGGGAGATGAGGCCATGACATTTTTTTAAAACAGATCATAAATTTTTAATTAGGAAAAAAAAGTTAGTTCTAACTGATATAAGGCAGCATCTATTTCGGAGTGAAGAGTGCTGGAACCACACAGAAGTGAGAAATCCTGTTATAGAATCGCGAGGGAAGGTCTCAGGAGGTGCTGGCATGGGGGGAGTTCCTGAAGGATGGGTAGGGCCTAGTACATGGAGGGAAGAAGACATTCTAAGGAGAAGTCCCAAACACGTGGGCAGTCATGACACGTGTACCAGTGGCTCTGCACATCCACTCTTTGTCCTGCTTTGCGATTCTGGAGCTGGACACGGTCGACATTCCTCCTCTGCCAGCTGGCACAGCTTTAGGCCTGGTCCTGCTCAGATATGTTCGGGGGATGGAGAAAGAACATCCCGGTCAAGGAAGGGACTGCAAAGAGCAGACCCAGATTAGCCAGCGAAAGCCTCGGCAAATCAGGTGGGGTCTTAGACTCCAGGGAAACATGCTTCACTGCGTGTTCTACTAACAAGCACATTTCATCTGCAAAATGGCTCGTTTTTCCTCAGTAGAACACTTTGAACTCATTTCTACCTTAATTGGCAAATCTCCTTTAACCAATGGCACTTAGAAACTAGAGCGGTATGTCTCATAGGGGAAGAAATGCAGTTTGCACAAACATGTTTGACGATCTATTGTTTACATACTACCCTTTAATCAAAGTGAAGTGAGAATTTTCTTGTGGGGGGCAGGAAAGAGTGAGATGGCTCAAGGTAAAGTTCATTTATGGACTGAACGATGGGTGGAAAATCTTCTCGGCATTGCCAAAGGTCGCTCCGGGTCTGCCCGACAACCTGCAAAGCCTCCCAAGCATTTTGCCTTCTGGCCTGCTCATTCCTTCCTTCGCAGCCTGCCTCTGACGGCTTGCCCCTTCCTGGCAGGTACTGACTTCTCGTGATGCTGTGCACGCCACACTTTTCATACCTCTCCACCTTTTCCCATGACATTGCTACAACCCGGAGCAGCCTTTTCCATTTCTCGATGCCTCGACAAAGATCTGTTTGTCTTTTAAAGGGCTGATCAGGCATCATTTTTATAAAACAAGTTTCCCCCGATTCTCTTCTCTCCAGATTAATAATTTCTCCTCCTACACTCCTTCTAGGCTGCCTCTATTCTGTGCATCAAGTTACCTGGGTGCTCATTTCGTGTCTTTTTTTCATCTTTTCCCCTAGACTGAACTTTTTTATTAAAAAATTTTTTTTTCAATTATCGTTTACATTCAATATTATATTATTATTTCAGGTGTACAGCACAGTGATTAAATGGTCATACTTTACAAAGTGTTCCCCTGACACTTCCAGCGCCCACCTGGCAGACTGAGCTTCTTAACCAGCTGTCATTCTCCCTGTACCTCCAGCGCCTAGCAGACTGCCTGGAACATAGCAGATGAACGCAACTGATTTTGGGCTGTTGCCCAGACTGCTGAGGACATGTCTAGAAAGGAGAATTATGTTATTTTGGGAGATTGGAACACTCGGGATTATTGAGGCATCAGTGTTAGTGGTTCGGTTAACATTTTGGTGTTTCTGGTTTAGGAGCTGTTGGCTACCCAAATCTATTCCAATAAATTCCCTCAGTGCAATGTCTGTTCTCTCTCTCTCTCTCTCACACACACACACACACACACACACACACACACAGACAGGGTTCAATGGTGGGAGAATTAGAATTTACTGTCAATTCTGCCTGGAGCCCAACCTATGACATTACTAGAGGAAAACATCTGTGCTTCCTCTAGGGGTTCTCATATGCATTTTCGTTACAGGGCCCTCTTACTATGAAGGAGGGGAAAGTTCAGAGGCACATCATAAAATATTCATCACATTGCTGGCATTCTGCAGAGAATTGAGCTGGTTAAGTGGCTCCCTGCTCGCTCTTACCTACCCTGAGCTGGGAGCATCTAGATTTTGATTGGACTATTGCCAGAGCTCATTAGCATAGTGTACCTTGACCTGGGTTAGGGAACAGCGGCTTCTGCCTAGAAAATGACCAGAGCCTGCTGGGACCTGAACCAGGGATGAGATTTTTATAATACAGTATTGTCTGCATCTCCATAAGAAGTCAAAAGGTAAGGAAGCCAGAAATCCCAAGAAAATGCAAACATAAGGGATGCGGTAATGGCCATTTTTCTAGTTGTTTTTTTGGTAGAAATGATGAAAATTGAATACACTTTGGCCCGAGTTGCTTTAAAAAGAGAAAGTCTTGACAAACTTAGACTTTTTTAATCCTGGAGAAAAGCTCAGTTTGTTTATGTCTTAAGGGCGGCAAACAGTCTTCTTCTTTTCTATGATTTGCTCCTATCCTTCAGTGAAATATTAAATGAATGTTCATTTATTTGGCAAAAATTTATATCAGAAAAAAATTAAAAAACAACCTAGTTATTCTATAGCAAGATATTTGATTCCCCGCTCCTTAATTTAAAAACAAAAGACGTGTGTCTACTTTAATCAGGCTTAAAACAGTGTTTTTCATTTCGGGAAATGTGAATCTTGTTATTCATTTGTTTTGTTTTTTAGAAAAAAAGTTCAATCTATCCCAATTAGCGATAACAAATTTTAGACCACTTGAATCACTGTTGTTAACATTCAAAGAGGTAAGTACATAAATCTGCCACTATCACATTTTCACTTGGTATTTGTGTCTAATATACTTGTTACTAAAGTCTTCTAAATGAAAGTCAATCTGTGGCATCATTTCTTAATTAACTCAGTGTTTATTTTCCAAACGTAGAATTTGATTTGAAACTCACGGGGATTTCATTTTGCATGCCAGCGTTTGACATGGGAAGTGGGGACTTCATGCTCTGAGTCTGTGAACACTAAGTGGGTAGACAGGGTCGGGAGGTCTCTTCGATTCCGTTTAGCTTGTTATTTAATGGCCAGACTTCATTTATATGTTCAGGTCAACAGTTTTCTCTATCCATACACTTGGATACTTGTCCGTGATTGACAAGTGTTAGGGTTATATAAAGTCACATAACTAAGGGACAAAGCTTATGGGACCATTAATCAGCTTGTGGTTTGAGTTTGCTGTTGAAGAGTTCTACATAACACCATCATGTCCCTTGTTTTTACAAGAACACCAGCAAGTGATAATGATATAGATCTATGGTTGGGGCTTTGTGCACGCAGAGGGCTGACCTAAGTTGTACTCAGAGTTCCGACTACGTGCGGTATTGGCACCCCTAACCTCACATTGTTCAAGGTTCAACTGTACATGCAAACGCGTTTCACTTCTTATTCTACTAACAAGCACATTTCACCTGCAAAGTGATTCGTTTTTCCTCAGTAGAACACTTCGAACTAACGTTTTTTTTCTTAATTTGTAAATCTCCTTTAACGGATTATTATTAGAAACTAGAGCAGTATTCTTCATGGGAAAGAAATGCAGTTTGCACCAAAAATTTTTGAATATCCATTGCTTACATAAAACAATTTTTTAAAAAAATATATTTTTATTGATATTTTACAGAGAGGAAGGGAGAGGGATAGAGAGTTAGAAACATCGATGAGAGAGAAACATCGATCAGCTGCCTCCTGCACATCTCCCACTGGGGATATGCCCACAACCCAGGCACATGCCCTTGACCGGAATCAAACCTGGGACCTCTCAGTCCGCAGGCCGACGCTCTATCCACCGAGCCAAACGGGTTTCGGCCACATAAAACAATTTAATCAAAGGAAGGTGAGACAGAATTTTCTTGTGGGCAACAGGAAAGAGTGAGATGGCTGAAGATGAAGTCACAAAGTCCTGAAGACTGCTTCAAGTGAAATGATAAGAAACATGATGTTAGAGCAGTTCTCATACAATCCCCCCGGGGCAATGTCTCTAGACATTTTTTTGTTGTCACAACAAAGAAGGGTGGTTTGCTACTAGCACCTAATGGGCAGAGCCTAAGCATGCTGCCAAACAGCCTACAGTGCACGAGATAAGCCCGCACAACAAAGAATGATCAGGTCCAAAATGTCAGCAACACCAAGGTTTTAGAGGAATCGCATACGAGCATGTCATTTGATCATATTTGAAGATATAAAGTGCACACTGGATTTATCGAGGAGACCAACATTAACCTCTGTAGCAATTTAGCTTTAAAAAATACTATAGAGACACGACTGGTCATGATGTTCCCCTCCTAGAATTTCATCCACATATGAGCTAATTTGTGAAGGCATTTCCGTGGAGACAGCTCCAAGCCAGCTCTCCCCCTCAAACACGGGCATACATTTGGAGGAAAAGACCCTAACCATTGGCTACAGGTGACAGCCATTCCTGCTAGAACCTTCGCAAGCTGGGACTAGCAAGGACCGAGGGGTTAGTGCATGATCACCACACTCTGATTCCCACTGGCCAAGCTTTCTTTCAGCAAGATCTCTTAACGGCTTCTATCTTTCATTTCTAGCTGTACGTTGGTGATTGCAAAAATGTCAATAAAACAGGTTTTTCAGTTAGACAAGCACTGATTTGTATCTCTTTAATGGTCAGTATTATTATCATTTATTTTTTTAGCATCAGAAAATAGTCTCTTGGTCTAAGCTGCTTGAGTGGACTGATCCAACTATAATTACGAGCAAAATCCTGAAGCACTGCTAAAGGGAGCTAAATACACAGACATTGGTGGCTGACCTGACTTTACCATGGAACCCGAGGATTTGGATTCTGAGGACAAAGAGATATTAAGCTGGGATATCAATGATGTAAAACTGCCGCAGGTATGTACTGGCTGTAAGAATCTGCCTTCAATACAGGGCGGGGTGGGGCAAAAGTAGGATTACAGTTGCTTGTATGGAAAATTATTCAGTAATTAATAAGTAGTAATACAAGAATAAAGTCTGTGTTTCATGTCCTCACAACTGCAAACCTACTTTTGCCGCACCCGGCATTTGGCTATGAGGCCTTGACTATTAGCTTGCTAAGACTTGGAAGGAAATCGGTGGAGGTTCCTACTGGGTAAGCTCCTGTCCTCCGGAGCTTCAGCTGGACACCTGGGTCAGGAATTTTAAAACATATTTTATTGTTTTTTGTTTTTGTTTTTACAGAGAGGAAGGGAAAGGGATAGAGAGTTAGAAACATCGATGAGAGAGATCGATCAGCTGCCTCCTGCACGCCCTCCACTGGGGATGTGCCGGCAACCAAGGTACATGCCCTTGACCGGAATTGAACCTGGGACCCTTCAGTCCGCAGGGCGACGCTCTATCCACTGAGCCAAACCGGTCAGGGCTGGGTCAGGAATTTTAAAAGGAGATGCCCAAACCTATGATTTGAGTGGGTCTTTACTTACCAATCCCCCAACCCACTATTTTCTACCCCGCCCCCCTCTTATAGACTGAAGCAAAGAAAATGCTACTTCCCTTCTCATTCAATAGTGGCTCAGGTTGCACCCTCCCTGGCTACCTAGAGGCATAAAATCCATGACAAGGTATTTGCCCATAAGAAGACTCTTCATAAAGCACACGTCCCCCCACAGCCTCATTTGCTATAGTGATGGTTTGAAACAAAATCTGTAACTGGAATGTCCAAATGGGAGTGCCCGTGTGGGGGACAGCACGCTCTTCCAGGACTTTTGTAAATAATACACACACGGGGCCGCTTTCCAGCCTTAGAATGACTTTGATTGTATGTTTCCTCGGCCTTCATCTTAACTCTTAATTTGGTGGAAAGCATTGATTAAAACAGGCTCCCCGACCTCCCTCTCTGCTAGTTGAAGGGTGCTTCACTGCGAGTCATTTGGAAAGGTGACTAGGAAAGCTAAGACGGAGACCAGCACTGCCAAGTACTGAAAAGGTCGAGCTGATCTACCTGATTCTTGGGGAACAAGAAACTTGAATTATCCAAGCAGCGGAGAGGGAAGGGAGATTCCACAGTCCTGATTCATAGCCATTCCAGATTTTCACTCTAGTGAAGACTTCCAGATCTTTTCACATTTTACACTAATTTTCTTTTGCTTCTCTTTATGTTTAAATATTTTTTAAAGATTTCTTTTGTTTCTCTTTAAATTCCTCCCTACATTCTCTCTTGGTAGATCTTGGAAAAGTGGAGGATAGGAAGTGTGCCCTACTTTTCATTCATTTAAGAATGATTAAATAAACCACAGCTAAGTCATAATATCTATTTTAGGGATTTGTCTTTGTAGTAGTCACCATTGGTTTACGATTATTGCAGCCACAGCTGTGTTAGGGGAAACTTTAAGGTACATTTTAATTACTCCTGGCTCAAGGACCTGCATTTCAGCCTATTCCTAATTTCATGATTGCAACTCCCCAATGTAAGCCAGGCATCCTCCAAATCAAGAGCTGAAGTACGCAGGACCATAGATGACTCTGCAGTGTCACATCCCAGAGCAGGAGTTTTTGCGGGGTCTGAGAATCCCTGAAATGACAGGGCGCACTGCATACTGACATCCATTGTTTTCTGGAAAAGGATCCATATCACCCATCTGATCAGACAAAAGAAAGAACTACCTCCCTGGAGGGAGTCTCAGGGCTCATTAAAGTACATGTCCCAACACGAATTCTCAGCATAAAAGCATTCTCAGCTACCCAAGACATTGAACTGAAAAATTTACCGCAAAAATACACATTCAATTTTGGAAATGTACCATTTACAGTTCATAGAAAAAGTTTGATTTCTCATGGAAATAACTTCAATTTGTTAAACACGCCACAGAAAGAATTAAGAGTAGAAAGGTCCCTTAACGCTTTCTAAGCAGAGACAACAGCATCCCCAGCTGGGTGTTTGCTGGCTCTGGAACTGAATCAAGAACCAGGTGAGATGAAAATAAAAGGCCTTGCAAGGATTTCCAAGCATACCGGGTTTTATGTTTTGTGAGCAAATCTGGAGGCTGAATGGTGACTGTGAGACGCAGGAGACAAAGCCCTGGCATTGAATTCCAGTTCTGCTCTTTTTATTTGTAGAGCCTTGGGGCGTTGTTTACCTTTTCCCAGACTCCCTTTCTTCTGAAAAGGAGGTGGTTGCACTAAATGGTCTCTTATGTACCCTTTTAGTTCTAATAGTCTAGATGGCATGACCTGAGATTTGGGAGGTGGCCTGCATTTGGAAGGTAGACCTGCCGGCCCAGGCCTACCATGATGCCTGGTACATATTAAACAACAAATGACAAACATGGAATTTACTAATGGACAACTTCATTGTTTTCAATCTGTGTGACTCTAAACAAGTCGATTTCCTGAAGTCTTAGTTACCTCCTGGGTAAAATAAAAACAGCAATTCCTATATACCCTGCTTAAAGCTCTAAGCTGTTCAGAGCAGTGTTTCCCAAAATGTGTTCAGTAGAGTATAAGTTACAAGGGATTTGTTGTTGTTAATCCCCACCCAAGGATATTTTTCCATTGATTTTTAGAGAATGGAAAGGACGGGGGTTGGGGGGTGGGGGAGAGAAAGAGAGAGAAAGAAACATCAGTGTGAGAGAGACGCATCAATTAATTGCCTTCCTGCACTTCTGACCGAGGCACATGCCCTTGACCGGAATCGAACCTGGGACCCTTCAGTCCACAGGCCAACGTTCTATCCACTGAGCCAAACCAGCCAGAGCAAGTTGCAAGGAATTTTAATGGGTGTTGTGAAGAAAGAAAAAGAGAAATACTAGGTTCAGCGAAGTTGAAGATTTCTTTACAGCAGGCTCGGAGCCTTTCTAACCGCCCTGTGCATGGGTGGCTCTCACAGGAGGAAGCCCTGTTAGGCAGTGTTGCCCTCACCTATGTTTTTAAAATATATTTTTATTGATTTCAAAGAGGGAGAGAGAAAGAGAAACATCAATGATGAGAGGGAATCATTGGCTGCCTTTGCACGCCCCCTTCTGGGGATTGGGCCCACAATCCGAGCATGTGCACTTGACCAGAATCAAACCCGGGACCCTTCAGTCCACAGGCCAATGCTCTATCCACTGCGCCAAATGGCTAGGGCACACCTTCACCTATTTTTGACCATGGAGCCCCTTTTTCATGGAGTTTCTCATGTGGTTACTCTTCCTCAGACCACCTGTTTAGAAGTTTTTTTAAAAAAGTTATTTAAAGGATCAAATGCAATGGTTTGTTATTATTATTAATTTCCCCACTTTCATTCTCTGTACCACCCATACAAAGAATTTCTGCTTTGTTTTTCATGATACTATATTCTTACCAGAGTTGTACTTCTGCAACCCATGGGCAAATTCCTGCAACTTGTAAAACAAATTCCTTTTCTGTTAATCCACTCACGTGCTTCAACTTTCACGGTGGTCACCTGAGTGAATCCTGACTGTATCAGGTCCTGGAAACTCTGTATCACTTTACGTGTCTCAGATATATTGAGATTTATGGATTTATGGGCTCACTTTTTTAAAAATATTTTTTATTGATTTTTTAATTTATTTTTTATTTTTTTTACAGAGAGGAAGGGAGAGGGATAGACAGTTAGAAACATCGATGAGAGAGAAACATCGATCAGCTGCCTCCTGCACACCCCCCACTGGGGACGTGCCCGCAACCAAGGTACATGCCCATGACCGGAATTGAACCTGGGACCCTTCAGTCCGCAGGCCAATGCTCTATCCACCAAGCCAAACCAGTTAGGGCTGTGGACTCACTTTTGACAACTGTTACCAGGACATCAGGCATTTTTTGAGTGACTATAATGTGCCAGACACTATAGCAGGCTCAGGGCCACAGGGATCATCTAGCTGAACTAAGGGAACAAGATTAGTGCCCAAATAGAGAATCAAAGCCATGTCGAAAAATGCTTGCAGTGCTTGAAGGAGAAAGTATGTAATTCAGCAGGACTTGGGCATGGAAAGCAAGGTAGGGCACCTGGCAAAGGGCTTTCTCCAGAGAAGGGCATTGTAAAACGAGGGTGGATTAGGGCAAGTGAAGAAAGCAATCAAGACAAGAAAGGCATGAATGCATAGAAGAGACTTGTCGACAGATCTCAGAGGGGAAAGGGGTGATAGGGACAGGAAGAAACTAACCAAGTCTTCATTTGAGGGAGCTTATGCATGGTGCCCAGCAAGGAGATTTGGGAGGCTGGGGACTGGAGAGGTGGTTTGGAGCAGGCTATGGAAGAGGACTGTGTTATTTTATAGGCAGTGGGAAGCATCGCCATCAGGTTTGGATTTAGAAAGACTACTTGCCCTCAATATATCATCCCTCCCCAGTTTGTTTCTTCCTTCTTTCAGCTGCATATGTTCTTAACAAACCTTCATTTCACTTGTGTCTGGTCACTCCTCTAACTTGTGATTATTTTGATACCATCTCCCTTTAACCTAGTCCGCAGGGAGCCAGCCCAGAAGGGCAGGCACTTAAATTACTCAAAACCATCATTGGTAAAAGTCTGTTTTTCCAGGCTAATCTAATACACCAGTTTTGCATTTTGAAGGTTCAAAAAAGAATTGCTGTAGGCTTTCCTTGGTGCAAGCAGCAAATGTCCGGTGCTGGTTTAGTTTTACTTCGTTAAAACATGTTCATCACATGGTACCTGAGAATGTCAAACTCTCATTAGTACGGATTGTAATACTTGAGAGCCTTGAATCCCTAAGAAATCCCCCTGCCCCCCCGCCGCTTTTTTTTTCGGGTCAAAAATTGAGAAGAGAATCAGTTCCCTTTTCTCCTAAATAGTACCCAATTCAGCAGGAAGATGAGAGTAGCTACTCCGTTCTTAGCACCAGCCAGTTTCTCTAAGCAAAAGTACAGGGTGTTCCAGCAATACCACAGCAGACAAATACCTGGAATCATTTTGTTCCTAAGCATGAGCAGTTTTCAGATTAAACCCATGGCCAAAGCCACACTGAGTCATTAACTCACAAAATTCCAAGGCCGAAGTACATATTTTATAGACAGAAAACAATGAGGACATACATAGGTTAAGTAGAAATGCAGACCAACCTAAAAGCTGGTGAGCCAACTACAAAGAGGCCGCATCTCCGATTAGTTAATTCCTGGATCATGATTTTAGCCAGCAAAGTTTCTTTGGCTTTTGTAGGGGATGAGTGAAAACTTATTAGCCAAGGTGAATGTCAGAGCTCTTTCTGTGAATTCATGTGACTAAATGTGATCAGAAGGAGCCAGCTGTAGCAATCTTTGTGTCTTGGTGCTGGGGAGGGAGTTAACAGGTCCCAGATTCTGGGTTTCTAGTCAATTATTATCTGGCTGCATGATCAGGTCACATTGACGCAGATACCCCATGACTTTGTCCTCTTTGTCCAGTTTTCTTGGTATCCGGAAACTCCCTGGGGCAGCGCAACTTATGTGGGCTTTCATGTTCATTGGCTCCCCTGTGATTGGGGCCAGAATTCTGCTGCCCTGTGTTTCCGGTGATGGGCTTGGGCCCATTACTGCACCAGAGTAGCAGAGCTCTCTCTGAGCACCTGTCAGGGATCCCTTGCTTAGTGGGGTGGAGTGGGGAAGGGAAGGGAGAAGTAGGTGACAGAGTTTGAAAGCTGGGCCAGGCTGGATCACCTTAGTCTGAGTAAGTTAGGTGCTTTTTGTCTGAGTCTTGACCCCTTACCAAAGGAAGGAAATGGCAGGTTTAATCTAAGCAGGAATTCCTGACTCAAATGCATTTTGTTGAATAGAATTTATCTTTTTGAGAACCCTTGGAGTTTGTTTTCATTTGACTCAGAAGAGATAAATTCTTGAAAAGTTGTCTGTAAATCAAAATGCTGGTGAAATTGTTTTTCCATAAGTGACACCTAATTTTCCCCTCTAACTCATTTGCTTTAAGATGTATCTGTTTGCTATTCCTGTTTTACTTGGAAACATTTATTTATAAGGAACTAATAAGCTGTTATAATGAAAGAAAACCTGGTAGATAATTGCTTTATCTGAGATTAGACTATATTCCAAATGAAAATCAGTTTTAATATAATAACCTAATCAGGTAGATATTTTTGATGCCTCATTTCGGAATGTTGATTTTAATTTGTTGTTTTATATAATAGTATATTCTTAATTCTTAAGGTACTCTGTTAAAACTTCAGTAGTTAGCCGAAACCGGTTTGGCTCAGTGGATAGAGTGTCGGCCTGCAGACTGAAGGGTCCCAGGTTCGATTCCGGTCAAGGGCATGTACCTGGGTTGCGGGCACATCCTCAGTGGGAGATGTGCAGGAGGCAGCTGATCGATGTTTCTCTCTCATCGATGTTTCTAACTCTCTCTCTCTCTCTCCCTTTCTTCTCTCTCTCTCTCTCCCTTTCTCTCTGTAAAAAGTCAATAAAATATATTAAAAAAAAAAAAACTTCAGTAGTTAAATAAATTAGAATGAGGAGATGATGAAGGGTGATCTATGATTATATAGAGTTTCAAGGATTTTGAGAGTTAGAGGATTAAGTCTTTTAGTAAAAAATTACACAGAGAAATCATAAAAACATTCATGAAGCCCCCAATATATTACCAATGAGATTATAAAATATAAATTAGTTAGATTTACATGTTGGAAACTTTAAGAATATTCTCCTTAAATTATAAACTTCTTAACCAAGAGGAAAAACAAAGAGTTACTCATGAAAAGTTAGAAATTAAAATAAACAAAAGATCTAAAAAAAAGAAGAAAATATTTTGCAGGAATTTGCTAAACACAATTAAGAAATGATTATTCTTTCTTTTTACATTTTACCTCTCCTGTGCCTTAAATTTAAAAGGCTTTCAAAAGTCGCTATCATTCATTTGACACCTGGATTCCTTTGCATTGTTGTGATCTGGCTTTCCCTTAATTTCAATGTCAAAGGAGCTTAGAAGATTCCACAAAGCATTCAGGTAAAAAAACTGGGCATAAATAAATAGCCAAGAGAATAGCTTGAGTCCTTTTACTCCTAGTTATTTCCTCAAGTCCATATGTTGTCAAAATTGTTGCATTATTAGTGATACTGGAAACCTAGGGTGCCAGTGGAGGGACTGTGGGGGTAAAAAAGCTGAAAAGACAGTAGAATATAGATCGTATCGTGATCCCTAACACAAATCTCAAGAATATTAAAATAATAAAAAAAACACAGAGTATATTCTCCAATTAGAAAATAGCAAAAGACAACAGAAAAATCTTCCAACACATGGAAACTAAACCATATGTTTCTAAATAATCCATGGGTCATAGAGGAAGCCTCGTGAGAGATCAAAATATACACTAAACTGAGAGAAAATGGGAAAGAGAGAGACAGACAGGGTGGGGATCATTTTCTTTCCTCTGAGAACAGGGAGTCTTTAACCAGAACATCTGAGCCGCTCTCATAAATACCTTCCCCTCCTCCTGGCTCATTGGATTTATGCCAGTGACCAGCCTAAAGGGCCACTCAACTTTAAAACATGAAAATCTCAGCTTCTCTAAGTCCCCCTCTCCCCTGTCTCTGCTACCCTGACAACTGTGCTTTGTATTTGCGTAATTGGGATCCACCAGTAGATTTGTACAGTCCAAACTGTTAGACAAAGGTACACATTTTAACCTGCATTTTGATTATTTCAGAAGGTAAAACATGATGCTTTCTGTAGCACTTCTGTGACAGGAAACAAGAGCCTTATTTGGCGCTTAGGCCAGAAGGGAGAGGAGAGAGGTGGGTGGAGAAAGCAGGAGATGATGAGCTGTTTCTCTCCCTCTGGGACATTGAATTTCATCCCGTTCAGAAGTACCCTTCACCCTTCTCTTCAGGGGCAACCTCCCCTTCCCAAACCACAGGAGTTCCTCGAAGGGCCCGCTGTTGTCACTGCCCTGAGAAGGAAGGGGGTGGAACCAGAGTTGCAACAATTAAGCTTTGTTGTGTAGGCGCTTGGACTTGCATTAGGCTTGGCAAGGTTTAAGGCATGCAGTGGCCCCTCCGTGGGCCCTTTCTCCCTGAAAGCTGGGGGCTCCTACAGTCACATTGGCTGGCCGATGTGGCCCCAGGTCTAGTAGATAACAGCCAACGCTGATGTGGAACTTGCTGTGGCCAGTTATAAATGTTTTGCGTATGTCAGATGATTCCATCCTCAGAACATCCCTGTGAAGTAGATGCTCTTGTTACAGAGCAGGAAACAGGCACTGAGAGGGCGAGGAGCTTGTTAAGACTCACACCCAGGTCATCTGCCTCCATTGGCCATGCCCTTAGCCAGGAATTGGCTAACTTCCTGTAAAGGGCCAATTACATAGTATACATTTAGGCTTTTCGGGCCATCCAGTCTCTGCCAGAACTGTTAAACTTTGCCGTGGTGGCATGAAAGTATTCATGGACAACAGTCAAGTGCATGGAACATGGTTGTGTTCCAATAAAACTTTATTTACAAAAGCGGAGAGTGGGTTGGATTTGGCCCATGCGTCGAGTTTGCAGGCCCAAGCTCTTAACCACTAACCTCTCAAGTACATAGAACCTCTCATATTTCCTCAGACCTACCTCAGCTCCCGTGACATTCCATTCAAACAACTCTCATTATATAAAGCTTACAGATCTGCTCGTTACAGTACTGTCTGAAGTGTGCTTTTATCAATGTTCCCGTTTCAGAGAAGAGCAAAGTGAGGCTTCGGAGACAAAACCCCTTGCTCAGAGTTTCCTGTTACACAGTTCTTTGTCATGTTCTAAACTTGAAATCTAACTCAATGAACACCAGTCCCCTGATCACTCCTTCTGGACCTTCTGGAATCTTCTAGTCTTATCTTCCAGACTCTTCTTATACCATGGCGGGTCTCTGGGAGCTGTGGGGATGGACACAGCCTGAGTTTGACTCCTGAGACTCTTTAATAATTCTCATGCTAAGAACCAGCTGGGACTGTCTGATGGGGCTTCTGTGGACTAAAGCGGGGCCTGAGGAATGTACTCCAGGCTGTGCTAAGTATTTTTGTATATTATCATATTTAATTCTCAGAACGACCTTTGAGGTAGACACGTCTTGTTATCCCTATTACACAGATGAGGAAACAGATACACAGAAAGCCAAATACCTTATGCTCACGATGGAGTGTCTTTGTTTAGTTAGAGGTTCAGCACAGGGAATAGTGCCAATCCTGAGCAAGAAGATAGAAGCTTCCGGTCAAAGCAATCTCCTCCTTACTCCTCTCCCTGTTTGAGGCACATGAATATAGGAGTGGAGAAAAGGGAGACCTCTATAAGGGCGGAAACGGCTCTCAGACTCCTCCTGTGCCCGGGCTCTCCAGTCCTCCCACCGCCGATAACTTTGTATTAGCCTTACCAAGCTTAATATGGTAACTGCACGGTGGTATGAGGTATGACCTCACTATCCTGCCACAAGGGTGTTTCCGAATTAATTGTGTCAACACAATAACGTTACTTCATCCTCAAAAATTCTTAGTGAGAAGTGGTCATAACTCTTATCACCAAGGGCTGGAGAAGCCGCCATCGGGTAGAACTCAGAGGGCTGAGTCACAGCTCCTTTTGGTCCAGGGAGCAAAGGTGCAGGAGACACAGCTGCTGCTGCATGGCCTTCTCAGAAATCACCGTCACAGTGGGAGCCAGGTTGGTCTCTGCCAAGGGTCCCTGGCCTAGCTCTTGAGCGCCAGAACCACCTTCCTGTCTATGGACTCCACGGTGATGGACGATCAGGCCTTGTAGCTTAAAATATAATGGTAATCTTTGTGTTTCTGTAAGGATGTGAAAAAGGTAGACTGGTTCCAAGAATGGCCGGATTCCTACGAGAAGTACATCTACAGCTCGGAGGACAGGAGCGCGCAGAGGCACCTGAGCAGCTGGGCCATGCGCAACACCAACAACCACAACTCGCGCATCCTCAAGAAGTCCTGCCTGGGCGTGGTGGTGTGCAGCCGAGACTGCTCTGCCAAGGAGGGCCGCA
Organism: Myotis yumanensis; assembly: GCF_028538775.1. NCBI lineage: Eukaryota > Metazoa > Chordata > Mammalia > Chiroptera > Vespertilionidae > Myotis > Myotis yumanensis. Next base: position 76,290,567 of record NW_027223757.1, read on the forward strand.
AGATCTACCTGAGGCCTGCGATCTGCGACAAGGCCCGGCAGAAGCAGCAGAGTGAGTGGGGCTCGCTGTCGTTGGAGAGGAAGCTGGTGTCCGTTCAAACGCTCCTGCTCAGCTGGGCCACTACCTCCCAGCACATCACAAGGGCTCAACCTTCACACTGGAGGAGACCAAGGCTGTGCCTATGCAGAACATGTTAAGGAGACCCCACCCACCCCCCTTTACCCCCCACAGGGTACTGCCCCACGGGTCTGCCTTGACCAGAGCATCCACCATTAAAACTGCTCCCTTGAGTTTAGGCACCTAACTCAAGGCCTCTGTTAAAAGGCAGATGCCAATTATACCTCAATGAAGCTGAAATTTAAAAAAATGTAAAGAAATGTTTTTAAAATGTCTAATATGTACTGATGTTTTATGTAAAAAAAAAAAAAAAAAAAAAAAAAAAAAAAGGAGATGCCTAACTTATGGGACTAACATTAATTCATCAGTGAGCCCATATAAAGTTTAGGAGAGCGTTGTCTATTAGATTTGCTTCCTGACCTTGTGGGGAAAAGATCCCTATATGATCTCAAGGAGTGCTTTGATCTGGAGTGGGAGCACCGGGGCTAAATTTGCGATTAGACTCAATTCCATGACATTTGGGCTCATGCCATAATCACATGCGGAAATATGTGCTCCTTTTGTTTTTTATCATATTCATCGGATTGTGAAATGCATTCAGCATTCCCTGTGCCTGGTCCATTTCAGACCTCAAGTAACCTCCTGTTATTTCCTTGTAGCTTGTCTTCAAGACTTGCTCTCAAGGCAGGATCTAATATTGGTCATTTACACTTGAGTAAAAATTTAGCAGCTGCGTTCTCTCTCCCCCATGTGGCTTTGCTCCTTGACTCTTAGTTGTAATCGTGAAGTAAAAGAATTTTGTCTTCTTTTCTATAAAGAATTTTAACTTATCAGTAAATACATAGGGAGGGATATTCTGCTCAGGAGACCTCTCCCCTGACCTGTGAAATATCCCGTTCTATAGGCTGCTTCCACTAGCCACGTGTGAGACTGATCTGGGCCGTGTGGTGGCCAGGCTTCCTAGGGCCAGGGGTTGCCCAGTTGATGGAAGTGCATAAAACTGGCCCAGGTGTAGTCTCTGCCATCCTGGCTTCCTGGTTAACACCACCAGGGCTGCCTGGGCTCAGAGGTCAGCTGGCATGGCTCGGTGGCACGGGGTCACCTTCTGCTGCTCTTTTGCAGGGAAACTCTGTCCCAACTGCGATGGGCCCCTGAAGCTCATTCCTTGCCGAGGCCACGGGGGCTTCCCGGTCACCAACTTCTGGAGGCATGAAGGACGCTTCATATTTTTCCAGGTTGGACTTGGGTTATAGTGATAAGATGCCATTTCTCTTTAATTCAAGACATGGTTACAGAGTATGAGGAGGGGTTTCACACAGGAGATGTGCAGGTGAATGAGAGCCGACACCGACCCCGAGGCACACTCTGGGCGAGCAAGTGCCTGTACCCCACCCCTCAGCAGGGGTGCCTGGCTGCCTCTGCCTCGGGCTGCTCCGTAGGGTTAGTAACGTGATCGCACTCAGGCCAGCAGCCCTGCCTTGTACATAGCCTCAAACTCCAGACTGAATACCAGCTCTGACTTCTGAGTTGCTCTGCAAACCTAAACACTGCCCTCCCTAAGCCCCAGTGTTCTGTAAAACCTGGATATTGGGAAGTAAAAGCGGGAGCGGTGGCATACACAGAGGTGAGGAGTGGCCTCTGCCAGTGTCTGCCTGGGTTCGCAGCGGTGGCGTGCTGGTAACCCTGCCCCTCTCACTCCCCCGAAAGGAAAGTGTTCTGATTTTCAGGGTTGGCCCATTCCTGTGCTGTAAGTCTTCCCATCCTGTCTCATTTAAAGCAATCGGCTGTTTTTAACAACCAGCTCATAGAATTCCTGAATCTTTAACAATTAGCTCCCAGCTCACCCACTTACCAGGGAAGTGACCCAGGCACCGCCATCTCTCCATGCCCCAATTTCCCATTCCGCTAACTGGGAATGATAATGATAGCATGTGCCTCACGGGGTTGTGCTGGAGGTTAAATGAGATCGTGTGCAATAGGCATTAGTTGCTATCCCGATGAATAGGACGTTGCCATGTGGGTGAGAGACACCAGGAAAAGGAGGAGCATCGTAAACAAAAACAGGCAGGCAAGAAAGTGCTGGGTGGACTTGGGAGGTACTTAAAGGGTGTATTCAATCTTGTTACAACGCTCAACTGTAGCAACACACGATCATATGACAGGGCACAGGGTAAAATTTTACACACCATGAAGGACCATCTGGTCATTTATTTTACATCCTTGTCTTCTTTAAGTCAAAGGGAGAACACGATCATCCAAAGCCAGAAACCAAAATGGAAGCCGAAGCAAGAAGAACAGTAAAGAAAGTGCAGGTGGCATCTTCCTCCGTCTCCTTGAAGCTGAACAGGGGCCCAGAGGCAAAGGTAACCTTTCCCCATGTGTGTTCAGAACCAGACGGCAACTCGCCACCCCTGTGGTGGGGCAGTAGATTTCAATACCTACAAGTGAGAGCAGAAGTCATATCCCGCCAGGCTCACCTGTAAGCCAGCATCTGCCACACAAACTGAGCCTGAGGGATTCCCCTTAATTTCTACCATCTTTATCGTGTGCTCTCAACATAAATTCTATGTAATTTTAGAATCATCTTCCCTACCACAATGAAAAAGAAACTGGAATTAGTACTTAACTTATATTTTGGCACTTTGTAATTTGGTTCTCAGAGAACCAGAATTAACTGAAATGATCTCCACAAATATTAGCCTCATGCTTTCTGCCCACATGTTCATTCTTCCCTAAAACAGATTACAGTTAACCCTTCCACGATGCAAGGGTTAGGGGCACTGACCCCCCGAGTAGTAATAAATCTGTATATAATTTTTCACTGCCCCCCAAACTTAAGTTGTACCTCAGTATCCACAAAAGATTGGTTCCAGGATACCCTGTGGATACCAAAAACCACAGATGCTCAAATCCCCTACAGAGAATGGTGAAGATCAATGCAGACAGACAGCCTTCTGCATCCACAGACTCCCAACTTTGGATCCAAATAGTATAGGTATTTATTAAGAAAGATCCGCATAAAAGTGGACCAGTGCAGTTCAATGCTCCACATTTCTTTTAAGTGTTATTTGTTTCTTGTTAATCCTCACCAGAGGCTGTTTTTTCCATTGATTTTTAGAGAGTGGAGGGGTGGTAGGGAAGGGGAGAGAAAGAGAGAAACACTGATGTGTCATAGATTGGTTGCCTTCCATACATATCCCAACCAGGGCTGGGGATTGAAACCCCCAACCCAGGTACGTGCCCTTGACTGGGAATTGAACCCACTCCCCTTTGGTGTATGGGCCAATGCTCCAACCACTAAGCAACACTGGCCAGGGATGCTTCAAGTTTTTTTCAGGAGGACTGAAATGGAGTCAGTCCATCCCTGGAAGCTCTAAATGTACTTTAACTATATATATATATATATTTATATATATATATATATATATGACTTGTGTCTCTTATCAGGAAATGTAAGCCCCAGGTCCAAATAACTGGCCCCTCATCCCTTCTCCCCGCCATGAGACAAGTTGAAGGGCATTTCTTCCTACTCACTCTTGCCTGGTGACAGTCTCTCACCCCATCCTCTTATTAGTCAATAGTTTTGCATAGACAAGAGGATTATTTAATCCTCAACCAGATTATTTTCCTAGGATTCACTGGAGGAAAATATACTTTCTCTTTACAAAAATAAATTTACCGCCTGGCCGGTGTAGCTCAGTGGTTGAGTGTTGACCTATGAACCAGGAGGTCACGGTTTGATTCCCTCTCAGGGCACTTGCCTGGGTTGTGGGCTTAATCCCCAGCGTGGGGCGTGCAGGAGGTAGCCAATCAATGCTTCTCTCTCATCATTGGTGTTTCTATCTCTCTCTCCCTTCCTCTCCAAAATCAATAAAAATATATTAAATAACAATAATACATTTACCATTTCATAGTCTAGAAGTCCTATTTATGATTCAACAAAATAAGTTCAGAGAAAAATCTCTTGAGGAAAAAAATACAACAACCCTAGTCCCTTGGACGTCACACAGCACTGAAAAATAGAAAAGTCAAGGAGGGAAGCAAAAGAGAGGGGGACCCCCGCTGAGAGTTGTACTGAGTATAAGACAAATCTGTGATGCTGTAATTTTTTTTTTAAATATATTTTTATTGATTTTTTTTTTTTTACAGACAGGAAGGGAGAGAGATAGAGAGTTAGAAACATCGATGAGAGAGAAGTATCGATCAGCTGCCTCCTGCACATCTCCTACTGGGGATGTGCCCGCAACCCAGATACATGCCCTTGACCGGAATCGAACCTGGGACCTTTCAGTCCGCAGGCTGACGCTCTATCCACTGAGCCAAACCAGTTTCGGCGTGTGATGCTGTAATTTGACTTTTCTTAAGTAGCCCTTAGAAGTTTCTCACAAAAGCATTTAGGATATGAGATTGGCGTCTGAGGGGAAATGTTTACTAGCGGTTCTCAACCTGTGGGTCGCGACCCCTTTGGGGGTTGAACGACCCTTTCACAGGGGTCGCCTAAAACCATCGGAAAACACATATATAATTACATATTGTTTTTGTGATTAATCACTATGCTTTAATGATGTTCAATTTGTAACTATGAAATTGGGGGTCACTACAACATGAGGAACTGTATTAAAGGGTCGCGGCATTAGGAAGGTTGAGAACCACTGGTTTAAACACTCATGTCAGAGTGAAGGGAAATTTGGCACTTACTGGTTAGTAAGATCTAAAATGGAGATGGAATCAGCGTCTCCTCTTTCAGACCTTGAGAGACTGTGGTGATGCTGCTCCGTGCGTCTGCGCTCTGAGCATGCCAGGAATGAGGAAACTCGGACAGAGCACCTATTTGTACAGAGTAACTCATGGGCGCCTGGGGTAGTTGTGTCCATCTGCTCAACTTACTTACACGGGCTTTTCGCTTTCCTTTCCAGTCTGTTCCTGGTGAAGCACCAAATTGGGGAAATTTACCTTTCAACTGGTCTTTCCAGGAAAGCATCCACCTGCCTGGCGGTGACGGTGGACCTTTGACGGCTGGCATCCCCCGTCAGAAGTCACCGAATGAATTCTTATTCAAGAGCTATGGTTTGGGGGGAGCCGCTGATCTGGCAGACCCCACTTCCACCGTGGGCCCCTCTGAGCTCTATGAGAAATGCAAAGTGTCCAACGCGCGGATCTATGGTGCTGGGGACCTGCTTCAGCCTCCTGTCTCTGATTACAGTGATCTGCAAATATGGAATAAAAGCGCTGCTTTGGGGAGAAATCCTCTTAACGACAACGGGTGTCCCAGTTACCCCTTTCCCCAGGCCGGCTGGTCTTATGACTTCTCCCCTCCCCAGAACGCTTTAGATCCCCTTTCTCAGCAGATTCCAGTGGAACCACCTTCAGCCAAAACTGGCTGTCTCCCGTTATGGCCAAGTCCAGGGCCGGATCTCTATGAAGAGAAGGTGCATATGGAGTTTAACAGCTACTACCCTCCCACCACGTGCCATTCGCCTCAGGAAGACCCCTTCCTCTTTAGCTATACCTCTTATCCTCACCATCAGTATTCGCTGCCAGGCAAGAGCAGCAAATGGAATTTTGATGAAGAAATGAGGTACATGGGTCTGGATCACTACAACAACGAAATGCTTCTCAACCTGTCCTTTAAGATGAACCCAATCTGAACCCTTGTGCACGGTTCGTACATATGTGATTTGGTGCAGTCACTATGGAGAAACAGTATGGAGGTTCCTCAAAAAATTAAAACTACCACATGGTCCAGCAATCCACTTCTGGATATGCGTATGTCCAAAGGAAACAGAATCACCATCTTGAAGGGATATCAGCACCCCATGTCCACTGATGGCCATTCTTGACTACAGGCAACACGTGGAAACTACTTAATGTCCACTGATGGATGAATGGATAAAGAAGTTGTGGTACAAATATAAATAATGGAACACTATTTAGCCATAAAATAGAAGGAAATCCAGCCATTTGCTACAATATAGATGGACTGTAAGGGCATTATGCTAAGTGAAATAGGTCAGACAGAGAAAGACAAATGCTATATAATTTCACTAGATGTGGAAACTTAAAAAAGAAATAACCAAATTCTAGAAACAGAGGTCAGATTTGTGGTTTCCAGAGGCAGAAAGAAGGTAAGGAGAAGTGTTGGATAATTGGGTAAATATAAATTTATCTTCTAGATGAAAGCCTATAATCAGATCATGTTTTGAAAATCTTGTTTCCCAGTTATTGTACCCTATTTAATCCATGGCCACAAAGATTTTCTCCTATGTTTTCTTCTAGCAGCTTTATATTTTTAGCTCTTACATTTAGGCGAGCGTTCCATGTCTCATTGATTTTTGTGCATGGTATAAGGTAACCAGGGTTGAATTTTATTTTAGTTTTGCATGTGGAAATGGTCTCAGCACCATTTGTTGAAGCACAAGTTTTTATCACAGTCTCTGGTTAACTGACTATCCAGAATCGCTGCTTTTATGACTGCTCACAGGTAGGCTATTTGGTATACTATAATTCCATTTCCTTTTTTAGACAACAGTTTGTTTCTCCTGGAGTTGATGATTGTCTCATCCCATTGCTTAATTTCCTTTATAACTAACAATAGTTTATCCTCAAATACTGCCCAACCATAAGAGTCCTTTTGTTTATAGTAATTCATATTTTCCTTAAAGAAAGTCCTTCTGGAACTTTCCATTTCTCCTCAAATGTGGACAGATTGCTCCCTAATCCTGCTGCTCTGCTGCCATGCTGTTTCTCTTCACCATCATCATTGGACCTTCTTTCCTCTCCTTTCTCTGGGATTCCATACCTTTTTTCCTTCTTGGTACATTCCCTAGTTTTTTTTAAATATGTTTTTATTGATTTTAGAGAGAGAAGAAGGGAGAGGGAGAGAAACATTGATCAGCTGCCTCCTGCAGACCCGGGAATCAAACTGGCAACCTGATGATGCTCAACCAACTGAGCCACACTGGGCAGGGCTATATTCCCTAGTTTGGTGGAGCACATGCCACACTAGTTCCCTAAGGAAAGATGGATGGAAGATACAATTTTGGGGCCCATGCATATTTGAAAATGTCTTAATTCTATTCTCATAGTTAAATGATAGTTTAGCTGAGAATAGAAGTCTAAATTGAAAATAATTTTCATTCAAAAATTTGAAGTTACTGCTCCATTGTCTTCTAGCCTCCAGCATTACTAGCGAGAAGCCAGAAGCCATTTTGATTTCTGATCCTATGAACATGGCCTACTCTTTCTTTTTTGGAGATTTTAGGATACTTTTGTTACTTTTGGTTAACTGAAATTTCATGATAATGAGTGTTGGTGTGGGTCTTTTTATTTTTTATTTGTTGTACAAGGTCCTTCTTCACACTTTTAACCTGATCATCCAGATCTTTCAGTTCTGAGATATGCTTTTGTATTTTTAAAAAATAATTGCTACTGTGAACATGGCCATGGCCCTGGAGCCTGAGGGGGTGCCGTGGGGTCAATGAGCACTGGCCCCAACCTACTATCCCTGCATAAGTTCACAGAGAAACATAAATGGGTAACAACAGAAAATGGTATTGGAACAGCGGGATCATCAATTTTGCAGAGGAAGCTTTGGGAGATGTTGTAGTCTCCTGAAATTGGGACAAAATTGAACAAAGGTGAGTTTGGTACTTTGGGAAGTGTGAAAGCTGCTAGTGAACTCTAGTCTCCTCTATCAGGAAAAGTAATTGGACTTAATGAAGCTCATGCAGAAAATCCAGGACTTGTCAATAAATCTTGTTATGAAGATGGTTGGCGATCAAGATGACATTGAGTAACCTTTCAGAACTAGGTGAACCAATGAGTGAAGAAGTATATGGGAAATACATAAAATCTACTGAAGAGTGAAAATGGAAACCCCTAAGTACAGTAGTATGAAACGACTTGATGTAACATAATTGTCTTAAATTAGTGGTGGACAAAAGATTTAAAATAGCAGCTTTTAGTCATACCACTGAAAAAAGAAACTACTTACAACAATGCTACAAATGATTGCAGATGAACAATATGCATCTTTTTACAACACCCTCTAATGTTTAGGCTAGGCTGCAGTTATTCGGAATTCCTGAAATTATCTGTGGTAACAAGTAGTTATAAAACTTATGTAATTCAAAGATAACATTGTCATAAAACTTATATAATGTAACTTGCTTACATCCATCTCTAGATTTGGCTCATAATACTCAATGGTCTTTCCATTGGAAATAACTGGCAGTGAGGACACGGTTTTTATTAGTTGTACAGTGTTGGATAATTAACAGTACTACCTTAATTTTGCAATATGCTGCTTTTGCTGGTGCTATTTTTATACAGTGGAGCAATTGTCTTGCAGAAAAATAAGAAACAGTCTAATAATAAAACATTCAACTTCATTAAAAATAGTAATTGCCTTTTCTTTCTTTTTCTGGTTCTTTTTGGAAATTCTTTTAGTTTGGTATTATACTCGACCAATTTTCCTTGGCACCTACTAATACACTCACCCTGACCACTGCTCAAGTATCAGCTATGCTTACTGAATAGCCACTGATTCTAAGGACCACACTTGGGCATAGAGAAAGTTACAAGACACAATACCTGACTGAAGGGATCCAGATCTATTTAGGTCAAGATAAAATACAAATATAAAAAGCAACTAAGGCTCAGGCAGTGTGGCTCAGTGGTTGAGCTCTGACCCATGAACCAGGAGGTCAGGGTTCAGCTCCTGGTCAGGGTGCATGCCCAGGTTGCTGGCTCAATCCCCAGTAGGGGAGGCAGCCAATCGGTTCTCATCATTAATGTTTCTATGTCTCCCCCTCCTTTCCTCTCTGAAATCAATAAAAAGGCATAAAAATAAATAAAGGGCAACTAAAATGGGACCATGGTTATTATTAATTACTATAGTATGGAAGTTTATTTTTGATACTGTCATGATCCATATGTGTCATCCATCTATATCAGGGGTCCTCAAACTACGGCCCGCAGGCCACATGCAAATTCAAATATTGTATTTGTTTTTTTACTTCAAAATAAGATATGTGCAGTGTGCATAGGAATTGGTTCATAGTTTTTTTTTTTTTTTTTAAATATATTTTATTGATTTTTTACAGAGAGGAAGGGAGAGAGATAGAGAGTCAGAAACATCGATGAGAGAGAAACATCGATCAGCTGCCTCCTGCACATCTCCTACTGGGGATGTGCCCGCAACCCAGGTACATGCCCTTGACCGGAATCGAACCTGGGACCTTTCAGTCCGCAGGCCGACGCTCTATCCACTGAGCCAAACCGGTTTCGGCTGTTCATAGTTTTTTTTAAAAAACTATAGTCTGTCCCTCCAACGGTCTGAGGGACAGTGAACTGGCCCCCTGTTTAAAAAGTTTGAGGACCCCTGATCTATATCCTATTTAGCACTTGGCTCAATGCAAGGCTCCTGGAAATGCTCAGTGTGTGTAATTAACAGAATGGGTCCAATGTAAAGGCATATCAAAGGTTAATCAAAATCAACAATGGTGACAATCATTCTGACTTGGATGAACATGTAGTAAGAACAACAGGTCCAAAGTAGAAACAGAATTAGTTCTACTACCTTTGTTTTGTATAAAAACATTGAAGTCATTCATCATTTAGTTCAAGGTGGCAGACCGTATTGACACTTTTGTCACCTCTTCTGAGAGCTTATTAAGTAAGTAATAAAGTACAGGAATATAGTTAACCCATGAGCCAAGAGAACATAAGGGAGACAAGTGCACCAGAAATGTCAGCAAAGTTCTGGGCAATGGGTTGTGCATTGACCTGTACTGAGGCTCAGGGTGAAATGGAGGAGACAGAGCTCTGGAGAGGCTGTGAGCTTGATGTCACTGAGCTGCAGGGTAGGAAGGAGGGCAGGAGGCACTGAAAACAGTGCCAACACTGGAAGGTCCTTCCACAGATGAGCTTCTCCCAGCAGGCATCCACCCAAACACGGACCCTAGGGAATAAAAAAACTAAAAAAATAAACATAAAGCCCAAGAGTTATCTCAAAAGACATGGAATTAACTATTCTAGGAGGAAAAGACTTCTCCTAGGGTGCTTGTTCCCCAGAAGAAAGCCCTTCTCATGCTTGCCTTCAGAGGACCAAGCTCTAAAGCAGAGGTTCTCAATCTGTGGGTCGCCACCCCTTTGGGGGTCGAACGACCCTTTCACAGGGGTCGCCTAAGACCATTGGAAAACACATATATAATTACATATTGTTTTTGTGATTAACCACTATGCTTTAATGATGTTCAATTTGTAACAATGCAATTGGGGGTCACCACAACATGCGGAACTGTATTAAAGGGTCGCGGCATTAGGAAGGTTGAGAACCACTGCTCTAAAGCAAAGACTTTTTGGTGTCTGATCTTGATGCTAGAAGTGTAAACCCACAGATGAGGAAAAATAAACAACATAACAGCCATGAAGGTGTAGTAAGAGTCAAAGTTGAACTGGAGCTGGACATCAGGGCGTGGTTGGAAGGCGGACAGTAGTGCTGTGTGTATGTGTGTCCCAATACCTTTGTTTTTTTCAATGTTAGTGAAAACTTTTGCTTGAAGTGGAAATCGAAGAGGCATTCAGTGCAAGTACTTGTGTTCAGGGCTAGCTCAGGATAAGCTTGTGAATCACAGAAGTTCATCTTTGATTTCTTCCACATCCTATTTCAGGGTCCCCTTCTTTTTAGGAAGTTCACACTTAAGTTATGATAAGAGAAATGCAAGGTAAAACTACACAAAGGCACATTTGCAGCTACCAGATTAGCAACATTCCAAAATTCTGACCACATAAGCCAGGCACTCTGACACCGTGATGGTGGGAACATTCATTGGTATACTCGTGGGGAGGGAAATGAATCTACCTTTTTTCTAACAATTCCACTTATGAAGCTTATTCTACAAATGCGCTGGTGTATGTGTGAAATGATGAGTATAAAGTGTATTTGTGGCAGCACTCTGAATAGTAAAAGATGAAAAACAACCCAAATATCCATAGTGACTGGCTAATTGAATTATGACATATCCATTTGAGGAAATAGTACGCAGCTTGGGAAAGAATGAGCGCTCTCTTATATATAGAAAGATCTTCGAAGCATATTATTAAGGAAAATAAGCAAGGTGGAAAATAGTACGTACTATATGTAATGTTATGTGTACAAAATGACCAAGAATTTACATTACATTCTCATTTGCTTGACTATGCATGAATGCATAAGGAGACTAGATCAGCCGTGGGCAAACTATGGCCCGCGGGCCGGATCTGGCCCGTTTGAAATGAATAAAACTAAAAAAAAGACCATACCCTTTTATGTAATGATGTTTACTTTGAATTTATATTAGTTCACACAAACACTCCATCCATGCTTTTGTTCCGGCCCTCCGGTCCAGTTTAAGAACCCATTGTGGCCTTCGAGTCAAAAAGTTTGCCCACCCCTGGACTAGATGGATACGTATGGAACTAGGAAACTAGGTGGTGTGTGTGTGTGTGTGTGTGTGTGTCTGTGTGTGTGTGTCTGTGTGTGTGTGTGTGTGTGTGTGTGTAAGAAATGGAGACTTTTAGAAAGAATTGGGCAGATGGGGTACCTTTATACCTCTTGTTTCTGTTTTTTTTTGTTTGTTTGTTTTAAACCATGTGAATTTATTTCCCCTCAAAATTCTTTTCAAAGTCCCTTTCCGTGAAAGCCAAACTTTCATCCCATCCCTTGGATCCAAACTGGGTATCTTCTCTCTTATATTCAGGAACCTTCTCACAAGGTGTCGACTTAGGCAGAAACTACCCTCCTGCCCAGTTTTCTGCTACAGGGTCTGAATAAGTTACCCTCACATGATTGAATGTCTGCACTCTAGCAAGGACCCCTATGAGACAATAATTTGGCCCTGGAGTGACTTGAATGGTTGGAAATCTACTTTGGCAGGATGGTGGGGAAATATTCTAGGACTGGTGTGTGCTTTATGGGTACTCCTCAAATTGTATTACATCAGGTTGGTCCTGCTTGTTTTGTAGCTGGTAGTTCACATTTATTGAGCACCTACTATGTGCTAGGTTCTACTTTAAGGGCCATTTGTTCATTTACCCATTGAAGACTCACAACAACATGGTGAGGTCGATACTATTATTATCTCTCTCATCTTACAAATGACAAAACTGTGGTTGGAGAAAGGCGGCTTTCTCAGGGGCATTTAGCTTATTACTTGGCAGAGCCAGGGTTTGAACCCAGGTGGTCCTGCTCCTGAGCCTGTGCTCTCAGCCACAACAGCATTCTCCATAGTGTCTCACAGCTCGACGAGGCCCCAAAACTTGGCAAGCAGGGGAGACCGCTAACGGGACAAAGGAAAGGGGTCACTCCCAACAATTGCCACGAAAAGGGCTGGAGGTGAAGGCTGAAAAGGAGCGGGGAGAGGGGATCACACTCATCAGTTAAAAAAAAAATCACAAAAGAAAAAGTCAAAACATACAACAATCCCTATATAACTCATTTGAAATAGAAAACCATAAGCCAACCTAATTCTAACCCCGAAAATGTTTCACATATTTAAATGTAAAATTAGAAAAGAATATGTCATATGATTCCTATAGTAATGAGCTAAAATTCTCTACAATAAATACAATTTAAATGCAATTTTTATGAGAATAGAGAGGCCTGTGCATAATATTCCTAAGCTTCCGAATATTTCTGAATTGGAAAGTTCAGTCTCGGGGGCCAAGGGGCTTTGCTGAAGGCCCCTGAGGGCATCAGTCATGAGACTCAGAACAAAGCAACGTCAGCATTCCCACTAAATCTGAATCCTTTATGTAACCTCAACACATGCCCTTCTCTGGCCTATGAGTATAAATGTTACCATGTTCATAGAAGCATGAACTGTCAAACCTCAGAGGGAAGGCAGGGGAGGGTGAGTGGGAAGAGATCAGTGAATTTGTATGTATATATGCATAACCCGCAGCACAGACAATGGGGTGGTGAGGGTTTGGGGGGTGGAAGAGAACTGGAGTGGGCTAGAAGAGGTTAATGGGGGGAAGGGAGGACTTATGAAATACTTTCAACAATAAAGATTTAAAAAAAATTTTTTAAATAATAACTTACCAATTAAAAAATAAATGTTTACCATGTTTATATGACAGTTATCTCAATTCTACAAAAAAGTGTGTGTTTACCCTTTTGTTATATTTCTGAAATAAGATTGCATCTCCTTATTTATATTTCTATTTAATGTAGTAATGTCTCTCCTTTTCTCCTTTTTAAATCCCCTTAAAAACTGTCATTAAATTGATTTCACAAGGATACCACCTAGGTATTAAGAATCCTAGTGCTCTCAATTGTCAACAACCCCAACGGGTTCCCCCAGGAAGTGCGATCCTGGGGGCATTCCTTTCCCCACACCTTGCATATCCGAGTCCCCAAGCACCCCGATGCCTCAGGCACACCTGTGAGGGTGTCACTTCAGCACTTTGTCCTGAAGTCTGCTCCACCTGCTTTGTGGCTGTGTTCTGATTTATCTGACACCCTAGGTGGGTGGGAGGGGGCAGCTCACAGACCATCACGGTTCGAGCTCCTGGCACTTCCTCAGCTGCTGCTCTGCTCTCTGCTCTCCGGCTCACTCACTCACAGTGACCCGCTTCTCCCAGTCTGTCCAGGGTCTTTGTCCTCATCTCTGCCATCCCCCCCTGGCCTGTGAGTGCCCACAGCAGCACGGGGATGGAACCTGCCTCCGGCCTCTGACACGGGTAGGTGAGGCAGGAGCACCCATCGGTCTTGGTGCCCCCACATCACCTGCTCCAGTCCTCAGCTCGCAGACAGGGCCGGCCTCCCTGTCCCCCACCCCAGCCCGCTTCTCACACACACTGTTCCCAGGGGCATCCCATCGCAGAGATGCACTCTGGGTGGCAAGTGCGGGTAGATGGCAGGGGTGGTGGGTGTGCTGCCCTCGACAACAGTGTCTTCCAGGACCCGGGTCTTGGTGCTGAGCTGGCCTTCCACTGCGCCCCTTAGCGGTCACGTGACCTGCCCACGAGGATCCTCACTGTGATCCTAGCGCCTCGCTTGCAACAAGCTCCCCACCCTCCTGCGCTCTCAGCCATGTCTGACCATGGCCTGGATCCTAGCCGTGGAAGTGTTCACGTTTTTCAAGTTCACTTTCATGGGGCTCCCAGCCCACCTCCAGGTCTCCCTGGCTGCAGAAACAGAAGGAAGAGGGACTGACCCATAGCAGACTTTGGGACAAACTGCCAAAGTGAGCAACCACATCAGACACCTGAACAGGTGGGCCTAAGGCTCACCCGGGCTATTGTCCCCGTCACAGTGCTGAGGGACTCGGGGGCTGTGGCCAGATGCTCATGACATTCCGTGACATATTTCAGGGTTCCACCATTAGGACCTGGCAAAGCCCCCTCTGCAGAATCCCATGGTGCCTCCAAAGTTCCAACACACACACACACACACACACACACACACACACACACACGGCACGAGGCACGCAGTGCTTTTGCGTATCACTTGTCCTTCTGTCTCCATCTGCCTGCTTTATCAGAGTTGTTGTGGTTTCTCCTGCTGGATTTTACTGGTTCTGCGATAACAAGGCCGCCAGAGCTCAATCACAGGGTAGAGACATGACATTCTGGGCTGAGGGGAAGAATTCGGGGCCTGGATGTCAGACTTGTTTTGGAAGAGCAGTCACAAGGCTGACTTTAAACGATAACGTCCTTGAGAAATGCTTGGCATTTCTCAGAAACCACCCACGCCTGGCATTGTTTGCATGACTAGGTAATTGTACTGTGAGCAAAAACCGCTTTGAAGCTCTTGTCTCTCTTTGGGGTCTGGTTTCCTTTGGTTGGGCCACATCATTACAACATAGATGACATGCGCCACGCAGCTTGCTTTGGGCTACCGGAGGCTGATGCTGAGAAACCCCCAAAACGCTGGCCATCAAGTCGGGGAGGTCTCCAGCTTGGCCTCACACAATAATAAAGCACGTTTTTAGGGAAGCAGCTGGGTGGTGACGCAGTCAGATTTGGGTAAAAGGAGCAGATAGGGATTGAGGACTGAGCCACCAACCTGGGAAAGCTCACTCACGCTGACGGGAGTGGGGCCTCCCCCAGGGACAGGTAGCGAGGGCTCCGGACTCAGTGTCAGGAGACTGTGTAGGAGAGGGAGACTTTTCCTCTATGCGCTCAGGTTCTGTGACTGACTCCCTGGAATTCAGCTGCCAAAGCAAATGAACAGAATAAAAAGGTTTATTCCATAGGCCTATGGAGGGTCTCTCAGAAATGAACTGACACCCGCACAGAGATGGCTGGACCCACAGGCTTATACAAAAGAGAATATATTTATAGGGAAGTGACAAGGTGCAGGGAAAGGGTTCTAAGGTTCTAGGGGTGCTAAATTGTGGGGGGAACGACAATAGGGTCGTTGCAATAAGGTTGGCTATACAGACTCCTCTCAGTGCCACCTCCGGACTGATGAGTCTAGAGCCCTCTCCAGTAATGAAGAGTCATCCTGCCCTTCCGGTGCAAGAGTGTTTAGGCCTGGCTTTTAGGCAGGTGGGGGAAGGCAGAGAGCTCTCCCTGCAGCCTGCTGGTCCTCAAGGACCTTCAGCTGAAAGCAATCCTCACACCAAGCAGCCCCTTTGGGGGTGGCCTATTCTGTTTCCCTTCGATTTCACCTAACTATCGACTGCCTCTTTCTTGCCAGGCTAGAAGCAATTTGAGGGCAAGGACCGTGTCTGTCACGCTCACCAGTGTATCTCCAGAGCCTAGAACAGTGCCTGGCGCCTTGATCTGACTGCAGATGCATGGCTGCGTGATGTGGAGCTGCTCTGAGCCTCCGTTTTCTTGTCTATAAAATGAAGATAATGATCTTAGCCTCAGTAGATCTCTCCTTACATTGACTGGCTCTGCAGCAGAGGTTCCCAGGGTGAGCCTGAGAACGAAACAGTGTTAATTATAATTCTTGTTATGGAAAATAACGAAAGTGTAAAAATATTAACTTAAAATGGTGGCTCTTCCTCATTTGAATGTTCCCAGAGAGCAGATCCTAATTCCTGGCAGCACATTACCTGTGAGAGTTTTCGCACTTTGTCAGCTCCTGTGACAACTCTTTGGCTAGGAGTTTGAAACGTGTGGATGCATGGTGCTCATCTACCCTCTGCGAAAAAGAAACCGCACTGACCGGGGGATGGCTGGAGGAGCAGGTAATATTAGCCTCCAAAGGCTACGTTCAAGACATATCCGAAGCCCAGTTTCGCACAGCTTCAAGAGTGGGGTTTATGAAAAATGTGGCCCTGTGCTGACTCACCTGTGTTTTTATCAGAACATTTCAAATGAAGGTGGAACATCTATGGCTTAGTGGGAAAGACGTTTTCAAAATTGGAGTGACATGTCCTGGATCCCCTAGGCCCTAGGGCAGGGGTCCTCAAACTACGGCCTGCGGGCCACATGCAAATGCAAATATTGTACTTGTTCCCGTTTTGTTTTGTTACTTCAAAATAAGATATGTGCAGTGTGCATAGGAATTTGTTCATAGTTTTTTTTAAAACTATAGTCCGGTCCTCCAACGGTCTGAGGGACAGTAAACTGGCCCTCTGTTTAAAAAGTTTGAGTACCCCTGCCCTAGGGAACCCCCTGCCTGGTCCTTGGGCAAGCCACACTTCTCTGGGCCTCAGTTCCCTCCTTTGCTCTTAAGGTCTCTGAGGCCCCTCTGGGATCTCACACTTTAATGGTAGTAGTATCAGTGCTAATTCACCAAATCCTGGAGCCGCTCGCTCAGGGCACAGGGATGCCTCGGCATTCCATGCACAGTTCAGTCTCTCCATTCTTATCATTGAAGGTCAACGTGATGGTGGCAAAGTGCCCTTCTGGCCAAGATTTGAACCTCCACTTCATCGCAATATGTTTCTCAGGAACCAGATCAGTGAATCCCCAGTGACATTGCCATCTACCAGGTGAAACTTCCCACCTTTGTCTGCTTCTAGCGTCGCAGGAGCATGGTTAAAGGCCTGCACCAGCTCCTGGGTGGTAAGCACTCTGTAGAGCTCCTCTGGGGACGTCAGGAAGGTGTCTCGAAGGGTGATCTTACAAGTGGGGATTTTGACACCAACAGGTCTGGTCTGGGTTTTTGAAGGAGCAGATTTAGCCTTGCGCTCCTCAGTTTTTGGTGCTGGCTGACCAGTTGGGGCTACTGACTCTCCATTCAGCGTAGGCAAGATCATGCCCTGTGTGAACTCTGTTTTGAGGGTGCTGATGTAAATTCCCATGGCTTCTCTGAGAAGTTTCACCCCTTCTTCTTTCATTAAGCCACGAGATTTGTGCCAGGCTCATCTTTGGCAAGGCTCACACTAATCTCTACTTCGTCTACGCTGTTTTCGTCAGACAAATTGGGGATCTCCACGTGTCCCTTGTACTGCACTCCAGCCTGAGAGGCACCTGTCCAGTTTAGTTTGATGCTCCACTCATAAAAGAAGATAAGTTTGCCTTTGTGATTATTAATGGACGCCTCTCCATCAAGCTTGTTCACTTCTGTCACCTCACACTTGCCTTCCTCATTTTGCACCCGCACTGCCAGGAACAGTGTTTTCAGCTTATCCGTGGACCAGTTTGAAGCATCCCTCTCTGTCCAGTGCCAGTTGTTGACGTTGGTGGCGTCCACCCGCTCTTCCACGATCCAGCGTGGGTCACCCTCGCCCCACTTGGCCATCGGCTTTCCGATCGCGCCGTCACCAGGTCCCGAGCAGCCCCAGCGACCACCTTAGTACCGCCTGGTCCGAGCACCCGGCAGCGCCTAGACACTACTAGAAGCGGCCACAGAACCTTCTGCGAAATCAGGATTTTAAAAAAGATTTCCAGGTGATTCTAATGCGCAGCCAAGGTTGAGAACAACTGTTCTAGACCCTCCTCCTAGGGAGTCAGGCCTGCAGTTTCGTATTTCTGGGCCCCAGAGGAAAGGGACTGGGGGCTGGTGGAAGTGGCCAAACTCATCTTCGGGCGAGGAAAGAAGATGGACTAAGTGCGTGGCGCTGGGTGGTGTAATCGTTGCGCTGAGGCTGATATCCACCTAATGATGCTGCCTTCTGAAAACGGCGAGCTAGCAACCTGCACTCAGACCGGTAGGAGTGGAGGCATGGAGTCTGAGCGAGGTTGGTTTAGCCCAGGCAGTGTCCACAGCTGTGATAGGAAGAATGATGGACCTCCACCCTCAAGATGTCCATGTCCTGGTCGCTAGGACTGTGACAAAGCCTTATGTGGCCAAAAGGGGCTTTGCAGATGTGATTAAGCCAAGATGAGGAGGCTGCCTGGATTACCCAGGTGGGCCCAATTGAATCCCATTGGTTCTTAAAGGTGAAGAACCTTTCCCAGCTGTGGTCAGAGACGGGGAGGGAGGCAGGACCGGGAAGAGTGGTCAGAGAGGTGCATTGTTATCAGCTCTGGAAAACAAGGAGGGGAGCCAGGCCCAAGGAGTGAAAAAGGCAAGGGAGGGATTCCCCCCCAGACCCTCCGGAGGACGCTGCCCTGCCAGCACCTCGCCTTTAGGCCAGCGAGACCCGTGCCAAACTGCTGAACTCCAGAACTGTAAGTTAATACATTTGTGTTCTTTTAAGTCCCTATGTCCGTGGTCAGCAAACTGCGGCTCTTTGGCCCCTTGAGTGTGGCTCTTCCTAAGCCTTAGGAGTACCCTAATTAAGTTAATAACAATGTACCTACCTATATAGTTTAAGTTTTAAAAATTTGGCTCTCAAAAGAAATTTCAATCGTTGTACTGTTGATATTTGGCTCTGTTGACTAATGAGTTTGCCGACCACTGCCCTAAGTTTTCAGTAATTCGTTGCAGCCGTAAAAGAAAACTAACACAACAGCTGAGAATGAAATTGACCGGGAGATAAAGAACAGCCATCGGTGGGAATGGTGTTGAGTGGAGAAGGTTGAAGCGAGGGGGCCGGGATGGGGCTGGAGCTCATCGTTAACATTTCAGTGACGGTGGAGCAGGTGCACACAGGCTAGCTCCGGTCTACAGACGCTAGACTACGGGGCAGAAAGCTCTCCCAGAGCCAGTGCAGACGGGAAAGCGTCACACAGAGACTTTGCAGAGTATTTGGGTCAGATCAAGGGTGAAGGAACTCGTCATTGGAGCCTAAGATAATACACTTAAGTAAACATGGCCACGTTTAAGCTGGTCCTGGATGGTGAGTGAGTTTGACCCCCAAAGGAAGGCGGTCTCTCCTGAAACAGTCTCTCCAACGACCGGCAAACTTGTTGAAGCCTTCTGGTTAGTTCTTCCCTCAGGGTAACTCCAGAGTTCTCAACAGGCCACAGGTGAGGGTGGTTTGGCCCCGCTGGAGACATTTAGCAATGCGTAAAGAACGTATTGGCATCTAGTGGATAAAGGCCAAACATCCTGTAGTGGACAGAAAGGCTCGCCCTCCCACCCCCACAGAGAACCGTCCAGCCCAAAGTGCCAGCAGTTCTGAGGTTGAGAAACCCAGAGGTAGAGGAACCGGGAGAAGTGGGTTCAAATCCACGTGGCTGGTGAGTGAGGAACAGCCCTGCTTCTCTGTCTCCTCATGGAAAGGCACCCGCCCCTCTGAGTCCCCTGCATCCTAAAAGTCTTCTGGTTGGTTCCTTTCCTCACACACAGGACCCACCTCAAATCAGGTTTTTGTGAAAGGCAGTACCTGGGGTCACTGAAAAGAGGGGGTTTCAATCCGAGGAGCCGCTAACTGCAAAGGGGTAGTCTTTCAGGAAAGCACTGCCTCGTCTCCTGGTCCGTGTATCTACTGTCTTCTCCAGGCGCCTGGGACGCTCTGACATTGCGTCCCCTTGACCACATCTTCCCAGGACTGACTGCGCAGAGAATCCCAGGAAATAGCTCAGTGATCAGGAATCAGAGCTCATTTTAGCGGATTCCCTCTCAGACTTCTCCCTCTGTATTCCCCCATCACACTAACTCAGGTGGTCAGTACAGTGGGGCCTTGACTGACGAGTGTCCCAGCTAACGAGTTTTTCGAGATACGAGCCGTCTCTCGGCCGATTTTTTGCTTTGAGTTGCGAGCTAAAATTCGGGTTACGAGCCAGCTTCAGATACCCCACCGCTAGTTGGCACAGCGAAGGTCACAGTGAACGCCACAACATCAGCCCAGCATCACGTGTCTCACTCGTTCACTTTATGATTTGACATACAAGTAATTTGAGTTATGAGCTCCGTCACGGAACGAATTAAACTCGTAAGTCAAGGCCCCACTGTATATGTCTACTGTTTTCTCAAAGTGCCCACAACGTCCTGACAATTCATCCCCTGGACTACATCTTCCCATGTTGAAGGTTTAATGGCACTGTCTTTATGTGCTGCAATACACAGGCCTGCAGAGAATCGTTTCATCTCTACTTTGCAGGGAACTTCACACCATGTGTCGGGCAAACAGAAGTCTCCCCGCTGTACCGATGAGGAAACTAGGCTTTGAAAGACAGTGTTTCTCAAACCGTGAAAAACAGTGGCTATAGTTGGTGAAAGACCTAGCTACCTGCCAGGACACATTACAGAAGTCTAATCTTGGCCAAATCATTCCCCAGTCCCACAATTGGTGTTACCACATCGACGATCATAATGCATGAAAGTTACGCCTTGCTCACAAACGTCCACTTTCCATCACCCCATTTCTCACCCGTGTGGCCACTCACCCTGACCTCCCCAGCCCAAACCCTGTCGGTACTGCTCCTGGTAAAAAACTGGCAAGGAAACACCAAGAATGCCTCTCTGAACTTTCCAAAATGGGTATATTAGTTCTATAATCAGGGAAAAATAAGTGTTGAAATGTATATTTTCTGAAAAAAATAATGCAAGAAAGAATGGCGTATTAAACCTGTATCTTTTCAAATTGAGCCAGGCTCCGTAAACTTTACTCTTCAGTAATTTTTTTTTAAAGTTTGGAAAATTCACAGATGCTTCCCATTCTGCTGTGTCGATGGAAAATGTAGGAAGATAAGGAAAAGGAATATTCCTGTCCCAGAAGGACTAGAGAGAGAGCTATCCCATACTCCCTCCACGATGGTTGTCCCTGAGGGTACAAGCAACAAGGCAGCCACATGGGTGACTCTCCTCACACTCAGAGAAACCTGCTTTGTGACAATCTCGGTAGGAGAAGAAGAAAAGCCTGTTCCAAAACTTGTTTCTACTTAAGACAAAATTTGTTGACCTTTATATTTCCCCTGACTCTTCGGGCTCTTGAAATTATTTTTCCAAACTCAGGTCTGCTTTGAGACAATTATTTCTGCTTCAGATACTTCTCTTTCTTGTTGAGTTGGAGGCGGTGGGTGAAGAGGGCTAGGAAGAGGGATGTTCTATTTATAATCTCCATGACCCTTAGAAAGGTCATCTTCCTTGCTCTTTCGTTAAGTAAGAGCCAGGCTGCACTTTATCTTACTCAATTCTTCTCCAGATTAGAGAAGAATCTAATTCAGCAATTAGGGAAAGGCCATTTGGGGTTATGGGAGGAACATAGAATTTAGGGACCTTCAAAGCTTTTTTGCTCTTGGCTATTTTGGCTCAAGGGTTATAAATTTGTGCTTCTTAAAGGACAAGGTTGGGCGTTTACTTTAATTTTACCTTGCATCCTTTTATGCTGCCCCTCTCCTCCTGCTCGTTAACTTGGCTCTGTGGACTTCTTAATATTCCCAATTTTCTCTGGACTCTTCCAGGTAATTTCTCAGGCCCTCTGGGAAGAAGTAGGAAGGCCATTCCTGTATAGAATTAGGAAATCCTGAAATTTGCCTAATATGCTATCGAGGACTTCCCATGAACTCCCACACCTTTCTCTTTGTATCGGCCTTCTGTTTATTTCCCGGAAGCTACCCAAAGCCTGATGCTGCTCTAGACTTCCGGAGTCTTGTCTGTATCCATTGGTCGGTGAGGAGCAGAGAGAGGATAATTATGTGCCCCCAATTCTGTGCCCAGAGCAGGCACCAGAAATCAATGTCATGGCATGCTTCCCTACTGAGTTCAGACTCGAAGCAGAATCTTTCTTTCTCAATGTCCACCAATCACACCCAGTCTTCAATTTGCCCTGATAGAAGGGGATTTCTTGTATAAACTACCCAGTTGAGATAGGTTACACGTATAGTTTTAGTGGCTTTGTTTGTTTTTTCTCTCTCTCAAGGTTTACGATTGTAAAATCTTCCTTCTGGAGGCTCCCAGTCACAGAACTGTCTTCCCCACTCACCTGAGTGTTACTGTTCTCTTAGGTAATCCTACCTAATAATAGTTTCCATAGAGAGAGGACCTACTATGTGCCAGGGCTTACCATGTGCAGCGTTTTGTTGTCACAGCAACCCTGCAAGGTAGTTATCATTCTCCCTAGTTTATAAATAAGGCTTCAGGGGTTAGTGCTTTGGCTAAGATAATGAGTGCTGGTAAGGGTGGAAGTTCAAATCCAAGGCTCTCCAACTCCCAACCGTTTTTGTGCTACTTCCTCACTCCTCCCTTCAAGTTCTGATGGTCTGACGGGACGTTGGCTCGAATTTACTGAGCATCTACTACTTGTCAGGCTCTGAGCCAGGCCCTCTGAGCTCATGTCCTTCAATCCAATTTGTGGTTTTTGCACCACACAACGCAGCTAGTTCCTTACATCTCAGTGCTCCCAATAAACCCACTCTCCTAGGTTGATCACGTAGGGAGTACCTCGCAGTTGGGAATGGAGGAGGGATGAGGCAGGAGCAGAAACTTTGCATCTAGCCACCCACCTCAAGGAAATGGGGGTTATAATGCAAGGGGAAGGTAACTCTTAGCAACTGTCCACATGAACCTGGTTTTATAGGTCCAGGCCTGGAAACGTTCAGCCAGGCATGACAGAAATCAGACCGAAGTCAAGAACAGATATGAGGAAAGCAGAAAACCAACACGGATGCAGTGCTTTTTCATGCTGTAGGTTCCTGGCACCAAAGTCTCTGTTAGCCGATGCAGAAGTTGAATATTCTGAGGGAAATCAGCCGTGTCCAAGGGCAGTCGTCTTCATGCCCTGGGAAACACCAAGGGCATTTTCTTCTCTTCTGGCAGGAGGCAGAAAAATAGCCAGAGCAGAACAAACAATGCTCATTCCAAGTTAAATCTGATGAATGGCTGGTGTAGGGCCCTGGAAATGCCTTGTATATAGAGTGACGATGCATCCCAGTTTGCCCAGGACAGCCAGGGTGAAGCTCATTGTCAGTGTAATTACAGAACACACTCCTCCTCCTACTAGAGAGCGTCCTGATTTTGACAGTAAATTGACTACATGGTCACCTTGCTTATCACCTGGTTTCAACTTAACCGCACACAATAAATATCCCAGTGTTTTAGGACAAGTTAGTCTGTACAGAAATCCATTTTGTCAGAAAGAAGCCTATGCTGCTGCTGAAATTTTCACACTATCCCCCTGCGATTTAATGCGTGTACACACACACACACACACACACACACACACACACACGTACACAGTTGGCATTCTTAGAACAAGTTTGCATGCTTTGGGGAGTTTGCAATCCATGGCAAAATGTCCAACAGAGTCACAAGAAGAAAGTGCAGCTATGCAAGCTTTGGGTGGATTTAATAATGATGTACCCTATCTCTGCCCTGGGCAGAAAGACTATGGGAAGCAGGGCCTGGGGACCTTTCAGAAAAGTCACAAATCAGACCATTTGCTTGTCAAATGGGAACAGTTGGCCTCTCTTCTGCCCCTTCCCATCTTCCCTAGCCCCCTGCCAACCCCTAGATGATTTATCCCTCGATCCCATTCCTTTTCATCGAAAATAAGATACTGTATTCAATTTCCTCTCTCAGCCAAGGTTAACTAGAGAAAATCTGGCCAAGAAAACTGGGCTCCTTGGTTAGTTATTGAGCTCAGCACGGCAGGGGTCAGAGCTCTGCCACCAACATGGCATTTCATTTTGGATACACTCCGTAACTCCTAGATCCCATCATTTTTATCTTTGAAGGCCACGCATAAGGATTTGGTCACTCCTGTTTTCTTGTCAATGTGAAAGCCAGCTTCCCCCAGCCCTGACAAGGAAGAGTAGAAGCAAAAACAAAGACATGGGACAAGAGTGCCACCTAGCGGCAAAAGCATGCTTTCACTTATTTATTTCAATAAAGCTGGTATGGGGCAGACTCCTGGAATGGGTCCAGTGCTCCTGAGGGATTTTTTGTCTTAATGTTCACAACACACAGGTGCTTTGAAATCAGGAATTTAAAAAGAATGCCCTCTGTCCTCAAAGAACCCAGAGTTGGTGGAGGGACACTGATATGTAAAAGATTTCGAGTGGAATGGAGTAACTGCTGGGATAGAGGGAAGGTGGGCATTTTGGAAACAAAGGACACTTTCCGGTGGAGTCAGGGAATGGGTTAAGAGGTGCCGAGACTAAGTGGGAATTAAGTGGGAATGAACTGATTCCATGCTTGGCTTATCCTGTGGCCAACTGCACAAGTTGAGAAACCGCAAGGGCTGAGTTTGGCACAAATGATCTTGCTTGTACTTTCTTGTGATGTGCCTGTCCCTGATGGCGGCCACTGGCCACATATATCAGGTACTTAGAATATAGCCAACCCAAACTGAGATGCACTGCAAATGTAAGTTACACTCCAGATTTCAAAGATTTAGAATCTAAAGAGTGTAAAAAATTTTATTAACAATTTTTATGTTGAAATGGTATTATTTTGGATACATTTGGATCAAAGTATATTACTAAAGTTAATTTCACCTGTTTCATTTTATTTTTTGGTAAGGTGGCTCTAGAAATCTTAAAATTATATATGCAGTTCAAATTATGTTTGAACTGGGCAGTGCTGGTCTAAGCCATTGGTTCAGTTCCAGTGGGAATCATGGTTGAGTTTTTATGAGATTCCTTTAGAACTGGACTCCTGGCTCTGGCTACAAGCAAGGGTTCCTAGAGTCAGCCTTGCTCTACCACTCAGTAACAGGGGTGAGCTTGAGCAAGTTTATTTAAACTCTCTTAATGTCAATTTTCTTATTTATAAAACAGGACAGTAATATCTATGTGTTGTAAAATGCAGAAACAACTATAAACTTAAAGCCTTTTGCTCTACACTTAACACATATAAACTCTTAAATATTTCAAACAGCTTTATTAAAGTGTTATTTACAAACTAGAGGCCCACTACACGAATTTGTGCATGGGTGAGGTCCGGCCGGCCTGGCCCCAATTGGGCGGATCGGGGCAGGGCCTGGCAGGAGGTTGGCCAGCTGGCCCACCCTGATTGGGGCCCAATCAGGGCCAGGCTGGCTGATCAGGGGTGGAGCCTGCCAGGGTGAGGGGCTGCAGGCAGTTGGCCAGCTGGCCCTGCCCCTGATTGAGGTGGGGGGCCAATCTGGGGTGACCAGGGGTGGGGCCTGCCAGGGGGAGGGGCTTTAGGAGGTTGGCTGACTGGCCTGCCCCCTATTGGGATGAGGGGTGCAATCAGAGGCGGAGCCAGCTGGGGGGAAGGGCCCTGGGGAGGGGGGGTTGGCTGGCCGTCCTGCCCTCTATTAGGGTGGGAGAGTCTGGTCAGGGGCAGGGCCGGCTTGGGGGAGGGGCTACAGGAGGTTGGCCAGCTGGCCTCACCCATGGATAGGGCTGGTTCACTGGTCCCAGAGGGCGTCATACTGACTGGTCATTCCGTCGCTGGCTTTTTATATATATACTAGAAGTCCGGTGCACGAATTCGTGCACAGGTGGGGTCCAGACGGGGGCTCATCAGGCCAGGCCAGTGGGAGGGAGGGGCCATGAGCGGTTGGCCGGCTGGCCCCACCCCCGATCAGGTGGGGGGGCCTATCGGGGCCCGGATCAGGCTGGTTGGCTGCTTCAGTGGGCGTCATAGCCACCGGTCATTCTGGTCGTTCTGGTCATTCCACCATCCCAGTCACTGGGCTTTTATATATATAGACTAGAGGCCTGGTGCACAAAAATTTGTGCACTCGGGGGGGGCGGTCCCCCAGCCCGGCCTGTGCCCTCTCACAGTCTGGGACCCCTCGGGAGATAACGACCTGCTGGCTTAGGCCTGCTCCCGTGTGGCAGAGGGCAGGCCCAATCCCTAGGTGCAGCCCCGGGTCAGGCTCAGAGCAGGGCCGGTTGGGGAGTTGGGGCACCGCCCCGTCATGCACAGAGCAGGGCGGATCCGGAGGTTGCGATGCCACCCTCAGTCACACTCAGGGTAGGGCCGATTGGGGGGTTGGGGCACCGCCCCCTGTCACACTCAAGGCAGGGTCGATGGGGAGGTTGCGGCGCCACCCCCTGTCACTCACAGAGCGGGGCCGAACAGGGGGTTGGGGCGCTTCCCCCTGTCACTCACAGAGCAGGGCCCATCAGGGGGGTTGGGGAGCTCCCCCCTGTCACGCACAGAGCAGGGCCATTCAGGGGGGTTGGGGAGCTCCCCCCTGTCACTCACAGAGTAGGGCCGATAGGGGAGCTGGGGCACCTCCCCCTGTCACACACAGAGCAGGGCGGATCAGGGGGTTGGGGCGCTGCACCCTGTCACACTCAGGGCAGGGCCAATGGGGAGGTTATGGCTCTACCCTGTCACACACAGAGCAAGGCCTGTGGAGAAGGGTTGGGGCGCCACCCTCTATCACCCACAGAGCAGGGCCGATCAGGGGGTTGGGGCGCCGCCACTGTCACACTCAGGGCAGGGCTGATGGAGAGGTTATGGCTCTACCCTGTCACACACAGAGCAGGGCCGATCAGGGGGTTGGTGCGCTGCACCCTGTCAAACAGAGCCGCAGGGCAATCAGGGGATTGGGGAGCTCCCCCCTATCAGGCACAGAGCAGGGCTGATCAGGGGGTTTGGGCGCTGCCCCCTGTCACGCTGATCCCGGTGCCGGGAGCCTCGCTGCTCCACTAATCCCAGTGCCGGGAGGCATATTACCCTTTTACTATATAGGATAGAGGCCTGGTGCATGGGTAGGGGCTGGCTGGTTTGCCCTGAAGGGTGTCCTGGATCAGGGTGGGGGTCCCCACTGGGGTGCCTGGCCAGTCTGGGTGAGGGGCTGAGGGCTGTTTTCCAGAAGCGGGTGACTGAAGCTCCCAACCGCTCCTTTTTTTCTTCTTCTTTTTTTTTTATTCTGGGCCAGCTTTAGCTCTGAGGCCTCGCTGCTGAAAACATCGATACAATGTTGCGGTCCGGCTGGCTGAAGCCCGGCTGAATGAAAGCCGGTTTCTGGGGTTTTGTTTAGCTTCTTATTTGCAACATAGTACATAGTTGCTTAGAGTTGCAGCTGAGAGGCCAGCAGCGGCAGGCGGGGAACGTTGGAGTCCGCAGTCACTGGAGCAAGCAAGCCTCCCTGCTCGCTTCAGTGCATGGCTGCCAGCCGCCATCTTGGCTGACAGTTAATTTGCATAAGGATATGCTGATTAGCCAATGGGAAGAGTAGCGGTCGTACGCTAATTACCATGTTTCTCTTTTATTAGTGTAGAAACTCTTTGTGAACATTAAGATTAAAATTCACTGAATGCTGTCTACTGCCAGATACTTTGTTGGAGCCTTCTTAATTTGTCCTGATCAGTTTGAGCACCTTGGGAAAACCATCACACCTTTTCCATTCCCATTTCCTCACCTCCACACTGGGATGGGTGGTCAATAGATGATTTTTACCTTAACTTCCAGCTTTGACATTATTTGGTCAGAAAATTTTAAAAATTTTACTGTTATATTTGTAATATGCAAAAGACCTGTCTGCCAATGGATTTTCTTTCTATAGTCTTGTTCTTGTTTCATGGATTATTTCTCATCTTTCTGAAGATATGTAATTTTGGTTTTACCGTTTTTTTCTACTGCCTGTACTTTTCTGTTTCCTTTGTGTTCGTTCCTTTTCTATTTCGTAAGTTTGATTCTCTTAGTGTTAGGGGTTTTCTCTTCATGTGCCTGGTGTTCCTTGCTTGTCCACTGATATTTAAGAATGAGGCCCTAAATGCTGACTGGTGGGAGTGGGGGTGGGGGTGGGAGTAGCTTGTTGACTGAGAAGTGAAGGATGGAACCTGTCCTGTGGAGGCACTTGCGTCAGTATCTGTAGGTCTTTGAGCAGAGAGGCTGTTTTCCCTCCACTCTCCTGCCTCCTGGGTATATGCCTGGCATTCCTGAGTCCCAGGGCTGATGAGGGATCCTTCCTGCTGCGTCTTACCATGTCAGTGTGCTGCTTTACTGCCAGTTGGAGGTCAGCTGAGTTGATTTGCTCTTTTGGGTGTTAGGACTATTTTATTTTTTTTAATCATTGCATATTCTAATATTCTCACAATAAAAATATATTGCTTTTGTATTAAAAATACCAAAAAATATCAGCTTAAAAAATTTATTAGCTCTCCAAGCGAAATAAGTGAAAGTTGCTTTAGTGGTCACGAAGGAACCTTTGGACTCTGTATTCACTGGCTGTCAGCCACAGGTCATTAATCTAGGACAAGTGGCAAATCAACAGGATCTTCAAATTCCACTTTCCTTAGGAATATTTTTCTAGCTGTATTTGACTATGTCCTAATCAGATGTTTTATTAACTTGTGCATCAAAACTAATAGTTATGTCATGAAGAGCTACCTTATCTTAGGCATGTCTCGTCTTCCTCCCTCTTTTCTAATTCGAGGAACATGTCACATTGGATTGCTGCAAAGAGCCAACCTCAGTGGAACTCTCTCCTTTCTGTACACACCCAAACTAAACATGCTTAATTTTCATCTTTAACATAACATGTATTGGCTATGTATTTATTTAAAATGTTCTTGTTGATTTGTGAGAAAGGGTGAGGGAGGGAGAAATAGAAACATCAGTGATGAGAATCATTGATCGGCTGTCTCCTGCACGCCCCCTACTGGGGATTGAGCCCAAAACCCAGGTACGTGTCCTGACTGGGAATTGAACTGTGGCTGCAACCACTGAGCAACACTGGCTGGGCCTGTATTGGCTTTTTAAAAGGCCTATCCCATACTGCATTGTAAGGATGTATGAAGTGCCTTTTAACATCGATATGAAAGCAACTGTGGCTGCAGATATTGATTTCTGAAAATACATGAGTACTGACTCTAGCTGTATTGGAATCACAAAAAGAAATCTGAATCTGGTAGGACTGCCAGACACAAACTCTGAAATTCTACTAGTATTGTTACTAGGGAGATAACGTAGTTTACTTGATGGCTAGCTCTCTCCCAACCTTAGTTCTGGAAAAAGCCTGGGTTTACATGATCCTCTACTGTTCTTTTAAGAATGAAGATGGCTGTTTGATCTTGTTGGTCTTCCAGTGCTGAGAGATTCATTCTTTCTCACTTAATGGATGAGGTCAGAGTGCAGACAGCTCTAGCCTGTGGCTGCATATAAAAACCAATGACGAAATGAGGCAGTGATTCCTAAGCCTTCGCTGGCTACCGTGGGACAGTTTATTATTCTGATGTTTAAAAGAGGCCATCCAAATCCAGTTTCTTGAAAGAAACATTTATTTATAACCTCTATGGGTCAAACTATTTCAAACAAATCCAGAACAGGTTTTCACATTTTGAGCCTTTAGTGTAGACAGTATGCCATGCATGAAAGAAACACTTATCCAGTACAGCTTTCCCCTGACCACTTGAATAGTAGTGGAACAATCAGGAAGCAGACTGATGTGACAGAAATCTGCTTGAAAAAGGGCATGATTTAAAGCTCATATTAAGGTTTTTCACAACATAAATGTGTTTAAACAATGTCTAATATCAACTTCTTAATTTTAAAACAAAACACCCTAAGAATCAACTATCCCTTTAAATTAAAAAAAATAATAATAATCAATTTATACTCTTCTTAAAAGAACTCCAACAATGTAAAATAAGTTCCAATTCCAGATATATATATATATGTATGTACATTTATAACTTAGGTGCTCTTTTGCGCTATTTTGCGCTATATGCTTTCGTTCATGCAACACTGACAGAGGACTGGGCGCGAGGCTCTACAGGGGCCTCTCTGAGAAAGCAGTGTAGCTCCTCACTCGGCCAAAGAACAAGGGGGTGTACATCTTGTCAATCTCAAAAGCAGTGACTGCAGTCTCACCAGTTGACCTAGAAAGAATGCACAAAATTACAAGTTACCAGGAAACTTCAATTCATTTAAAATCCTTGCATATTTCTAGAGGGGGGTTATTTTATATTTTAGCCTTAAAATTTTTAAAATATAGCTCAATAAATTTTAAATATAGGCTCATTGTTGAAAATTTTTAAAATTTAGAAAAGTACCAAAAAGAAGTCACTCATAATTCTATCACTCAGATACAGCAATACAAAACACTTTTTTCCAGTGTTTCTTCTACACACATCAACCTATCAAGTTTTCCTGTTGAGATCACACTCTATTAGTGATCATGCTTTTTTCATTTTACATCATGACATGCATTTCCTAACATCATTAAATACTCTTCAGAAGTCATTTTTAGTGGCTGCATAATATTTCTCTGTCTGCTTGTGCCACAATTTACTTAATAATTCCCCTTTTGTTAGAGATATAGGTTGTTTTCAGTACTGGGCAATTAAAAATGTGTTTTTTTATTATGTCCTTTGGACATGTTCTAAAGGGTAGAATTTAAGTCAAAAGCAATAGACATTTTAAGACTATTGTTAAAATGTAATTTAGAATGAATTATAATCCTAGAATAGAATTTAATATTTGTATGAGCAACAACATAATTACAGATAGGAGGGAAGGAAAGCAAATGACAAGTTACACTACTACTAGTCTTTTATATTTTTCTCCCCAAAAGGAGAAATAAACAAAAGCAGAAAGTTCAAGTGCCTTTTTAAATATTACTAGAGGCCCGATGCACAAAATTCGTGCAAGAGTAGGACTTCCTTCCCCCAGCTGCTGGCACCGGCTTCCCTCTGGCCACCAGCAGGCACCCAGGACCCAGGCTTCCCTCCCAGCCCCGGCTTTGTCAGGAAGGACATCTGGTCTAATTAGCATATTACTTTTATTATTATAGACTAGAGGCCCGGTGCACAAAAATTTGTGCACTGGGGGGGGGGGGGGTGTCCCTCAGCTCGGCCTGTGCCCTCTTGCAGTCTGGGACCCCTCGGGGGATGACCACCTGCTGGCTTAGGCCCACTCCTCAGGGGATCGGGCCTAAGCTGACAATCAGACATCCCTCTGGCAGCTTGGGAGCCCTCAGGGGATGTCCACTTGCCAGCAGGGAGCAGACCTAAGCTGCAGTTGGACATCCTTAGCGCTGCTGAGGAGGCGGGAGAGGCTCCCTCCACCACCGCTGTACTGGCAGCCATCAGCCTGGCTTCTGGCGGAGCAGAGCTCCCCCTGTGGGAGCGCCCTGACCACCAGAGGGCAGCTCCTGAATTGAGCGTCTATCCCCTGGTGATCAGTGTGTGTCGTAGTGACCAGTCATTCCCAATTGTTCTGCTGTTAGGGTCAGTTTGCATATTACCCTTTTATTATATAGGATAGAGGCCTGGTGCACAGGTGGTGGCCGGCTGGTTTGCCCTAAAGGGTGTCCCGGATCAGGGTGGGGGTCCCGCTGGGGTGCCTGGCCAGCCTGGGTGAGAGGCTGATGGGTGTTTGCAGGCTGGTCACACTCCCTTCAGGGTGGGGGTCCCCACTGGGGTGCCTGGCCAGCCTGGGTGAGGGGCTGATGGCTGTTTGCAGCTGGTCACACCCCCTTCAGGGTGGGGGTCCCCACTGGGGTGCCTGGCCAGCCTGGGTGAGGGACTGATGGCTATTTTCAGGCTGGCCACACCCTCTTTAGGGTGGGGGATGCCCACTGGGGTGCCTGGTCCATCTGGGTGAGGGACTGAGGGCCATTTTCAGGCTAGCCAAGCCCCCCCCCAGAGATGAAAGCTCACAGCCTCTCCTTTCTTTTTTTTATTTTTTATTCTGGGATTTATTTACCTTCTATAATTGAAACTTTGTAGCCTTGAGAGGAGCTCAGAGCTGGCCTCCTGCTTGCTCCAGCTCCTTGGCCACGTGGCCACAGCTGGCTGAAAGCAGGTATCTGGGGTTTATTTACCTTCTATAATTGAAACTTTGTTGCTTTGAGTGGAGCCCAGAGCTGGCAGTGGCAGGCGGGAAGCTTGGCTGCCTCCATCATTGGGGCAACCAAGCCTCCTGCTTGCTCCACCTCTGGCTGCTGGCCGACATATTGGTTGGGTAAATTTGCATATAGTTGCTCTGATTGGCTGGTGGGTGTGGCTTAAGGCATAGCAAAGGTACGGTAAATTTGCATGTTTGTCTTTTATTAGTGTAGAGAAGGAAGTCAACGTGAACCTTAGCAGCTACAAACAATGCCTCTTGTATCTTTCTTTCTCCTTTCTAAAACATGATGCTTTTCATTTCTTTGATTCTATTTCTGGGTTTGGTTTCTTTCTTTGAAAAGAAAAAGAAATTCCACAGGTTACTGAGAGAAACAAACAAGAGATAAGTGAGAAAAAAGAAAACTTCTAGGACTTTCAAAAATGAGTACAAAAAAATTATTTGTAAGATAGAAATGTGGCCAAAAAGTTTTCAATAAGATGGTCAAGGTTGTGAAGTAGGTTAATTGAAGGTGATCTCAAAACGTGTTGTCTCAGAATTTTGGATTCAACTGGAATGGAAAGCCTTCAGTCACACACCAATATTCTTTCAATTCCAATAGCATCTAACTTCAATAGCCACATGAACTGATATTTTATTAATTCCTTTTTAAAATTTATTTCTGTACTGTTCCTTTCTCATACATACTCTCTGCTCATTAATGATTTCTTACAGGTAAATCCTAACTCAAGAGTCCAAGATGGCAGCATAGGAGGATGCTGACCTTGCCTCCTCCCAAGAACGTATCAATTGAATACTTATAATTAGCAATTCTCCTGAAAGACAACTGAGGGTCAACTGAACAGCTTCTGCACAACAAACAAGAGAGAGAGATGGCAGAGAGAAAGTTGGGGAACTGTGAGAGCACTCTGGGAGCTGAGGAAACCATCAGGTCTGGAACAAGGGGTGACTGCCATAGTGTGGGCATAGGGGGCCTCTTTGCAGGCCAGAAGGGAGTGGCATAACATATTCAAAGTATGAAAAGCAAGGACCTACAACCAAGATTACTCTACCCACTAAGGCTGTCATTTAGAATCAAAGGAGAGATAAATAGCTTCCTAGACAAGAAAAAGCTAAAGGAGTTCATCACCACCAAACCAGCATAACAAATGTTAAAAGGACTTCTTTAAGAAAAACAAATATGAATAATAAAATGGCAATAACTACATAACTATAACTATCAATAATTACTTTAAATGTAAATGGATTAAACATTCCACTCAAAAGACATAGGGTGATTGAATGGATAAGAAAACAATGCTGTCTATAAAAGACCTACACAGACTGAAAGTAAAGGACAGAAAAATATTTCACACAAATGGAAACAACAACAAAAAGCTGAAGTAGCAATAGTTATATCAGACAAAACAGACTTTAAAACAAAGGCTGTAACAAGAGACAAAGACTCAGCAATTCCACTTTTGAGTGTTTAGCTGAAGAGAAACACTAATTCAAAGAGAAATATCTACCCCTATGTTCATTACAGCATTATTTACAACTGCCAAGATATGGAAACAATCTAAGTGTCCATAGATAGACAAATGGATAAAGATATGGTATATATATATAATATATATATACACATATATGTGTGTGTGTGTGTGTGTGTGTGTGTGTGTGTGTGTGTATATATAAAATGGAATATTACTCAGCCATAAAAAAGATATCTTACCTGCGTTGGGCAGCTGCCCCCTAGTGGTCAGTGCACTCCCACAGGCAACCTCCCGCGGTCCCTCCCCGAAGCCAGCCAGCCCCAACTGGGACTGGACAAGATGGCCCCAATGGGCACCGATTGGCCGCCAGGCCGAGGGACCCCACCCGTGCACGAATTCGTGCACCAGCTTCTAGGATAAAATAAAATGTAAAAAATAAAAATCCTAACTCAGTGGTCGGCAAACTGCGGCTCACAAGCCACATGCGGCTCTTTGGCCCCTTGAGTGTGACTCTTCCACAAAATACCACGTGTGGGCGCACACGTACAGTGTGATTGAAACTTCATGGCCCATGTGCAGAAATCAGTTTTCGGCCTGGGCGAGTCTATTTTGAAGAAGTGGCGTTAGGAGAAGTGGGGGTACGTTTGCTGGGGACCCCTCAGATTGAGGACGTTTTTAGCAAAGGCCAGCTTAGGAGTACCCTAATTAAGTTAATAACAATGTACCTACCTATATAGTTTAAGTTTAAAAAATTTGGCTCTCAAAAGAAATTTCAATCGTCGTACTGTTGATATTTGGCTCTGTTGACTAATGAGTTTGCCGACCATTGTCCTAACTCATAGAACAAAGAACTTTATATATAGGAACTAATAAATTTGGCTTTGGAATACAAGAGATCTTTTTAGCAGACTTATTTAAATCAGTGTATAATCCCTGAGGATAAACCAAATGGAAATAAAGTAAAAAATGGTAAGACAAACATGGGAGAAGAAAAAAATCTGATGTTGTAAAACTGCCCTGAATAAGTCGACACATGAACAGCTTAAAATGACTATCGTTCTACTCATGGAATGCCGCTCTCATTTCCAAAGCAGTGGTGCCCAGCCACGTTCCACGGGCACTGTGAGCTACGGATGCTCCACTGCCTGGCCCACTTTCAGTTTCAGTTTTTTTCTTTTTGGCCACTTTCTGGGTTTGCAGAATAATATTATCCTCTGCTTCCATAATATTAACTCAGGTTAACATCATGTGAGAGTTTCCTAAGCCTGACATGAAGTACACATTTATTCCGTAACCTTGGTATTTTTATTACATTCACCTACTTGTATGTAACGTGACAAGAATGATGTATCCAGATGAGTTTGTTGAACCTCTGGTGGCCAGTGGAACACAGCTGTAGTCCTACATGAAAACTCTGATCTGCTTCTTGGACAGGGACACGGCGAAAATACCTGTATTTATAGTCAAGTGGTTTCTGTAAAAGAAAAGGTGCATGAACTGTAATGAAACCGCACTTCACTGAGATTTCATTATTAGAAGAATATTTATTGGAATATACTGGGTGGGGCAAAAGTAGGCTTACAGTTGTGAGTATGTGAAACACAGAGTTTATTCTTGCATTATTATTTATTCTCGTATTTATATTTCTCCATATGAACTGTAAACCTACTTTTGCCCACTCCTGTATTATGCAAGAATAACATAACATCTGCACATAGTAGAGTTGTTTTGGATATCACATACAAATGTGTGAGTGTCTTGAATAACAAGTTTTTCCCCCCTAATCATCATAATAACCTCATGTACCAAATATGATTGCATTATTGCTATTTAATAGCTAAAGGAATGAAGACCCAGGCAGCTTAAACGAGTTAACACAGAAGTTTCAGACTGGAATGAAGACTTCTACCTCCTATCTCAAAGGCTAGTATTTCCTTCTACTTAAAAACACTTGGGAATTTTTAAAGAGAGAAAATAAGTTGGCGAAGCCTGCAGAAAAAGCATCCTTTTTTTTTGCAATAACAGTAAAATCGTCAATGGATAAATAAATGTGACAAGCTTCATTAGAATCACACTTCTGCAAATACTGTTGCTAAAAACACAAAAGTATCAACACTACATATGGTTTCATTGTTATCATATTCTGAAGAGAAAACGGGCATTCTACGTGGGAGTTCCTAAATTCTTACTAGATAAAACCTAAACAACTAGGGTCTCACAAATTCCCCATTTCTGACCTCAGGAAACTCATGGCCAAGGTCACTCACAGAAGCTGCCCGATTTCAGGAGCCTACCAGAGCCGGGGGGAGGAGCCAGCAACAGTTGGCCACAGGGCGATAGGACTAGAACTCACAGAGAACCCTACCCTAACTGTCTCGACACATAATGCTAGAGAAGAAAGGGGGATTCAATACAAGGGAAACTTCTTTCAAATCCTACACCAACTTATAAAAGCAATAGGCTAGTAATATAACTTCCTCACAACTGGCTTCATTATGGTTTTTAACCAGGACAAAAAAAAATTGCACATGAAGAAAGGTTGTAAAAAATGAAAATGAGGTCCTTGATCTGTTAAGAGTCTAAAGCCCTCTAGAGTGTAATAATCCAGCAATCATATTTGCTTGGCGTTTTCATTCTTTTGCAAGAATGGGACGAAGGAATTATCTTACATTAGCTTATTTCCAATAGAAATTGAAATTCTCTATATGAATATCCTTATGAAAGAATTACTCATTTGAGCTAATTTAGGAAGAAAATCCCCTCTGATTCAAAATGAGAAAAGCTAAAAAAATCATATTCTGGTATCATTTTACTAGTTACTTTACAGGACATTTTGGCTTTCCATTTTCACATGTGAAAAACCTAGACCAGAAAAAAAACATTTGGAGAAAAACAAACAAGCTGATCGAATTAAAAATAACCACATTTTAGAAAACACTCCAGCTCTCTTTAGAGCAGTTGTTCTCAACCTGTGGGTCGTGACCCTTTGGGGGTCGAACGACCCTCTCACAGGGGTCGCCTAAGACCATCGGAAAACACACATATAATTACATATTGTTTTTGTGATTAATCACTATGCTTTAATTATGTTCAATTTGTAACAATGAAATTGGGGGTCACCACAACATGAGGAACTGTATTAAAGGGTCGTGGCATTAGGAAGGTTGAAAACCGCTGCTTTAGAGAGATGTTATAAGTCAACATACATTTTGTATAATAGTATAAATAATGAAACAGTATATTTGACCCTTTCTAATCAAGAATCCTTGAATAAGGAGACATATGTAATACTCTTTGTAAAAAAAAAAAAAAAAAGAATCCTTGAATGAAAGGGTACTCAAAAGTAGCCCTAGCTGGTTTGGCTCAATGGACAGAGCATCAACCTGCGGACCAAGAGGCCCCAGGTTTGATTCAGGTCAAGGGCACGTACAGTGGGGCCTTGACTTACGAGTTTAATTCGTTCTGAGACCGAGCTCGTTAAGGAGCTCATTAACTCAAATTACTCTGTCAACTCAATGCAAAATATCGGCGGAGAGACAGCTGGTATCTCAAAAAACTCGTTAGTCGGGACAAGTCAAGGCCCCACTGTACCTCGGTTACAGGCTCCTCCCTGGCCCGGGCCCCTTCCTGGCCTAGGCACTGGTCGGGGTGTGTGCAGGAGGCAACCAATCGATGTGTTTCTCTCACATCAATATTTCTCTCTGTCTTTCCCTCTCTCTCCCACTCTCTCTAAAAATCAATGGAAAAATATCCTCAGGTGAGGATTAAAAAAAAAAAAGTAAACTGCTACTTCAACCTTGTATACTCACTTCTTCTTTTTTCTTAGTTATCACAGCATATACTTTGGTCTGATTGTCTGTATCCTGTGACAAGCGATAATGGCCCAGTAGAACTGCATCAGTTCTAAAAATAAAAAATATACTTTAAATCTAAGTCTATTAATCAGTTATTACATGTATTTAAGTAACCTAGGAAGTAATGGATTATAAAGTGTTTAAGCAACTTGCTCAAGAAGAATCAGCTAGGATATGAGTGAACGTAGTTTTCAAGGCCCCAGACACCCACTGAAGTACACTCTCCAGGGGAAAGGTGCAGAATTGATTTTTTCCACAAGTGCCCACCCAGTGACTGTTTGTTAAATCATCCAGTAGTAAGTTAAGGAAACACAGGATTACATTAACGTATACATTCATATAAAATGGGACTTGGATACAAAACAAGTGTTATAGGAAAACACTACCTGGTATTCCGAGTTCTTAAACGAGGGACAATGGACTGAGGCTCCTCGGGGGTTGTCAACATCATCACATGGCCATCAGGAAAGAATCTTATGTACCTGTGTAACAGAAACAGAACACCAAAAAACACCACACACAAAGTATAAAACTCGTCCTTCTCTACTGGTACCTCAACCTAGCCATAGCTGTGAAACCGAGACGGAAATACCATGGGCCAAAGGACTGGCAAAACATCATTAAAACATGACCAACAACCTGTGAGGCCAGCGACAAAGAACGAAAGGCATTTTATTATCTTCCTTCTAGGGAACTGTTGAACTTTTAGTTTCACTCACTGAATACAAAAGTTAGATTAAATAATACTCTATTAAAGTCCTGTATGTTTTTTCCTAAAACACTAATGTGAAACAAAAATGGAATCTCACAATACACAGTAGTTCACATATCTACTTATTTCTCACAGTATTAGCTGATGAACAAAAAGGCTGAATAAGAGCACAAGCTATTGGAAACGGCAAATGAGTACACCAAGGTCAAGAGACAAGGAAGAACTCTAACATGTAAAGTGATTCTTGGATTTAGAGGCTAGGAGGTTTTAAATTTGTAGTAACCCATTGGTTCTTTTGAGTACAATTCTTAATAAAATAGTTGATAAAAATACTGAGGGCCATCTTGTGGATAAATGCAAAAGCTACCGAGAACAGATGTCCAATAACTAATGAATACTTGGAGAGAGAGAATTTTTCACTCACTCAGTTTACTACAGTTGTACCTGTAATATTCCACTTGGTGCCAGGCTCTATAGAAACCATCAAGAGACTGTTCCCCTTGACGAATATATGTGGTTTTACTGATATATACACCTATAAAAAAAGAAACATTATTTTAAAGAACTAGGAACATAATAAATTTAAACATTTTAAAAATAAAATCATATAGCACATTTCTAGCTTCATTTTTATTGTAGTTTCCTTTAAATATGCTCGTCATACTTAGGTCTGTTAGAGAAAACTAAGACTGGGTATTTATCAAAATCAACAGGATAAATCTCTATTTCTCTTGAGTTCTAAAGGGTTCAACTTACCATCAAACCGAACACGGGGCCTTTCTAGAAACATCTCTCTCCAGGATGTGTATGGAACAAGTTTAATACAGCTTCTGCCCCAAACTTTCAAGCAGGCCAAACGCCATATTTCAGGGTCTCTAAGTAATAAAAGTACAACATCAATATATGTAAAAGGCTAAGTCCCTATATGCAGAAATGGTCCTGCTACCAGCCATTTTCTATTCAGCAAGTATTTGCTGAGTGCCTGCTAGGCATAGTCCTGGGTCTGGATATAGATTGGTGGAAAAAGGCCCTGCTCTTTTACTGTTGGGAAAGCAAGAAAACAAAGTTTCAAGTAATGTGCTCAGTGCAAAAACAAACAAAGCAGGGTGAATAGACAACGAAGTCATGGTGGGAAAATAAAGACTATTTTAGATACAGTGGCTGAGAGAGGCCTCTCTGGGAGGTGAAGAAGAATACCCTGGGCAGAAACTGTAGCAAGTGTAAGACCCTCAGGTAAGTGTGTAGCTGGTAGGCTCTAACAAGGAGCAAAAAAGGCTACGTGGTTGCAGCAAAGTGAGCAAGGTGAAGTATAGACTACATAATTTCAGGGGTAGTCAGGGGCAGGTGAGGTCCTAGTTTACAGGTGGGAGTGTCTATTAAGTAAGATAGAGGTCATCTACCCACTCTCACCACTCCTGTTTGACATAGTTCTGGAAGTGCTAGCCATAGCAATTAGATAAGAAGAAGAAATAAAAGGCATCCAAATTGGAAAAGAAAATGTACAACTGTCCTTATTCACAGATGACATGATATTGTACATAGAAAACCCTAAAGACACCATCAAAAAATTATTAGACTTAATAAATGAATTTGGCAATGTAGCAGGACACAAAATTAACGCCAAGAAATATATGGCATTTTTATACACCAACTAAGAGCCCAGCGCGCGATTTGAAATTGCGCGGCGCTGCCCACCCTCCAGTCCGGCCCTGCCTCCCTCTCTGGCCCTTGAAGCAGCTGGGCAGCTACTGATCAGGCCCTCCCCCAGCGCAGGCGCCGGAGGCCCCTGCCACCCAGCCCCCCCGACGCTGCGCGCGCAACCTCCTATCCAGTCAACCTGTTACAGCGTCCTGGTTAATTAGCATATTTCTCTATTTTTTTTTAATATATATAGATAGATAGAGAACTTACAGAAAGATTTTTAAAAATCCCATTTACTATGGCACCAAAAAAATTAAGATACCTAGGAATAAACTTAACTAAGGAGGTAAAAGTCCTATACTCGGAAAATTATAGGACACTGAAAAAAGAGATAGAGGAAGACAAACAGATGAAAGAACATACCGTGTTCATGGAATGGTAGAATCAACATCATTAAAATGTCCATACTACCTAAAGCAATCTAGATTCAATGCACTCCCCATTAAAATACCAACAGCATATTTCACAGACCTAAAACGAACTCTCCAAAAATTCATCTGAAATAAAAAAAGACCCTGAATAGCTGCAGCTATCCTGAGAAAGAAGAACAAAGTAGGAGGGATCTCAATACCAGATATTAAGCTGTATTACAAAGCCACTGTTCTCAAAACTGCCTGGTAATGGCACAAGAACAGACCAATGGAACAGAATAGAGAACCCAGAAATCGCTCAATTAATAAACCATAAAAATCTTAGGGGGATCCACAGGCAGCAAAATCTCAGACATATGCCGAAGCAATATCTTCATTGATACAGCTCCTAGAGCAATGTAAAACAAAGAGAAAAAAAACAACTGGGACTACATCAAAATAAAAAGCTTCTGCACAGCAAAAGAAACCATAAGCAAAACAACAAGAAAGCCCACGGCATGGGAGAATGTATTTGCCAATGTTAACACCAATAAGGGTTTAATCTCCAACATTTACAGGGAACTCATACAACTTAACAAAAGGAAGATAAACAACCCAATCAAAAAATGGGCAACAGATCTAAATAGATACTTTTTGAAAGAGGACATAAGGAAGGCCAACAGACATATGAAAACATGCTCAAAGTCACTAATCATCCAAGAGATGCAAATCAAAACGACAATGTGGTACCATCTCACACCTGTCAGAATGGCTATCATCAACAAATCAACAAACAACAAGTGCTGGTCAGGATGTGGAAAAAAAGGAACCCTCATGCACTGCTGGTGGGAATGCAGACTGGTACAGCCACTGTGGAGAATAGTATAGAGTTTCCTCAAAAAATTAAAAATGGAACTCCCATTTGACCCAGTGATCCTACTTCTAAGAATATATCCCAAGAAACTAGAAATACCAATCAGAAAGGATATATGCACCCCTATGTTCATAGCAGCACAATTTACCATAGCTAAGATCTGGAAACAGCCTAAGTGCCCATTAGTAGATGAGTGGATTAGAAAACAGTGGTACATCTACACAATGGAATACTACACTGCGATAAAAAAGAAGGAATTCTTACCATTTGCAATAGCATGGATGAAACTGGAGAGCATTATGCTAAGTGAAATAAGCCAGTCAGAGAAAGATAAATATCACATGATCTCACTCATTTGTGGAATATAATGAACAACATAAACTGATGAACAAAAACAGATCCAGAGACAGAGAAGCATCAATCAGACTGCCAAACCTCAGAGGGAAGGTAGGGGAGGGTGGGGGTAAGGGGGAGAGATCAACCAAAGGACTTGTATGCATGCATATAAGCCTAACCAATGGACACAGACACCAGGGGGGTGAGGGCAAGAGGGGGGGGCAATGGGGGGATAAGGACACATATGTAATACCTTAATCAATAAAGAAAAAAAATGATAGAGGTCATTGCAGGGTTTTGAGCATGACTTATGCTTTTAAAAGATGACTCTGGGAGAGGTCCAAAATGGTGGTGGCTTTAGAGAATGCTGAACCCACCCCCTCTGATGAGCAAACTCAAACACACACATATATAGTGAGCAATTACTCTTGCATGACAACTGAGGGCTGAATGAACAGCTTCTGAACATGAGCAAAGAAAGACGAACAGAGAAGACTGGGAAACCACAGGAGCCCTCTGGGAACTGAGGGAACGCCTCTGAGCTGGAGGAGCTGGTGAGCGCCATTGTTTACGTCCCCCTCCACTTCAACAGGGTGAGCAGGGGCTTCACTTGGGTGCTTGGGCTTACCTGCAAGATCACCATAATGATTTCCCAGCTACATTGCCCAGGGCCTTTTGCCTCCAAATAAAAGAAGCTAACAGGGATATCAGCATCACTTGCACCTTCTGGCCTCTCTGCAGGGAGCCCTCCAACCTCTCAAGCCAACACTGCCAGTGCTGCATGCACCTGACCCACTCCAACCAGCTTCTGAAAACTACCTGGCAATACAGCCTCACCGATATCATTCTACACCGAACAACATGAGAGACTACAGAGAAGGCTGGGGAGCCACAGGAACTCCCTGGGTCGGAGGTGCCAGTAAGCGACATTGTTTATGCCCCCCTTCCATAGGGAGGGCGGGGGGCTCTCTCCAGGTGCTCTGGCATATCTGCAAGGTCACTGCAGCACGTTCCCAGACACCTCACCCAAGCCCATTTTGCCCCTGAATGAGGGAACAAGCAGGATCAACAGGGCATTACTACCTGCATTTGACCTCCCCACCCAGAGCATCTCCAACTTGGTAGACCAGTGCCCTGAAAACCTTAGCACCTACTCAGCACCCTACTAGCCTGCCAAAACCACCAGGCACACAGATCCTATACAGAGG
This sequence comes from Myotis yumanensis, assembly GCF_028538775.1. Classification (NCBI taxonomy): domain Eukaryota; kingdom Metazoa; phylum Chordata; class Mammalia; order Chiroptera; family Vespertilionidae; genus Myotis; species Myotis yumanensis. Next base: position 76,333,184 of record NW_027223757.1, read on the forward strand.
CCATTTCTACATAAAGCCACTTTTCCGAGACTGGAAGAAATAGCTATTGTGTCTAATTCATATAAGCAAACATGGAAAGTCAAAATGACAAACAGAATCTCTCTCAAATAAAGGAAAAAGAAAATTCTCCAGAAAAAAAAGCTCTAAGGAAATGAAGACAAGTAATTTGCCTTATAAAGAATTTTTTTTTAAATAGTCATAAGGATGCTCACCAAACTTGAGTGTGGAATAAAGGAACTCAGGGGGAACTTTTTTAAAAAAAAATATATTTTATTGATTTTTTACAGAGAGGAAGGAAGAGGGAGAGAGAGTTAGAAACATCGATCAGCTGCCTCCTGCACACGCCTCCTGGGTATGTGCCCACAACCAAGGTACATGCCCTTGACCAGAATGGAACCTGGGACCCTTCAGTCTGCAGGCAGATGCTCTATCCACTGAGCCAAACCGGAGCTCAGGAGGAACTTTTACAAAGAAAAGGTATAATAAACAGGCAGACCTGAAGAATACAACTGGCATAAAAAAACCATGAAGGAACCAACAGCAGATTACATGATACAGAAGAAAAGATCAATGACCTGAAAGACAGAATAGTGGAAATCTATAAATTAGAACAGCAAAAATAAAAAATTATAAAACACAAGGATAGTAAGGGACCTCTGGGATAATTTCAAGTGCTCAAACACTCTTATTATAAGGATCCTAGGAGGAAAAAAAGAGGGAAGGATCAGAAATCTTATTTATAGAAATAATGGCTGAAAACTCTCCTAACCTGGGAAAGAAAACAGACATCCAGGTCAAGGAAGCACATAGGCTTCCAAACAAGATGACCCAAATAGACCCACATCAAGTCATATTGTTACTAAATGGTAAAAGTTAAAGATAATGAGACAGTCTTAAAGGAAGCAGGAGAAAAATGAGTTACATACAAAGGAAACCCCATATGGCTATCAGCTGATTTCTCAGCAGCAACTTTACAGGTCGGAAGGGAGTGGAAGGACATCTTTAAAATGCTGCAAGAAAGGAACTGATAGACTCTAGGTCAAGTTACCCAGCAAAGCTATCATTCAGATTTAAAGGAGAGGTAAAGGTTTCCCAGACAAACAAAAACTAAAGGAGTTCATCATTATTAAACCAGTTTTACAATAAATATTGAAGGGTCTTCTTTAAGCAGAAATTAAAAAGTATGAGGAAAAAATCTACCAGGTAAAGCCAAATATTTAATAAATATAGCCAATCTAACATTTAAAAAGCTACTATGAAGGTCAAAAGAAAAAAGTAATGGTGGCTGAACCAGAATGTACTTTGGAGAAATAGTAAAATGGTCAGACTGGAGATATATTTTACAAGTAGTGCCAATGAGTTTTTGTTATGGGATTAGTGCAAAAAGTGATGTTAAAAGATGTATTGAGCCCTAACCGGTTTGGCTCAGTGGATGGAGTGTCAGCCTATGGACTCAAGGGTGCTGGGTTCGATTCCAGTCAAGGGCATGTACCTTGGTTGTGGGCACATCCCCAGTAGGGGGTGTGCAAGAGGCAGCTGATCGATGTTTCTCTCTCATCGATGTTTCTAACTCTCTATCCCTCTCCCTTCCTCTCTGTAAAAAATCAATAAAATATTTTTTTTAAAAAAAAGGACTCAAAAAATGTATTGAATAGTCACATGATTCTTACACAACTCAAAAAATATTTAACTTCATTTATAACTTAAAATATTGTTTTAAAGGTGTAAAACTAATTATATTGGAACCAGAGTAAAAAAAAGAGACCCCCTCCCAATTTATGTTGCAATGCATATTTTTTAAAAATGATTACTTTTATTTTATAACATATAAGGTTTAATCCCTGAAAATTTGTTTTCTTAATAAACTCCCTCTCTATGTTTTCTCATGTATAATCAAAAGAAAAGTTTATGTAGGAACAGTGCTAGAGACCCAAATTTCAAAAGGTTGATGGTAATCCTCTAGATATTTAATAGGTACTTCTTAAATAGAATAGTACACAGAATCACCAAAAACCAAAGACTTCAAGCAATTCAAATATTTTACCCAAAATACAAGACTCCAAATGAAATTGGGTTATTTAAAAATAGTGCATCTAAAATTTAAGAACTAAAGTTACAAAATAGTTCTAAATGCTAAGGACTAAGTCTGTATTTTTACATAAGAAGCCCATGAAAGACTACCAGTCCCAAATGATGTTATACTATGATTACTCTTCACACAGCATGATTTCAAAAGTATAGGGTAATTTTTTTAAAATATATTTTATTGATTTTTTTTACAGAGAGGAAGGGAGAGAGATAGAGAGTTAGAGACATCAATCAGCTGCCTCCTGCACATCTCCTACTGGGGATGTGCCCACAACCCAGGTACATGCCCTTGACCAGAATCGAACCTGGGACCCTCAGTCCACAGGCCAACGCTCTATCCACTGAGCCAAACCGGTTTCAGCTAATTTTTAATGGGCTAAAGAAAATTCTAGGGCAATCAAAATTTAAATCATTACCACTTAATGGGTTTAGAGTTACTGTGAAAATGGCTTGAGTATTTTTTTGGGGGGCATGATTTCTTTGCTGTATCAGCTAAGCTCGCATGCAAACTACTCTACGTGTGAGTGTATCTGTTCCACATATTATTCTACACCATGGAAACCCAGTGCATTCCAGCCTTTAAATGCTAAGTAGTTTGAGAAAATCACATATGTATAGCTCAGCAAAATTGTTGTAGAATAGCTTTTATCCAGAACATCAATCAAGTTCTTTTATTAAAATTGGCAAGTGACCATAATCCCTTCTTTTACCACTGCCTGAGCTGTTTAAAAAAAGTAAGTACCTGGCACAGATATAGAATCCTCTGCACACCTGTGACAACTGCTCTAAGGATCTGAGATCCAAATCACTAGACACCACCCATCGGAAGATGTACATCAGGACCTCCATTGGCAGCACTGTAAAAGAAAAGCACCCTTTCAGTGACTCTCCCGACAGCCTACTGTCTCGTTCTCAGGGCAGATACCTTTATGTATTCCTACAAATTTATGAATCACACCTTCAGTATTGCTCACACAAAAAGCATGAGTGTATTTAACTACCCCAAAGTAATAATGGTTACTAACATGAAGACACAAATATCTTTGGGTGTGTGTGTTTTTTTCGGAATAGAATAGATCTGAAGCTACTTTTATAAAGCACCCCTATCCCTTGGACGATCTTTTGCCACCAAGGTATATTAAAATAAGTGTGCTAGAAAAATAATCTACTATATATATGTGTGTGTGATTGCATTTAACAGTAAAAGTTATTTTTGAAAATTCCTAACTGTCCCCCATGACGAATGAAACACTTAACATATGAAAAGAAAAAAAGCCATTCATTTTTAAACATTCAGCTTATCTCAGGACAACTGTCCAACTTGGCTGAAACATTTGATGATACCAGTACTCCTCCAATTTTCTTAGGACAGCCCCCAACAACTCAGACACTCACGCTCTTAGATCTTCAGTGAAGGAAGTATGGCATCCTTGAACAATGGCACTACAAACTCTGATCTACTTTGGACTTTGAAAAGCTTATTAGTATACACAAACCATAATTATAACTAGATCTCCAATCTTATTTTGAACTAGACCAGCTATCTGACCTCAGAAGTTTGGAAATCTAAAATCTAAGGTTAAAGTATTTCTCATGGACTGATAACAAGCGTAAATTCTCACCTGATATGTGAGTCTGACTGCTCTCCAGTTCGGGCTGACACAGTTTGAGCACAGACTCCTGAAACGTGAGCTGCTGCTGGAAGTAGGACAACAGATCTGCCATCTTGCTATCATCATCGTTATCTTCAATGCTGCAAAAGGAGGGAGGTGAGTACACTAAGGGCCTCCATCTACAAACATAGCTTAGTAACTGATTTTTCATAGTATTTTCAAATCTTCTTGATAAAAAGTCATCTAAAAGCCAACTTCTTACTGCGTTTTTCTTTGATGTGATAAAAGTGTGCCCTGACTTGAAGAGTACTATAACAAAGCTTCAGCAAATTTCATTCCCACCCAGAAAGATTTAGAATTTTGGAATACAAATGTTGAGATTTAATTTATTAGTTTCATTGTAGAGATTTCATGTGTTAATGAAAAAGATAATTTCACATGATTTTTAAAATCTTATGTAAACATATTCTTTTAAAAGTGACTGTTATCCATCTAATTGGATAAAAGTCAAATAAACAGATGTCATTAGAGGTACTTACCAAGGGTTTTCTAACAGATGTGCCTTATCACCCTACATTTAGAGGAAAATGTGTAACTTAAAAAAATCTTAGCAGTGTCCACAGATCATCTACCAATATAAACAAACATGTAGAGTTCCATTTTTGCTGAAAGTAACCTTAAAAATGATCAGATGTACCAAATGGCTTAGATGAGGATGAAGTTAGGAAACCTTATTATAATACAACAAAGGGTGAGTGTGGTTGAGTCTAAATGGATTCAAGAGCTACTTTATCAACATTTTGCAAAAGGCAAAAAAAAAAAAAAAGCAAAGACTTTTAGGGCTTATTATATATGATAAAAAACACACAAATGCATCTTTAAAGAACTTACATAGCATCTAGGTTTGTATAAAGGAACTGCACAGAAAAAAAATGCTTCTTTAATACAGATTTCCTTAACAACACTTGGAGTCTATTTCTAAAACTGGCTAAGAACTGGGTGCAAATGATTCTACCCAAATTTTAAAGAGGCTTAGCAAAAGCCCAAATGATTCCTTTTAAGTAGGAACCACCTTACACGATTAGATCTAATCTGCCAAACAATATTATTGGCCCAAAAGTTCAAATAGGCCATTAATAATGACTTCATTGGGATATTTTTAATGTGGCTTATCCAAAGCTTAAGTGCTAGTACTATAAGCAGTTAACAAACACTGGTAATAAACATAAGTTATTGATAAAGGAAACGTTTTAATTATTTCATGGCAGAAATAATATAACAGATAATATAATGTCTTATTACCCAAACTCTATTTTTCTAGGTGTTCATCTTTTTTTAAAAAATATATTTTTATTGATTTCAGAGAGGAAGGGAGGGAGAGATAGAAATATCAATGATGAATCATTGATTGGCTGCCTCCTGCACGCCCCCTACTGGGGATCAAACCCACAACTTGGGCATGTGCCGCAACAGCAACCTCCTGGTTCAAAGGTCAATGCTCAACGGATGAGCCACATCAGCCAGACGGTGTTGTTCATTTTAAACCTGACATTCTCTCCTGGGTTCAGACTCCCTTCCCTTCTATTATCAGCAAATTGGGCTTCTGGGGATAAAGGGGTTGAGCCAAAATAATTTTATAATTGTTTTGCAAATAGCTTCAAAAGTACTGACTTCAAAATACATTCTCTTGATCTTTATCATATAAAACCATCATGACTGACTCAAGAGCTGGGTCTATCCAATGAAATATGGTTTATTTGGGGAGTGCTTATATCCTGCACCTGTGCTTTTAAGCCAACGTTACAGTTAATGATATTCCACCTACATACCTTAAGGAATAATAAACTAAGTCTTGTTACAATTCAGCATTTTCCTAATAAAATGAAAAACCCCCTTGTAAGTGAAATGTATAGTTTCAAACATATACAAAAGGAGAAAGACTAATGTAATGAAACCCTATTTCAACCATTATTAACACTTTCCAATTCTGACCTAATTACACTTTAATACTTTTGACTTTAAATAGGTTTCAAAAAGTTGAAATATGCCCTGTAATTTACTCCTTTCAATAATCACTGCTTTTATAAAACAATTCTTTCATCACCTTATTTCTGTTGTGTCTATTTAAAATGTGCATTTCTATATTTTAATATTAAATTTCCCTAATTAAAAATTTCTATAACTTTATCAACAAGTCTTTATACTAAACACTATATGACTTAAGAGAAAAGTACCATCTTCTTATCATGTTAAGAGTCAACAGGCCAAAGATGCTTAATTTTAACAAACTCTATGTATTACTGTCTATCAAATTATATACGCACTAGCTGTTTCCAACGCCATCACCATCTGGAGACCGGGTATAAGTAATCTTGAACTCTATATCAGGTACAAGTTGCATAGCCCTACGATAAAACTTGATGGCTAAAAGAAGAAATAAAGCTAAATTAGCTATGACCACACATTTTTGTCATTTCCTTTGATTACCCTTAACTGTGGTTTAGTTTGGTAACTTTCTTTACAAACTGCCAAATTCCCTTTATCTACATGCCACAGTAGTTCAGTCCAAACCTTACTGCTCAGAAATAATCTTTCTTTTTCCTAACGCTAACATGTTACAGAAACTTAAGGTGTTGCATTTTACTGGTCTTTTAGCCCTTCCCATCTTTTTCCCCCGGCCTCTTATGTATTGACAGAAGTGATCTTATGTAGATGTCTTTCTTCAAACTTTGAAAATGCAATTGCTACAGCCCCAACAAAAAAACTGTTAAGCAAATTTTTCTTTCTAAAACAGAGTTAAGGAAAATCAAATGCTCCCTAGTGGGTGGAATAAAGAGAAGAGTTTTTTGGAATTTATTTTTCAAATCCAACTTTAGTCCAGCTGCCTCTTATTTAGCTAAATAACCTTTAAAACCTGTTTTTGTTTTAAATAAATCTCCTGGCCTGGGGTTTAGAGCTATAATATTTGATAATATCTTACACGGTAATATACCAATAGAACGTGGGGCTGTAGAGGCCAACTAGATGAAGTCTACTTAATTCAATACACTCTGCCATGTTGTTTTTTTACATTGGGTGAATCACTGTACACTAAGTGGAGGTGGGAATTTTTCAAATTAATTATGACTATGGAGAGATATTAATTGGATCCTTTTAATATCTCAAAGTGACAAATATCACTAGAAGAAGTTTGCAAATAATGCAATAATTCTGAAAATGTTATTTTAGGGACATATTCAAGGGCTCCGAGCAAAATAATATTTCCTATGCCCCAATTATTAGCTTTACTATGACAAAATGAAAGCCCAAATACAAACATAATATAGCAAATAGCCCCATTACTGTGTTTACTTATGTATTTCTATTAGCCTACTAATAGAAACAAAGTTAAAGGGTATTCCTTCACAGATAACATAAATTAGAACTTAGAAAATATGTTCCTCAATGGATCCTTAATATTCCCCTCCCCTGAAGTAATTTCACTTATAAAAGCATAATCTATTTTTAAATAAGCAGTAATATTTTTAAGACTTTAATAATGAAGAATATTAAAACCTAAATATTAAAATAAGTCATTTTACTCATCCTATCAATATTATGTTTCCCAGCAATATTTTTTTGAAAAGAGTAAGGTTATATAGAAATACAATTTTTATTTCTGATAGTTTAAGAACCAATTTCAAATATAGGGAGATTGATGTTCTATACCAAATATATTCTATAAAATTTATTCTATAAAATATATTCGAGAAATAACATTTCTCAGTAACAAAGAGTCATTATTCAGAAATGTCATGACAGTATGACCCTGAGTTTTTACCTTCATAGAGAGCTCCATTTTGTTCTTCTTCTACTGCTTTTAGGAAGAGTTCTCGAGCCTATAAAAATAAACGTTGGAAAATATTTTGAAAATCAGTATTAAAAATGAGTACGAATAGCAGAGAATAGTCCTCTCAACAAATGGTGCTAGAACACCTGGACATCCATAGGCAAAATAACAAACCTCGACCTAAACCTCACATCTCACATAAACATTAACTTGAACATGATCATGGACTTAAATTAAAATGTTTTAAACTTTTAGGAAAAAAATGATAAAGAAAATCTTGGAGACCTAGCAGTAAGCAAAATTCTTATACTTCACACCAAAAACACAAGCCATGAAAGTTGATACATTGGACCTCATCAAAGTTAAAAACGTGTTCTGCAAAATATTCTGTTAAAGAAGATGGAAAGACAAACTATAAACTCAGAGAAAGCATTTAGAAAACAAAATGAACTCTCAAAACTCAACACTGAAAACATAAGCAATCTAATTAGAAAAGATAAACCAAAATTGCACAGAGAAGATATAAAAGCTGGAAATAGCACATGAAAACAGCGCCATTAGACATTAGGAAAAGACAAATTAAAATTACAATGATGTGACCCAGCCAGTGTGGCTCAGTGGTTGAGCATGGACTCATGAACTAGGAGGTCATGGTTTGATTCTGGTCTGGCCAGATGTCTGGTTTGTGGGCTCGATCCCCTGTAGAGGGCATGCAAGAGGCAGCCAATCAATGATTCTCTCTCATCATTAATGTTTCTGTCTCTCCCTCTCACTTCCTCTCTGAAATAAATAAAAACCTATTTTAAATAAGCACAATGAAGTATTACTATACACCTATCAGAATGGCTAAAGTTAAAAAGTAATGACACACCAAATGCTGACTAGGATGCAGAGACACTGGATCACTCGTACATGGCTGAGGGAACATAAAATGGTACAAACACTCTGTAAAACAGTTTGGCAGTTTCTTTTTTCTTTTAATATATAGATATAGCTATAGCTACAGCTACAGATATAGATATAGATTAGATAGAGATAGAGATATTTAAATTGATTTTAGAGAGAGAGGAAGGGAAAGGGAGAGAGAGAGAAACATCCATGGGAGAGAAACATCAATCAGCTGCCTCCTGCATGCCCCCTACTGGGGATCAAGTCCTGACCAGGAATCGAACCAGTGACCTCTAGGTTCACAGTATGATGCTCAGCCAAAGCCACACCTGTGGGACTATGGCAGTTTCTTTTAACCAAAGATGCACTTACCTAGAAATTACACTCTTAGGCCAAAGAAATGAAAACTTATATTCATGCAAAACCTGCACATGAATAGTCACAGCAGCTCTATACATAATAGCCAAACACTGGAAACAACCCAAATGTCCTTCAACTGGTGGATAGTTAAAGAAATTGGGTATCCATAACATGCAATACTCCTGAGCAGTAAAAGGAACAAACTTTTTATACACACAACTTCAATGGATCTTAAAGGAATTATGCCAATCTCAAAAGTGTATGGTTCCATTTATATAGTATTTTTTAATATTAAAATTATATGCTTCGAGTCAAGATGATGGTGTAAACATGGTATTTGCCATCTTCCACAACCACATCAAAATTACAACTAAAACAATCAGCATTCAGAACCACCTGAAATCTAGCTGAAACCAAGTCCTACAACTAGGGGATTGAAGAAGCAGTACATCAAGACTGGTAGGAGGGGTGGAGACGTGGGGTGAATTGTGAACCGGTTGGTCCCACTCCCGCGTATGGTAGTTTAAAATCAGGAGGAATGTCTTGGCTGTGGAGGTTTCCCTGAGGAGTGAAGGGTCCCAGCCCCACACCAGGCCCCCCCATCCCCAGCCCAGGGTTCCAGTGATGGGAAGAGAAGCCCCTGTAACTTCGGACTGTAAAAACCAGAAGGGATTGAGGCTGAGTGACATGGAAGCTGCTGCCTCAGGCAGCTCCTCTTAAAGAACCCATGCACGGTCTCATTCCCTCTGAGCTCCAGCACTAGAGCAGCAGCTGGAAAGGAACCTGGGACATTCAAGAAGGAACTAACTTGTGTGGAATCAGGGCAAGAGCTGGAGAGGCAGCTTTCTCCCAGACAGAAGTGCTGGCAGAGTTCAATGCTCCTTTGCTGAGATCTCTCTGCCACAGAGAGACAGGCCAGTGCCATATCTGAATCTCCATCAACTTGGCTCACACTTTTTGCCCTGCCCTGGTGATTCCTTGAAACCCCACCCTTCCTTACTTGCAGGCTCAACCAAGCCATTTGCAGTGCCTTTTCCATACAACTGGCTTCATGCTTCAGACTTTCCTAAAGTCTCTCAAACAAGCAGCAGCTGGCCTCAGCATGCCCCGTACCTCTCAGTAAGTGGCCCCAGGGTTGGCACTAGTGGCAGACCATCTTGGTTCACAGCTCGGCCTCTCTGGGACACCTCCAAGCCCAATACAAGTAGAAGCCATCTGTAGATTGCTTTGTAGTACAATCTGGGTAGCTGCAGGCAGGGCACAGGGAGTGACTGACTTTGCACCTCCCAGGAGGCCAGTTTTGACTACTCTGAATTACAACTCTACCACCTCCACAAGTGACACACTCAAGGGGCAGACTCGGTGAGCAACAAAGCCCCACTGAAGCAAGTCCAGGGCCCCATAGGGTTGGCTCCTGCATAGCAGCTCTTCTGCTGTAGTTGCAGCCGATCCTTGCAACTGATTGGCTTGGGGATCAATCCCTCCCAGTGACACCTACATCAATCAATGTTCAACTACAATAGGACAGTGCACAGCTCACACAAGGGCATACCTGGAGCGCCCAGCTCAGGTGACTGGGGAGGCTGAGCCACTGGGCCCTACAGGACATCTACTACATACACAAGTTCACTCTACCAAGTCCTGGAGACACAGCTAATCTACCTAATACATAGAAATAGACACAGGAAAGCAGCCAAAATGTGGAGACAAAGAAACATGCCACAAATGAAAGAACAGAGGAAATCTCCAGAAAAATAACTAAATAAAATAGAAGCAAGGAAACTACCAGATACAGAGTTCAAAACAATGGTTATAAAGATGCTCAAGGACCTCAAGAACCTCAAGGACCTTAGTGAGAACATCAACAACATAAAAAAGGAACCAGTCAGAAATAAAGGATACACTACTGAAATAAAGAATAATTTACAGGGATTCAACAGTAGAGTAGAGGACGCTGAGAATCAAATCAAGAATTTGGAATATAAGAAAGCAAAAAACACCAATCAGAAGGTCAGAAAGAAAAAAGAATCCAAAAATATGAAGATAGTGTAAGGAGCCCCTTGGACAACTTTAAGTGTACCACCATTTGTTTCATGGGGGTGCTGGAAGGAGAAGAAAGGGAGCAAGAAATTGAAAACCTACTTGAAAAAATGATGACAAAAAACTTCCCTTACCTGGTGAAAGAAATAAACATATAAGTCCAGGAAGCACAGAGAGACCCAAACAAGATGAACCCAAAGAGGCCCACACCAAGGCACATCATTATTAAAATGCCAAAGATTAACGACAAAGAGAGAATCTTAAAAGCAGTAAAAGAAAAGCAGTTAGTTACCTATAAGGAAGCACCCATATGACTGTCAGCTGATTTCTCAATAGAAACTTTGCAGGCCAGAAGGGAGTAGCAAGAAATATTCAAAGTGATGAAAAGCAAGGACCTATAACCAAGATTACTCTACCCAGCAAAGCTATCATTGAGAATTGAAGGTCAGATAAAGAGCTTCACAGACAATAAAAAGCTATAGGAAACCAGTATTACATCACCATCAAAGCAGTATTACATGACATGTTAAAGGGTCTTCTTTAAGAAGAAGATAAAAAATATGAACAATGAAATGGTGATACATATATATTTACAATTGATTCTAAAAAATCAAAATAAATGAATAAGCAGAACAGAAACAGACTCATAGGCACAGACAACATTGTGATTGGAGGAATGTTAGAGGGATGGATGAAAAAGGATAAGGGATTTAGAAGTACAAATTAGTCATAGTCCATGGACACAGACAATAGACAGGTGAAGGCCCAGGATGGGGTGGGAGATGGATGGGGGGGGGGGGGGGGGGAGTAAAGGGGGGAAAACGAGGGACATTTGTAATACTCTCAACAATAAAATAAAATTTATTCAAATTTTAAAATATTAAAATTATAGAAATGGAGAATAGATCAGTTTTTTTCAGTAGTTAGGAATGGCTGGGGAGGAGGGAGAGACGAGAGAGTGTAACTGTAAAGGTATAGCAAGAGGGAGCCTTGTGGTGACAAGATGATTCTGTACCTTGATTGTGGTGGTGGTTACATGAAGCTTCATATTAATAAAATTGCACTGAACTATTTATTTACATACACACACAAAGTGCTTCTAAATCTAGGAAATCTGAATAAGCCCCATGCATTGTACCAATGTATATTTCCTAGTATTATAGCTATGTAAGACATCACTATCAAGGGAGAATGGGAAAAGAGTCCAGAAAACTTCCCTGTACCTGTGAATCTGTAATTATTTTAAAATTAAAACAAGGGTCCTAATATATGGTGACAGGAAAATATTTGACTTTGGGTGGTGGGCACATGGTGCAATTTATAGATCTTGTAACATAGAAACCCACTCCTGAAACCTATATAACATGTTGACCAATATCACCCCAATCAATTTAATAAAAACATAAAAATTAAAACAAAATGAACATGGAAGTTTTTAGTTATCATGGTAATGTCAATTATTTAATGGCAAATTACTTGTAAATAAAAACTTGGATCTGATGGTATAAAGATGACAGCTTCTGTGGTACAGGAGAATAATGAAAAGATGGGGTACTGTGCCCACTTCATGTGAATAAGTAATAGGAAAGAAGTAAATAATCAGACAGCATCCAAAATTTTTTCAGTGGGAGCACTTTGAAAATTTTCCAGAATAAAGATGTGATTAATACATCATTATAAATTTGTTCAATTCAAAATATAACAAAATATTGCATTAAGACCTTTGAAAAACTGTTAACATTTGAATACTTTTTTTGCCCTTCTGTAATAAATTCAGAGGCATCAACCTCTAAGAGACCAAGTGAATCTCAGAGATCAATAAATTATCAAAGTCAGGTTTATGAAGATAGTGTACCTGCAGGAGAGAAGCCCATAAGGAGTAGTGATATCACCCAAAGTACCGAGAAGTGAGGGATGGATAAACTGGTATACTTGTCAAAGTATTTTTCAAGTACGATGTCCATAATACTTAACTTTTCTTCTTTTGCCAGTTCTTGCTTTCCTTTGGTGTCTGCTGCTTTCAGAAAAGAGCCTCTTGCTGTTCTGCAAGATCGAGTTTCTAAATTGCTAGAGCCTACGCCTGGGGCAAGTTCAAACATCCACTGAGCTCTGAACATCTGGAGTTGTGCCTAGAAGAAAAAATTATTTTAGGACTTCTCTAGAAAGAGTAGCTCAACATGGGAACAATTTGTCAATAGGTCATATCTATCTATCTTATCTATCTATCTATCTATCGATCTATCTATATAAAACCCTAATATGCAAATAGACCAAATGGGGGAACAACTGAACTGGTTGCTATGATGTGCACTGACCACCAGGGAGCACACACGGAAAATGGCAGGCGTCAGCCGCAGCAGGATGGTGGAGCAGATGAGGGGGGGCTCCAGACCAAGGTGGGGTGCTGGTTGCTGTCATCGGGCGAGCCTCTGGTGGTTACTGAAAATTCTTTGCTCTTGCGCACTGTGGTCCTGCCCAGCGCGAGCATCCGCAGCCAGCACCTGAGCTGCTGCTCGCACCCACTGACAGCTCCAACCCCACTTGCACCTGCAGCCAGCGCCGGAGCCGTCAGCGGGTGTGAGCAGCAGCTGCCAGCCCCAATCTCCCTGAGGGCTTCTCCACCTCTCCCTGTTCCTGAGGGGCAATCAGGGCAGCAGCTGCCACTCGCACCCACTGACAGCACCAGCCCACTTGCACCCGATGCTGGCGCTGGCCCCAATTGCTCCATGCTGTTAGCAGGTGCAAGCGAGGCCAGTGCTGTCAGCATGTGGGAGCGGCAGCAGTAGAAGCGGGGCTGCCGGCAGACAAGGGACCAGGGGCCAGGCGGGGGGCGGGGGAGGATGGGCTGAGACCTGCTCCTGTGCCCACTGCAGCCTCGCAGCTCACAGTTCCTTTCAAGGTACACAAATTCGTGCACTGGGCCTCTAGTATGTATGTATGTATGTATGTGTGTATATATATATTTTTTCTCTAAAATCAGAAAACACTCTTTTAAATTACTTAATTAATACCAATAAACGCCTATTCTAAAATAATTTTCTGCTTAAAACTTGAAAAATATAATGAAAATTTGCCTAAAATAAGATTGTCTACACAGGAAATATCTAATGGCATGGGAAAAACAAGTTTTAATTAGAATAAAAAATATACACCATCACTTAGGCACTCAACTTAGATGCTTTCAAGCATTTGTTTCCTTGGAATACACCACCTAGCAGATGTTGAGTGCTGCTAAAATTTCTGTACGCAAACCCAACGTTATCCGTTAACAACCCTTCTCTTTTTTAATAAGAAAATATTTTTTCTAATACATATCATTAATCTTTTTCAAATACAGGATAAGTGAAGTCCCCTGTGTGGTGCTGTGCTGCCACATCCCCCAACTGCTGGGATTCCCTCAGCTGTTAGCCCTTTTGGGGTATTGCCTCAGCAAGATCACACTCCCTTCCCAGGTGATTCCTACCCAATGATACATCAATGAAAGTAATCAGTGACTGAAAAAGCCTGCCTCTCAAAGGTTCTTCCATCCTCAGAACTTCCACAGGAATAACGAAGGTGATCCATTAAGACTGCACAGCAGCTCAACTCCCCTCAACTCTGGCTTCCCTCTCTCCCTTCGAGGTGACCAAACAGTGTTGATCCCAAGAGTACTGCTTTAAATGCCTCCTACGTGGTACTCTCCATCTCCAAGTTTGCTTTCTAGGGAACCCAACCCAAGATGCTCTTCCTCCCAGAGAAGGCCATTGCCAGTAGGATTGTGTATTAGTCCTGGCTTTTTAAAAATTATATATATGTTTCTAAAATTTTTTTTCTCTCCATTCTGTACACTGCTTTTTTTTTTTGACATGAAAATGTATTTTTTTTTCATATTGTTTAAAGTATTACAAATAGTTGTACATATGTCTCCTTTTTTTCCCCATTGACCTTCGGATCCCACCTTCCTACATCTAACATGTATACCTCTAACCTCAAGAATCTTTAGCAGCACTCTTAATATCTACTAGATGATGCATTCCAAATGAATATTATAAAGCTGAAGAATTCAGTAAGATGCACTTAACAAATTACAATGAATATTTTTCTATTTCAATGCACAAAGATTTACCCCATTCTTTTAAATGGCTGCTGTGTATTTCACTGTATGGATGCATCATTACTTAACACAAGTGATAGACACTTAGGTTGTATTCCATTTTTCCACATAAACAATGCTACAATAAACATTTCTGTACATGTATATTTACTTGCTTTCTCCGTGATTCTTTAGGCTTAATTTCCTGGAAGCAGAATTGCTGGTTCAAAGGGAACATATGTTTCTCATTTTGACCCATATTGTTACTGCCTTCCAAAAAAGTTGTAGCAATTACACTTTCATGTATACGGCATCAGTGTTCTCATAGCCTGTATGGCAATGGGCATTATTCACCACCAATTTGATCATTTTAAAAAAAACTAAGTGTAGATTTAATTTGTATTTTTTCAATTATTAGAGGCTAGTTATCTTTTCAAATGTTTAATAGCCATTTATATTATTTTTTCCATTAGTTGTCCATTCGTATATTTCTACCTTGTGTTCCTTTTGCTGATTTATAAGATACCCTATATACTGAGGCTATCAATCCTCTACCCATATGTGGTAAATAGTTTTTACAGTTGATTATTTCTCTTTTGACAGATTTAAGATGTCTTTTGCTATATTTAGGTTTAAAAATGTTAGGTGGTCAAATCTGTCAATCTTCTTCTTTGAGGTGATGGGTTTTGAGTCATGCCTTAAGCCCAGGTTTGCATACTTTAAACCCAGATACTGAACTACACAGCAGCAATTACTGATACATCTTTTTACAGGAAAAAAAAAAGAAATCCATAACATAGTTATAATTTAAGCATTCTATAAACTAGTATGAAAATACAGTTAAATCCAATGCAAAGTAACCTATAGATCTTCACAATTATGACCAATTGCAGTTTATGTTTGGAAAGCAATGGAATAAGAATTAAATATATATTGAAGAAACATGCCTGCAGATCTGTTTCCGCAGGGCTTTCGTTTTCATCATCATCTGTTCTGATCATATCAGAATGACAATCTTCCTCAGCTTCTGCCTGAAGGGGGGAAGGAGGGAAACAAATAATCAACATCAGTTTCTCTTTAAAATCTACACCTATCTTAGCTACTTGCCCAATGAAATATAAAGTTGCTTTTCTCTAGATACTTTCCTCACAGGCTCTAGTTTTAAATGTTTTGGTAGGTGGTTAAAAAGAACAACTATGCTTTGGAAAATAACATTCAGTTGTTATTTTCAGCAAATAGTTTTGTTACACAGATCACATAAAAGATGATGTACATAATCCATATATACATGTTCCTTCTTTTACACACTGGCATCTTATTAATGTGTGAATATGACTTTTTTCTGCTTAATGTTTTAAATGCACTAGGAAAGCTCCTAAACCAAAGACATGTAATAGTGAAATGTTTTTTTGTAAAGAAGCCCCTTCTAGTTTATAAATCCAGATTTTTATATATCAGATTAATTTAAAATGGAATAAAGCAGGACTGTGCATGGTTTGGAGCTTAACAGAAATCTCAGATCAATTGCTTTCATTTTATCCTTTTGTTCTCAATAAATGTTTGCTAAATTAAACTGAACCCTACCTTCCAGTGAAGATGAAATGTTGCCTAGGTTCAATCTGTTAAGTAATAGACTTATTAGCAAATGGGACTTGCTTAACACTTATTGTGGTCAGTCCTATAGAGAAATGTGGCAATCAGGGAAATGACCTTGAAGGTTAGAAAAAATAATAAAACCGATTTAATTTTACTCATTCCAAAGATGTTAAGTTTCACAATTGCCAATTTTAGTTCTAATTTGCTTCCAGGGGGAAAAAAATGTTTGTATTAGCACATATCTTGGAGTACAGTAACTAGTTACGTACTTGAACAACTTTGTAGTGCAACATAAATAAGCCTAGCTTCCTATCTTATCTGTGTGAACCAGACTTCAGCAGAGGTGCCTTTAAGACTTGAACCAGTTAGTATATGATAAAGTGCTTGGCACACCGTAAAAGCTAAATCAGCAAAGAAATAAATAAAAGAGGCCAAAACTCAGATGAATTTCCAGAAACTGGAAAATTTGAGCAATACACTTCTTCTGACTCTTAAGCTGGGAGCTTTCCATACTAAGAACATCACTAATAGGAAAATACACAAGAAAGAACTTTGAATTTATAGATCCCATTGAGAAATGTATTTCTTCTCAAATAAGAGTTTGCTTTATTATTGTAAACTCTAAGTACAGCTAATTACAAGGGAATTGGGGTGCCCTAGGGTGCCCAGGGAACAGCTTTCTCTACCTCGCACCTAGTGGTCATACTAAACTGACTTCAACACTTCCCCTGCTCTCTCCAGCTCCCTGCTCCTGGGTATGTGGCTTGAATGATGGCTGGAATGACTGTGCCTCCTTCCTCACTTGGCTACTCATCCTTCAAGATTCAGCTCAGGGATCATCCCAGTGGAAGGCATTTGCTGATCCTTTTAATTGCCTCTTTTCATTACACTTGTGCTTGTATCACGACACTTAAGACTTGCCCCTTGTGGTGACATTCTATGATTAAAAGTTTACCACAAATCACCTTACAGTTTTGGTTATATTGGTTTGGTATTGTACCAGGGTCTAGCACTATGCCAGGCTGATAACAGGTGCTCAAAAAAAAAAAATCGGTTGAATTAACAAATAAAATGCCATGTGGATAGATAATGCATTTCTCAAGAATGAGGAAAACAGGAAACCTATAATACAGATGGCACCTTTCTTCTTCCCTGAGCTCCTGTGTTATCATAGAGTTTTAATCCATTATTACCTTGATTTTGACAGTGTGGCAAAAATGAGAAACTATCAATTTGGGTTTTACGACATTTTTCAATTCAAATACCACTTGAAATACGCAGGTCCTCAGCTGTCACCCAGAGATTTTCACTTAGTTTTTCCTAATTGAGTGTGACCTAAATTTCACCTTTCACTTGAGTAGCCCGTGTCTTCATCATTTAACTCCTCTGTTTCACACGTGCGATTAATGAAATGTAAAAAGTTAAGTGCTTAATCCTGGTCAGAGAACCAATTCTGAAAGTTTAGGAGCATAGTCCATTACTGCTTTCCCTATCCAGATTAATAAAATCAATTCACTCGGCCACTCATTTATTCACAATAAATATTTGAGTGTCTACTGTACGCTAATTCGTTTGGCATCATTTCACTCCTGAGTCCTGCAACCCTAGAGATCAGTTTCTCGGACGGACAATGATTTCAAGCCAAAGCCAGGCAGCCGAGGGCAGAGGCGTCCTAGTCCGGCCTGAAATAGTCCTACGGAATTTGCTTTGCGTTGTCCATTTCTGAAGCTTAGCTCAGCCTCTCCAGTGCACCGCGCGGCCGCTTCTCAGGCCCTCGCTGCTGAGAGGCGAGACAAAACCCTTCCAAGCCCACGCCGCCTGGCCCGCCTGCCAGCACCCCATCCAGGGCACTGCCGCGTCACGGGGCGCCCGGAGCCCAGGCCTCCCCGTGGGCACGGCTTTGCAGAGGGGGAGCGATCAACAAGTGCCTCCGTTGGCCAGGGCGCCCTCCGGACCCAGAGGCGGCGACGGCTCAGCTCAATCTTTGCTCAGTGCTTCGGATAAAATCCCTAGAGAGGAGCGAGGCTGGTTCAGGGTCCTCAGCGAGCCGAGGGGAGGCATTTTTCTCTGCCGTCCTGCAAACCCACTCTCCTCACACGGACCCCGGCTGAGGGTTCAGCAGGAAGAAAGCCCGGGGGGTGGGGGTCAGGGCTGGCACCCCTCCACTCCTCGGGTCAGAGATCCTATCATGGCTAGCGGCCGTGCAGTTCCCACCCCTGCCAGCCCCTTCCTGCTCCCTCAGGGTTCCTCCCCGCTGGCCTGGCCCCTCGGCACACCGCACCCCCTTGGCACACCGCACCCCCTTGGCACACCGCACCCCCGCCTCGCAGGACCCCCCGACCCCCTCCTCAGGTTACCATGCTGGCGGGCCGGCCGGCCGCGGTCGGGGGGCTCTCCGCGCCCCCTCGGCACCGTCCCCCGAGGAGGTGTGCTGGGTGTCCGGGTGTCTACTCCTGCCTGTCTACTGCAGGGGGCTTAGCAGAGTTCTCGGTCGGAGTAGCGCACCAGGCAGCGGCGGTAACTGCGGGCCCGGCGTACGGCAGCCATCTTCGCGGGATCGGGGGCCAGATCGGGGCGCGCTGGGGCGACGGCCGGGGACGCGAGGAGCGGGGAGACACCCGTCGCTAGCGGAGGCCAGAGACTGTGCGAGAACCCGAGCGTCCGCCCTGCTGAAGACCCCACACGCCGCCGCAGAGCTCACCCCTCCGCTGCAGAAAGCTGTGCCGCCGCGCCGAGCATGCGCAGTGCCCCGCCGCCGCCTGCGTGGGCGGCTCGGCCCTACCGCCGGCGCGTGCCGCCTAGTGGAGGACCAGGGGGCGTGGGCCTACTGTGTGCGCGAGGCCAAAACTAGGCGAGAGGCCGAACCCGCTTATTGGGCTCAGTGAACATTTATGCAAACTTGAGAAACCATTATCTCAAAAATGTAACTCAAAGGGTGGGTGGGTAGAGATCAACCAAAGAACTTGTACGCATTATGCATATAACCCATGGATACTGACAATAGGGTGGTGAGGGCCTGGGGCCGTGGTGCGGGAGTGGGCTAGAAGGGGTCAATTTGGGGGGGGGGGGGGCAGGGAGGGGACATATGTAATACTTTGAACAATAAAAATTTAAATCTTTAAAAAAAATGTAACTCCTTAAGGGTTGAGACCCCATGGCAAGTAGCCCTAATGAACATCGAACTAGCGCTCGGGGCTGTCCCGCGGCGACTCTGGCTGGAGTGCCACGCCAGGAATGCAGGGAAACTGTGAAACCCGCTACATCACAGGCTATTGTAACCATTTAACTTTTTAAAGCACGGGTCTGGAGGTTGAGGAAAAGATGGGTTTAGGAGAGCGGCAGGGGGATGTAACCTCAGCCACAGCCAAGGAAGGTCTCACTACAGATCCCATCATGCAACGGGGGAAGGACTAGCAAGTCCTGGCCAGACGGCGCCCGGGAGACTCTGGGATTTGTAGTCTCAGTTCCGCGCTGAGCTCTGGAACTTGCACAGGATACTCGCCCCACCTCTTAAAGACCAAACACTCCATTTCACTCCCACAGGCATTCTTACCAGGCGATATACAGTTTTATTTTCACACACTTGACATTGTTTTAAATACGGAATTTTGCATGCTCTATGAAAACCTACAGTCGTAGAGCCTCTTACCTTCTTCACTTAGCAAAAATTTAAGAAGTTTCTAGCTTCTATTAAGTAACAGGTACTAAGACCCTACTTTCAACAAGTTCACAGAGTTTAAATCTCTTATCCTTTATCTTATTCTGGAGATCTTAGAATCTGGGGCAGAAACATAGAGGGCAAAAAAAGGGGGATGGGGAGGAGAGAATGGTGAGCTACATACAATATGGAAGCCCAACTGCTGTCTTAATATGGGATCCTCCCTTCGGAGGGGTGTTTTTAGTTGCACCCTAAATCAGCTACCAATAAGAAGTGCCTTCATGTTTCATGGAGAACCAAAGTTTAAATGGTTTTTAGTTTTTAAAAGAGACTTTAGGCTTAGGTCTTTTAAGGATGATTTTCCTGCCCTAGCTGGTTTGGCTCAATGGATAGAGTGACAGCCTGTGGACTGAAGGGTCACAGGTCTGATTCCCGTCCAGGGCAATTGATGTGTCTCTCTCACAGATGTTTTTTCTCTCTGTCTCTCCCCCTTCCTTCCACTCTCTCTAAATATCGGTGGAAAAATATCCTTGGGTGAGGATTAAAAAGGATGATTTTCTTCCCAATGATCTCTTTAAAAGGATTTTGATATTTAAATCTGAGGGAAAGATTAGATGTAAGAATTTATAACAGAAGAAAACTATATGTGACTCATGAATACAAAGAATCAGTTTTGCAAATGAAGAATAAGGTATAGGAATATTTTAAGAACTCTATTTCATTAAACTGTTGAGTGCTAATTTGAGATATCTTGGTCAATTAGCACAGATGATTTCTATTTTTCTAGCAAATAAACAATGAAGATTAATAAAGTAATAATTAGCATTTGTACTGATAAATTGAGCACATGTTTTATTAAAATGCTTTTAGGTTTCATAGCTACTAACTTTCTATATTAGATCAGTATGCATTAGACCTCTTTACAGGCTTCTATTGTCACCAGACTGGGCAAAGTAGGTCTACCTCAGTCCAACCTGTAGTGTGTGGATTCTTGACTTTGTACTGGAAAGATTTCACAATACAAGTCCAGTGATTTTGAGAGTGCATTTATTAAAGCTGGGGACAGTGAAACAAAGGAAGGACTGGGGTAAGAGAAGCAACAGGAGAGAGCCTAGGTGGGGCTGCTTTGACTCCCTAGAAAGGTCATAGGGAAGAAGTGAGCCAAGGCAGGGCTGCTTTTAGCTTACTAGAAAGTCAGAGAAAAAGGCGGCCTTGGAGGCAGGTTCAGGGGGTAAGCCCGGACAAGCTGCCACTGCCCACTGCTCTCTGGTTATAAGTCTCATGGAGACCCTTAGAGTTTAGGAGAAAGAAAGTAAAAAGTTCTAGAGCTGCCGAAACCGGTTTGGCTCAGTGGATAGAGCGTCGGCCTGCGGACTGAAAGGTCCCTGGATCGATTCCGGTCAAGGGGCGTGTACCTGGGTTGTGGGCACATTCCTAGTGGGAGATGTGCAGGAGGCGGCTGATCGATGTTTCTCTCTCATCGATGTTTCTGGCTCTCTATCTCGCTCCCTTCTTCTCTGTAGAAAATCAATAAAAATATATTAAAAAAAAAAGTTCTAGAGCTATCCTGCATTGGGCCTTTGTCTTGAGGGTTTTTACCTTTTTTCTGCAGTTGAGAAACTTAGGGGAGGGCCTCAGTAGAATGTGCATCAGCTTTCCAGGTGCATTTTTAATATGTTAATGTATCAAAATGAGCATGTAGAGGAATTTGGGATTATTCTTTGGTCAACTTTACTTTTTTCTTAGGTCTGTCTGGCTCTAATCAGGTGTTTGTTATTTGTTCCCCTGATTTTATCCGTCCTTGGGTTTGGTTGGCACATATGGCAATAATTGGGTTTCTGTTCTCTATTTTCCCCCACCAGGGTGATTTAAACTATGTATTCTCTGGTTAGGGAGGGGAGGTATAAACCATTTGCTCTCAAGTGTCCTTGGTTGGTTAGGGAAGATAAAGTCTTACAATTCACTAGCTGTAAATTGTTCAAATTGTTTGGCCTTGTTCTCGTCTCAGTTTCCCATTCCATTTGCCCAGAAATTTTCTTAGCTTCTTACTGTCCTGCCTCATATTATATCTACCGGCTTGTAATTTTCCCGGAGGCTAGAACTACTGACTAAGCCATTTACTAGCCCAGTGGACACTTGTTAAGGTAAACCAAGATAGTCCCTCTATTTGCTAGGTAGACTTTCTTGGACAACTGAATTTGACTAAAATTGATCATTTTAGATACTTTAAAAATCATTTTTTCATGAGAGTAGCATAAAATTTGCTAGGCTCCCTCTTATTTCCTTGTCATGTCATTGATAACGATTTTCCGTTTTCATTTGCCATGTGGTTTGTGTGTTGCATAGGTAAACACAAACGTAGATAAATGTTATTATACATTTGCCAGATAGCCTGATGACGCTTTCCCACTTAGGACAGGAAGTCTAAGAAAGCTTGACTGTCTTGTAGGTTTCTCCAATAGGAGCAAGAGGAGAGGGGGAATCAGTACTCTTGTACAGCTTCTTTAGGAAAAACAAAACAAACCAACGATCTGTCTTTAGTTCTTCGAATTAAAAATAAAATAGTGAGAGGAAACTGATATAGTGATGAGCTGGGGGATTTAAACTCAGATCCAGTGTGTAAGGGATTACTGCTTTATGAATTACAGTAGTGCTGCTTGGGGCAATGTGGTTCCCTTGACCAGCACCAGAATTCTGAGCATAGATAAGGCCCAGCAAACTTGTTTTAACAAAACCTCCAGGTGAATCTGGTGCCTCCAACTATAGTTGGAGAACCATTGGCTTGGGCAATTATGTAAATTTAAATGGAGGACCTTGAAGCAATTTCTTTTTTCAAAGGGCTCCAGAGCTAGTCCTTATATGAATGATTTAAGGTAATATATACAATACAAGTGAATGTGCTTAAAAAGTGTTAAGTGTTAAATTTCGTATAGTAACCAGTTACAGAAGACAACTGTTTCCTACCTGGGTAACAATTCAGTCTTTCAGACTAAAGTTGCTCTTACAGTTCAAATGAATACAACAGGCCATCAGTTGCGCCTTTATTTTAAACATTTTCATTGTGGTCATAAAATGTATAACATAATTGCCATCTTAACCATTTTGAGCGTGCAATTCAGGGGCATTGATTTCCTTCACCATGTCTTGCAACCTCAATTACGATTTTTTTTAAACCAGGAACAATGTTTTCACGATGACTTGTAATGAAATGTTCTCGGCATGTGCATCCACGGCCACCATTCCTACATCTCCATACGTGTGCAGCCGAGCTGCAGGGAGGCGTGCGTTTGGAGCTGAGGTCGCATTCCTGGTCAGCGGGCCACAGGGAGCCCCGGGCTCTGGCGGGCCCCCAGCGGGGACCGGAGCGCGGCGGCTCTGAGCTCCCGGGCACCCTGCTCGCGGTGCAGGAACGCGCAGGGCCAGCGAGGGGAGCTGCAGGGTAACTTTTCCCAGGGAAGGCGGCCCGTCGTCCTCGCTAGAAGCCTCCCTGCCTTTTGTTTGTTTTCCTGCTGGAGGCTGGAGAGCGGCCGGGTTCCTGCTGCTCTGCCATGCGCCACGCGGCCCGAGCGACTCGCCGGTCCTCCTGGGCGTCCCTGCACGGACGCCTCGGCCTGTCCTAGCAGGGATCGCCCCCATTCTCAGTTCCCGAGGGGCTGCTGCGCCCCACTCGCCCGAGGACCTGTGCTCACCGCAGGGGCGGGCCCCCGCCTGTGTTCGCCGCGCCAGTAAGTGGGGTCAGGGATCGAGGGGCTTCTGCCGGGCGACCTGTCACTCGGGGTGATGCACCGGAGCTGCGGAAGGACCCCTGCCCCGTGGCCTCTTGAGTGATCGGGGCGGGAGGGAGCGGTGAATGGGCTGTAGTTTCTCTGCGCGGTCATGTGGTCTCTCCCTTCCCTGGAGGCATGAAAACTCCCATTTCCTCGGAGTCGGGAAGATTTCGATGGGTGTTTACCTTCCAGTGTTTAAGAGGGGGAGAGATTCGTGCCCGATTTGAAGCCCCTGTAGTAGGAGGTGGAGGACTTGCTCTGGAATTTTCCTGACTAGGCCTTTGGCTGTCCCGCAAGGGGTCTGAGCAAGAATCCTCACACACTGGTGTGCAACCATTTTTCACGGGGTTTCATTCCTGCTCTGATTTCTTTCTTACCAATGGGAGTACCTGTTATGCGAGGGATGTTGAAGGATTTTCCAGAACAGGAGTTTCTTTTGCAATTCACCTTCTAAAGTTTGACTTTGTCACTAGCATTGAGGGCTTTGACTTTTAAATATAAAAGTAGTTTAAGGCATCCTTCCGAAGAAAAGAGTATGCGTTTCCACTTACAACTAAATAAAGATCTGCTTTTGCGAAAGCTTGACTGTGCTGAGAGGATACCACCTTGGGTTTTGCATTCAGGGCTGGATTTTTCAAAGGTATTGGCAGCTGTGGGTTTATTTTGCCCTGGGCCACTTTTTATAGCAATAGAAGTTTGATAGCTACGGTTTTCATTTCTGACCTTTTCCAATGAGCAGACTTCCTGGATGTGCCCCAATAGTGAATTGTACTATTGCTGGATATACAGTTAAGATAAGCTTTAAATTTGTGTAGTCAACGTATAAGTAATTAAGAAGAATTTGTGTCTCAACCATATCCTAGCTGTGCTAGGAGTTAATGTATGCATAAAAATGCACATTTGAAATAGTTTCTGAACAAAGCGCTACGATTTGGTACAGAATCTTGAAGGCCTTCCTGTCTATTTGAGGACCAGTCATTGTAAAACACTAAGAAGTGGGTGTAGAAATGAGAGCTGTGCTGGGATTCTTTATGGAAAAGGATATCCTCCCCCTAAGGCCCAGCCCTCTCCAGTGACCTGCCCACTTTTTATTTCCCCCTCTCCACTTGGCTCTGTCCCCATCTCCAAAGTCAAAACTGGTGGTTGGGCAGGAGTGGGCAGTCATGTTTCTAAGTGAGACCCATTTAATTTTAGATGATGGAGGGATTTTTTAAAATTTATCTTTATTGTTGAAAGTCTTACAGATGTCCTTCTTCCCCCCACCCCGCCCTACACACACACTAAACTCCTCCTCTGCCACCCCTTCTCCAAGTCTTCCTGGCACTATTGTCTGTCCATGGGTTATGCATATATGCATATATGTTCATTGGTTAATCTCTTCCCCACCCACCTTCCCTCTGAAATATGCCAGTCTGTTGCATTGAAATGTCTCTGAATCTTTTATGTTCATCAGTTTATTTTGTTCATTAGATTCCACATATGAGTGAGATCATGTGATACTTGTCTTTCTCTGACTGGCTTATTTTGCTTAGCATAATACTCTCCAGGTCCCTCCGTGCTGTCTCAAAGGGTAAGAGATCCTTCTTTTTTACTGCTGCATGATATTCCATTGTGTAAGTACCCATTAGTTGACAAATGGATGGAGTGATGTTTTGAAGGTTTGATGGGGCCTATCTGAGTAGGCCGAGGCCTGTCTTTCTTACCCAGGGAACTCAGCATTTGGTCACAAAGAAATGGTTTTTCTCAGTGAACTTTCCTACTACTGATTATATATGTAAATGAGCTACCAGGATAAAGAAAAGGCCCTTTGGGAGTGGTTATTTGTTGACAGTTCAACATCATCCAAGTCCATTGTTAGTCTTATTCTCATTGCTTTTTGAGGTTCCTGGTAAAGGTGGAAATCATGTTAATATTGAACCTTTGGAATGATCTTTTCCTTCATTTCCTTCCTCCTTCATAGCAATGAGTCATCTCCACCTGTTACACAGAATGTATTTTAATCCAGAACCACACCTTTCCTCTCCTGCAGACTGGAGCAGCCTCTTAGTTACCCTCCCAAGCCTGGCTCTTAGTAAGTCCTCAGTAAATGTTTGCCGAATGAATGAGATGCTCCCCTTTCTGGAATTTTCAGCATTCCTTGTTTGTCTAAACTTTTTAAACCTTTAAACTATCACTTCCTTATGCTGCTCCTAGCTTTCCCACCTGCGGTCCCTCTCTATTCTCTAAAATAATTTGTCTAATTTTTCAAGGCCTTTATCAGGCTTCATCCCTCCCACCTAAATCTTGTTTTCAGTTTAGCATACATCTTTGCGCTCTGTGGGGTTTGGTCTTCTTGCTCTCCTGCTAAAGGGGCCAGGCTGTCCCTAGAAACTTTCTCCCTTCTCCCCACTCTCCTGTGCAAGTCTGAAATCTTACCCATCCTCTGTGAAGGAGCCCAAGTCCTACTTTTTTCATAATGTCCTTCTCTACTCAATTTTCTCCTCTTTCTTTGAAGTCTTAAGACACTTATGTGTGTGTTGTCTTTTTAGCCCTCCTTATACTGGCCATATTGACCTCTAATTGGCTTAGGCTATTTTAAGCCTCTTTGGGGCCAGGACCCATATTTTATGCGTGGTAATGTGGCATTGTGGGCTTTGGAGTCAGGCAGAATTGAGGTCAGGGCCTGACTCTACTTATTACGCATGTGGCCCTGTGGGATTCTCCCAGCATTCGTCCTCTCACATGTAAACTAGGGGAAATGCTTTCCCCGGCTGATTGTGTTGTTGAAGATGGCTTGGGGCCTAAATAGTGCCTGACATGTACCTGACAAAAACCTGCTCATTCCCAGACACCGACTCACAGAGACCTGAACATGTTACAAATATTTGGTCGATGTTTGTTGATTGACTTGTAGTAAGTAGACCACGAGTCATGGCTCAGCCTGGAAGCCCAGAGCATGGGCAGTCATGCAGTGAAGCTTAGCCGGTGTTATCCTGCCCTTACTTAAAATGGCTTGAGCTTAGGTTATTCCTGGCTAGAGCTCTGCTTCTGGGATCTGTTGCTGTTTTTCCATCTGAACCTTGCCAGGAACACTACTGCCTTAAAAAAAAATTTTTTTTAAACTGCTTCTCTTGAGGCAAGCTCCTCCATTTCATTTGGCAGGATCTTGCTGAGTTGGAGTTTTACCTCACACGTCCTTCTATTTTTCTGCTTGTGGGGTATGTATGAGTGTATGTGTTTATGGCAGAACTACTTGCGTAGCACTTTCTTGGCAGATTTCTGGATACAGTGACCTTCGTGTATATGTTGATCTGTCAGCCTGTGAATAGTATCTCACTTAATTATAAATTCTCTCATCAGCAGTCGTGACAAACGCGGCATTCTGTGGCATTCTGAGAAGGACCTCTGACTAGAGTGTCGGAAATCTCCTATCTGGGCCTCAGTGTTTGTGGCTGATGTGCAAACAGAGGTGTGTGCAGGACAACTTACACACGTATTGTTTGGGGATGATAGTGTAACCTTGTCCTAGGTTGTGGCTGTGCTGACTTTTGAAACACAGTTTTAACTTCCTTATAAAGACACGTGCTCTACAAAACCACCTGGTAAAAATAATTTAGTGAAGCAAATCATTTTCTGGGGCAAATTACATTAAAATGCTAAGAACGCGTTACGGCAGGAAGGAATCAGATGCCTTTACTTGCAGCCAAATAGGAAGTTAAAGAAGCAGCTCAGGTTCCTCCCGAGAAGATGAGGAAGTCGGTATGGGCATTTGTCCTCAATCTCTGCACCTAGTGAGGTGCTGTCCGAAGGTAGGAAAATGGCACTACTCAGCAGATCCTAGAAAGGTACTCAATCCGTTCCTGATTTCCTTCCAAGGAAACCGAAGCATCCTTGCTCATTGAGTAAATGTGTGTGCTTTGAAAGTCGAAACCTTCATGGAAAGAGTGTGGTCAGACTTGCTGGTGCAGCTGGCGTGCGTTGACTTGTGACATTGTCTCAGAGTTTGAAGAAAGCAGATCTGCAACTCTTTTTAATATGTGGTTCCGAATTTGCAATCCTACATAATAAAAGGATAATATGCAAATTGACCCTAACAGCAGAACCATCACTGGACCAGTCACTATGAGGCGTACCGACTACCTCTTGGTCCCTTTCTCCAGCTGGCAGGCTCCGATCGCCTGATGGCCACCTGTGGTGGGGGCAGGGCCGGCAAGCAGGCAGAAACAGCCGACTTCTCAGTCCCTTCCCCTGGCTGTCAGGCACCCATCAACCGATTGCAAATGGGGAACTGGGGGTGGGTGGCGGCGGGGGGCGGGGCCGGCTACGGGCAGCTGGGGAAGATAGCCCTGATCGCAGGCCAGGCCTAGGGATCATACCCGTGCACGAATTTCATGCACTGGGCCTCTAGTACATTCATATACTTTTTACAAAAGGGCAAGTGGGGAGTATTTGACACATCTCTAATAGATTATTAAAACATTTCTTGCCATGGTCAGGTAGCTCAATTGCTTGGAGCATCATCCTATATACCAAAAGGTTGTGGGTTCGTTTCCTGGTCAGGGCACATACATAGGTTGTGGGTCTGATCCCCTGGTCAGGGTACAGTTAGTGCACATACAGGAGGCAACTGATCGATGTTTTTCTCTCACATCGATGTTTCTTTTTCTCCCACCCTTCCTCTCAGAAGATCGATAAAAACATGCTTAGTGAGGATTAAGAAAAAAAATAAACACTTTTTATTCAGACATTAAAAAATATGCTATCTGAAGATAACAAGGAATCCATTCCTATTAATTGGGTCTCTGGATCTCATCCATAAAGTGAGGGTGTTGGATGATTATTAAGGTCCCTTACAGGAAAAGAAAACCTAATTTTACAGTCAGAAGTTTCCTCAACATTTTCTGTGCCCATGTTGAACTTAGGTTCTGTGAACTCAGCTTTCAATCTATTCTAATTAGCATTGCTATATATTACCTTCCTATGAAGGACCCACGTCCCGCGTGGTTCAGGGTTCAGGCTCTGGAGAAGGGGCTGCGCGCAAATGACAGAGACGAGACAAGAAATAATAATTTGGAAATTGGGGGACCGGGTGGGAGCCCAAAGCAAGAGGGAGGACCCTCTTGGGCTCAGGCCTTGCCATCCTTTTATTCAGTTTGGGATACACCTCTAGCCCTTAGACAGACTGTCTTATCAGTAAGGATTTACATGACTATCTGGTCAGGAAGTTGCTTCAGCTACCATTGTCTGACTAAACAGTTGGTGCATAGCTCTGACCTTTGCCAGGGCTCAAGGGTCACCAGCATTCCGGGATCCTTGTCCACACCTCTCTGCTAGAGAAGACAATAGGCGGCTTCCCACACTTACTTTAAATGTTCCCTAGATTTTAACTTTGTCATCCTAATTCCGTTTTTTTTTTGTGTTTTTTTTCTTAATGGAAGAGCCACAGGTTTCACTTGGTGCCTTTTCTGCCACACTGGGGGCTCTTCGTAGCTACTTGATAAACATATAGTGATGGCCAAGAGCTTGAGAACCACATATTTTTGTGGAAAGATCAATGTGTCATTTTTTATCTTTCTGTAGGTGTAATACAACCTGTGATGAAGTGCTGATAACATGTGATGGCCCTCGTGGTTACTATAAAAGATAACGGCCCAGAAACCATTAAGTATTATGGTCCAATGTGCTCAGCTACATATTTGACTAGCATGAAAGTTACTGTCTGCATGAACTTGTAGTTCTCCAAAGACAATAGTTAATGCTTTTGTGATCATGGACACTGCCTTTGCTTTGAAAGCGACTTTATTAAAGATTCATTTAACTCAGACAAACCCGAGTGAGAAAAAGTAAGATATACATGCTCACATGTTATCTTAGCTGTTAAAAAGCATGTTTTCCTACATTAGGGTAAAAGCTTTTAGAAGGATTCATAATTTTTGTATCCTAGTCCCCATATAGTTGTCCAGTTTTGCAAAGAAGGGTGTGAGGGGGGTGGGACGGCAGTGGGAGTGGGGTTGGTGACACAGGAAAATCACCTCTAGGCAAAATGACCATTTACAAACCTGTCAGTTGCTCATTCATTAATGTATTCATTCAACAAATCTTTCTTGTGAGTACTGATTTGTGCCAGCTGTATGCCAGGTACTCATCTAGGTGCTGGGGATACAGTTGTGAATATAAAGTTTCTGCCCTCACCTTGCTTATATTCTAGGGATAAACACAGTTCACACATGTAACACTGTAACCTCGGGTTAAATGAGGGTTCTATGGAGACGGCTAAAATGTTTCTGCTTACTTGCAGGGTCACCTCTGTTCCAGGCGCCCACACACTGTGCCCTGCAGGCATACCCTGCCTGCTGCCCATTTTGTACGTAGAGTTGTCCTGGAATACAGCCGTGCCCATTTATTTCCGTCTTGTCTCGGACTGCAGAGTGGAGTAGTTGTGACAGACTTATAGCCCTCAAAGCCTAAAATATTTACTGGCCCTTCCCAGAAAATATCCCTGCGCTGTATTATTTTTTACATTAAGTCTTTGCTTCCTTGACACATTTTGTTGATTTGTTTGTTGTTAGACATGATGGTGAGTTACCTTACGTTAACATGAGATCGGCTCCTGAGTTAAAGGTGCTGTAATGTCTGCATAGCGCTTGAATACAGGGTGGGGGAAAGTAGGCTTACAGTTGTGAGTACGGGAAACACAGATTTTTATTATTGTTATTTGTTGATTATGGTATTATTTTCTATACAAACAACTATGAACCTACTTTTGCCCCACCCTCTATATATGTTCTCATTCACTCCCCCATCTTCACCACAACCTGCCTTGCCCACCCTTACAACATGGGGTGCCAATCAGGTCAGCAGCTGGGACTAGGACTGTTGCCACCCTGGGCAGCCTTCGTTAAGCATGAGGACTGTCACCCCAGCTCATCCACAGTTTCATACAAGTCAGGGTAAAGGTATCCTTCTTCCAGCTCCTCAACATTTTGCTCTCCCTTCAGTTCTTTACAGTCCACAAAAGCCACATAGAATTATGGGTCTTCGTTTAGAAATAATCCACATGTGATTGAAGACTTTTTTTCAGGTTCAGGCACGAGTACCCTTTGGTATTGCAGGAGGAGCAATGGGAAGTTATGGACCCTGCTCAGGGGATTAAGGGCCCTGGGACATGGGGAGTTCATTTTCAGAAGCTGGGTTGATGGCGGAGAGAGAGGTAAGGCATGGAGCAGTTTCTGGAAACGGAAGAGGCATTCATCCAAGAGGCAAAATACTTAAAGAACATTTCTGCTACATGTATATAGGCAGAAGAATTGGGCTCCAGAGAGAAACATATGCGCACGTGTGCTATTTCTAGTACCTTTAAAAAAGAAATTAACAGTATTAACTTCCTCGTGTCAAGTAATGACACATGTGAACCTAGAATCCAAAGTGTAATTAATTACGTGCTGGCTACAGTGCCAGGAGAAGGGCCACTGAATGACTTTGCACATAATCCAGTTTTCCTATGAGGGCAGATGAAATCAATGGAATCTTTTCTGCGTAAAACAATCAAGACCCTCATAGGATCTGAGTGGGTTCAGTGGGCTGGTAAACCACAGCTCTCGAGAAGCCCATGTTGCATGCACTTTTCTGTCTTCGATCTTAACAAATGAGTAATTGTGGCATTCGTTCAGGGACTACCAGGATTCCAAAATAAAGAACGACTACCGCTTCCCTGTGCCCAGTGTCTGGTGTCCAGGCTGTGAATGAGCAGGGCATCCATGCGAGCTGCTGGCCATGAGCAGATGCTCTTTGCCTCCACTGAGGACTGCAGCCGAGGGGAGGGAATTGGGGCTGTTCCATCACAGGAAGGTTTCCCCCTATGTCACCCAGCCAGGAAAGCCATCACTATATTTCAGAGTTTGGCTAGAACTCTTTGAAAGTGAAACCAACTTGTATTTCTTTGTTAGCTGGGTACAGCCTTACCCAAAGGCCAAAGACCTGATCTGACCGTGTGGAGGGGGCCTTTCTGAGAGACCCTGAGATTCAGTGCTTCCGGCATTGTGGTGGGAAGGCCCAGGCCGCCTGCCTGTCTTAGCTTTTCTATAGTGTTTACTATTTTCCCATTTCAGAATTCTGAACATTTGTGATCAGGTCAAACAATTTCATTGTGACTTTGCACGTGAAGAAATAGAAGTACTGAGAGTTTTGAGATACTCATCGGGGGTGGTATAGAAAATGGATAGCAAAGACTAACATCCAGATTTTGACCTTTCACACAATCTCTGAGTAACTGCTGTGTGCAAGTGAAGTGTGAGGTGTGAGAATGTGGAGGCCAAGGAAGCGTGGTGAGTGACCTGGCTGATGCAGAGGGCGGGCCTGCATGTCACTGACCACTGGGAAGGTGTGGGGACTTTGAGATGGGACAGGGCCTTGAGAAAGCCATCAGCTGTGTCTGTGTAGGTTGGGGCAGGAGGCTTCAAAGAGGTGATTGTTGCAGATTCTGAACTTTGGGGCCCAGTGGAGGCAAGAGGTACTTGTCCCTCTCTGAAGAAGAAATGTCATGTAGCATACAGGGTCCCTCTGGGGCACTCTCTTCTCTTTGCTAGATTTTGTGCATGTGATGGGAAAAGTGGAAACTGATTCTTCCCCTCCCCGCCCCCTTATTGATTTGAGAAAGAGAGAAACATTGACCTGTTGTTCCACTCATCTGTGCATTAATTGGCTGACCCTTTCATGTGCCCTGATTGGGGAGCAAACCTGCAACCTTGGTGTTTCCAGATGACACTCCAACCAACTACCCGGCCAGGGCCAGTGATCCATTTTTTTTTTCTTAGACAAATTCTGGCTTGATTGTGAACTAGTCACAGAACCACAGAGCATTTGAGCAAACCATTTAACTGCATCAAGTCCAATGCCCTAATTTCACAGAAAGTAAACCTGCGGACTAGGAGACACTCCGAGTCAGAGGAGGTCTGTGCCAACTGGAAACTGGGACCAGCCCCTCTTTGTCTGCAATCACTTTGTCTCCGCTGCTGCTGCTGCTGCTGCTGCTGCTGCTGGCCAGGTCCCCGCTGGGTTCACTGATGTTTGTTTGCAGAATGAGGCCAACTAGCATGGCCACATCACTGGTTTCCATATTTAGATTTTGAGCTACAAAGTACTTCCTCTAATTCCTCTTATTCTCAGATCATCAAAAGATTTTATGACCTTTGGATCTTTTGCAACCTTTCCCTTGAGTTTGGTGCAGTCAACCTGGGTTCCTATATCAATCCTACCATTTATTAGTTGTATAACTTTGGACAAGTAATTTGTGTCTCAATGTCCTTATCTATAAAATGCGGGGATGATGTTAATAGTACTAGGGGCAAGTTGCTTATGCCTCAGTGTCCTTATCTGTAAAATACAGATAATAACAATAATAGTACCTACCAGGCACAGTTGTAAGGATTAAGCAGATTAATATATAGAAGCACTACAATAGTACTGTACATATAGTAAGTACTAAAATTAGTAGTAGTACCTTTTGGGTTTATTTGATACTAGAGGCCCGGTGCACATTTGTGCAGTGGGGGTGGGGGGGGTGGGTCCCTTAGCCTGGCCTGCGCCCTCTCACAGTCCAGGACCCCTTGGGGGATGTACGCCTGCCGGCTGAGGCCCACTCCCCGCTCCTGAGTTGAACGTCTGCCCCCTGGTCGTCAGTGCACATCATAGTGACTGGTCATTCTGCCGTTTGGTCAATTTGCATATTAGCCTTTTATTATAGAGGATATTAGGAAGGTAAGTGTGGATTAGTTATAGTGAGAGATTTATCTATGTTATTGTATGGAGTCAGAGAGGTATGTAGAAGGTCTGCCCCTTAGCATGTCAGCTAATTCCCAAGTCAGTGGATGAGCTGCTACATTCCACTCACTTCTCAGGCAGTGTTGACTGTTTATACCAGGAGCTATAAATTCAAATGCTGTGGGGGCAGAGGAGGAAATGTAAAAGACCCAGGAAGCTAGCTATGTGCTGGTTAGGCAGTAAGAAATTGCTCTTCTCTTTTAAATAAAGGATAATTTTTCTTTAAACAGGAGGTTTTTTTCAGGTTGCCTTTTAGTTTGTCACTTTTAGTAGCAGCATAGGAACAGAGATGTTTTCCTTTCAATAAAACAAGTGGTTGTGAAGGTACAAAAATACATGGTTACTAAAAAAAAAAAAAAATTGAGGAACTGATATAGAAACCATTTTAGGGACAGTAGGAAGGATGGGGACTGTGATGAGCTGAAGAGTCCATGCTCAGTCTAAGGAGGTGGTGACTACCCTTTTCTAGCTTTTTGTTACCACACAAGGCTAAGGATCCCATGTTGTCAGCCCTTCGGTTTTTCTAAAGAAGCCCCCAATCTGGATTTTTATATGGAAGTTCGTGGTTTCAAATACAGATTCAGAACCTAGCTTTGAATCCAGGCCTCAGACGGCCAGTTTGCAAGCTCCCGGTTCACACAGTGTGAATCTCCATATGCCAATATATTCAGAGATTTCAGTCACAGCTGTGAAGGCTTGCTCACTGTGCATAATTGTAGAGAAATAGTCTCTATACTTCAAAGAGGAATTCCGTTGCTTATTGGGAAAGTGTAGACTTCTGATTTCATTCTTTTTTTTTTAATTGTGAAAATAAGTATTCATTTATTAAAAACAAACTTCAGAAAAACATATCTGTTAAAACATGGTTAATTTTGACAACAGCTGTCAGTGAGCAAAAATAAAAAAATGTGATGAGGAAGCAAGAATTACTGTTACTAAGTAATATTATACCCACCTCGTCATTTATACCCCTGTTATCTTGAAAAATATAAAGGTAGCTCTAAGAACTTTAGACATAGCTCTAGGTTTATGGCATGATTTGCCTTTCATGTTTTATTGGTTTCCAGAGGGTACTATTTTATGAAACCAAATCAAATGCATAGTGTAAGAAATTTCTTCTCTTTTAATGTAGTCTATGAAATCTTCCTACTTGAAACCCTCAGGATCAAATTACCCTTACATTTTTCTAAGGAGAAGACAGCCATCAAAATTTTTCAACATTGGCCCCCATTCTTAAAAAGAATATAGGTGTGGTTTAATTAATACTAATTTTTTTTAATGCACGGAAATCCAACTCTACTTTTTAAATCAAATAAAAGGAACAAAAATATGACACCATCCCAAAAAAATCTAATGTCAATAAAAATGGCAGCAGTACAAAAATCTAAGCAAATCTCAAATACAGCAGATTTGTTGTATACAACATGCAATGATTTCTTTTTAACGAGAACAAGAAGCTTAATAGCAGGTAAAAGAAACCAAAAAATTGCATTATATTGAATACTAAGGTAAGTAACCATAGTTAGCTCATAAATATTCCAATATCATAACTAGTTACTTTTGCATAACTAAATGTAACCCTCATTTTTAATTAAATGCCTATTCAACAAAGCTAACTGGAACAAATACATTTATGCAAATTTACATCCTAGGATACCAGAGGAAACAGGAGACATTAGTCAAGGATGAATAAGGAAGTTCTATTTTTTTTCATCATCTGTGTCATCAGGTGGCAAAGGATGTACTTTTCTCTTTCCTTTTCCTAAACCACTGCTTCCCACCTCTTCAGGAATCCGATTCTCTTTATCAGAATCTTTAGGGGACAGTCTGAAGAATTCTCCAATTCCTTTTTGCCTTTTGGGAGTTGGGCGCACACAAACTGGATTCCCTCTTGCATACTTATTTTCAGCTTTCCTCCAGGAAGGTGAAGTGAAGTTAGTGGCAGAGGTGGAGGAACCAAGCACTTTCCTGGGGGCTCGGGCAGCCACCACTTTTCTGTAGGTGCCCAGGCAACTGTATGCTCTAGTCCGCACCATGTTCAGACACGAGAAGATGAGAGCAACCCACTGACTTTCCCACGGAGGGTGTCTCAGTGGACAAGGACAAGAAAACTAATCTCCCGGGCCCAGTTTATACTTCTGATTTCATTCTGAAAACATTCTTTTGAATAAATAAAAACCACTGCTGTCTTCAGATGATTGTATGAAAATCTTTGGGAGGTTCTCTGATTTCCTTTAACTTAAGCTCTGTTGTCATCTGTGGTAAGTTATAATTATCAATGACATACAGCGTGAATGTATATCATTGATAATAGGAATAGGTTCTTTGGGAGGAAACTTTCAAATCAAGGAAACAAGGAAGAGCGGCATGGATGTCCCAATTCATCACCATCTTCGTGAAGAGCCGTGCTGGACTATGGTGCTCTGTTGAATAGGCAGTGTTGGCATAATCAGATGATTTTCAGAGTCTGGGATTAGGTGTCAGCTTTAGAGAGTAGTTGTCTGGTAAAGCCATCCACGTAGCATGTAGGGACCTTCAAGACCCAAGAGAAGCTGGGCTTTAATAAACTCTGGATAAAAGAGTCCCCTTCCCAGCTGGCTAGTTGTCCAGGCAACCCTGGTACCCAGGGCCACTTTTGGACACTCCTTCTTGTTGCACCATAATAGATTTGTAGTTGTATGTTCTTCCAAAATAGAAGCAGATAATGGTGGATGGAAAAATTGAACCTTGGGTTAATAGAGAATTACTTCTTCTAATTTGTCTCCAACTATGCTAACCTCTTTCAGTTTTCAAAGCATGCTAACTACAGATGATTGATCTATTGATCTATCTCTATCACATCCCCTATAGAATTTTGTCTGCGCCCTAAATATCACAGTTTTATATAATCATGTTTAAGGCAGAAACACAGGGCATTGTTTTTGTCAACTGTCTTTATCAGGGAGTAGATAGATTCCTTCTCAGAGGCTTTTCTCTTCAATCATCAGTTCACTTTCCTTTCCATCTCTTAAGTCTGAGCCATACCCTCACTCCTAATTGCTTTGCTTGGCTTAGACTGATCAGAGTTCATGCATCAGGACTATAGCAGGTAGTTACCGGCCCTCATTAGATTGAATCCTGAACAATATCAGGGTTCTATAAACTGAGCAAGGAGAGGAGCATTGCTATTGGGTAGATCAGCAATGGCCCCACCCCTGTCTCCTTCTTTTTTCCAGTGCATTGTTCATCACTCTTGTTTTCCCTGAGCAGCAGTGAGTTTTGTTCTTCACTTTCAAATCATGACATGAGTCATCACATTCAGGCCACCATAAAAATGATGAATAACTGAACACCACTGATCTCAAATGTATTTAACCACTTACTGCTGGGACATGCTCAGAATTGATTATACTTCTTGGTCTAATGCTAATTTGAATAATACCACTTCATTTTTTTTTTTTTTTTTTTTTTTTTTTTTTTAGGATAGGAAACAATTCACTGGAGTAGAGAATAGAAAGCTCAGACAGTGGTCATGATTCTCTTCTCTGGAGCCCTACATCCTTCTCTCTGATAACCCTTTGGACACTTGAAACAATTACCATAGCTTCCCAAGTCTCCTTTACTTTTAATTCCTTTCTTTCCCTCTTGTATATAATGAAACTTGATTATTCTTCAGTACCTCAGCCCTTCCACTTCTCTGAAGGGTTGCCAGACCTCCTTCTACCAAGAGTTGGTGGTCCTCTCTACCATGTCCTCATAGCACTTTCTACATTTTTCATGTACATGTCAATTGTGAGTTATGTAAAGGAAGGGCCCTTATCTTATCCATAATGTGCCCCCGAAGCCTTGCATAATGCTTAGCATCTCAGCCTGGAGAGACACTAGTCTGATCCATTATAAGGTCATTACTCAATTACCAGAAGTAACAAGATGAAAAAG
Source organism: Myotis yumanensis (assembly GCF_028538775.1). Lineage (NCBI taxonomy): Eukaryota > Metazoa > Chordata > Mammalia > Chiroptera > Vespertilionidae > Myotis > Myotis yumanensis. The sequence goes on from NW_027223757.1 coordinate 76,370,811, forward strand.
CAGCTACCATGCCTTGGTGAGAGTTACATCTTGCCAGAGTAATTGAGTTTTGTTCTATGATAATATGAAAAACTGTAACAAGAAAGAATTGTTAGGGTGACTTTGTGTTGAATGAATGACCCACTTTATCTCGATTTCAGTAAAGTTCTTAATGCTTTCACAAATAGCTTTCTTAGTGATCATCTAGGGTAGGGCTGGAGAATGTCCAACCCATGGGTCGTGTGAGGCCCATGAAATCATTTGGTCTGCCCCTGCCAAGGCATTAGGGGTGAATTAATTAAATATTTGACTAAATATAGCAGACTAATTTTTTTTTTAAAATCTCAGCTCTATCTTAAAAAAAAAAAAGATGGAGCCCTAGCTAGTTTGGCTCAGTGGAGAGAGCGTTGGCTTGTGGACTGAAGGGTCCCAGGTTCGATTACGGTCAGAGGCACATGCCTGGGTTGCAGGCTCGATCCCCAGTGGGGGGTGTGCAGGAGGCAGCTGATCAATGATTCTCTCTCATCATTGATGTTTCTATCCCTCCCTTCTTCTCTCTGAAATCGATAAAGATATATATTTTTTTAAAAATGATAGAGAGGAAGGGGAAAGGGATAGAGAGAAACATCATCAATTGGCTGCCTCCTGCATGCCCCCTACTGGGGATTGAGCCCATAGGAATTGAACCTGTGACCTCTTGGTCAGCTGCTGAGCCACACCAGCCAGGCTAGCAGGCTTATTTTTAAGTTGATAATTTTGTATGGCCCACGAATGATGTTATAAATATCCAAATGGCCTTTGGCAGAAAAAGGTTCACTACCCCTGCTCTAGGGAAAGCATTGTCCCAATTATACAGTTTAAATGAATGAGGAAGTAGTAGGACATTAATTATCAAAGAAAGGCATCTATGATTAATAGTTAATAGATGTGATTCATTAGTATAATGCCATTGCAAAAAAAAAAAGTGGGGAAGAGCCCACATGCTTCTGGTAGTTAGCTAGTCATTAAGTTTTGGTCACCACAGTTCATCAAGGAGATGGAGAAGTGTGTGAGGATTCAGAGATGAACGCCAAAGGTAATTAAAGTAGTGGAAACAGGTCCTGTGAGGAAAGGTTGTGAAATTAAAGCAAGAAAAGGCCAAGGGACTCACATTTGATTACTAATTTCATGTATTCTTTATATCCACAAAAAATAAGCATGAAGAAATTAGCTTAAAGTACAATAGGCAAGCTATGGTTGGCTATGAAGAAAAATATTCTAACTAATTGGATTAAAAAATGCAAATCTGACCATGCTATTCTCTAGTTAAAAAACAAACAACCCTTAATTGACTTCCCATTGTTTCTAGGTCAGCGTCTACTTTTTTTTTAATGAAGCATATAATTTATTTATTTATTTATTTATTTTTAAATATATTTTTATTGATTTCAAAAAGGAAGGGAGAGGGAGAGAGAGAAACATCAATGATGAGAGCGAATCATTGATCGGCTGCCTCCTGCATGCCCCACATTGGGGATCGAGCCCGCCCTTGACCAGAATGGAATCGAACCCGGGACCCTTTAGTCCGTAGGCCAACGCTTTATCCACTGAGCCAAACCGGCTAGGGCTGAAGCATATAATTTAGTAGTTAACTGATTTTTAACAAATCAAGGTTCAAGTGATTTTTTTTTTAAAGCAAGATAACATGTAACAATGATTTGGGCATTTTAATTTGTTGGGAAATGAAATACTGAATGATACAGAAATAATGTTGTCATATCAAAAATAGATGGAGATAAATAGGAAAAGATGAAAAAGAGGGGGAAATAAACAGAGTCCAAAATTGCTTATGTTGTGGCCCAAATGTTCTTTCTGTGTTTTGTTGAGACACAGCTTGAATCCCAGACAGACTCAGCTTCAATCATGAAGTGGATGAGCCACAATGTATGATAGTGTTCTGTCTTATGAACAGCTTCATATGAGGTTGAATAAGTAAATCCACATTTGTATGTTTTAGGATTAAATAAAATATTTAAGATATGTATGTGTGTGTTTTTAAAGATACCCATTCCTGTATGCTTTGAGGATAATTTTTTCAACGTTTAATCTAGAATGATTTAAAACATACAGTTATAAGAATAGTACAAAGAATATCCATTTACTACCTTTACCCAGATTTACCTGTTGTTAACATTTTACCCCATTTGTATGCTTGTGCACATACACACTCTCTCTCTACACACACACACACACACACACACACACACCAACACACATACACACACACAATTTTTGTTCTACCCACTTGAGAATAAACTGCATACATCATGGACCTTTACTTATAAATCTTTCAGGGTATATTCTTTCAGAATAAGAATATGGTCTTACAGGACCACAGGGGACTTCAGTAAATTTAATACAGTTACGGTATTTTTAATCTACCATCCATATTCCAACTGTTTCCATTGACCAGTAATCTCCTTTACAGGTGTGTTCTTCTCCTGTAGTACAGGATGCACCCAAAGCCTGTGTTTTTCAAAATGGCATCTGAGGCCGTCCACAAACAAAACTGCAGGGTTACCTCCTTCCAGGTACAAGCTTCTCCCCTTGCCCCCCACCCCAGGTTCACGCCTCTGTGCCTTCGTTTCTGCTCCTTGGAGTGCTAGAACCCAGTTCTTTACACACTACCTACTTTTCTTTTTCTTTCAATAATCAGACATTTATGACGACTCTCCTTACTACCTCCTGGAAGTCAGGGGGCTCTCTCCTTTCTCCCTCCCCACATCTGGGACCCTAGGTGTGCTTGACATATCTTAGTGCATATTCATGAATACATATCTGCCCCGCCTTCCCCCAACCACCCTTATCCCCTTCTATGAGACTCTAAAATCTTTGAGAAAGTAAACCATATTGTATTGGTCTTTGTATCCCCAGATGTTACCATGGGGTCTGTCACACACGAGGTGCTTTATAAATATTTATCAGTGATGGAATATGTCACTGTAAAGAGCTGCTGAAGGAAGTTGTAGGAGTCTGATCCTGAAGAGCTTTCAAAGAAAGGAAAATGCCCTCTAACCACGGGCCTTAATGGTTCTAGGCGCAGTGGTTGGCAAACTGCGGCTCGCGAGCCACATGCGGCTCTTTGGCCCCTTGAGTGTGGCTCTTCCACAAAATACCACGTGCTGGTGCACATGTACAGTGCGATTGAAACTTCGTGGCCCATGCGCAGAAGTCGGTATTTTGTGGAAGAGCCACACTCAAGGGGCCAAAGAGCTGCATGTGGCTCGTGAGCCGCAGTTTGCCAACCACTGTTCTCAGGGGAAGGGGAAGGAGTCTGGGCTGGGAAGATTGGTCTCTTTCAATTAAATGGTAGAGTATGGCGAAATCAGACCTAACCTTTACATTTCTTAAGTTTTCTCAAGGTCATGCACAGCCTTCGCAAGAACATGGACTGGATTTACTTTTTAATTTTTAACTAATTTTAGACTTCCAGAAACATTACGAAAATAGGACAGAAAGTTCCTAGAAACCCTTCACCTAGCTTCCCTTAATAAAAAATATCTTCTATAACCATAGAATGATGATCAGAACCAGGAAGGTGGATTTGGCACAAGGCTACTGACTTAACTAGACCTTATTCAAATTTCCCCAACTTTTCCACTAATGTCTTTTTTTTCTGTTCCAGGGTCCCATCCACGATCTCATGTTGTGTTTAGTTGTTGTGTCTCCTTAACTGTCTTCCATCTGTGACAGTTCCTCAGTCTGTCTTTGCCTTTGTGATCTTGACACTTTAAAAAAATATATATTTTATTGATTTTCTACAGAGAGGAAGGGAGAGGGATAGAGAGCCAGAAACATCGATGAGCGAGAAACATCGATCAGCTGCCTCCTGCACACTCTCCACTGGGTATGTGCCCGCAACCAAGGCACATGCCCCTGACTGGAATCGAACCCGGGACCCCTAAGTCCGCAGGCCGTCGCTCCATCCACTGAGCCAAACCGGCTAGGGCATATCTTGACACTTTTGAAGAGTATTGGTCTGTCTTTTGTAGAATGTCCCTCATTTTGGGTTTGCCTGATGTTTTCTCATGGATAGATTGAGATTCTGCATTATTTACAAGAATACCACTGTGGTACTGTGATGTTGTGCCTGTTCTGAGCATCATGCCCAGGGTACATGAAGACATATGTCTTATTAATGGTGATACTGAACTTGATCACTTGGATAAGGAGGTTTCTGCCAGATTCTTCCCTATAGGGCTATGATCCTTTTCTTTGACGTTAATAAATATCTTAGAGATGCTTTGAAACTATGCAAATAATCCTGTTTCTCTTCAGACTGTTATCCACTAATATATGCATCCATCAGAGAACCTTGTTTGTAACAAATTTTACTGTTATGTTTGCCTAAGTGAATTTCTTAGTGATTGGAAAGAATTCTTCTGGAAGAAGGAGCTGCAGACTGGATTTGGATTTAGATGCAGAATGTCACATACTTCTAATCAATATTTTCTGCTCTGTTGATTCTTCAGATAATTAATTTAATTAAATGTTTTTAATGTTCTTATTCATGTATTTACATTTTATTAATGTTTATGTAAAGGCATTACAATCACATATGTTATTACTGTACTATATTTTCTTTATTATAAGCAAACTGAATGACTTTCAATTTTATAAATGAAAAAAATTAATGGCATTAGGAAAACAGAACTAAAAAACATTTTTAATAAGAAAAAAAAAAAACTGCCCAGGACTGCCCAGCCAGCTCAGTGGTTGAGCATCGACCTATGAACTAGGAGGTCATGGTTTGATTCCCAGTGAGGGCACATGCCCAGGTTGCAGGCTACTGAGGTGTGTAGGAGGCAGCTGATCAGTGATTCTCTGTCATCATTGATGTTTCTATCCTCTCTCCCTCTCCTTTCCTCTCTGAAATTAATAAAAAATATATATTTTAAAAAAAGAAAAGCCCTTAAAATACATACATACATACATACATACATAAATACACAAATAAATACATTTCTTTTTTACAAAGGGGTATACAGAATTCAAATGGCAGCACAAATAATTTAGGTGAAATACTAGGAAAAGCTTCTTAATATTAAGGACTTTGACATCTTTCATTCTATCTCTCTCTCCCTCTCCCTTCCTCTCTGAAATCAATAAAAATATATTTTTAAAGATAAATAAATAAATAAAAATCTGAATGATGTTAAAAGGGGCACAGCCTCCATAAAATATCACTAGCTCCTTGTTTAGCTTCTGAATGTCTAGTAGTAAAAATAATACTGTTTTGCCTAGCCGCAAGCACATCATGGAGCACAAGTACGCTCTCTATCAGAAGAACTTCCATTTTAGCATTTCTTGGTTTTGTATGTTTGCATTGTTAACTGCAGCAGAATTACAGAACACGGTATAGTTAGCATGAGCTCGGCAGTTTTCATGGACCGTAGCTATCGTGCAGGGTTTGCCCACAGTGGTTAGTCAACAGAAAAGCTTCGAATTGCAGATTCATTTTTGAGGCAGTGACAAATTCACTTTCCAAAAAATGCTATCTTTAGTTTTACAAAGACTTGTAAAGGACTATTAGTTAGATCACAGCTTGGCAAACTTTTTTTTGTAAAGGGTCAGAAAATAAATACTTTTGGCTAAGCAGGCCAGTCAGTCTTTGTCACAACTACTCAACTCTGCTGTTGTAGTATGAAAGCAGCCAGAGACTATGCAAGTGAGTGGGCAGGACTGTGTTTCAGTAAAACTTTATTTAGAACAGGTGGCGGGTGCAGGGTGGTGGGGGTCAATGGGAAAAAAGGGGGGCATCTGTAATACTTTGAACAATAAAGATAAATTTTAAAAAAAAGAAAGAACAGGTGGCGGGGCTGGCGGGGGAGGGTTATAGTCTGCTGATTCCTGATTTAGGCTATAAAAATACACAATCTCAAAATATACAATAGCATTTATGGGTGTCCCTGATTTTTCTCTACAGGCAGAAGACTGATCTTTGAAAATATGTATTTGGGAGATAGTCACGTTCTGTTGAATACCTTGTGCGGGTGCTGCCACAGAAAAATCTGGTTACACTCCGGGGAGGCCTGCTGCCGCTGCAGGACTGAACCACCTCGGCTCTGAGATGAGCGTCCGGCCTGCGCGGGCACACCATGAATAGGTACACAACGATCAAGCAGCTCGGGGATGGAACCTACGGTTCCGTCCTGCTGGGAAGAAGCATTGAGTCTGGGGAGCTGATTGCTATTAAAAAGTAAGTGTTATCCTTCACTCTCATGAATGCATCCTCAGCTACGCATTGTCAAAAAGGGAGTGCGCGGGAAGCATGGAGAAGGGTCCTAGACATTGATTTCTGCGGGGTAGATGATTGTCGACTCTGGAATGCTCACGTCTGAGGTGTTGAACACATGCCCTTGCATCCTGGGTTTCTGGTTAGCTAATAGGCCTCTCTTCCTCGCCTCAGGCTCCATAGCAGGGATTGGCAAGCTTTGTTCAGTAAGGAGCCAGACAGTAAATATTTTAGGCTTTGCTGGCCATATGGCCCCCGTCACAACTCAGCTCTGCTGTTGTAGTGTGAACACAGTCATAGACCATATATATGAATGAGTGTGGTTGTATTCCAATAAAACTTCATTTATGGAAACTGACATTTGAATTTCAGATAATTTTCACATGTCACAAAATCTTCTTCTTCTTTTGATTGTTTTGTTTCCAACTATTAAAAAATATAAATGCCATCTTAACTCATGGGCTTTACAAAAACATATGGTGGGGTGGAGTTGGGGTGAGACATAACTTGCCAACCCTTTTACTGGCGTGTCTAGAACTGTGTTGTCTAATAGGGAAGCCAGTAATCATATGTGACATTGAAATACAAACTTAATTAAGAATTCAGTTCCTGTGTTGCACTAGCTACATTCCAAGTGCTCGCTAGCCACATGTGTCTGTCTAGTGGTGACCATACTGGACAAACAGAACATTTCCAGGGAAACAAAGTTCTATTGGACAACTCTGGTCTAGATAAAATAAGAACGAGGGATCCCCTCCATGGCAAGGTTAACTAGCTAGTGATAAAGCAAGACGCAGTCCAGGCCTCCTGTGCTACGCTGCACCACTTTTGCTGGGAAAATTGGTGATGTAGGATTGATAGCCAGGTTTTAAAATAAATGCTGTTTTGGATAGTATAATATTTGATCGGAATCAAAACCAATCTTAAGCACTATTCATTAGTTTCAGAATGAAAACATGAAAAAGAAAGTTTAGCCTGTGACTAGGAGTAAGCATACTATTTGTTTCTTCTCTTTTAGAATGAAAAGGAAGTTTTATTCCTGGGAGGAATGCATGAACCTTCGTGAGGTTAAGGTATGTATTAATACAATAGGGGATGATTTCTGTATAGTTGATTAAAATAGTGTTATATATGCTTACATTTTGTTGTTGTTGATATATTCACTCTCTTTGAGTTGTTTCACTGATGCCCAAAATAAAGGGGTGGGGATGCTAACATTATTCAGTTAATAGCTCAAAATAGAAGATTGCTTTGCTATTAATGAGTATATTTATTTGTGTATTACTCTTTAAGTTAATCACAGCTTTATTCAGATTTCAATAGTTTCCCACTAATGTTCTTTATCTCAAATTGTGATAAAAACAAATAACATAACATTTACTATCTTACCAATTTGTAAGTGTACACAGTATGAAGTACATTCATATTGTTTTACAACCATCATCACCATCTATCTCTAGAACTCACTTCATCTTGCACAACTCAAACTTTGTACCTATTAAACAGCAAGTAACTCCCCATGACCTCTACCTTCTGTCTCTGTGAATTTGACTGCCCTTAATACCTCAGGTAAGTGAAATCATACAGTACAGGCAGACCTCGTTTTATTGTGCTTCACTGATTGTGCGTCACACATGTTGCATTGTGTACAAATTGAAGGGAAGACCCTCTAACTCACTTCATGGCAGGACTCGCACATGGAGGTGGTTTAGACCCAAACCCTCAGTATCTCCGAAGTATGCCTGTATTTATCTTTTTGTGACTGGCTTCTTTTGGTTAGCATAAATGTCTTCAAGGCTCATCCAGCTGTAGCATCTGTAGAATTTACTTCTTTTTAAAGGCTGAATCATATTTAATGGTATGGATGTACCCCATTTTGCTTGTCCATTCATCCATTTTTTTGAAAAAATATATTTTATTGATTTTTTACAGAGAGGAAGGGAGAGAGATAGACAGCTAGAAACATCGATGGGAGAAAAACATCGATCAGCCGCCTCCTACACATCTCCCACTGGGGATGTGCCCGCAACCCAGGCACATGCCCCCGACCGGAATCAAACCTGGGACCTTTCAGTCCGCAGGCCGACGCTCTATTCACTGAGCCAAACCGGTTTCGGCTCCATTCATCCATTGATGGACACTTGGGTTGCTCTCACTTTTTGGCTCTGGTGAACCTCCCCATTTCTTTAAACTCTTCCTTTCCACTGGCTCCTTCTCTCCAATCTCTACTAGTAAATGTGCCTGCCATTCTCTCTAATGAGCCTCAGCTCTCTCTTCCCTTGAGCTTCCTCCCCTGTCCTTCCAAACAACACCTTATGCCATCATTTGTCACCTACCATTGACTTTCCACTGAATTGAGTCCAGCATCTCTCTGTTACGGGAGCTGCTTGTTGCCAAGTCCAGGATCATTTTCTCAGGCACTTTCTTGCCTGCAGGGTTGGGTGCTGTTGACCACTTCCTCTCCTCTCTCAGGTCTTTGTGACTCTGCTTTTGCTTAGCTGTCCTACCTTTCTTGCCTTTCACCACTTCTTCTGTGGGTCCACCCCTTAAATATCGGTGATTTCCCGCATTCTGTTCTTAGCAATTTTTTCTTTGCTCTGACACTACTCCTGATTAATGTCATTCAACCCCCTTGCTTCGGCAGTCTCATCAGATCTTTTACCTTTCTTATGCATTAGGCCAGGGATTGACAAATGGCCCACGTTCTGTTTTTGTAAGTAAAATTTTCTCGGAACACAGCCCTGCCCATTTGTTTGCGTATTGTTTATACTGACTTCATGCTACAATGGCAACAGTGAGTAGTTGCAGCAGAGACCTCTCATCTAGGGAGCCTAAAATACTTACTCTCTGTCCCTTTGGAGGCGAGTTTGCTCATCCCTCCTGCAGACCCCTATATCCAAATGCTCAGTGGATATCAGTGCCTGAATTTTCTAGAAAGTCTGCAACCCCCTGTGCATGCTCCTATCTTCTCCCCCTTCTGTTCATTAACATTTACCCAGAAACCACAGCTCCTTGTAAGTGGCCTGTGTGATCCCACTGTCCTCGTATCTCATCCATCCTGTGTGCTGCTGCCAGAATGATCTCCGTGACAGTCAGCTGCTCATACACTATCTACCGTTTATTGAGAAGCTGTTATGGGCCAGGAAGACCCTTAGGTGTCTCACTTCATCCCACAACTACCTGATGTGGAAAGTGTTAGGGTCTTGAGTTTGGTCGACAACAGCTGAGACCCAGTCTCAGGAACTTGCTTGAGGTAAACACACCTCTAAGCCACAAAGCTTGGTTTCACACCCAGGTTTGTGTGAAGGGTTCAGTGGGTATCCACCTGGCATCCAAGCAGTGTCTTCCCTGCCCACTTCTCCAGTTGAAGTCTTCCGGAGACACTTCCTTTAGAACCTAACTGGGGCCATTCCTATTCCTCAGACACGGAGAATGCCACTCCATGCTCACACCATACCTGTGAGGGCTCCCCTCCCGACACACCCTTTCCCTCCCACTGAGCTGTCTAGGTGTTACTGTTCCTGAAAGTCACATTCGAATGATACTCACTGACTACCCGGGGTTTAATAATTACTCCTTCTTAAAACACCTCTGATGTTCCTTGCCTCTGTCATTAATACAGTCTTCTTAATTTTGTTACATGTATTTTGTCCTCTCTTCTGAATTAGATTGTTTGCCTCTGAAGGGCAGGCATCCCAAGATATCCTTGGGGCCCAGCAGGTCCTCAAGTAATGCCCTTTCCTTCAAGGTCTTTTTAGAACGCTGATATCAATTAGCCTCGGATACAACTGATTTTGTTATACACTGTTATACATTGCAGTTCCAAGAACCTATTGATGGTGTTAAGTGAGTACTCACTGTAGTTTTGTTAAAAATTGAGAACCTTCATGCCTGGGGACAGATGGTCCCTATTCGGACTGCTGACCCAGGTTCAATCTGCTTCTCTTCGTTGATACAGCTGTCCTGCCCCTTCCTCTCCTTTGTAGACCTCTCCTGAGCCACAGTAAGATGCCTTCTTTTTGGAAGTATTTCTCTGTAAAATGAGTCACATGAAGTCCTCCACGCAAAGTTAATTCTTTTGATGTTAAACTAATACATGCTTTAACTTGCTCATGAGCCTCGCTTAGAAATAAGAGCTGTGAGCCACTCAGCCTTGGGCCCACAATTCATGCTCAAAACACACTTCAGGCTGACAACAGAAGAGACCGTATTCCTTGCCTAGAATTCTCTTCTTGAAAAATTTTAAAACTTACTTCATTTTCCTCTGAACAAATTTGCTGCTCGTCCCCTGGACATCCCAGCCATTGTGTGGGAGGCACTGTAAGCAAACAGGCAGAAGCGATGGCCGCAGCCTGCAAGAGCCCAGTGAATGCTACTTACAAGTTAAGCAATGTTTGTTTTTGTTACTCATGGAGCATCAGGAATCCAACCCAACTGAAAGAAGTCATCGGCCCAGAGGAGTCATTCTCGAAGGATCTGTCCAATTGGCCCGAACAGCTGAGTATTTCCTGCCAGAGAGGCATGTTGGCAGTGGCTCGCCCGGCAGGGAAGAGGCACCAGAGAGTCTTACTTTGCTCTCACTCACTGGCCAGAGTCCCCTCTCTTCCCAGCTGCTTGAAATAACTTGATCTCATTGCACATTCCCAAGCTCTGGTCCCTGGGGTACCTTATCACCGAGTGTCCTTCCAGATTTGGATATTCTATGTTAACACTTCATCTTCAGGCATTGCGTTTGTTTTATAAGAGGGATGTTCTTTTAAGGAAATTCAAAGATAAAGAGGGCTTTGCAGTGTGTTATTGGGCTGCCTTCTCTGTGAGGAAGTGGCTTTTTGAATGACAGGGCTCATCCCACTGGCCAGGGTGACCCTTGGAGGCTTCCTGGAAGGAGCCTGTCTATCAAATTCTAATTGTCTCGTGAGTACACCGGTAGTTGGGTATCTCTGGCTGTCACACATGAATGGGATCGCTGCTCACCATTGACAGAACTAATGAGGCAAGCAAAAAATGGTTGACACGGCCGTACTCACGAGTGCGTTCCCAGAAGAGGAAAGCCGCATGCACGCAAGGCTGAATAATAAGGTCAGGGAGCATTTTCCACGTCACCCTCTTGTTCCTTGTGCCTCGCTTTTACTGCCTTTGCTGTTCTTGGAAGCAGAGCTATTTCTCCCAAATCACTTCAGAGTCTTTCCAAAGAGATTTCTCTTCCTTCTCCCTCTGCTTCAGGATTCACAGTGTGAGGGGCACTCTGTGTCTTCTGGACACGGATGAACCAGATGGAAGTTGACAGAATCAGGCTATCGGCCCCTGTGTGAACAATTTCTTGTTCATAATGTCTGCAGACTGTCAACTGGTGATCTTGCCTCAAGGCAGCTGCCTTCTCCAATACAGGCACACCCTAGACCTATCGAGGGTTCAGTTCCAGACCACCGCGATAAAGCAAGCTGTAATCTTGTTTGCCAGTGGAGGGTCTTGCCTTCAATTTGTAAAAAACAAAACACAACACAACATCTGTGAAGCACAATATAGTGGAGTGCAATACAGCGAGGCTTGCCTGTGCTAGAACAGTCAAAGCCTCATCTTCCAATAGATTCCTCTCTCCACCTCCCAGGAATGAGTTCGTTATCTGGAGGGAACACACCTCAGGTAGCCCTGGCCCACTGCCTGGTCCTGGCGGCACCAGAAATACCAGTTAAGATTACGCATTTACCGTTCGGTCAGTTAATCAAGATAGCTTTTTCATGTACAGTTGCTATGGATTTCATAGACATATCATTTACGAAATTGTTGTTAAAATATGAATTGTGGTCTTCCTGTGGTTGTAGAATTAGGTGTTTCTTCCTAAGTCTACATGGGGTTACTTTTCTTTTTCAACAATATAACCTCTCTTGTTTTTCTTCCTCGCCTTTCAGTCTTTAAAGAAGCTCAACCATGCCAATATAGTAAAACTAAAAGAAGTGATCAGGGAGAACGATCATCTTTATTTTATCTTTGAGTACATGCAGGAAAATCTCTACCAGCTCATTAAAGAAAGGTACGTTTGGTTTTCATGACCTTAGAAATAACTATTGCAAAGTGGATGTGTTTTCTTTCTGCTTTTGTTTTTTATTTTATCAGTCATGTTCCTCAGGCTGTGCTGCTTAAAGCTGCCTGTTAGAGAAGGGGCCAGACCCCCATCCCTACTTCGGAGGCCTTGTGCTGGCATCATCGAAGCTGGTTTCAATGAAGCTGTTTTCATGTTTTAATGGTTTATTCACCCAAAGGAGCTCAGACATGTAACAGACATTCTTAGTTCTCCACTCCCACAGGGACATGTGGGCAGAGCAATTGCCAGTCAAGGTGTAAAAGCTTCATTCACTCTGAGACCGCCATCGAAAACTTCTGGGTTTATTTCCATTCCTTTCTCGCCACAGTGCTCAGGGGCTTGTGCACGGGGCAGAGGAGTCTAATAAAAAATTTACCTGCTATGGTAATTAGGAACTTTAAAAGTGAGCCATGTAGAACCTCCAGGGCACATTGTCTTGGTGGCAGATGAAAGCCATTCACAGAATCCCTCTGAGTGATTTCAGAGGACAAGGATTGTCTTTATTGAAAATCATAGCAAAGAAGATGCGTAGTTTGCCCAACCAGGAGGAAAATGTTACTCTCTACTACATGTCATAAAGCCTCAAATTTTCCCCATTTTTAAAGTTTTAGTTTATATTACAGAGAGAAGAGATGTTTATATGTTACATTAGAGGGAATTTTGTTGGTGGGTTTACTATAAAATATTTCATCACTGCTTCTTTGTAACATAATTAAATATATTTGGTGTGTATGGGCAAATGGTTGTTTTTCTTTGCTCTGTATTATCATCAAAGGATCTGGTCAAATTAGCACGTGAGCCAATGTTTGCACAAGTTCTTACTATATAACCAAAATGAATCCCATTTTCATTTGTAAATCTAGACTTATAACCTTTTCCCTCTGCTCCATACAGAAATAAGTTGTTTCCTGAGTCTGCTATAAGGAACATCATGTTTCAGATACTGCAAGGACTTGCATTTATTCACAAACACGGTAGGTGATTTGGATTATTGTTCCTCTGAGTAGCAGTGAAGTGTTGTCATCAAGTGGGTGCAGGAAGCATCCGTGTATCTTGCAATTGACTCCCAGAAAAGGTGGAAGAGTTGGGAGGTTGACAATGGATTTTGGAATACGTTACCTTCCATTACTTGATTTCTGAATAGCCCTCATTATTCCTCATGTCTGCATATTCTTCTTCTTTGGGCTTTAACATTAAGCTTGTTAGTTATAGATCTAAAATCATTCCTGACCATTAAATGGTGTATTAATGAGAAACCTAAGATTAGAATTCAGGGAAATTTCACATATTATGCTTGACCCACTAACACTGATTTACAGTGGCTTCTCGTTTTCCTAATGTATTTATATTTTAGTTGTTCAAAGGGGCTCAAAAATAGTCTAACAAGGTTTATGCAACACAGGAAAATTAAATGAATTAAAAATTAGCAAAGAAAGAAAAAGGGACAGGCCAAACAAACTACAGGATAGCTATAGCCAGGGGTGAGGTTAACCCACAAAATGCATCTCGACCTCTTTTACTTAAGTAGAAGAAGCAGGCTACAGATTCGATTCTGAGCTTGCTTTCTGACAATGAGAAATGTGAAACATGACAGATTACAACCTACATAGTTTCCCTGAGGTAAAAACAGTCCATTTGCCCAAGAGAAGCAGACTATTCTTGGTACTGAAATCAGGGAGGTTCTCTTATGTGTCCTTGTAGGGGAAATAATATGTAATGTGACTTCATGGTGAACACAGTGATATGGGGAAGTTTCATGTCACTTCCCTCAATACAGGCCAATTATATCACCTGATTTGAGAAAACAGTCCTACTGAGAAAACAGTTCTACTGAGGCCCAGGATAATTCACTCTGGGGATGGTCTGGTTAGTCTAAGGAAAGAGAGTGTTTAGAATAATGGATGGTGCATACTCTTTAGGAAAGCCTCTATCACTTTTGTCCTTCTTAGCTGAGCTTTTGAAAGATAATGAGTAGCAGTGAGTTTGAGGTTATGTTTTCCAGCAAGTATCTGGGGCATCAGTAGTCTTTGTTACTAACTGCATGCGGCCCACCTGGGGATGGATCGTTACCTCCTAGTGAACACAGAGCCGTGGGATGGACATGTGCACCTGTAGAGTGAGGAGATCCTTCCAGAGGTCATTTGAGGTCACTTTTGTATATAGACAGATGGGCTGAGCAGCTGATCTTGCACAGGTAGAAATCTGTTCACTCCCAGTGTAAGGATACCATTGTCGTTGCAAATATGGCACCAACAAATGAATTTCCTAGTAAGGAAACTGGGTGGAAACCCTTTGATAATACAGTCAGCTCAGATTTGACACAGGTTGGTAGTGAGTAGAAAAGACCTCGTGCCTCCATCCATCTGGGATTGTTCCCAGCCTGTTCTTTAACCCCTAAGTAGCCTCTCACAGTTAGAGACTAAATAAAACACAAACAACAGACAGGCTATCCGTACAAATCCTTGTCAGCCTCAGGCACATGCTGAATAACCAGTGAGTAATTGCAAGACTGAGTCAAATTGTGAACCAGTTCTAGTGAAAAGATTTTAGTAAAAGGTATGTCTGATTCTGCTGACATTGATAGAGCTAGCACTTTAGCCTGTATTCACCAGAATTCACAAGGCATAGCATGAATTTGCAAAACACGAAAAATTTATAGTAAGATATTAGGGACAAATGCGGGGGCGGAGGGAAGGAGTCACTTACTAGATTTAAGAGCCCAGGAAAAAGAAATGATAAGAAATCAAAGAAAAAAAAAGAAATCAAAGAGATTTGATCAAACCAGAATGTCAAGTTGGGACCAGCGATGGCATCTCAGTTGCTCGGGCTCCTTGCTCAGTGCTGGAAACTGAGTGGGAACCTGAAAGAAAGTTAAATTCTTTGACTGTCTCTTCTTTTGCTGCTTTCATGAGACTCAGATATTTGTTTCCATAAAGAGCATGTAGCCTTTTATCCAGGTCTCTAATTCATCGAATGAATATATGCACATACCCTCATACATGTGCATACACATCTACATGTACACATACCCACATGTGCATGTATCTACATATACACCCCTCCCTACACACACACATACACACACAATACATATATACGTATCTAATAATTTAGCATCCTTATACTATTGTGTCAAAACAGTTCTTTGGATCTCCACACTGTCAGTTTCGTTTACATACCTTAGACTTGTTATAAGTCCCAATGCATAAAGCTTTGCAAATATTAGCACATTGAATTCTGCAAAATAACCCTACAAGGTAGATGCTGTTATTGCCCCATTTTACAGATGAGGAAAGTGAGACACAGAGAGGTTAAATAATTTGCCAGCCAGTACACAGAATTGGGATTTGAAATCAGATTGTGTATGGGAGGCTGGGTTTATTGAGGAGGTCAACCCACCTTTACTTTATAACCCCAGCACCGTTGCTATGACCACAGTTTCTTGACACTTTCCCCAGCTGTTAGGTGCCCAGTTCTAGGTATAACTTAGTAACTTTTCATTTGTCAATTTATTTCCATGCCAGTTACTCAGGTAGAAAGGATAGCTGGTATCTGTCCCTTCCAAAGAGGTCTAGAGAGCTTTAAAGAACTTCCGCAGGCCCCACTGCAATGAAGTGGAAGAGCAGAGATCAGCTCAGATACCTGTGTTCACTGGCCACACTTCACTAGACAAACCTATCTTCCCAGCAAACAAGAGAGTAAGAGGTTAAGAAAATAGTGATAATATTTGTAGGTGGATATTAATTTTACAGGTCCTACCTCATTTTCATTGATAAATGATTTCTGGAAACTTCTTAATGGTATTTATATAGTATCGACTTGACTTTGGTTAAGTGCACATGTAACTCCATGTTATTTCTTTTCTCCAGTAATGGAAAGAAAAATCACCTAACGCACTTCAGAGTGAGTCTCAGGCTCCTCCCTAATGCTCATCCTCACTGTGAGAAGGCGAGTTCTGTCCCCGGGGAAGCAGACTCCTCTGAGAGGGGAGAGCCGCCCTGCGGGTAGTCAGTTGCTATGGCCATAGTCCATGTCACTGAGCCCTTTCCCCGCCCAGGGAAGGAAGACACCATCCTGCTTGGGGCCGATTGAGCAGTGCCAAAGCACACGCACTTTGCGGAAATTAAAAAATGAATGCACACTGTGTTTCTTCCTTAACCTGCCCTTGCACATATGCAGGTCACACTCATCCATGCCAGTAATCAGAAATGCATAGCTGGCTTGAGAACAATGTTTTGCCCCAAGAAGTGGCTCTCTGCTTCTGTGTTTCACCACTGTCGTCCTGTGCATGACCTTGAGTCAGCCCTTGGCCTTTCTGTGTGTTGCTGGCCTCGTGGCCTTCTTTATAAAAACATTGTAGGTTTCAATTTGGTAATATCTGTGAAATTACACCTCCCGTCCCAGGAAGGTGTGCTACGTGAATTCATCATGGTTAAGTATTCTCTAGTTATTTCCCCATGTTCGTATCAGGTTCATCATTAGCAGGATGTGGCAGAGGGAAGAAAGCCTTCTTTGTGGCTTCGTGGTTTCCTTGCCCCCGGGCTCTTAATGAAAAGCAAGCACAACACATTTTCCGCCAGAATGAAAGAGGAAATTCTTCTGTTATCCGATTGGCGTAGGGGACCCTGAAATTAGATTGAAGGGCTGATCCTGAATTATGAAAGCCAAACAGTTTTGAACAGGAAGGTTTATCTTAACAGCACTTTGCTGTTGCATGACCCCTGAATGACCCAGCTCTAAGGGTTTGCATTGTGGATCGGAAGTGGAGAGGGAGAAGTGGACTCTTATGACAAGTCCCAAAGCTCGCATCCGCAGAGCGTGGACCCGGCCAGGAATCAGAGCAGAGCCAGCACCACCTCCTCACAGGTGGCGGGTCACATCACTAGCCTCACAGCCTTGATTCTTTGCATCTACAAAAGTGGAGCCGTGTCTGCCTGTTGCTGGGAAGAGAAAATGATAGGATTCATACTACTAATACCAACAAGCTCTGGCCAGGTGCCGACGTGCTAAGTGCTGCTGTAAAAGCTGTGCAAACGTTCACACATTGAATCCTGCAAAACAACCCCACAGGTAGATGCTGTTATTCCCCCATTTTACAGGTGAGGGAGTGAGGCACAGAGAGGTTACATGATTTGCCAGCCAGTGAACAGAATTGGGACTTGAAATCGGGCGATCTGATTGGTCTGCACAATTTACCACTATGCAGTATTGCCTCTCATGTGGTAATGTTTTGTTAAAATAGAGATGAGAAGTAAATGTACATGGCAGGAGGGCCTTATACTTTTAATTACCAAGGAATAGAACGCATGGGCATAAAGCTAATAATAACTTGCCATTATTCAGTAATGAAAAGGGCAGAGGGCTAGATTCTGCAGACATATTCATGAATGTTCCTCGTTATAAAGGCTTATTCTCAAATACAGTATAACAGACAACACATGTCAACTGACAGATACCATTTTCACCAGCCAATTTTAAGGGTCTGTTTGCAATTAATTTCTTTCCCCCTAGCCATTTTCCCGCTGATTATTTATTTGGGGCCTGAAGTGTGATCCGTAGAAAAGAAAGCTGCTAGAGGGACATATGGGGAACCAGAATCTTCCCTCTCCTCATTTCATTAGTGCTCATGTTCTCTGTGGAAGTGGAATTAAAGTGGGAGAGGATAAAGCTGGACTGGCGGGAGGAGATAGTTCGTGTTTACAGGAGCATGACCAGCATGGAAGCAAGGAATGCGAGAATACTTGCATCTGAGCACAGGTGGATGTGGTGGGATGCGCAGGAGAAGATGCAAGTGTGTTGAGGTGGGTGTTGTAGATGGTGGCAGTGGAGCTTGGGGGCTGGAGAACAAATGACTCATAAATGCCACGAAAGTTTAGAAATAATAATTTAGCCCAACGAGAGGAGAGAGGGGGAGTTAAGAGGAGAAGCAACATTAATCTGGACTTGCGAAGACCAGAACCACAAACCTAGATTAGCTGTGTGGGTTGGGAGGGACAGAGTGGAGCTCCGTAGTATAACAGCTGTGGTACCTTTCTTCGTAGGATTGTGAATGATTCACCCACCCACCATGACTCACCTCTCCCATCTGTTCAGTCAGAAAACAATGTCTACCATTTCTTTTCTCATTGAGGTGTTTAGTTTTTGTTGTTGTTAATCCTCACCCAATTATATTTTTTGTGTTGACATTTATTTATTTATTTATTTATTTATTTATTTCCCCTCCTCCTCCCTCGACTCCGCGTCCCCCTGTGTTGACTTTTAGAGAGAGTGGAAGGGAAGGGGTAGAGGAAGAGAGGGGGAGAGAGAGAAACATCAATGTGAGCAAGATACATTGATCGGTTTCCTCCCACATATGCCCCCACTGGGGCGGGGATTGAACCTTTGACCCTTCAGTGCATGGACCTATGCTCTAACCACTGAGCAATGCTGGCCAGAGCTCATTGGTGTGGTTTTAATTCTCTGAGCTTTTAGGAAGAGAGACCATGGTCTCATGTTCATATATCTTCAGGGGCCACGGGAGTCTTCCTGGGTGCACTGACTAAAGGTCACTCTCTAATAACTGCTTGTGCATTTTCACATTCTTAAGTCAATTCCAAGATGGGAGGAGCATGCCGTCAGGCCTTCTGGGAGCTGGATGGTGCTCTGAAGAACAGAGGGTCCAAACACAGTGACTCAGTCTCGGAAGAGACCTCGCCCACTCTGGTGGGCGCTGATCATCTTTATTTAATTAGGCTGAGCAGAAGCCATCCAAATTTGCCCACATCTGAAATTCTTTCTTTCATTTTAAAGGCCATTTTTGACAAATACTGAATTACTGTTTGAATTTGAACCAGCCTCAAGTTTGGTTCTTCCTATAATTTAGGTTTAATTTACTCTTAATTTGGTTAGGAAACTAAAGGAATTAGTATGAGGATGGCCATTAGGTATATATTGGTACAATGTTAGGATAAAGAATGAAACAATGGAATATATATAGATATATATAGATATAGATATAGAATGTATAGTATGTATAGTATAGTATGTATCTATATCTACATATCTATATATATGTATATATACAGTATACTACCTTTCTATACCCATATATGCATATAAACACTCAAAGCTATACACATACATGTACTACATATACATATGCTATACAAATAGAAAATTCGCTGTGCCAGTCTCTGGTCTAATCCAGGTCTAACTGCTTGATCTTCTCAATGCCTTGGATGATGGAAAAGAAAAGCAGCTCATTGGTGGACGGAAGCACTTCCTCTTCTCCCCTGTGGCCCTCTTGAGTATATTCGATCACTTCTATACCTTCAGCCCTTCTACGGGAACTGGGTTCTTGGCTCTGTAATTATATTCACCTGGTCCATCTAGCCAGCCATTCACCTTACAGACCCATCATTATGTTGTAACACGAACCACGTGGAGCTTGACCTTGTACTGAGCTCTGGTGTCTCCAGAATGATGAACAGAGAGGAGTGTCCTTTTATGAAAACACTGTTGCTTCTGTGATGCAGGACATCTAGTGCAGTTGTCACATATAACTACGTTACAGTCACCCAGCTCTTCCTTTCGAACAGAGCGGGGTTTTAGAAAATGACCTTGACTAGTAGATTCTGTCCTGCTGGAACGCCCTCTGTGACAAGAACTTCCCACTCTGAGCCCTTAGTGTCTCCCACACTGCGTCAGGGTCATCGCTCTTCTCTCTCAGTTCTCAGCTGCTGTCTTGTGAGGTTTCCTTCCTCCCACCTTCCCAACAGCCCTGGTCTGCTCTCTGTTGCCCCTCCCTACTTGACCCAGGTGTATTTGTCATCATTTGTCTTCATGTTCCCCACAAATCTATTCAAGTCCTGGGTCAATCAGTAAAAATATGTTATGAGGACACCATGCTCCGGCCACTGCATGAGACATCCAGAAGAAATATAACTGTGGCCCCTACCCTTAAAGTGCTACATCTAATTTCTGAGAGATGGCTAACATGCCTGAAAACGATAGCACTCTGCTCAGGTTTACTGGGGAGGGCCTATTACATCTACCAAGGCAAAAACCATGTCCATTTGGATTTTTCTTCTGAATCCATGGAGCCTAACCCAGTGCCTGGCATGGAGTGGGCCCTCCTTGAATATCTATTGGTAGAATGAATGAATAAATGAATGTATGAATGCTAATATATTGGAATGGCTTCATGGAGGAAGGGAAACTCAAAGAAAATCTTAAAGCATGAGAAAGATTGGGATTGGTATAGTCAAAAAGTACAAGGGGACAACATTGTTAAAGGAAATAAATACAATGAACCAAAAGAAAATGAGGAATTTTACTTGTTTGGAACACATTTTATACATATTGGTGGTAAATATCCTACATAATAAGAGAGGAATATGCTAATTATCTGTTATACCATAATGTTACAACCAATCTACAAGTGGTGGAGAGCTACAGGAGGGCAGGGCAGTGGGCAGAGAGCTACAGGAGGGCAGAACAGCAGGCAGAAAGCTAAGGAGGGCGGAGCAGCGAGCTATGAGCAGAAGAGAGCTACCATCGGCGGTGGGCGGGTGGCCAGCTGAGGCAAGCAGCAGCGAGCTACTCGCAACAGATTCGTGCACAGGGCTACTAGTTGGAAAATAATTTTGTCTCTTTCGACAGACTGAAAGGAGTTTCAGGTTTGTTAAATAATTTTATAAGAAGCCATGGAAGGTTTTTGTTGTGTGTGTTTGTGGATGGGACAGTGACAGAACGGTGTTTGAATTATCAGGAAGAGTGGGAAGCCAGCAAGAGTGAGGAGGGCCTGCTAGAAAGGGGCAGTGCAGGGATAGGCCGCAAGAGGTAGGATTTGGGAGGGGCCAATGAGCAAGGGCACAGGGGACAGATATGAGGGATTTTGATGAGAAATGTGACAATTAGGATCCAACCTAACCATGAGGCATCTGGGTATCTTATCAAAGGTTCAAGAAGGAGAGAGAGTCTGGGACAGGCTGATGTGGAGATGACAGTGATATTCAGCTGCGATCATGAGAGACATAGGTCGAGAAAAGGGTGGAGGAGGACATTAGAGATGTGCATTACCAGCAGAGAGGTGGTTGAGGAATAGTGTAGATCTTCAGTGATGGCTATTAACTTCTCCCATAATGCACTAGTTGAATCCTAACTTTCACAGCCTTGATAATGATAGCACATAACAAAGAACACTGTGAGCAGCACCAACGGAGTTGTACAGTGGGGCCTTGACTTACGAGTGTCCCGACTAACGAGTTTTTTGAGATACCAACTGTCTCTCGGCCAATTTTTTGCATTGAGTTGATAGAGTAATTTGAGTTAACAAGCTCCTTAACGAGCTCGGTCTCGGAATGAATAAAACTCGTAAGTCAAGGCCCCACTGTATTTCCAGTTTGGGCGTTCCATTGAGATTAAGATGTCTATGTCAACAATGTCCTCTGTAAGTGGGGGGTTCTGGGTTTTCAGAGGCATATATCACTGACAGTGGGAGTCTGAGTGCGCATGGAAGGTTGGCATGTTCACTGCTGCATGTGCCCCCAAAGCTTTGCTAAAGCTGAGGCCAGCTTCCCATTTGATGAGTTAGCTTTGCCTTTCAAGACATGAACTGCACCTCTACTTCTTCATTAGGCAAAGTAGTATTTAATACTTAAACATCTGTGGCAACACACAGCAGAATCTCAGCTGTGTGTAAGTCCTATTCATAAATCCCTTGTTTCTTGAACAAAAATTGTAACTGTGTTTCTGCTGTGGTATAAACTCTTAGTACCCATAAGACTCATCTTTTGAAATGATATTTTTTTCCTTAAGTGACAGTTTTTTTTGCAAAGTTATCTCAGCCCATAATTGAGTTTTGATATTTTAATTATTTATTTTTAAGTTTTTATATAGAACTTTTATTTATAATAGTGAAAAATGAAAAGACAGCTTAAATGCTCAAATAGAAGAATTGGTATGTCAGAGATAATTTATCCAAATGATGATATTATGCAGCTATTAAGGCTTTTTAAAAAATAAGAAAACAAGGAATGAAATGAGAATCGGATACAGAAACTAGGGAAGAACTCTTTGAAGATTTTTTTATGTCTCGTTCTTGACAGATTTATAGAAGTATAAATTGCAGACATAAAATTTTTGATGTTTTAGAATAAGTTTTCTCTCTTGGGAAAAAAAAGTATGATGATCAACTTTGGAATAATTTTACGTCTTGAATTCATCAAAGGGAAATGAATGAAGTCCTTTGAGAGGTCTGAAGGACTCTATCAGTAGGATGGATGTATAGAGCCTTCAGTGTCATACCTGAATTATAATTCAAATTATGGCAGTTATGAAAAGAGCGATACAGTTGGGAAGAGTATAACGCAGAGGCCAGCCTGCATTTGGATTCTTTCTCCGCTTTCTCTCAGGCTTCTTCCATCGGGACTTAAAGCCTGAGAACCTGCTCTGCATGGGACCAGATCTTGTGAAGATCGCAGACTTTGGATTGGCCCGGGAAATCCGATCCAGACCTCCATACACAGATTACGTATCTACCAGATGGTGAATGCCATTTTCTTCAAAAGTATTTGATTACATTTCTTTAAAAACATGTCATTATACTGAGGGTGCTATTCATGTCGCAAACATTAACTTTCACGAGGAGAAACAGTGCAGTTTACAACATATGTGTAAGCATGTTGGCATTGGGCAAGGGTTAAAAGCTTGTGTTGTAAATAATTTTTAAAGGAAATCCATTATGCTTTTCCATAATATGAGTCATATTTTATAGACCTTCGTAAAGACCATTTACAAAAGAGTTGTGTAAAAGATTCTCCAAAGACCTATCTGAATAACCGCTATTATTAAAACTTCCAGACCCTAAGAATTTGCTTTAAGTAGTTGGCCATGAGCAAGAAGTAGCCTACAGACAATGTTTTACATTTTCCCTCTCCCTCTCCCTCTCCCTCTCCCTCTCCCTCTCCCTCTCCCTCTCCCTCTCCCTCTCCCTCTCCTCTTCCCCCTCTCTCTCTTCCTCGCTTTTATTCTCACTCTGCATTTCTCAAAGAGGCTGCAGAGAAGAGTCCTGTAGAGACATGCGCAATAGAAACGACCCTAAGATAGAGAAGCATTGCTTTTTGGCAGCAGCCACAGCAGCTGCCAATCTCCACGCCTGCATGTACCGCACTGAGCTACACAGGTAGTGGAAATGTGTAAGCTCTCTCCCTGAGAGCTGATGACATATTTAACTTGCTCTGACCAGTGGAGGCAGTAACAGGCAGTGCCCCTTTGTCCCTCCAGGTACAGGGCCCCCGAAGTGCTCCTGAGGTCCACCAACTACAGCTCCCCCATTGACATCTGGGCCGTGGGCTGCATCATGGCCGAGGTGTACACCCTCAGGCCACTCTTCCCCGGGGCCAGTGAGATCGACACAATCTTCAAAATTTGCCAAGTACTGGGGACCCCGAAAAAGGTAAGCCGGCTCCCCGGGCTCCCTGGCCTCCACTGTGCCATGACCACCTGCTCCTTCTGGAATCTTTCTTTTGGCCTCAGCAATCCTCCATACCCACCTCTCAGACACGCCCATGCCCTAAGACACACCCACCTCTCAGACCTGGCCCTCACTCCCTCCTTCTGCTCTCTCTCACTGTTTATTAATTTTAATTTTTTATTATTTTTTAAAATACTTCTTTATTGTTGAATGTATTACATATGTCTCCTTTCCCCCCCACCCCATGACTCCCTCCAAACTGCCCCTGCCCCCCACCCCAGGACCTCACCGCCCCATCGTCTGTGTCCATGGGCCATGCATAAATGCAGATAAGGTCCTTGGTTGATAACTTCCCACCCACCCACCCGCCTGCCCCTGCCTTTTCTCCGAGATTCCATTTTTATTGATTTCAGAGAGGAAGGGAGAGGGAGAGAAAAAACCATCAATGAAGAGAGAGAATCATTGATCAGCTGCCTCCTGCATGCCCCCTACTGGAGCTGGAGCCCGCAACCCTGGCATATACCCTTGACCAAAATCAGACCCTTCAGGCCGACACTCTGTACACTGAGCCAAAACAGCTAGTGCCTTCCTTCTGCTCTTAAGTAGAAGACATTTGTCCTGGCTCCCTCTCCTCTCCTCTCCTCTCCATGGCACCTCACCTCCCTTGTAGCCTTTCTCTGTTCTCAAGGCCACAGCACTTAGGAACTATTCAGAAGTCTCCTAAGTGCAATCTGTAGCCCTCACTTCCCTCCTTTGTCACTCCATTCACATAGTTACATCTATCTGTGAGAGGTGCTCCCAGGACCCTCACCAAACCCTCAAACTCAACACATCTGACAGTTTGCTTTTTTAAACTTCTTCCAAAGAACACAAACATATTGCAATTTTTTCTTTCCGTTTTACTGAGATATAATGGACACAGCGTTGTGTGGGTTTAAGGTGCACCAGACTGTTTTTCATTTACCCCCACTGGCTTCTTGCTTTCATTCTCCATTTTTGTCTGTGGTCCCATCATAGTCCCAGAGCCCCAGCCTTGAGGCTGAGTGTCCATTTTACTCTCCCTCTTTCCCTTACTCCCCTTCCCCTCACCTAAGTAGTGGGTCCTTACGTCCTGTTGACTGTCGCTGCACAGCCTCTCACGCGGCTCTCATCCTTGGAGTCCACTGGCCCCATCACAGACCGGGCCGTGCTCGCCCTCCCTGAATGGGGGCATCAATTTTTCTGCCTTCAAGTCTTTTTCCCTCCAGCTAATCTTTCAGTCTGCAGCCAGTTCACCTCCTTAAAGAACAGCTCTGGTACTGGCGTCCCCTCCTAAAAATATTTGCTGGCTCCTATCACCAGCCACCTTAACTGTCATTCTCTGTCCCCCACTTCATACCTGTACCCCCACACCATGCACCCTGGAATCTCCGCACTGTAGTGCTCTGCATATGAGGTCTGCCTGACTAAGAGGTCTCTCCTGTGACCCCATCCGCTGTTTTTCCAAGGCCCCGCAATCTTTCTCCTCACAGTTTCTCCTCTCCTCTCTGCCTTCCACTGTGATCTGTGTTACTAATATAATCATCTGTGTCCCTATCTGTTACCTGGATGTTACACTCATTCAGGGCAAGGATTTATCTTGTGTTTATTTGTGTTTCTTTTTCTGGGCCCTAGCTAGCATCATTGCTGGTACAAATCAGTCTCTCAAAAGAAATTACTAAATCATTTGAATGAATCACTGCTGGCACCATTTCAAGATTTCCAGAGTCTCCTGCCGGAGTCTCCCCTCCTTGGGATAACTGTATCTACCTCTCGTGGCTCTAGTTACTTTTTATTCTGAATTACTGCTTTTAAATAAATATCTTATTTTCTCCTTTGGACAGTAATTTCTGTAAGGGCAGCATTTATATCAGATTATTTTTGGATACCCAACGCTACGCCTATAGCAGGCCCTCAGTAACTATCTAAGTGAACGAATGATATGAGCAATACATAATGCCACTTTGCTTTGTAAAAAAAAGCAATTACACCAGAGTGTGTCTTGTAAAATAGTGGAGTGTTGGAGTTAGAAGGGACCTGAAGATTATTTGTTCGTCCTTTCCCCTCATGCACTTCAGCATTTAGTCATGGGTATGATGGGTGAAAAAGTGGGGGACTTGAGATTGCATGGGACTGCTTTCTTTACCGCTGGACTTTATCAAGATGGGGATATGTAGGTTTTGACAAATTTATTTAACTGGGGACAGGTGTTTTGTCTTATCTCCCCGCCCCCCCCCCCCCCCCCCCCAAAAAAAATCTCACTAGCAGTTTCTAAAACCTCTGTCTCATGGAACACAGTTGGGAAAATACTAATTTGATTCAACCCCCAAATCTCAAGAGAGGCACTCTCTCTCTTTTTTTTTTTTTTTAACATATTCCATTGATCTCTCACAGAGAGGAAGGGAGAGGGATAGAGAGTCAGAAACATCGATGAGAGAGGAACATTGACCAGCTGCCTCCTGCACACCCCCCACACTGGGGATGCGCCCGCAACCAAGGCACATGCCCCTAACTGGAATTGAACCCGGGACCCTTCAGTCCGCAGGCTGACGCTCCATCCACTGAGCCAAACCGGTCAGGGTGAGAGGCACTATTTTGTGTTAAGGTTATACAACAGGTTGGTGGCAAATCCAATGTCTTTTTCTACGCTTTCTCAGACTTCATGTACTTTCTATTCTCCCCGTTAGCATCCTCCTGTGTGTCAGTCATCATGGTGCCACCAGAATGGATATGAATGTGGTCATGACATGACTGCCTTTCCGTTGTAGGCACACATGCCAGGATATGCACTCCTATCACAGAGAGTGGCTGAGCAAGATTTTCTATCTTTCTTTCAGACCGACTGGCCAGAAGGTTACCAACTTTCAAGTGCTATGAACTTCCGCTGGCCCCAGTGTGTACCCAATAACTTAAAGACCCTGATTCCTAATGCTAGCAGCGAAGCAATTCAGCTCCTGAGAGACCTGCTTCAGTGGGATCCCAAGAAACGGCCAACAGCTAGTCAGGTTTTCTTCCACCTTCTTCTGTGGGATGCATTTCTTATGAAGTTCATATCCAACTCTGAATGAGTCCTGTAATCTCATAGGAAGCACTTTATTTGGTATTATGGGTAAAAAAATAGTATAGAATACTACTATTGGTGTATCTATACTAATAAAAGCGTAATATGCTAATTAGACCAAACAACCTTCTGGACGTCCTCCTGGACAAAGCCGTGGTAGCAGAGGCCAAGGCAGAGGCGGTTAGAGGTGATCAGGCAGGCAGAGGAGGGCAGTTAGGGGTGATCAGGCTGGCAGGGGAGGGCAGTTAGGGGCATCAGGCTGGCAGGCAGAGGTGGTTAGGGGCATCAGGCAGTCAGTCAGGCAGGCGAGTGGTTAGGAGCCAGCGGTCCCTGTGGGATTGGGCCTAAACCAGCAGTCGGACATCCCTCGAGAAGTCCCAGATTGGAGAGGGTGCAGGCTGGGCTGAGGGACGCTTCCCTCCTGTACACAAATTTCATGCACTGGGCCTCTAGTTATATATAAGAACTTAAAATAGTTTGAAACTTGTAAAGTTAAAGTAGTCAAGGTTTAAACAACATAGTTGCTATGGAATGAGGAAATGGGCTCAGAAAAGTGAAGTATTTAAGACATATAGGAAATAATAAGTTACAAAGCTAGGAGCTGTATTGAGCCAAAATACTTTTCAGAAGTAGCAAAGGTAATAGCAGTGTAACTGGCTGCTTTAGTAAGATAATTTTAAGTTCATACATTCGATAATACTTTAGATAAGAAAAGTCACAAGGGGTGTTACAGATTCAAGGTGCTGGCAAACATAGGTTTGTGAGTACGAGAAATACAGAGTTTATTCTTTTATATTATTTATTAATTATTGTATTATTTTCCATGCAAACAACTATAAACCTACTTTTGCCCCACCCTGTAGTTGGTTTGGGCTAAGAAATTGCAGTAAACTTGTCAATGGAATGTAGCCCCGTGAGTTGATGGTGCCAACCTGCCCACTAGACTTTTCTCCTGAAGCAGCCATATGTGTCGTTCCAGGCGCTCCGATATCCTTACTTCCAGATTGGGCATCCCCTGGGCAGCACCACACAGAGCCTTCAGGATTCCGGAAAACCACAGAAGGACATCCTGGAAAAGGCAGGCCTGCCGCCTCACATTAAGCCAGTCCCTCCTGCCCAGCCCCCGACCAAGCCACACACGCGAATTTCTTCGAGACAGCATCAAGCCAGCCAGCCCCCTCAGCATCTCATATACCCCTACAAAGCAGAGGCGTCCAGGACAGATCACCCGAGCCATCTGCCGGAGGACAAGCCAAACCCCTTGCTCTTCCCATCCCTCCACGCCAAGAATCCTCCAGCGGTAAGCGGCGAAATTCACTAGTGCGCCTCCTGTTCCTCTTCTACTAGTACCTCACTTACTGCATGACCTGTTTTCCTTTTCAGCATATAGAGTGTAACTGTGATAAACGTATCTTTGTAATATCATGGACTTGTGAAAAGAGCTTTGGCCTTGGCGTTAAAGGGCTCAGTTCAATGGCCCTGTGCACATGACCCCACCTCTCTGCTCCTCACTTCCTCTCTGTAAAATAGAGATAATAACACCTGCCTGAAAGAATTCTTTCGAGCACGAAATGAGTTAATACTTGAAAGAATTTAAACGAATACCTGGCACCTGGGAGGAACTTAATAAATGTTAGTCATTGATGCTGATCCCTGTGGATTCAGTTTCCTCATCTGTAACAGAAAATCATTACATCTGTCTTGCCCACTAGACAGGGCTGTTCATGAGGATCAAAGTTCCTGATGCTTGTGCAGATGTTTTTTGTTTTGTTTTGTTTTTTTAAATATGTTTTTATTGATTTCAGAGAGGAAGGGAGAAGGAGAGAGAGATAAAAACATCAATGATGAGAGAGAACCATTGATCAGCTGCCTCCTGCATGCCCCACACTGGGGACTGAGCCCAAAACCCGGGCATGTGCCCTGATCGGGAATTGAACCATGACCTCCTGGTTTATAAGTCAACACTAAGCCACTGAGCCACACTGGCCAGGCTGTGCAGATGTTTTGAAAGTCACCAAGTGCCATACGAATATTTGTAGGTTGTTATTCCTATGAATCCCATCAATGGCTCATATGCTGGGCTGTTAATTGAGCCCAGATCTTTCTTCTCCTCTTGGGCTGGGGTTCAAAAGGAATCAACGGGTGTTAGATTTAATCAAATGATAACCTGGCCAAGGGAGTCTAGTTGCCAGTAGCTTTTTAATGCTGTCTGAGAGTCTGATTTCCTAACATCTTTATGCAAAAGTAACACTTTTTCTGTCAACTAGTATTCCTTCACTGAGCGCTGGCTCCCAGGCAGCACAATGTACGATAGTGCGTGAGGTTACAGGGTGGCGTCTCTAGACTGTTTGTTTTACCCCAGCCCAGGACTTGAAGGCAGCGGTAGTTAGAAATTTCCTATTATAACTAATTCAGTAGTTAAATCATGTCCAAGTCTATCAAGAAGGCAAAGAAGGCATTATTTGTATTGTTTTCCGTAAGAGGATGGGATGACTGACACTATATTCTTTACATCTTTATTTATAACACTATAAATCACGTTAACTATTTGAGATGAGGCCTGAATGAGAACCAGCCATCTTCCTAGTATGGGAGAAGTCCCTTAAATTTCTTTTTAAAAATCCTTTTCATATACGATGAGTGTCTCCATAGGATGAACATTGATGTACTCTGTGCAGGGTAGGCAAGAGACAAGGGTCTGTGTATGCGCTGCCCCTGTTGCCCTTTCAGATGAGCAGTGCATATTAGGGAACTAGAGGCCGATGCATGAAATTCGTGCCAGAGTAGGCCTTCCTTCCCCCAGCTGCCGGCACCGGCCTCCCTCTGGCACCTGGGACCCAGGCTTCCCTCTGGCTGCCAGCAGGCACCCGGGACCCAGGCTTCCCAGAAAGTCATCCGGAAGGACGTCCAGAACAACGTCCGGAACAACATCCGGTCTAATTAGCATACTACGCTTTTATTATTATAGATGCTATGCCCCAGGATCCTCCTTTTTTATGACCAAGAAAGTTCCGAATGGGGAATACCCATGGGTGAGCTCCATTAATGCCAAGTATTGCTTTCCCCCCTCTCCTTGTGAACACAGAAAATCCTCGCTGGGCTGGAGCACAAAAACGGTGAGATCAAGCCAAAGAGTAGGAGAAGGTGGGGTCTTGTTTCCAGGTCGACAAAGGATTCCGATGACTGGGCTGACTTGGATGACTTGGATTTCAGTCCCTCCCTCACCAGGATTGACCTGAAAAACAAGAAGAGGCAGAGCGACGAGACTCTCTGCAGGCAAGTGTTCGCTTCTGTCTGTAAAGGACTGGATCTGGGATTTGCGAGGGACCCTTACCCATCTGACGATGCTTTCTCTCGAGCGTGACCTGAGCCATGCTCTCTCATTTCAGATTTGAGAGTGTTTTGGACCTGAAGCCCTCTGAGCCCATGGGGACAGGAAACAGCGCCCCCACCCAGACTTCGTATCAGAGGCGAGACACGCCGACCCTGAGATCCTCGGCCAAGCAGCACTACTTGAAGCACTCCCGATACTTGCCGGGTAATAGAAACAGCTCCCTTTTTCTCTGACCGTTGAAAAGAAACCATTTCCCTGGAATCCCATGTTCACAGAGATTCTGTTTGGAAGGCACTTGGGGCTTCTCTCCAGAACTGGTGGGAACATCATAAAAATAGTTGCTGGAGCCCAGGCCTCATATTTTTAGTTTTTATAGTTGCCTAAGATAAGAAATTTAGTAGCAGATACTGGGTCCAGCCCCCAGGGAGGGAGGAACTGGTAAGAGCCAGGCAGCCATGCCTGAGGTCTCTTCCTTCTCCACCCCCCCACCCCAGAAATCTGCAGTGCCTGACACAAGTGGGGATGCAGGCATCTAGAGGGAAAGTGGTTTGGCTTGAGGTTAAGGTCAAGGCAGCCTTGGACATTAGGGAGTCGGTGAGGGTTGTTGGTACAGACTGGAGCCATCAGCATGGGATGACGAAGTGGTGTAGGTCAGGTGAGAAGGTGGAATCTTGGGGGACAGAGGCAGAAAGAGGAGGGAAGGGATGCAGAGGTTGGGACTTTGGAGCGGGGTGGAGAGGAACTTAGATGACAGAAAGGCGGTGGCCTGCGAAGGGGACACGTACGAATGTCCAGGAGCACTAAAGCCCAGGACAGCACCAGAGGGCGTCAAAACATAGGACACGGGACAGAGGCTGTTGGTAACAGAAGTTTCAGACACCCCTGTCAGGCCACGTACCAGAGAGGCAACATACTAAACCCAAAGACAGCATCTTTCCTTTTCACAGTCCATTTTTGCTTAGATTCTTGAGCCATAGAAACTTTTAGACAAATTGGGTTCTGCATTAATTTTATCTCTGAAGTCTGGTGCATATTTTGAAAACATTTCTTCCCTGTTAGGAATAAACATAAGGAATGGCATCCTCCCGACTCCGGGCAAGGACTTTATTCCATCTAACCCGTGGTCTAGTTCTGGTTTGTCAGGAAAGTCTTCAGGGACGGTGTCAGTAATCAGCAAGATAAATTCAGGTGAGTAATAATTATTAACTCCCAAATGGCCAGAAGCAGATTCTCTGGCTGTGGCAGAGTGGGAACGGAGACGAGGATACCAATTGTGGAACCACGAGGGCCTTTCTGCTATGCAAACCCCGGGCCTCTCTTCCTGGCCTATGCTCCTGTCTCAGCAGCAGGCCCTGGGGACCCAGCCCGCTCACGGGTCTACCTCCAGGAGTATCTGGCGAGAAAAGCATAGTCGCTCTTGGCTCCTGGGGGGAAAAAACAAACACAAAAAACTGGACAGAGTCTGACCCTCTATGGTGCACGACCTCAGAAGTCAGATCCAGCTTGTCCCCTCTGCTTGATTACCCAGCCCCTGCCAGGCCAGCAAGATTTCCGGTCAGAGGATAGTTTGGGAGGCCCTCCCATTCTTCGTAAATAAGTAAATGACGTTTCCTGAGCTGTGCAGGCTGACTAACCCTGTTCCCAGCCGGCCAGTTCCCCACATGGCCGTCCCTCACACTGCAGCCCTGCTCTGTGCTGCTCCCCCTCCTCATTCCAAGTAAACATCTGGGCTGCGCTTCTCCTGCCTTTATCCATTCCATGTGCATTTATTTCAAGGAATACAAAAAAGAAGAAGAAAATAATATAGCAACACCCACATACCCGCTGCGAGCTTACAAAGTCAAACTTGGCCAACAGACCCTAAGGCCATGTCTAGGCCTTTCCCTCCCTCTCCCTCTGTCTCTCTCTCACCCAACTCCCCCCCCGATTCAGGTATTTATTATTTCTATGCTTTTTAAAATATAAATACATGAAACACATAGTATGGTTTTGCATGTTTTAAAATGTATATGCCTATAATCCTGGATCTCCACTTCACTCATTTTAATAATTATATTATGTATGTAGCAATTACACATATATAGAATGTATGTCATATCATATATCATATTACATATATAATATATATAACCATACAATACCATCATTTGTTACTTCTACTAGACCATATTTATTTATCCCTTCTCTTCTTGATGAACATGTAAGTTGTTGATGGTTTTTGCTATTAGAAAGCGTGCTGAAATGGGCCTTGCTGAGCACCTGTGTGGGGTTTCTCTGGATGTGATATAAAAATGCTAGGTTGAAGGGTGTGCTCATCTTCGACTTTGCAGATATTGCCAGGTGGCTCTCCAGCAGGGTGTGGGAGTTGTGCTGCATCCTTGATGCCTCTTGGTACTGTCGAGACTAAAATTTGAGCTAATGTGATGGGTGTGAAATAGCATTTTTTGTGGCTTAAACTTGCATGTCCTGTTCACTAATGAGGTTGAGCATCTTGTGATTATTGACTACATTTTTTCCCTTTTGTGACTTTATCTGTTCAAGTTCTCCTCTCCTTTTTCTTCATAACGGTCTATTCACCAAAAATGCAAAATCTGGTCCAGCTGACCAACACAGCTCCTCAGACACAGGCATTCCAACCATGGTTCCTGCTCTGCTCTGAGCGATGGCCAAGGATGCTCTGTGTTGGGGAGACATAGAGCAGTTCTACTACTCAGTAACTCTTTTCTTAATGGCTAGAACTTCCATTGTATAATGGCCATAATAACATTCTTCATCGTTCCATGTGTAGCTTTACGCCTTCATAATAAGGCTTATAGATATTCATTCCCCCATCCAAGGCAAGTGGAATGCCTTGCTATATGTAAGGCATTCATTCCACTAACATCCTAGAATACTAAGATGAGTAGCTATAGTTCTGGTCCTTAAAGCACTCTCAAGATGGAAATGGCATTATAAGTGAATGTATTTTACTCCGTATCTTAATAATGGTTAATTGTTCTGATTACAGAGAAGAATACTTATATAGAATTACTTATAATCTATAATAATAAAAGTGTAATATGCTAATTAGACTGGATGTCCTTCCGAACAAAGCTGGGGCTGTAAGGGAAGCCTGGGCCCCGGGTACCTGCCTGTGGCTAGAGGGAAGCCGGGGTCCCAGGTGCCAGAGAGAAGCTAGTGCTGGCAGCTGGGGGAAAAGAAGGCCTACTCTTGCACGAATTTCGTGCATTGGGCCTCTAGTAGCTAAATAATTAACATAACCCTTGTGTTGATGAATAAGAGAGTGGTTGAATGTATTATGGTTTAGCCATATTCTGGAATTTGCATATACTGATATGCAATGATCATTGTTCTATATTATTATGAAGTGGAAAAAGCATGTTTCAGAACAGGCTAAACTGATTATACCAAAAGAAAGAAAATTCCAAATTTCCCTTTTCTCCTACAAACCAACCACCCTCCATTTGGGTGTGGGCTACAGGAGCAGCACTTCCCCCATCCCCCCCATGCACCCCCATCTTTCTGACAGTGTGGTGTGCTGGAATGCTCTGATCAGAATATGTTTTTATCATAATTCTTCCCCCTCCAAAAATAAAAACCTAATTCTTTATTTTTCTGTACTACTGTCCTTTAACCCTGTCATGTACACGTGACTTTGTAGTAATGAACTTTTGTTTTTGCAAATCAGTTGGCTCTGGCTCTACAAGTTCTAGTGGACTGACTGGAAACTATATCCCTTCCTTTCTGAAAAAAGAAGTTGGTTCTGCTGTGCAGAGGGTACACTTGGCACCTATTCCAGACCCTTCCCCTGGTAAGTTCCATTGTGGATTATTCATGAATTGATTCAACAAATAGTTATTGAACAAGGGCTTTGTCGTTGCAGACATGGATCGGCATGTTGTAGGTCTAGGATCCCCAAGTAAAGGAGACAGACAGAACTCCCTGTCCTTGTGGACTTATACTCTATAGACAATAAGAGGACCAGATAAGATGCTTATAAGTGTTGAGGAGAAAATAGAGCAGGCAGGAAGTAGAGAATGAGGGAGTTGGAGGGTGGGGTGCAGATTGCAATTTTAGGTAACCAAAGAAAACCTCATTGCGAAGGAGACGAGTGAGCAAGCGGGCAATATAGTTGAGACTGTTCCAGACATGGGATTCTGAGGTGTGTGGGCTTTTTAAAAAATATATATGTTTTTATTGATTTCAGAGAGGAAAAGAGAGAGAGAGAGAAACATCAGTGATGAGAGAGAGTCACTGATTGGCTGCCTCCTGCAAGTCCCACACTGAAGATCTAGCCTGCACCTGGGCATGTGCCCTGACCGGGAATCGAACTGTGACCTTCTTGTTCATAGGTTGACGCTCAAACACTGAGCCACGCTGGTTTGGCACAGGTGTGTGGGCTTTGAGACAGGACAGGCCTGGCATATTCAGCGAATAGCAGGGAGACACTACAGGGGTGGCATGAGTGAGAGGAGGGGAGTAGGAAGAGGAGAGGGGGTCAGAGAGATGAGAAGACACCCCATGATATGAGGCCCTGCAGCTACCATGTGCATTTTGTCATTGACTCTGAGCGACATGGGAGCCGCTGGAAGGTTCTGTGCAGGGGAGTGAGGTGATTTGACATGCATCTTCCACGCTCACTCAAGAGCTGTCTGTCACTAGACTGAAAGGGGAGAGCAAGATTGGAGGCAGCAACACTGATTGGCAGGCTAATTATCCAGGCAGGAGATGGTGCTGGCCTGAGGTGGGGTGCTAGTGGTTGGGTTGGGCCAGATTCTGGGTATATTTGGAAAGTAGAGCCAGTAGGATTTGCTGACAAATTACAAGTGGAATTTGAGAACAAGAGAGGAGTCAGGATTGACATCTGTATTTTTGGCCTGACACTATAGAATTAGGTGGTCTTTAACGGAGAGAGGGAAGACTATGAGCAGGAGGCAAAGTGCTCCTCTTGAAGTCTCCTGTTCTCATATTTTTTGTTACTGAGATGCATTTATCTGCACCTGTTTGCATGGGTCCCCTACCAATCAGGCTCACCTGTCTCTTTCACTGCAGGTTATTCTTCCTTGAAGGCTGTGAGACCTCATCCTGGACGGCCTTTCTTCCACACCCAGCCTAGGAGCACTCCTGGGCTGATCCCTCGGCCTCCAGCTGCCCAGCCAGTGCACGGCCGGACCGACTGGGCTTCCAAGTATGCCCCTCGGCGATGACAGTCGGGATCCCTTCCCTGGGGGAAAGCAGGACCGTGTCCCTCCGCCAACTGGCGTTCTCCCTGCAAGAAACTTTCGGATGGTGTAAAAGCAAACACACACTTTATAGTTGTTCTTCTGAACTAAGACATTTCAATATTCTTTTTTAAAGTTTTTTTCTTAAATATTGATTTGTACAAAATTATTTTATTCTAATACTGGGTCCCATTATTTTCTTAAACAGCAGCATTTTGTACATATGGATTATGTTTTAGTGTTTTATACAGTCAACTTTGTAACAAACTTTTTAAAGATTAATTGATTTTCTTTTGGGGTTCCAGATAATATTTTATACAGATTTTTAAAAATGTAATAATATTGATGCAGTATTGCAACAGGGGTGCAATCTAAAGCTACATGACAGAGGGTTATTTACTCAACGCGTGCGGATATTTGTGAAGTGGTTAAATTTTAAATGTGGCACATGGGGTACCTCAGGCTTCCTTGGACTGACTTCAGCACTAGAAAAATGTTCTTTTCAATGTCACGTTATTGGTTTGATCTTTTGAGACCGCTGTGCCGTTCTGAAAGTACTGTTATGTAATTAATTCATTTGGATTGGTATTTGTTCCCCAGCTGAAAGAACTCTAAGTAAATATTTTTTGAAATTTTTATAACACCCTTTATTGTGGTTGGAGATA
This sequence comes from Myotis yumanensis, assembly GCF_028538775.1. NCBI lineage: Eukaryota > Metazoa > Chordata > Mammalia > Chiroptera > Vespertilionidae > Myotis > Myotis yumanensis. The sequence continues at coordinate 76,406,901 of NW_027223757.1, forward strand.
GCCAAATGAATCCAGGCTTTATCATGCTATGCCATTCCATTCTATTTCTTCCATTTTAAAAATCAAATTGTATCAGTACCACAAAAGGGAAGCTTTTCTTAGCCACAAGATTCTAAACATAAAGGTGAATACAGTCAATTAAACTGATATCCCTGCCAAGATGCACGACCAAAAAGCTAAGTTTTGACACAGCAGATTTTTTATGAAAATACCTGATAGGATTTTGCATTCAGCTCAGTTCTCCAGGCCTGGCTGGGAACACACTACAAATAATCTCCTCTCCTAGCCGAAATCTCAGGGCACCTTGGGAAGCAGAAAAGATTGGTGGCAGAGGAAGCCACAGTTACCATGACACTAGTGTCATAGTGTGCCACATTTGAACTTTGACCTCTTAACCCTTGTGTAGTTTCTTCCAACAGTGAGAACTCTATTGGTTGGCAGTGGCTGTTCCACTGAGAGGAATGTTTACAGCAATTTTGAAAATGACAAAGCTAGTTTGGAGACAGAAAAAGACAAGAGGTCCACTCTTATCCATCTCTGTAGGACACATTTGCCTCCACTCATGGTTGCCTGACAGGCAAGAGGGAAGGGCACCTCCAGAGAATGTATTATAATCTCAATAGTGTATAGACTCATTCTCCCAGGGCTCAAGTGCTCTCATGTGGTTCCAGGTTCCAGGATATAGCAAGCTGAACCATAGGAAAGTGTCATTTTTGTAGGTTAAAATGAAGATTGCCACTTCGATATGGTTCAGCCTAGTAAGTTGGGAAATTACCACTTCAGTGTGTTAATAATACGTTGCAGCCTGACCTGAACCAATTACACCGTGGCTCCCAAAAAGCGCTAACCTAAAGTCGGGAGTCATTTCTGCTTTGGAGAATCTGGCTCAAAAACATACTTGACCAAGCGCTATGATCCTAGGGCTGGGAGAAAAGCACATAATGGATGTGGACTTAATAGGTAATATTTTCCTGTTAACAAACTGGCGGCAGAGCTTCAGAAAATAAATATGTATGTGTAAGCACAACTTGAACCTGAATTCATTTCTGTATTATATTCTCAACTCATTCTCGAAAGCAACAGAAAATGTGTTTTCAGAGACAAGTCCTTTACTGAGGTTAATATTTATTTCCCTTTCTGTATTATGTATACAGAGTAAGTTAATCTGTAACCTTCCTCAGCTTGCTGGAAAGCTGGGTTTAAATTGTAAATACCCTGTAGAAAGCAAATGGATTGTGAATACCATATTCTTGAAATTCTAGCTTATGCTAAGGTCATTACATTTTTTTTTTTTAGTTACCTGGTTAATACACATTATAAAGTGGTTTTTCTAATATTTTTCTAGGGCCCTAGCTGGTTTGGCTCAGTGGATAGACCCTTGGAGTGAAGGGTCCTGGGTTCAATTTCTATCAAGGGCATGTACCTCGGTTACAGGCTCAATCCCCCATGTGGGAGGCAACCAATTGTTGTGTGTCTCTCTCTGTCTCTCCCCTTCCACTCTCTCAAAAACTCAATAGAAAAATATCCTCAGGTGAGGATTAACAAAAATTTTAAAAAATAATATTTTTGTAGGGTCCAAATTCAGAAAAATATTTCACTTTTCTTCCTCTTCCTCTTTCCTTTATTTATCTGAAAACAACTTCCTTTGGGAAGCTAAACACGTTTATTCATATGAAAGTCAAGAAACATGTTCAGTTGAGACAACTAGAAAACTGGAAAAAACTGTAAATTCTAAAGAACTAGCAAAATCCTATAAAGTACTCCCCCTTGCCCTGAAATGGGTAAAGGACAAATTGTGTATACAAGCTGTTTACTATAGAAGGAAATAGTGACCTTTTTTTTTTTTTAGTGAAAAAAAAAATATGCTACCTGTGCATGTATTTTTCACTTACTATTGAATTATAAAGCGTACTGCAAGACACCAAGAGGAACGACGAGTGTAACTGTACCCTCCATTACTATACCTCGTTTCCAGTCAGAAAGCTTCCCAGGACGTCGGGCAACGGTACAGGGATGGCTCTCCCTTTGGGCCCAAAGGTTCAGTGACAGGTGTACCCAGGGGTCCACATGTGAACTGCACAGGCACAAAAGTTACCTGGTGTGATTGTTCATTTCACAATAAAATCTCATTCATTGCTAAGCCCTCACCCAGCTCATGTATGATAGGGTTTAAATAGGAAGAAAACAGATTTTCAAACAAGTTTTAAGACACATTTCACCCAAAGGACTAACTAACATCTATATCATCTTCTGGGATTCTCAAAGACTGAGTACAATCAAGGCAACACATGTAAAAACCAACAATTCTTGTTTGTCAAGAATTGTCAAGATTTTGTCAAGAACTTTTATTTTCCAGTACAAATCTGCTGGAGTTTATGGGCACTGTATTTCCTCATGAAGTAGCATTTCCCTTCCATCAAGCCATTGGTTTGTGCCATTTAGGAGAGAAAAAGAAAGTAGGCTATATGTTTCAGCTCAGTGTATGACCAAAAGCAATATATGTGACATACTAATTATATATCATTTAAAGCATACTGTAGCAACTTGTTTGTTTAATATATGTGGTTAATTTTTAGAATTATTTTTACACTTTTCAACCAAAGTACTGTATTTTGTATAATTTATTGGTGAGGACCTTCTCACAGAAACCATTAAGAAGACAGACTGGAGGCAAATATCACATTCATCTGTATTATTGGTTTCTTATAGACACTGTGCTAATGTGAATTTAAAATGACCTGAATAAGTAAATAGTCTTCTGATCTCAAATATCTGGGCAGTGGTAGAAATTTTAATCACCTGATTTGATTACAAGGGAGTAACTAAGAATATATTTATTTATAAAGCAAATATTCATAATGATAGAGGACAGAAAACCACTTATGTAAGTCCCTCTGAAATAAAATGTTGCTTTTTGAATAATTCATCCTAAGGTGTTTTAAAATGTTAATTTTACATTTATAAAATTCTGCTCCAAATAAAGTTATGGTTTAAGAAAAATTGATTTGAGTGTTCTGTTTTTGTTTTCATGTTCTTTCATCAAAAGATAACATTAGTATATTTTATAACTTTTTCTTAATACTTGTACATTGGAAGTATATACTTAGAGCAGCAGTATGAAGAGCTATCCTGCAATGTGGAAGGTTTTATGTTTGTTTTTAATCTAGCTTTTAGTAAGTTAGATGACTACAGATATTAAAAACAAGCACAGGCCAAAACTTCTTGTTTCTGATTTCATGGTGGTTAATATCTACCTTGTATGTTTTTAGCTTTCACAGTGCACTCATGTGTACAATATAAACCTCCAAAAGAAAATCCACAGGAAATTCATTTCCCAAACATTCTTTGAATCCGCAACGGAATTTTGTAGGAATGTGATTTACCTACCGATCAGACTTGAATTGGTGAATCCCTAAACATGCCCCTCATGATCAGAACACCCCCGACTGACTGTGTAATCGTCAGCATTTGTCTAACCTCTTGGCAAGGGAGCTCCTTCAGAAGCCCTGCAGATTCTAGCTCTCAGCCATCCTTCCTCTGCAAAAACCTGCTGTAGGATTCGGTCTGACTCTAGCCATCTATAACTATGGCTGAATTTAAGCCAATTGTTTCCCTCTTCATGGAGAGTTTACATATCAAGCTTCTCCTAAACTATGATTTAAAGCTCCTGATTTTTATTAAGGCAATTTTACATGCTACTGAGTAGGTGGTTGAAGGTTTAAAGACAATTTCCCAGAGCCTCTGAAAATGTATCAGGTTGGTAGGTGGACACCATGAATAAAACAGGGTGACTCAATCTCCAAGAAGAAAATGATTTCAGGAGCTTCCAAAGAAGAAAATGCCCTAAGGGTGCCTGTCGTAGAATGGCAGAATTACTTTAACACGACTTTTTTTTTTCCTGCCCTCCCGCCACCCCCCTTGCCGCCCCAATAGGACTTTTTATTTCTCCACAAGGCTGTGCAATTAATAGAGTCCAATGATACTGCCTTAGTTTCTCTTTCAGGTAAACAAGATTGCTAGGATGATGTGACCCTATTTTATTAGGTTGGAATATGAACTTCTCATTTTTGTAGGTTAGAAAAAAAAGTAGTAAAGTATCAGCAATGTGATATGGTTCAACCAATTAGATATAAGGGAATGAAGATAAATGAGATTTTAAAAAAGATAAAATAATCCTTGTGCTATCTAGTTCAATTAAAGTGAATCCTTGTAGAAAGGTGGGTTAGAGAAAATGAGTCAAGAATGGTCACTTGGAGGGGGTACAGGTGGGGGATGGAAGATATCTGTAATACTATCAACAATAAAAATGTGTATTTTTTAAAAAAATGATCACTTTCAGCAGGGCTGGAAAATGGGGCTTCCTACCTATGTTTGAGTGATAATCTGTGTTAGGTCAGAATTAGAAAGATGAAATTGAACATACTTATATCTGAAAGTGACTTTTCTGACTCTTAGGCTGCCAGCTATTCTTGATTTGCTTTATTTCTTGTTTTACGTGCTTTCTCTAGATAAGCTCACCCTTTTGCTGCCAGTTTGATCCATGCCAGTCCTCCCTTCTCAGTCATCACTGGCCTATACAATTGTCTAGTGGACATTACCAATTGGATGGCTCATAGGAATGAAAGTCAAATCTGCTCATTGTTTCCCTCACCAGGCTTATGGAGCTAGGAACCAAGGCATCCTTCATTCAGTAAATATTCCTACTCTGTGTTCAGCATTATTCTAGGAGCAAGATATACTAGTACAAAAGTATGTTGTTAAAAATGTGAAAATTCCTAACCTCATGGAATTCTATCAAATCTAGAGGCAACAAAATAAAAAATATATATTAGATGACAATAAATATGATGAAAAATAGGCAAGGGAAGTGGAAAAGGAAATGTGTTTTTGTATGTTGGGGGCGCGGGGGTGTCATTTTAAATTTTTTTCTTTCTCCCTTCCCCAACTCATCTCCTTCACCTTACACCTCCTTAATATCTCTCTCACCTTTCCTTACCTACCTTCTTCAAACTCAGGGTGCTACTTGAATTCACACATTTCTGGGTGAAAATAATAATCTAAAACGTCTAGTCAAACAAAAAAACAGGTAACTTTAAATTTCGCACACATATAATGGATGAATTGTTGCAAATTAGAAAAGGAAGGCAGACTGCCACGTGCAGCGCCTCATTTGGATGTGTCTGGAGTCTTGGAAGCTTGACTACCCTACGTTCTCCTACAAATGGACCTTGAGAGCTTGTTTGGAGGTTCTAGCAGGGGAGCGCAGCTACTCGTATACCCTTGACCGAAGACCGGTCCTCTCCTCGGGGGGGAAGGTCGTCCTCTTCGACCGAGCGCGCAGCTTCGGGAGGGACGCACATGGATCGGTGAGGGAGGAGGGGGACACCCGCCTAGCCAGCCAGATCAGCCGAATCAACCCTGGCGATCAATGGGGTGACAGATGTCGCAGCCAGATCGCCCTCACATCCGAAAGCCACTGCTGCGCACGGGCTATATAAACCTGGCCAGAATTTTGGCTTTACACATAGGACGAGAATTTTGCCCTACCGGAGCTCTAATAAGAATTATTCATTAAAGTTCAAATCTAAATAACACTGTAAATCACATTTAATCTCTCAAAATGCTAAAATTAATGTTAAAACTGGCTTGAATTCGACCTGTTTTGTATTATCCAGAATGCCTTGCAGATGGGTGGGAGCATGCTAAACATTGCCTTTTCGATTGGTGAAATCTTCCCGGAGCCTCGCCCACCGGTAGCGCCTCCCCCCAGCCAGCTGGTCCCGCCCCGCTGCTGGCTGCGCGCAGTGCGCTTTGTGCTACTCCGGGTGCTGGTAGCGGGCTCCAGGTCTGTGTCCCTCCTGTCGCCCCCACCCGTCTTTTTCCTTCTTTTTGTTTATCCTTCTCTCTGTTCTCTCGGCTCCGAACTCGATTATTCCACCATCCATCCCTCGATCCCCCAACCCTTCTCTTGTCTCCCTCCCCCCTCTTGTCCTTCCCGCCCCGCCTTCGCCTTGGTAGATGTGGGCCCCCTGACTGCAGTTGGGGTCACCCTTGGCTCAGTGTGCGTATTTTTATTAACTAGCTCTGGGGAGTCTGGATCCACTGACGAAAGAAACTGGGCTCGGATCCTCCCCGGGCGGGGCGAGGTGGCCGCTGTGGCCCAGCCTGGGCCGAGCGGGCACGCGGGGTACCCGAGTCCAGCCTGGGTGGCCTGGCCGCACTCAATGGGGCCAAGGCTCACCTCCCAGCGGGGGCGGGGGAGGTGCTGGACCCGGGGCAGCTACCGCAGGCGTGACGATGGACGCACATGTTGCAATGCTCGGCCTGTCCACCTTCCAGTTTCTGTGATAATCAAATATGATGGTGCGTGTGAAAGTACGACTTCTTTGCAGAGGTGCCAGTGGGTGTAGAATTCTCGGCGACCCTCCGTGTCTGGCCTCTGCGGGCCGAATTTGGGAAATCTTAAGATTTCCAAGCTCAAAGTATAAGATGATTTGAATGTGTGAAATACGGTGTTAGCACAGATGTCTTGACTACCAACGGCCCCATCTTCCCAAGATCCAAAGAAATCATAGAAACAATATGAGAGCCGAGGTATTTTGTTTTAAGGTTTTAAAATGGTGGAAGGTTTTAATGAGTGAGGGGAAAGGGAAACGCAGTAAAAATAAGCCAGTTTCCTGTGCCCCGGTCGTGAATACTCATTGAGCCCCCAGCACTGGGTTGAGGACACGAATGAGATGCTGCGTGTGTTTTTCAGAAAGCCTGAAAGACCGCCATGGCGGAGAAGAAGCCCAAGCTTCACTACCCCAACGGGAGAGGCCGGATGGAAACCGTGCGATGGGTTTTGGCTGCCGCTGGAGTCGAGGTACCTTCTATGCTGTTTCTTCACAGATTTGTCTTACACCTTTGAGACTTTAGAGGAGAACGTACACGGGGGAGCCCTGAGGTAGTCCTGTCCCTCAGAGGATTCCTTCCTTTCCATCTTTTTCCCCCTGTATAAATGGTATGTAGTGGATGGGTTTCTATTTTGCTTTTACTTAATCATTGGCTTCTGATCTACCACCAATAAATATTTATTAGTAAGGAGAAAAGGAATGAACCTGACATTTGCCAACGACTCCCAGATTTCTGTTAATTATATGAGGTCCCGGGAAATTTCTTGTCTGCACAGTGTTTTTGTTCTGTTCTTTTAGCTTCTTACAGGAATTTTCAGGTAGGAACAAAGGCAGAGAGGACATTGCCATGAATTCTATGTACCGTTCACCCAGCCTCAAGAATCGGTTAACTTTATTTGGTGATTATCAAAGGGAAAAGGGGGTTAGGGGGTGGTACAATAAAGTAAAGGGGGAAATAAATGGTGACGGAAGGAGACTTGACTTTGGGTGGTGAGCACACAATATAATATGCAGATGATGTATTATACAGTTGTACACCTGAAACCTATATAATTTTATCAACCAATGTCACCCCAATAAATCCAATAAAAATTTTTTTTAAAATCATCAACTTTATGCTAATCTTGTTTTATCTACCTCCTCCCCTCCCTTGTTTTTTGGGAGTATTTTAAAGCAAAATCTAAGCATCGTGTCACATCATCAGTTTTTACCTCTAAAAGAGGAGGATTTTAAAACATGACCACAATACCATTATTACACCTTACAAAACTAACAATTCTTTATTATTATCTAGTACTCAGCCTCATTGTCTCAAACTGGTCTTTTTTTTTTTATAGTTAGTTTATTCCAGTCTGGATCTTAATCAGGCCCACACGTGCATTTGGTTCTATTTCCTTCAGTATTTTAAAAAATCTTTAGCAGTTTCCTTTGCATTTCAAAAAATAAACTAGTTGGGAGAAATTTTAGATTTATAGCAGGTATAAAGATAGTGCTGAGCATTCCTTTATAACCATCACTCAGGTTCCCTTACTGATAACATCTTACATAACCACGACACAACTAAGAAACCAACACTGATGCATGACTAAACTACAGACTACTTGAATTTAGTTCGTGTTTCCACTAATGTCCTTTCTACTGTTCCAGGATCCAGCATTGTATTGAGTCCTATGTTTTCTTAGTCTCCATCCACCTGTGACAGTGTCTCCGTCTTTCCTTTATTTCATGACCTTGACAGTTTTGAAAAGAATTGGTCCGGTTTTTTGGAAAATCCTCCAGTTTGATACCCAAACCGGATGTCTGATATTTTTCTCATGATTAGACTGGGGTTCAGGGGAAGAAGTGCCCTTTCCATTGCATCACATTAGGGATTACATGATATTAACATGATTTCTCACTGGTGCTGTTAGCCTTGGCTACTTGGTGAAGGAGGTTCTGCCAGCTTCCTTGTAAAATGACCATTTCCCCTCTTTTCTTTAGAAGTGCATCATTTTTAGCCCACACTCAAAAGGGTGGGAATTAAGTTCCTCTTCCTGGGAGTATCTCCATTTAGAATTCTTATGTAAGGGAGTTTGTCTTTTCCCTCCACTTAATTATTTATTCAGTCATTTGTTAATATCAGCATGAACTTAAGCATATTTATTTTTTCACTTTGGGTTATAATCCAGTAATATTTTACTTTGTTGCACAAATTGTCCCATTTTTGGCCATTGGGACTTGTGTCCTTTCCACATAGCCCCACTCCCTTTTCTTTTTTCCTCCCCCTTCATCAGTTTCTTACTTTCTGACAACAAGATGCTCCAGGCTCTTATATTTTCCTAGCCCTGGCCCTAGAACCAGGTTTTTCTCCAAGGAGCTCTGGTCCCTTTTATTTGAAAACTAGAGGCCCAGTGCATGAAATTCATGCACTGGTAGGGCCCCTAGCGGCTGCCGGCCAGAGTCTCCCTCCCTCCCCCAACCCCCCTGCTGCCTGCCACTGCTGGCTGGGACGGGGCTGGCCAGGGGGAAGGGCCGAGGGCGGTTGGCCAGCCGGCCCCGCCCCCTGGTCGAACTCCTGGTCGAACTCCTGGTCAAGGGGACACTTTGCATATTAGGCTTTTATTATATAGGATGGTATTAACAGCCAAGATCTGGTTGCTAAGTATCTTCATTTGTTTCATGCCATTTATTTGTGGAAGAACTGCCCTGTAAAATCGCCCCCATTCTGCATTTAGCTGACTTACCCTCATTGAAACATGTTCCTCTTATTTTTTGTATTTCCTGCAAATGGCTAGTTGGATCCAGAGCTGTGATCAAATCCAGGCTCCTTTTTTTCTTTCCATATTTATGTGTGTGTGTTTCCCCCTGCCAGACTCCAACAGAAGGATACTGTGGACATATTTCTGTTGTATGCCACCAGGGAGCATGATTTCTGACTGTCTCCTTTCAACCATGCAGAGCTTGATCAGTGTGTTCCAGTGGCGTCAGCCTGATCCACACGTTATCAAGTTCCCCCCTTACCCACTCAGATAGTGGTTTTAGCAGCTGTTGACCTTCACCATTGCTGGGGATTACAAAATGACGATTTTTCTATTTCGTTTCATCTGAATTTATTAACATGGTTGTCTTATAAAGAGAATTTTCTCACTCGTTAATGATTTAGTTACTTCCGAGTGCAGCTCATACAGGAAAGGCAAGATAAATGCTTGATTCGTTCTCCATCAATTTTCAGAATAATGAACTGTTACCCTGGCAACCTCCAAAGATGACAAATAAAGGTCCTTGAGTTTGGGGTTTTGCCTTCTTTGTACACCATTATAACTCTCACACTGTGTCTTACAGTTTTCTAAATTAGTTGATATTAGTTTTATATACAACTAGTAGCCCAGTGCATGAAATTCTTACACATTAAAAGGGAATTAATTGCCCTAACTGGTTTGGCTCAGTGGATAGAGCGTCAGCCTGCAGACTGAAGGGTCCCGGGTTCGATTCCAGTCAAGGGCATGTACCTTGGTTGCGGGCACATCCCCAGTGGGGAGTGTGCAGGAGGCAGCTGATCGATGTTTCTCTCTCATCGATGTTTCTAACTATCCCTCTCCCTTCCTCTCTGTAAAAAATCAATAAAATATATTTTTTAAAAAGGGAATTAATTAGCAGAGATATTTTAATATTGCTATTTGTGCTTTCTCTATAATAGAAGTGAGAGAGATGAAAGGAAATTAGTAAAATGTATATGTAAATAATATATGAATTTATTAATAAATAAACAGTAACAAAAGGAGCTGATTCCGTGAGGAAAGGGGCTCCCTCCTCCCTCCTGTCAGGGGGGTGCAGGAGAATGGGGTTCCTGGCTGGCAGGCCACTGACAGGAAGCTATCCAACAGCAGATTCTGTGAGGAATGGGGCTCCCTCCTTTCTACTGTCAGGGTCTGGTTTGAAGATCGGCCATGCCCTCTGTTGGGCCAGACCCAGAGTTCTACCACACCGTGGCCTCCACCTCAGCAACCCAGGACTGACTGCTGCTGGGTTTTCCTGGTGCTCTGAGGGTGGGTTCTTCCCTCAGGCCACACGGGAAACAGCTGGGGAGGGCTCCGCTCTTGGCAAAATGACCCAGGATTCAGTGGGTCCACGCTCCGAGGGTGGGTTCCTGCCTCAAACCCCGCCTTCACTGGAAACAGCTCCAGGAAACAGCTCAGGGGAGGGCGCAGCCATTGCCACGACAACCCCTGCAGGACTGACTTCCTTCTGCTTGGTCAAGGTGATTCAGGTTGTGATGAACACCACCCATGGTTTTTATATAAGTAGATGCTGGTTTCTGACTTCTTTTGAGAAACTGGAAGATTTAATGACACTGGGCCCTCATTTGCACAGGCAGCATTGCTGAGCCTGAGCAAGGACTGCCACTGCAGCTGGGCCCTTGAAGCACAGTCCCCCTCAGTCCCTGTTGTCTCAGGATGAATTTTCTAATTGTGTTAAGAGGGAGAGTGAACAAATTCTTGGTCCCATCACCTGAAGCTGGTCTGTTTATGTCATCTGTCTAACCCTGTATGCTTCTGAATTTACAATTCTGGTTTATGTAATAAGTTTTGAGATTGATGTCTACTAGTATATGTGTATGTAGTATAATCCTTCATCACATCCTCTCTCTTCCTAATCTTCATTGTACCTTGCCCCTCCTGTTCTCCTATGAGTCAGGATTCTTGGTTTCATTGATGGAGACCCAACCCTCAATGAATTCAACAAAACAAGAACACAGGTCACGTGACCTACCTATCCTAGACCAATGGCAGTGGGCAGGTAGATGGGACGGAATAATTAGCCCAGCGTGGCTCTTAGGCTCGCCCCTCTGACCAGGGTGGAAGGAGCTTGATTGGCCTCCCTCACTGGGGCTGACCACATGGCTTACAGCAGCAATTCCCAAAAGGTGATATTTGGGAGAGCTCCCTCCATGTCTTTGCCAAAGGACATTTTTAGCTAAGTTTGTGGTCATACAGATCAAAACAATCGGGAGGGATGGGCTGGCAGCCAGTGGATGAGTTTGTGAGTCCCAGTGTCACAGTATCCGGCTGAGTCCGCTGGGTACAGCGCACACATCGGAGTAAACAGGTAGCAACCTGCTGAAAGGCAGCAGGTCCTCACTCAGGAGTCAGCACCCTCCATCTCAGTCACTGGTCCAAGTCCTTGGGTGTTGCTCTGTGCTGGATGTTGCTTCTCCACTGCCAGGGCTCCACTTGCCTGAAGACTCCCGCCCCCAGCCCAGATTCCAGCCAGATCCCCTTGTTCAGAGGGGAATCAACACACATAAAAGAGAAGACTTAAGGGCTACGAGCTCCTAATGCAGGACTTGTGATAATTCACTTGAAGAACTGAGAGAGTGTGGAACAGTGAGTGCTGTGGTGGGGGAAGGGCAGTTCTCTGACGTTCGGGAGCAGAGACAACTGACTGTAGATGGAAACCCAGCCCCCGGCAGTAATTGGACTAGAGTTGCCCAGGTCCTTCCAAGCTCGACCTGATTTTTTCCTTCCCTCTCTGTCCCACCCTCTCATCTCCCCTCCAGTGCCATTTCCTTCTTACTGGCTGGTAGTTGTACAGAGCTTGACGTGAGCCAGTTCCTCTAGGCCAGTGGTCGGCAAACTCATTAGTCAGCAGAGCCAAATATCAACAGTACCACGACTGAAATTTCTTTTGAGAGCCAAATTTTTTAAACTTAAACTATATAGGTAGGTACATTGTTATTAACTTAATCAGGGTACTCCTAAGCTGGCCTTTGCTAAAAACGTCCTCAATCTGATTGAGGTATGTTTCAATCGCCACGAAGTTTCAATCGCACTGTATGTGCGTGCCTGCACGTGGTATTTTGTGGAAGAGCCACACTCAAGGGGCCAAAGAGCCGCATGTGGCTCGCGAGCCACGGTTTGCCAACCACTGCTCTAGTGAGAGTGCACACCGTACGTGTTCCAGAAATCCCAAACCAGGACCAGAACCACTGGGAAGGGCTTGTCTTTAAAATGCAAGATTCTGGAGCCAGTTCTCTCTCAGGAAGGACGTTGGTGTGGGGGAGAATATAACTACCGTGTCTTCCCGTCTTGGCCAAAACCTCAGATGCATGGCCTTCTAGCCAAGCGTCTGCGATTTCATATTGTTGGAGCCATCATTGTATCCCTAGGGCTTGCAGCTTCCTATTAGTTTGGGTGGCTGAACCAAGAAAGAAGGCATCTGCAGATTTCTACAGAAACTGTGATTCCATGGAAGATTTAGAGGAGACAAGGAAGGCTGGTTTCTTTCAGAGCAAAGTGATCTTGTAATGTAAGGAATTTCTTTGGGTTGAATTCCATGGAAGTTTGTCACTGACCTGTGTTCCTGAACTATGAAACATGAATATTTGAGCTAAGGAAGAGTTTCTCTTGATAAATAAACAATGAAATACTGTGGCGGGAGGGGGGGGGGCGGAAATAAAACTAAAATGTACGATTCTGGAGTCTCTAAGCTACTGAAGATGGGCCTGGGGTCGGACGCCCCCTCCCATATTTCCCATGTGTTCTAAATGGTCATGGTCATAAGTTCTGAGAGCAATCGTGTGGAGGGAGCACCCCCAGCACCATATCTGACCAGCCGGGCGTTTGGACAAATGCCCAGAACACTGCTGGCCTGAGCACCAGATAGAATGTCTGTCTGCAGGGGCACTGAGGCCCCTCTCCTCACACCACGGGGACCCTGGCGAATAGCAGAAGCTCCTCTACACCCCATGTCCCAGTTTTCCCCCAAGGTCAGCTGGTTGAGACAGAGGAGGGGGCGCTGCCGATTCTGTGCAGGTCAGTTCCCCCCGCCCTCGGCTGATCGGGAGCAGCACAGGGACACAGTGGGAGGAGGCCTCTTCCTGAAATGAAGTCGTGTTAAAACATTTTAGAATGTCAAGAGAAGAAGAACTTGTTTTCACTCTATTTCTCTCCACCCTGCCCCAAACTTTTTAATTCGAAAGCATTCAAACCTACAGAAAAACTGTAAGAGTACAATTAACACCTTTCAATTAAACTTGTTAGTAGTTTACCACATTTGCTTTCTCCCTCCCTCCCTCTCTGCTTCTGCTTCCTTCAGTCCTCTGAAAGTAAGTTGCAGACATCAGCACATATCTTCTTCCTGAGAATAAACTGTTCTAATAACTACAATATCATTGTCACAACTAAGTAAAGTAACGCTCACTTTGCAATATCTAATATACAATCCCTGCTGTCCCCCAAATGTCTATGTATCTCTTATATATTTGTGTAGCAGTTATAGCTGTCCCCTGTACCGCCCCATCCATGATCGCATCAAGAATCAGGCTTTGGGTTGTTAAGTCTCTTTTCATCTAGAACAGTACCTGCTTCCTTCCCACCCCCATGTTCTTGACTCTTTGAAAGAATCCAGGCCATTGATGTTGCAGAATTCCCACATTCTGGATGTGCTTGGTTTTCACCTCCGGGTTCAGTGTTTTGGGCAGTGTTTTCACAGCGCTATTGTAACCGTCTATAGCAGCAAGGACAGGACAGCTCAGAGTGTCCCCCAGTGGGCAGCTAAGTCTGACCAGTTGGTTGGTGAGATGGTGAGACCTCCGGATCTCTCCATTGCAAAGAAACGCTCTTCCTTTGTCATAATGAAGTAACGCGTGGGGAATAATTTGAGATTGTGTGAATAGTCTGTGCCCATGGCCCAGTAATTTCATTGTCGGTGGCAAATTAGCTTTTTCTAATTTTATTAATTAGCCATAATTATACGTTAACTAGCATAACTAGCACTAATTCTGCTATATATATAGCAGAACCCTCAATGAATTCTCCCCCCACCCCCTTTTTAGTATCATCATTCTGGACAGGGTGTTTTTTTTTAAGTGACATCACTGTTTTTGATGCTTGAGTTGTCCCAGATTTGGCCAGGAAATGACCCACAGGTAGGGTCCTGAGTGCCTTTGCCTTTGCCACAGCTCTTAGTCTGTGAGCACCTCTGTTCCCTGATGTGACAGAATCCGCCATTTCTCCCAGGAGCCCTGGACTCTTTAGCGCGCAGTGCAGTGATCTTTAGAAACCAAGGTGTGGGTACAGCATGTGCTCTTTCCCTGGGACTTGGCAGCAGTTTAACTTGGAGTTTGCAGTCCTGAACCTGTAGTGACATGTACCTTTTCTTTTTTACAATTTAGTTCGAGGAAGAATTTTTGGAAACGAAAGAACAGCTGCAGAAGCTGCAGGACGGTGAGTGAGGAGAGGAGATGACTCGATAATGCCGGTTTTTAAAAAGAGCTGACATTTATGTGAAAGGGCAAGACCCTGCAACACTAAACATTCAGGACAGTGTCCTAAACCAGAACAGCAAGAGGGAATAATGACTGAAACTTTAAGGAAATCACTTCTGATCCAGTGTTCTGTAAGAGCTGAAGGGAGAGAGCAGTTCTTTTTTTTTTTTTTTTTTTAAATATATTTTATTGATTTTTTACAGAGAGGAAGGGAGAGAGATAGAGAGTTAGAAACATCGATGAGAGAGAGACATCGATCAGCTGCCTCCTGCACATCTCCTACTGGGGATGTGCCCGCAACCCAGGTACATGCCCTTGACCGGAATCGAACCTGGGACCCTTCAGTCCGCAGGCCGACGCTCTATCCATTGAGCCAAACCGGTTTTGGTGAGAGAGCAGTTCTTCGTTCCATCCACATAGCCCTTCTCCAGCCCTCTCTCCTCCCCCTGCCCTCCTCCAAGTTCCTTTACCCCCTTCCTCCATCTTCATCAGCCCTTCCCTCCTCATCTTCCTTGTCCCGCCTCCTTCTCCTCCCCCAAATTCTCTGAGACATGGGGCCTGCATAAGGTATGCAGGTAAAAGTCCCCATTTATGCTGGGCTGCATTTCCAAAGTGAATACCAAACAAATCCTATATAATAAAAATAGGGAATATGCAAATTGACCATCACTCCGCCACAAAGATGGCGGCACCCACAGCGGACGCTGAGTTCCCATAACAGCCTTAACGAGCAATCAGCAGGGACCTGAGGCTGCCCCCCGCCATGGGGCTTGACAGGGGACCTCAGGCCATGCCCCCCACCCAGCGGGGCTTGACGGGGGACCTCAAGGCGTGCCCCCAGCCCCGGCCCAGGCTGGGAGACCTCAGGCTGTGCCCCCTGCCCCAGCACCAGGCCAGGGGACCTGAGGCTGCGCAAGCCCCCCCACCCTCCCCACCCCCCTGGCAGGGCTTGACAAGGGTGAGACCGGCTGGGTCTGGATCTAGCCCAATGGGGGGGGGGCGGGCTGGCCAGGTCTGGGTCTTGCATGATTTTGAGGTGCACGTGGGTGGGCAGGGACTTGACTCTGGGTCCTGTGGTGTGCCCCAGACTCTGACAGGAGGAAGATTTTCATATACATTTTACTAATTCTCTTTCATCTCTGACACTTCTATTATAGAGAAAGGGCAAATAGCAATATTAAAATGTTTCCTCTAATCTCCTTTCAATGTGCACAAATTTTGTGCACCAGGCCACTAGTGGAATCAATAAAAGGCCCGCATTAACTCCTGGTCAGCTCTACCCTCTCCATCCCCAGGCCCCCTAAGAAATACCCAGCCTCCCTCCCAACCTCAGGACCCCTTGCGTGGGACCAGCTGTACAGGCTGCAATGCCACCTGTCAGGCGACACTGCCTGGCACCCCGAGGCATGTGCTGAGTGCTCATGGCCTCTCCACCCCTACAGGCTCCCAGCCGTGGAGCCCCTGTACTTGCATCTCTCCCTGGGGTTTGAAAGTGTTTGATGCAGGTTTGTTGGAGAAAGTACTGGGTTACATTTTGACCGGTGACAGCTAACTTGGTAGTCCGTGGTCTATGGCTGTGAAAGAGACAAGCCCACGGATGGACCTGAGTGGCAGTTGGTGATTCAGGCGGCATGGTCAGGCTGCCGCAGGCAGTGCAGTCAGAAGAACATCCTGCAGGGATGGGAATGTTCTCTTCTGCGCTGGCCAGTGCAGGAGCCACTGGCCTCTGTTCCTACTGAGCACTGGTAATGTGTCTAGTGTAACTAAGGAGCCAAATTTTCATTAATTTAAACTAGACATGTGCAGCTACTAGCTACTGTTATCGGCCAGCTCAGCTCTGAAGAAATGTCTTCACTCCATTTCCAGCCCCTTGTCACTGGGGGGAGGTGTTTTCCCAGGGGTGAAAATGAAAGGGGCAAGTTTCGAACAAAGCTAGTTTTCAGGCTTCTTTTTCTTTTTAAATATTTGTACTGATTTCAGAAAGGAAGGGAGAGGGAAAGAGAGATAGAAACATCAATGATGAGAGAGAATCATCGGTCAGCTGCCTCCTGCACACCCCACACTGGGGATTGAGACTGCAACCCGGGCATATGCCCTACTGGGAATCGAACCGTGACCTCCTGGTTCATGGGTCGACGCTCAACCACTGAACCTCGCCGGCTGGGCCAGGCTTCTTTTGTGGCTAAATCTGATCCCCCGAATGAAGTTGAGGTTACCTATTTGTCATCAGGGGGTTTTATACCATTTCCTAAGGCTGTCTGGCCCCACTGTCCTTTTTCATTCCCCAAAGCACTTTCTTAAGGGTCAGGGGACAGGGAAGAGATCACCTCTAACTCTGGGCTCCCTTCTCAGGTAACCACCTGCTGTTCCAGCAAGTGCCAATGGTTGAAATTGACGGCATGAAGTTGGTGCAGACCCGGAGCATTCTCCACTACATCGCGGACAAGCACAATCTCTTCGGCAGGGACCTCAAGGAGAGAACCCTGTAATGTGGCCCCTCTTGAGTGTTGTCACGTGTCAGTTTACTGATGCCTTGGTTCAGTGGTCGGCAAACTGCGGCTCGCGAGCCACATGCGGCTCTTTGACCCCCTGAGTGTGGCTCTTCCACAAAATACTGACTTCTGCGCATGGGCCACGAAGTTTCAATCGCACTGTACATGCGCGCCCGCACGTGGTATTTTGTGGAAGAGCCACACTCAGGGGGCCAAAGAGCCGCATGTGGCTCGCGAGTCGCAGTCTGCCAACCACTGCCTTAGCTGATCTGCAGTCCTTGTAGCACCCTGTCTACACTATGTCTGGGGTCACTAGTGTGGATAGGGAATGAACGCCTGGAATGGTCATGAAGACCCGTTGGGAAATCAGTTCAGAGCATCCGAGTAAAATGATAGAAAGGAACTGAATTCAGATAGTGGAGCTGATATCGGGAATGTGGTGGTTGCAAGTTTCAACATCTTTAAATACTTGGATAATACTTTTTATTTTTCTTGCAAACCTATTACCATTGAGTGTTAGGAATAGGAAGCTGCTGTGACGACACCTGAGGCCTGGGACACTGTGCCTTGAATTAGAATTTGAATTCAGAGCCTGGTCCTTGTACCTCCCGGATGCATGGCCCCAGGCAGTGGTTAAGCTGGAGTCCTGATGAGTGTCCTGTGCAGTGGGGTAATGACAGCACATTCCTCGTAATGTCAGGGGATTCAGTGAACTCACAGCTGCAGAGTGTTTAGCACCATGCCTGATGCATACCAAGCATTCCAGAAATGGTATCCACTCTTTTTTTTTTTTTTTTTTTTATAAATGTGGCGTTCCACTCACACTGCGCATGTGTTTGGAGTGAGAGTGAAGGAGTAGGGACTGGGGAGAGAGGGCCATCATGGCTATTGTGCCGTCTGATTTGTACAGATCTTCCTGACTTTTCTGAATTATAACTAGAATTGTTTGCATCTTTCCTCATAAGAGGCAGGTGTAGATACATGTTCTTGGTACTCCAGAGCCTTATGGGGAAAAAGCACTCTGAATTCTTAGTTGTGGAAGCCGGTGAGTTCTAAGAAGGGGAAACTTAGAAACCTGCCTTTTCGTTTTAAGGATTGACATGTATGTGGAGGGGACGCTGGATCTGCTGGAGCTGATTATCATGCACCCTTTCCTGAAACCAGATGATCAGCAGAAGGAAGTGGTTAGCATGGCCCAGAAGGCTATTCTTCGGTACTTCCCTGTGTTTGAAAAGGTAGGTGGCGGAGAAGCCTATGAAAAGAGCATAACCAGACCCCCAGCGAGCTGCCACCAATGCCCCTTCCTGCTCAGGACAGTGTGAGGCTGAGCCCCGTTGGACTAAGCCGGTTGGACCCCTGAGAGCTGACAGTAACCCTGAGCACAAAGCCAGGGTGGCGTGGAGCTTTCAGACCCGCTGGGACCACATTATTCAGAAGTCTGGGGAAATCTAGGCTCACCACATGGTGTGTCATCGTTCCTTACGTTCACCCGGTGCCCACCCTGTGTAAGATACAGACAAGCAGAAACTCCCTAATCTCTTCCCTCTTTCATGCCATAGACGTTTGCCGAACGGTGTTGTATCAGATATCCTACTTAACAGTTTGATGTGAAGAGAAGAACCACTGCATTTATTTCCATTTGCTCTTTTTTCTGTCTTGTAATTTACCTGGTCTTACTGCTTTTCTGAACTTCAAACTCCTTTTTCTCAGCTGAGAGGAATTGTGTTTGAATGTTTCAAGTAAAAAAACACACAAAAGAAGACAATGTAAAAATATGGACTTGGCAAACGTCCTCTGGCCATCTTCATGGAATTAGATCTGAGAAGCGGAGGTATTTCCTGGGTGTTTCTGCCACTTGCTTTCATGCTCTCTTGCCCACGGGCACTTCGTGAATGTAAAATATGCTAATGCAGAAATGTGGAGTGACATGGGAGGAGCAGGTGCCTTGGGGAAAGGCTGTTGCTGGTTCTTATGTCCCTGTGGCCGATAATGTCAGGGCTCCTCACAACACATGAGCTAAAAATGGTTACCCCTCTTTTATACATAATGAAGCAGAATCACTGAGATGGAGTGAGGTGCCTGAGGAGGAGAGCTGGGAATGAGACTCAGCCCTCGGACTGCAAATGCCGCATTCATTGTGCTCCCCCACTCTGGCTGCACTGGCTGTTTGATTTGGAATCATGTGCAGGGTCCCTGTCAGTCATACACACCACACACACATCCTCACGCTCGTGAGAATCTGAGAGTTCTCTGCCAACGGGATCTTCCCTCTTCTACCGCGGTTCCTATGACTCTGCACCTATATGGTAATCTCAGATGGGAGCAAGATCAACTCTCACACTTTTCATTTTTTTCTGGCTTTGAAGCTTTGCAAGGAAGCCTGCTTTTTTATAGTGACATCCAGTTGATCACAATGAGTGCTGATGTTTGTACAAACCACTGGCAAACAAGATCAGACTCCTTGGCGAGGATCTATAGCTCATTTCTTACAGCGCTCCCCACCTTCCCCAGCCTCCTGAATACATGAGGGCTACATAATTTCTGTAGATATATTTATGTAATCAATGTATTCTTTGAAAGCATAAATCCAGAATTAATATGCCCTTTTCCTTTACAGTGTTTCATTCTGATATAAAGCTGATATTTCACGGTGCTGTAATTTCTATACCTTTTGTCCACGCACATCCTATCTAATAATAGACAAAGATTCAAATTGACCGTACCTTCGCTATGCCCACCATTGGCTAATCAGAGTGATATGCAAATTAACTGCCAACAAAGATGGCGGTTAATTTGCATACATAGGCGCGAAGCGGCAGAGCAAAGACTGAAGGCGGCTCCAGCTGGAGCAGTGAGGGCTTGAAGGCGGCTCCAGCCGGAGCGAAGGCCTGGGTCCCGGGTGCTGGAGGAAAACCAGTGCTGGCAGCCAGGGGAAGGGAAGGCCTATTGCACGAATCTTTTCATGCAACAGGCCTCTAGTTCTGATATAAGGAGCTTCCTCTTAATTGATGTTATTAATAAAGAGACAAAAGGATAAGGCCAGAGTGTCACCCCTTCTCAGATATGGTGCTGGTTCGAAAGTTTCATCAGCCTCTCTGTGTAGAGTTCTGTGACCAATGCAGAACACTTACTCCTGCAGGTCCTGAGGGAGCATGGACAAAGGTTCCTCGTGGGCAATCAGCTGAGCCTTGCAGACGTGGTTCTACTCCAGACCATTTTGGCTCTAGAGGAGAAAATCCCCAATATCCTGGCTTCATTTCCTCACCTCCAGGTAAACAAAAGCACATCTTAGAAGACTGGCCCAGAACTTTTAGGCCTGCCTTCGGTGTCTGTTGGTTGGTTGGCTGTGTGTGTGTGTGTGTGTGTGTGTGTGTGTGTAACTTTTTTAGAGTCTAGTTGGTAAAATGAAATGAAGGTACAGGCTTGAAATTGTTTTTCCACTCCCCAGAACTGAGGATGAAAGATCATTTATCTTAGTTTTGTTCCATAACTACACTCTTGGGACGATTCCTAGAGTTAGCCAATAGGGACTTGCCATAGAGGTCATCGCACAGACAGGGTGCTCCTCGGCTGTTCTTGCTCAACGTACTGACAGGGAGGGCATGAGCATCAGCATCAAAAACAGTCTCCTCACCAGGGCATGGCCCCCTGTCTCAGAAGTCATGTGTCAAACTGGAAATGCCCAGGCCTGGGTTCTGAGAGTGAATAAGAGGCACCCTGAACATCATCTCAGAGTTCCCACCATTCCCCTTCCCAGACTTTCCAAGGAAAGACCTGTGTGTGGTTCAGCTTATTGCTCCCTGTTATTCTGGCAGGATTGATGATAGAATTTTGAAGCAGAAAGGGGCTTTAAAAAAACGAACCTTTTCCAAAGCCTTCACTATACATGTGAAGAAATAGAGACCCAGAGTAAAGAAGTCAGCAGCCGAGATGGCCCAGCTAGTTGGTCCCTAGAGTTTTGCCTGGAACCTTAGCCAATATCTGCAAGTCCGATGGGTTTTCCTCTACCCTGGGGGTTGGCAAACTACAGCTCCCCACCACAGGCCAAATCAGGCCTGCCACCTGATTTCGTACAGCTTTTGCGCTAACAATGACTTTTGCATTTTTACATTGTTGGAAAAAGTGCCGAAAGAGTAATAATATTTCATGACACGTGAAATTACATGAAGCTCAAATTTCAGTGTCCATAGATAAGTTTTATTGGCACAAAGCCACACCCATTCATTTATGCATTACCTACGCTACTTCCGTGCGACCATGGCAGAGTAGTTCTGTGAGAGATAATGTATGGCCTGTAAAGCCTAAAATATTTATTAATTGGTCCTTTATGGAAAGATTGTCAACGCTGATATAGACCACATTGACACATCTTTGACCAAGTTGTCAAAGGCCAGGGAAGACATACACTTCATCTCCAAAGAGTAACACACATACTTTTAAAAAATCATTTTTCCACCCAGCAGGTGTGGCTCAGTGGTTGAGCATCGACCTATGAACCAGGCAGTCACGGTTCAACTCCCAGTCAGGGCACTTGCCTAGGATGCACAGTAGGGGGCATGCAGGAGGCAGCTGATCAATGATTCTCCCTCATCATTGATGTTTCTATCTCTCTCTCCCTCTCCCTTCCTCTCTGAAATCAATACAAACATATTTAAAAAGTAATAATTCCAAATCCAGTAGGTATCATTCTGATATACTAATCAGGACAACAACCACCAGTTTAATGCATACATCCAGAAAATAAGAATAAAAATATTCAGCAAGGCAAATAGCCATTCTGTAGTTTAACCATATGTGCATTTCTTCTTGAAGGCACAGAGACGAACATTGTTTAATTTGACTTGAATACCAATAGGTCCTTGAAGTAGCCTAGGGACCTACTGGTGTTTCCCATCCATAATGCTAGTGACATGTGATTAAGCCCCGAGCACTTTTGTGTAAATACAGTTTTAATCCCTGATCAGATCAAGCATCCATATTAAAGGACTTCAGAATCTAACACCAGATCTGAGTTTAACTGAAGGATCATTCCTACATTAATTAAAGAGTTTAAAAAAGTCAAGAGTCACTACAGTTTTATTACACATAATAAGTATTAACCCCACATAAATCTTTAAATGATAAATCCTAGGGAACAAGCTTTTCAATATTGGTATAATATTCAAAATTAGGTAGTACAAACATTTCAAATAAGTAATAAAAAGAATATTGTCATATTTACACAGCATTGACATGATTAGAGTAGTTTTTGTTAATATTAGTAACATGTATGCTTATGTGTGTGCATACTTAATGAAGGCCGTGCTTTGTTTATAATCAACATTTAATAAATACTAGCTTTTAAAGTAAATGACCTCTCTACTTTGAAAGATTTTATTAGAATAATTATATATAATGGATATACACTTCTTCATATAGTTAAAAATTTTTACTGGATCAAATAGACTTTTTAAACAAAAATGTTTTTATTAATTTCAGAGAGAGAAAGGGAGAGGGAGAAAGATAGAAACATTAGTGATGAGAGAGAATCATCAGTAGGCTGCCTCCTACACTCCCTCTACTGGGGATCGAGCCCACAACCCTGCCCCAAGGGGGAATCGAGCAGTGACCTCCTGGTTCACAGGTCAAAGCTCAACCACTGAGCCACACAGGCCAGGCTCAAATAGACTTTTTTCTCAGTTACTGAGAGTTGGTAAGATTTAACTCTATGAATGAAAAATATGATTTATTTCTTCCATTCTAGTTTACATAAATATCTGGTATCTGAGCCCTAGGCTATAAAAGATACAACTGGCCATCTCTCACACATAGCCTGAGAGAGGATTCATTTGCTATTAGAAGTGAAAAAGTCCAAGAAAGCTGAATCTTAAAATCTAAATTGTACCATCTGATGACTTTTTAAAAACACTTTTATTTAAATGACTCACGCATTTTCTCTGGGCAGATCAATATTTTTAAGGTACTTCCCAAGTCTTTTTTCTTTTCCCTTTCTCTTTCTCTGTTTAAGCAAGCATCATAATCCTATTCTAAGTATCTTTTTAATATTGCTACCTCTGAAAAAAATTCACATTTTGGTGTGAACCGTGAGATTTGCATAAAGCCTGTTCCAGATACCAGCCCCTGTTGGCAGAGAGTATATATAATCGTACCAGGAGATCAGACCCTAAACAGATGTTGGGTTACAGTTCTGGTTGGATCCCTGTAGTAAATCCTTTCTGAACAAACTTTGATAGATGGCCATTTTGAACAACGATATTTTCATAGTGGTCAACCTTGAACTTCTGTGTTTTCCATTTTCAGGAGTACTCCGTGAAAGTAAGTAATGTCCCCACAATAAGGAAATTCCTTGAACCTGGCAGCAAGAAGAAGCCACCTCCTGATGAGATCTACGTGAGAACCGTCTACAACGTCTTTATGCCATAAATCAACACCGATGTTTGTGAGTGAGAACTGGCCCCTAGAGATCACTGTGTCCACACTAGTATCTTAGTTGATGTCAGGCTGCCTGATCCCCGCTCTGTCGTGGTGCTCTGTATAATTGTTCCTAAGTTGGGTCTTTCATGTCATTGAGATCTCTTGTAGAAACACGGACATGTTTGTGTCCAGTGGATAATTATTATGGGTCCTTTTTCTGAAAACCTTTGTGGAGAGGCTGACACTTATGTTAGATTTGATCTGAACTCATTTCCTGATAACAGGGTTGGGCAGGAGCTCAAGTTCTTCCCGGAGCTTCTTTTCACCTCTCCTTACCCCATTCTAAACCCCGTCTGGTCTCTTCCCAATTTTTAGTGTTTAATAACAACAGAATATCTAGTGAGTACCTCTCTCTGAGCTATTATAAATCCATAGTAGTGATGAGTGCAGTTGATATTAGCCAAAATAAAGAATTTACAAATCATTGTCCTGTTGCTAGAATTTTTAAATTAGATTATTTGGAATCTACAATTACATGCTTCAAAAAGGTATAAAAGGCCATACAGTTGGAAGTATTCTTTTCAGCCTTGCCCCCAGCTACCTGGTTCTCCCCACAAGCAAACATAGTTATCATTTATATATCTTTCCAGTTATATTTTATGTCTGTGTTAGAAAACATAAATGGATGTCACATTTGTCTTATTACTCAAATGTTCATTTGTAGGCTTGAACTCTTTTGCATTTCAGACTAACAGGATAGTTTATTCATGCTGCTTTAAACATGTGTTGATTTTATATTAATTGAGCACCTATTATGTGCCAAGCAGGGTTCCAGGAGGCAGAACCCTAGAACAGAGCCCCTGCTCTAGGAAGATGTACCACACAGTGGGGGAGATCAATGTGTAAACAGCAGAAGTAATTTGGGAAAAGGCAGAAATTCTGGTTCTGGACTATCTAATACTCAGAAATTTAAAAACTAAGGAAAAGTACATTTTTTATGAGGGTTTATAGCGGGGACACATTCATCCCTTACTGCAGGAGGGGTTTTTGCTCGGATTAAAAAAAAATATATATAGCCATGAGGTGATCATTAATGCCTATCACACTCATAGCAAGGGCCTTGGTGTTTTATTGGAGGAAAATCAAGTGTAGACACCAGGTAGTTGTTTGTGTTCGCGCTTTCACAGTATGAGCACTCTGTTGCCACACTAATATTTAGAATTTCTGGATGAGCAAGGGCTTGGTGACACGTGTAGCATTGGACCAGGCCCCAGGAGCAGTGGTGGCCAGTCTACTGCTCCTGAGGGAGACACCCAGGCTCCGGCCGGGATCGTGAGAGCAAGAGCCAAGGAAAAGAAGAAAGCGAGGGAGTGTGTAGGGAAAAGACTCACCCTTCCAAAAGGCCCGACCAAACACAGGTCTGACCTCTGCCTCTGGGAGGTGACCTCTAAGCCCCTGGAATGTCATGCCTGATAGGAGTGTCTTTGTTTGCCTGGCGGCCTTACGCCAGCCAGATAGTAACTAACTGTGATTTGAGCCACAGCAATAATGCCATGTAGGGTGGGGGCTTTGGGTCTTGTGGTGTCAGCTCAACTATGGAGGAGCTGGAGTCAGATCAACCACATGGGCAGTCCATTATGCCCATGTGATGGAGCCCCAATAAAAATTCGGGACTCAAAACTTGGGTGGGCTTCCTGGTTGACAATACTGCATGTCCCACATGGTTGCCAGGAGGAGTTCATGTGTCCACGGCTCCACAGAGAGGACGTCTGGAAGCTCAAGTTTGGACCCCCCTGGACCCCGTCCCGTGCGTCTCTTCCCCTGGCTGGTTTCCGTCTGTATCCTCTCTCTGTAATAAACCATAGCGTGAGTATAACAGCTTTCCGTGAGTTCTGTGAGTTCTTTGAGCGGCTTGACGAACCTCAGGGTGTTTTTTGGGGCACCCCCTTGAACTTGCAGTTGGTGTCAGAGTGAGGGTGGGCTTTTGGCCTGCTCCTTCTAACAACCTCTTCCGGGAAGAGAAACTTTTACACTCATTTGAAGACTAATTTACACCATGGAACCAGACATGGACACCATAGCACCCAGAGGTCTGTATTATGGAATTGTGTAGGATGGCAGCAAACTTGGACTGTTATATACCATTTCGATGTGATTTTACTCTCCAGTGCCACTGCCTGACAATATAAATCAAGGGTTTGCTGTATAGACCTTAGGCCATTTTGTAAACATTGCTCTTTAGATTTTAATTCTCGTAGCCACCAGGGGGCCCTCAATGCCGGCTCTCTGAGGAAACAGCCAGGAGGAAGTTTGGCTTCTGCACTGAAGTAGAGGATTACAGAAAGTAAACACAGGAGGCCCAGCTGTTTCCGATGAGGACAGAGCCCCATGTCTTTCCTGCTCATGGTTACATGACCTTAAATTGTGCAATTCGGTTGCCATATTGGCAATAAGTTCCTCCCTCCCCCACCCTCAGGTCAGGTGAACCAGTGAGGTTAAAGGGCACGGCCGCGTAGAGAGCAGGCACAGAGGCCTGGTGTCTGGGACAAAAGGGGAAAGCTGATGGTGTGAGGCTCTGGTGTCTGTGACAGAGGAGGCGGTGCAACGGGTAAGGAGCCTGGGACCCAGCATTAGCCACTCAGAGAGGCTTTGGCAGACTAGGTGCCGGGAGGAACACCTGATCTCCTCCTGCTGCCTGGCTGGGGCTGTCGGTAGGGGCCAGCCTCCTGGGGAACCCCACAGAGCAGAAAGTGAGTTCCACCAGGCAGGGTCTGCTACAAACAACCAGTGTGGGCTCTTGTATTTGCTGGTGTTCCCTCTTCATCGAATGTGCCCAGGAGAGTGAGGGCTGGTTTCTTCTTGTCCTATCAGGGCACAGGTTCCCCCCCCACCCCCCCCCCCCCCCACCTAAGGGAGTCCCTCAGACCAGGAGGCCTGTAACACTCCCCGAACACCCAGGTGCCTCTTTCTCCTCAATTTGTTTTCTTCAGAGCACTTGACATCCTCTGGCATTTTGTCAGTTTAATCAGTCTCTGTCTTTATACTTAAAGTGGGTTTGTTGTAGAAATTATAATTGGGTCTTGTTTCAGTCCACCCGTAGTCTCTGTGCTTTAATTGATGTATTTAAGGCCACATTTAAAATCCTTGTTGCCGTGGCTGAATTAATCTGTACCATGTTTGTAACTGTTTTCTCTTTGTTTCCCTTGTTCTTTGTTGTTTTTTTCTTTTGTCTTCCCCTCTTTTTCTGCATTCTTTGTTTTTAATTGAGCATTTATATGGTTCTATTTTTTCTCCGCATGTCAATTATACCTCATTTTAAAAAATATATATTTTTCTTGATTTCAGAGAGGGAGGGAGAGGGAATTAGAAACATTAATGCACACCCCCTACTGGGGACTGAGCCTGCAACTTGGGCATGTGCCCTTGACCAGAATCAAAGCTGGGCCAACACTCTATCCACTGAGCCAAACCAGCTAGGGCTATAGCTCTTTTTTTTTTTTTAAGTTTAATTTGTTGCCCTAGAGTTTGCAATATATATTTAAGCTACACTAAGACCACTTTCAAATGGTAGTGCAGGTACCTTATAACACAGTTTTCCAAATTCCTCCCTCCTGTCCCTTATAACATTGCTGTCATAGATTTCATTTACCCATACGCTGTAATCATCTGATATATTGTTGCTGTTGTTATTTGAACACACTGCATTTATTTGTCTATATATTTATACTGTCCGTCTTCCCCAACTAGAATGGAAACACCACGGGAGGAGGAATTGGGCCTGTCGTGGCCACCATTCTAGAGTCAGGGCCAAAACGGGGTCTCAGTGTTGAGTGAGCCAGTGGAGTCTTCCTTTCTTCTTCCCTGGGTAACTTGGTGCACTGTCAGATACACTGACAATGGATGTAAAGTGAAGCCCCGGGGGCGTGTGCGAACTGGAATACTCACTGGCTAATCCCTTGAGTGGGCGGAGCTTGCAACTGGACAGATAAGGGTTATAAACCTTCACTTCGTCCCCCACCACACCGGAGACAAGAGCCAGGAAGTGATAAGGTTAGTGGTTAAATTTTTATACTCTTCTTGGGCTTGGTTGGATAGTTACATTTTGTGGCCAAATATGCAGCTTATAGTCAGCAATTGTTTTAATTTTGTGGTTAATTTAATGCCTATATTTCTAAACTTGCCTATATCAAATGAAAGGAGCAGATATTTTTTCCCCTGCAGAGTAGATACGTAAATGCACATGGTATGGCAAGTTACAGCTGGGCCTTTTGAAGACTTTCACTGCCTATGCCTGATCACATGGTACCAGACATGAACATTCCCCCACATCCATGTCACACATTACATGTGAGAGGACAGTGGTGCTTCAGTTGATTGGTGGACATAGCAGACTTAGCAGAACATAAACACGTATTACTCTTTGAGCCGTTACATTTTTCCCTCTTAGGCAAATCTCATATTTTTTACATAGTTGAAAAATCAGAGATGCCACCTGCTCTGTGCTAGGGTGCTAACGGGTAAACTAAGTCTCCTGCCTCTAGGTGTCTACTCCACTATGCTTGGAAGATTTCTTCCAAATAATCTGCCCCTGGGGTCTTCCTCTGGGGAACTGCAAGTTGAAAAGCAGGAGTCTCTGAGTCAAGCCCTGACACCATTTTTTTTCCCCTAAGACTTTTAACAGCTTCGGGCCATGTGGCAGTTCACCTGGCTTATTCTCTAAGCAGCCTTGGTGACCTAGGTAAATGAAAGTTTCTTTCTTGGCTGTATCTTTCCTATAAGTAAGTTTGTAAGTCTTGGGGGTATAAGCCAACCTCTTGTGAGTTTTGCGAATGTGAATCAACCCATTAGATACCCTCATGGAAAGGAAACTAAGGTTCTGAAACTGAAATACAAAGCTCTCTGGAGAAGATGCTTATTAGCATGTGAGGTTGGCCTAGAGCTCCCTCCTGATCGTCCTATTCCATCAGCAACCCACCCCCTCTCCACCTAGGAATATTGTTCAGCTGGGTTTGTGTGTTAAAAATGCTGTATAAATACTTGAGCTCTTTTTCAAAGTCTCATGTAGGAGACTTTCCCTTTGGTAAAATCCAAATACTGAATATGTCATATCTTACTAATGATGTGCTTTGCTATTGTTATGTATTAGAAAAATAGAAGAGAAATAATTCATAATCGAGTAAAAACAGACAAACTTTAAAGCTATACTGAAAGTCTTGGTTGTGCTCTGAAGCAGTATATACTTAAAGCTAAAACGAGCTACTTCTTTCCAAACTAGCAAAGTACAGTTCTGTGGGGAATACAGGGTTACCTGGGAGAGTTTTCTGTCTCCGTGACAAATTTTGATCTGCTGGTTATAATGCAGATAGGCCATTCTGATCCATTGGAGAAGCCAGAGTAAATGTCAAAGCTATTTTTATAAATAATAGATTTAGAATTGACATCTTGTATTCTGACCCAAAACATTTGCTAAAACTGGAAACCTTTTCAATGAACCCCTTAAATTTTTTATGATCCAGAAAAGTCAATAAAAGCCTGCTTTTTGCCTACCTGTTCAAATAAGTGAGAAAAATGTGTGTTGTTTTGCCTAAATCATCCAGAGTGACTGTTAAACATTGTCAGTTCACTAGAATTTCACCCCCAAAAGATTGGCTGCTTTCCCAACACATGCATTCAGCAGATAGGAGCATAGACCAAAGAATGAAGATGAGGGAAGAGAAGCAATATCAGAAGGATTGTTAAAACTAGAAGAAATGGAGGAAATTGTCTAATTCTGACCAACTCTTCATTGTATAGTTGAGGACTGACATTTCTTCCAGACATGCCCAGGGCTGGAACCTACATATCTGGTACTTTGTTAACATTGGGAATTGAAGAAGGCCTCACTCATTTCCTAGAAATTCCTCTTAAAAATATCCTTTAAAATAAAATTCCAGTGACTGAACAGCAGAATGACCGGTCAACCAGTCTCTATGACGTGCACTGACCACCAGGGGACAGACGCTCAATGCAGGAGCTGCCCCCTGGTAGTCAGTGGGCTCCCACAGTGGGAGCACCGCTCTACTGACCAGGATGAGCAGCGCTCCCACAGCGGGCCGATCCCTGCATGCCATGGCCCTACCAGTGCACGAATCCCGTGCACCAGGCCTCTAATATATATATATATTCCAGAGAGGAAGGGAAGGGAAGGGAAGAGAGAGATAGAAACATCAATGATGAGAGAGAATCATTGATCAGCTGCCTCCTGCATGACCCCTACTGGGGTTTGAGCCCACAATCCAGGCATGTGCCCTGGCTGGGAATCGGACCGTGACCTCCTGGTTCATAGTGCCATGCTCAACCTCTGAGCCACACCAGCCAAGTGGAATTCCTCTCATAGAGGGGGGATCAATACAAATGATCTCACATGGGAAATTTACTTACAATTCTCCCCAGTTCCCTCTGCCCTTCTCTCTCTCTATTCTGAGCCACCCACAACTCCGACACATCACCCTTTGCTCTGCCTACCTTTTAAACGCCATGCTCTGCAATTGTGCCTGCCCAGCAGTTCCTGGGAAGAATGACCCAGAGCCTCACACTGAGCCCCAGGTGCAGGTTAGTTGGGTTTTCATTCTAGACTCGGCTTCTCGAACTTTATTTACATATACAAGTGAATCGCCTGGGCACGTTTTGAAAAATGCAGACTCTGATTCACAGATGGGGCCCAGGGACTGTGCTTCTGCATTTCTAACACGCTTCCGGGCGAAGCTGATGCTGCTGGTCCAACACACCAGCAGAGAACGCTGCCCCTCCTTTTGGAAGCACACCTGAATGCCGCTGCGGTGTGGAGATACAGGTGTGTGTGTGTGTGTGTGTGTGTGCGCGCGCGCGCGCGCACCATTTATTGAGTCCTTACTATGTTCAGCAGTTTGTACACATTATCTATGTTCACCTTATAACTAATCAAATGAATTAGGAGCTATTAGCTCTGCTGTACAAATGAGGAAACTGGGCCTCAGAGAGGTTAAAAACCTTGTTCCAGTGAGAGGTAGAGCTGAAATATGTTTTTACTGTGGGTACCCAGCACTCACAGTAAAATAGATACATGTTCTATTTTCTAAAATATTGGGGGCATATTTATTATCCAAGGACCACACTCTGACTCTCCAAAGGTTGTCATGCCATCGTGGCTGCTTTCTGCTGACCCTCCTGAGGCGTGGGTCCCTGGGACTCTGGGTGGGGAAACACACCCCACTCTCATCTCAGGTGAAGCTGCACACAGGTGAAGTCTGTGAGCCCCCGCAGGTGAGTCTCAGTTCCCAGTGTCATCCGACCTCTGTGGGAAGCCTTCCAGGTTTGCTGAGTTCAGGGCACACCTTTTGGTCAACATCAGTAGCACAATCATGAGCTTTGAAGAGATGGAATGGATTTATACTCAGCTCAATGCCTTGGGTTCCGGGTCTTCCAGCAGCTTTTGCTCAGAGTGCTTGCATCTTGGGTAAAATCCAGAAAGCGCCGCTCCTTTGTTCCCTACCTCTTCATTTCCCACGGCTGGCCGGTCCCACGGCTGGCCGGAATGAAAGCTTCCGTTGCACCTGTTCTTTTAAGCTTTGATGATGTACTTTTTTTTTTTTTTTTTAACAATGAGAATAATTGGGTTTTCTATTTGAAGGGTAAACAAACCCAGTCGTCGGTATTACCAAGCTGTAATTTACCTTAATCTTTGTTGACATTCCTTAGAGGTCAAGGATAGAGGACTAAAGGACTTGGTTTTGTCCTTAACCTATAGTGCCATGGGGCAGGGAGCAGTAGGGCTGAGAAACAACATATAGACAGGGAGGGGCAAAAGTAGGTTTACAGTTGTGAGTAAGTAAAACAGATTTCCTCGTGCTTTTGTTAAACACCTATTTCCTTCTGACTTACCTTTTGTTAGTCTGGATGTTTCCATCACTAGAGATAGGTATTTTGATGGCAGGAACTACATACATGTTATTTATCTTTGTATGCCTGGAGTGCCTAACCTACTACTATATCCATAGTAGGAGTTCACTAAATGTTTGATGCTGAGAGAATAAAAGATGAAACACAGAAATTTAACACTTTAAGGAACTGGTATGTATCTCAAAGTGGCACATTGAGGTTACAGCTGCCACGTGTCTGGGTTTGTTCTATAAGAGATGGAAGAACTACACCGTCATCCCTGCCTTCCAGATGTTTCCCTTGTGAGAATTTTTTTAAAAATATATTTTATTGATTTTTTTACAGAGAGGAAGGGAGAGGGATAGAGAGTTAGAAACATCGATGGGAGAGAAACATCGATCAGCTGCCTCCTGCGCACCCCCCACTGGGGATGTGCCCGCAAGCAAGGTACATGCCCTTGACTGGAATCGAACCTGGGACCTTTCAGTCTGCAGGCTGATGCTCTAGCCACTGAGTCAAACTGGTCAGGGCCCTCGTGAGAATTTTGCAGTGAAGAGTTCGGCTGGTTCCTGGGTGGGAGCTCATAAGAGGTATTGGGCCCCTTCTCGGTGCTCAGCCCTTCTAGAAGGAACAGCCCTTCCTGGGAGGGGTTGGGCATGGGCACTGAAGTCCTGCTGAGCCCCTTAAAAAGTCATCCCATTTAGAAGGCCACCGAGCCAGCCGAGGCTGAGAGATGAGGAATGGTGGCTGCTTGGCCAGACTCAGCTGTGATTTATTTATGGGGCACACTAACATTTGCTGGGACTTTTCCAAGAAGCAGTAGCTGGTTATTAACAACTAGAGAAAAAAGTTTCCTTCTCTTGGACTAGAAGGGAGGGTTGCTGGGTTTAGTCCTGTTTATCTGAGATGGGGTCTCCTTCATTCTAATCCTGGGCTTTTAGGGCTCCCTCGGCACCTCTTAAGCCTTGGAGGTGATGGCAGGAAAGGGAGTGATTCTGTCCCTTGTAATTCAGCTCTGGGTCTTCAAGTTACATCCTTCCATCTCCCATGTGCCCGGAGAATGTGCAAGGGGCCAGCCGAAGTGAAGTGGGGGAAGCTGTGAGCACAAAGTCTGTACATAAAATACAAAATACACTTCCTTGTAAGAGTGAACCATGAAAATGCTCTGTTCACAAAATAAAGGCAGAAGCCACCCCAGATTTTACTTGTTGAATATCTTGTATTACAATATGGAGTCAGATTCACAAAAAGTTTTAGCTCCCTTTTGCAAATATCAATTGCATTTGCAACAAACACTTATGAATCCCCTATAAAACTAATAGGCAAACCTATCTTAGCATAAAAAACTCAAAGAATTGCTAACCCCACTGGCAATTTGCTTCAAGAAGCGAGGACTTCACTTGATATGGGTCAGATATTGTGTGTATTTCATCTATCACTTTAACTCAATCCTCACAACCATGACCCCATTTTAAGGATTAGGAGACTGAGGCTTGGGGAGGTGAACTAAGGTTGTACAATGGTGAGGACCACAGTAGATGCCACCTGGGGAGCTGAGGTCAGCCTCTCCATCCATGTGCTCGCCATCGGCTTCCTGAGCACCCTCCCACCCACAGAGCCTTGGGCACTGTGCCAGCGGGAAGTATTCTTGCTGTTTCCTTAAAGCATATGGGGTTCGAGGGGCAAATGGGGTAAAGGAGACCCAATAATCCTCTAAGTTGGCAAAGAGCTTTGGTTTATTCAAAGCACTTTACCTTTATCTCATTTGGTCACCCCATTAATCCTGTGACATGCACAGGGGTCACTAACCTAATACTTCCTGTGGTTCTACGACAGAAAGGACTGTCAGGTCTGCTTGCATGATCATTCTACTCTCCTAGTATAATTTTTCTCAATTATAGACGACGACACGAAGGCAGACCAAGGTTTAAGGAACTGGTCCTGAGCTTACCCAGCTCCTTGCTGGCCAGGTAAGGACTTGAATCCTGGTCCTGTGTAGGTCTGTGTCTATGCTTGTCCCAGACTCAGGAAAGCCTTTGGCAGAAATGAGAGTCCCCAAGTCCCACCGAACATTTCAATCCAAACAAGCCCAGCCCCTTGCCGCTGTTAGGAAAGATTATATTTTGTAAGATCATTAATGAAACCGTCATATTAACTCCTGCTTCCTTTTCTCAAAATACCAGAGGCAGTCTCTCAAATCTACAGAAAACCTTGATATGTATAATCTGTTCTTTTTCCTTAAATTGTGAGATAGAGCATACCTGCATATAGGAGGTTGCAAAAACATTTATGTGCAGTTTATTTTTTAATTTTTTAAAATATTTTTATTGATTTTAGAGAGGAAGGGAGAGTGAGAGAGAGAGAAACATCAATGATGAGAGAGAATCACTGATTGGCTGCCTCCTGCACGCCTCCCACTGGGGATTGAGCCCGCAACCCAGGCATGTGCCCTTGACTGGAATTGAACCTAGCACCCTTCACGCCGACGCTCTATCAAAACTGGTTAGGACTATGTGCAGTTTAAAGATAAATTATAAAGGCTAATTACTAATTCTGTTTTAAGAAATAGAACATTATTAGCATCCCAGGATGCCTCAAGCTCCTCCAATCATAACCTGTATTCTCCCACTAGAGGTGACCATCCTGCTGCTGGGGTCATTATTTTCTGGCTTTTCTTCATAGTTTTCCTACTATGCACCAGTATGCATCCCTGGACAACAGCTTCATTTGCCTGTCTTGGAATTGTTACAAACAGATACCCTCCATATGGTGTGTGTTCGTTTGCTCGTTAACATCTTATTTGGCCCTTTAGGAAACCCTGAGCCGGGCGTCATGGCAGCCAAACCCAAGCTCTGGTACTTTCCTGGCCGGGGCAGGATGGAGTCGATCCGCTGGCTGCTGGCTGCAGCTGGCGTGGAGGTTGGTTCCTGACTGGGAAAAGGAAGGAGGGCAGTTGGGGTGAGACTGAAGTGAGCTTCTTCCCTCTTCAAAATTCAGGATGGTGCCTCCCAGCCACACTGGCTCTTTCTCTTTCCAGCTGTCTTCCTTTGTAAGAGATGCAGAGGGGATCGTGGTCCTTGGTGTAAGCAGGGGTGGGAGGGCAGAAGCCAAGGAAGGTGTTCTGGGAGCTTTGTAGGGGCTGGCAAGATCTTGGTGGGTCACAAGATAAAGGAGAGTAAGGAAACCACATAGGGATCATTTCTTTCATCTGGCCCAGCTGATTTCCTGGGGTCCTTTAGCTCTGCCATAGCATCTTAGTCACGTGCTACCCAGGGCTGCCGACTGGAATACTAGGCCCACTGCAATCTGGTCTCCCCTTGAATCATCCTCTGAAGAGCATGCCCCACTGGGATCTTTTTTAACTCTGAGTTCCCTCTCCGCTGACTTTTCATAGATTTTCACAAGTGTTATTGTTTGGTTTCATGCAGGTATAGCCTTCCTTTTCTCTACTTCAATGTCATCTCCTCTGGAACAAGGGCTGGTGATCCTGGTTTTTCTCTATTCCCTTTAGAGAATTCTCTCCTAACATTGCTCACCTCATCCTAATCCCATCTTGAGGTTTGAGGGACAAAAGTCACTCTTCGTTACCAAAGCTTTAGAAACTCCACCGTTAAGTAATATTAACCTCACCTGAGTAATGATCTTTGGACCCCTTTCATTGAATATATGAGCATCAAAGAGAAATTTGATTAGAAGGAAAATAACACAAAAGGAGAGGAGAAAGGAAAGAAAAAACAGAAGAGGAGAGATCATTGGGGAAGTTGGAGAAAAAGACAAGAGTTTGGAGAGAAGAGCTAAGGCAAAGGAAAGGAAAAAATATGAATGGGGGTGTGGGGTATGCTTTAGGTAGGCCAAGAACAAAAAGGGTTCCAATCCCAAGGGACTCTAAGCTTATCTACACACACACTCTCTATCAGAATTGTTCAGCTGTGTGGTAGTTGATGGCTTTGTGTTCCTTTTAAATTTTTCCTTTCTTGAAGCCATTGGGCATTTTATACCAAGAGCATCTCTCTCTCTCTCTCTCTCTCTCTCTCTCTCTCTCTCTCTCTCTCTCTCTTCCTCTCCCCCCTCACATCTCTGTCTCTCAGCACCTTATTAAAGTTATAACAATGTCTCTGTCCTTTATCCAGTTTGAAGAAGAATTTCTTGAAACAAGAGAGCAATATGAGAAGTTGCAGAAGGGTAAGCCTAGATTTGTTCAATCTCATCTTATTGGGAAAAAATAGAAATGTGTTTCTGGAAGTACTCATTTCATTATAAAACACAGAACTCTAGAATGTCAATTATCAGAAAAGGCACACAGTATGACTGCTAACATGGATTGCCTGTTCACTGTGTCCCTGGCACGAAGCTAAATTTGTCATCTCCATAGTCTCTTTAGCCTTCATAAAAGCTTATCAAGTAGGTTACAACCCCAGACCTCAATTGAAGATTCATGAACATGGGTGACCAGTGCCAATTGGTTCAAAACTCCCCATCTCACTGAAGAATCCTTTAAGAATTCTTAAATAATGATCCAGTGGGCTGAAGGGGAAGGAGAAAAAAGGAAGGGAAATGTGACCTAAGATATTCTCTAGTTCTCATTGTTCATATCCACTTCTTCTTGGTGGTTTTAATAGATTAACAGAAATCTTTCTATTAGGTCACAATTTTAGAATCAAGACCATAGAAAAGATCCAAATTTGTTTAAATGTGGATCCAAGAAGACATCTTTAATCCATATGATTCCCCAGAAAAATTTCCCAGAGGAAAAAAAAGAGTACTTTCAAATTTCTAACAGCTATAACATTATTTTTCTTATCTAAGGAAACCTGAGTGTCCCACTGTTGCTGATAAACAATCATTGACAAATTACTATTATTATTTTATTAAAATTTTTTTTATTTGAGAAAGAGGAAGGGAGAGGGGGGAGAGAGAAACATTGATGTGAGAGTGAAGCATTGATCTGAATGCTCCCTAAAGGGGATTGAGCCCACAACTCCAGTATGTGCCCTGACTGGGAATTAAACAGCAACCCTTTGGTGCACAGGAAGATGCCCAACCAATTGAGCCATATGGGCCAGGGTGAATGGTTTTTAAGGAAAACATTCACCCAATAGTTAGCAGACCTTCCACTTGTAAGCTGTGTGACTTTGGGCAACACCTTTAACTTCTCTACATCCTGTCTTTTAAAAAACATTTTTTTCTATTAACGTATAGTTGACACAAGTCTCCTCTTTACCATAACATAAAAATGATCTCTATGGTCGGATTGCAGTGGGCCAGATCTTATTGAGTGGGGAAGGCCTGATCACCCCTTTCCCAATTCTTGTCCAGGAATCCCCCTGAAGCTTTTCTTCGTCTTTATTTCTGCCCCACTTTCCCGCAAACAAGGACAGTTACTGGTGCATAGTAGGGATTAAATACATGCATATTGAATAAACAAATGAAAGTATCTCCATAATCTTGCCCATGATCATTCTGGCAGGAGTGCTCCCTAAGAGCCTCTAAAATACTCCAGCTCTCTTTGAGTCTGTGATGCTGCTTTATGTTTGGGACACCCTCCTGGCCATGCCTGCTGTTTGTGAACAAAAGGCAGAGAGGGACAGCAGAAAGGTCACTGGGCCACTGGGCTGGGAGTCAGAGGCCCACTTCTGCTGGCTTAGCTGTCCCCTGACTCTGTCAGTTTGGGCAAATCCCTTGTGCCTCCGTTGGCCTCCACCCTGCCATTGTCTAAAATATGAATGCTTTGAACTAAATGATCTCAAACATCCTTTTCTGCGCTCTTGATCTTAGATTTTTTTAATCATCC
Organism: Myotis yumanensis; assembly: GCF_028538775.1. Classification (NCBI taxonomy): domain Eukaryota; kingdom Metazoa; phylum Chordata; class Mammalia; order Chiroptera; family Vespertilionidae; genus Myotis; species Myotis yumanensis. The sequence goes on from NW_027223757.1 coordinate 76,444,134, forward strand.
AGAAGACGATCATCAGCTCCTGATTCTAATGGATATTTGCATCATAAGCAGTAGAGCCCAGCTTTAGATACTCCTCCAATATTGGACAAATGTAGAACTTTTAGGAAATTGATGTCTCAATAGCAGTATTCATATTTACAAAGCATGTTTACTAGTATGATCTTATTCCTATGCAAAGAAACTCAGTAAGACAGGACAGATAGCGTTACAGATCAGAGAATAAACTCAGAGAAGCTAGAGACTTGACTAACATCGTCATCTAGATATGGACACTGGGTCCCTGAAAGCTGTTCCTGGTTTCTGCACTGGTGTTCTCCCCACCATCCTCTACTGCCTCCCACTAAGTACAGTAGGAAAGGTAGTGAAATTGGGGAAATTAATTGTGGCCTTTCCCAATGCACTAGTGAAGTCTGGTTTTTATTCTGGGTCAAGTTCCTTAATCTCAGCAATGTAGAGGTGTAAATGAAATATAAAGGCTATTCAATTCTTCCAGACCCCATGAAAAGAGCACTATTTGTAGTATTTATTTTTTTAATGTATTTATTTATTTATTTATTTATTTTTGGTTAATCTTTACCCAAAGATATTTTTCCACTGATTTTTAGAGAGGGTGGAAAGGAAGGGGAGAGACAGAGAGAGAAACATTGATGTGTGAGAGACACATCGATTGTTTGCCTCCCACATGCACTCCGACCAGGGCCGGGATGAAGACTGCAACCGCAGTACATGCCCTTGACCAGAATTGAACCTAGGACCCTTCAGTCCGAGGGCTGATGCTTAATCCACTGAGCCAAACCAGCTAGGACTTGCAGTATCTTTTTAAAACACATTATTATATAGGCAGTCATTCACAAAGAAGAAAATTTGATTTTACTAAGCATCTACTATTGACAGTATTTAGTATTTTTTTTTAATATATTTTATTGATTTTTTAACAGAGAGGAAGGGAGAGAGATAGAGAGTTAGAAACATCGATGAGAGAGAAACATCGACCAGCTGCCTCCTGCACATCTCCCACTGGAGATGTGCCCGCAACCCAGGTACATGCCCTTGACTGGAATCGAACCCAGGACCCTTCAGTCCGCAGGCCGACGCTCTATCCACTGAGCCAAACCGGTTTCGGCCAGTATTTAGTATTTTACTAATGTTATCTCATTTCATCTTTTCAAAAATCCTGCTAAATAGGTATTATTACTATTTTAGAGAAAAGGGAGCTGAAGCTCTAAGTAAGTCATGGCTGAAAAGGGCTGAAGCTGGCATTTAGACCCGGGTATGCCAGGGTTCTTAGTATCACATCAGCTGATGTTGTATGGACCTAGAGTGCTACCTGATGTACTTTTTAAAGAATTCAGACTCTCAGACTCCACCTCTGAATGAGGACATCTGGGAAGTGGGTGGATATTTTTAACAACCCACCTCCTCCAGGCGATTCTTGTACACTCTAAACTTTGAGAATCAGTCATAGTAAATGTAGAAAGTCCTAAATAGCCCGGCTGCTGGCATGGTTCAGTAGTTGAGCATCAACCTATGAGGTCACAGTTCAATTCCCAGTCAGGGCACATGCCTGGGTTGTGGGCTCAATCCCCGTTGTACAGTGTGCAAGAGGTAGCTGATGAATGATTCTCTCTCATCATTGATATTTCTATCTCTCTCTCCTTCCTTCCTTCCTTTCTGAAACCAATAAAAATATCTTTAAAAAAAAGAAAATCCTAAATAATCACGACTAACCAACACACAAAAATGCATGAACCATCAAGCAAATCTCAAATTTTCCATTAAGCAAATGGTAGTTATTTCCTCAACAACTGGGGTCTTTAACTCACCACTTTGGATAAAAACTAAAAATCATTCAACAAAATTAAAAGTGGACATTTTTGCAGGCTTACAACAGCCATGGAAGGAGAGTATTTTAATCTTTCTTTGCTCAAATCACAGATGGGCGCCTGCTTTTTGGCCAAGTGCCTCTGGTTGAAATTGATGGGATGATGCTGACGCAGACCAGAGCCATCCTCAGCTACCTGGCTGCCAAGTACAACTTGTATGGAAAGGATCTGAAGGAGACAGTCAGGTACCATAGGATTTATGTCTGTACTTGATTCTTATCCAGGCCTCTGTAGGCACCCACTGAGACCTGGGTCAGCTGTAGCCTTTCAGCCTGGACTGAGGGGGAAGGCAAGGCAACAAGGGGAAATGTACTCTTGTTACACCCAGCATGACTTATGCTTAACTCTGAATAAATACTCTAGGCTTCTCCTTTTACTGCTCAGAGCAATCTGCATTCAACATTCTCATATTCTCTCTCCACTCCTAACAAAATATCTTCTCATAAAATGACCTGGCAAACTATTCTACATGAAGGTGAAAATGAATGAACTAATAAATAAATATTGAGCGATGAGCTATTACTGCAAATAATGCAGTGCAACACATCCTGAAGTCCATTGATGTAAATCAGCAAGTGTTTATTATTACTCACCAGTCTGTGGGTCATCTGAGTGGTGGCCGTATCTGGGCCCGGCTTGACTTATCTTGACTGAACTCACTCATATGTCAACCAGTAGTCAGCCAGGAGGCTCTGGTTGTGGGTGTTGGCTGAATATTGATTGGGAGGCAAATGGGCCATACACCTTCCATCTTCTAATATATTTTTTTAAAGATGTGTTTATTGATTTTTAGAGAGAAAGGAAGGGATAGGGATAGAGAGATAGAAACATTAATGATAGAGAAACATCAGAGATTGGCTGCCTTCTGCATGCCCCACACTGGGGATTGAGCCCACAACCCTGACATGTGCCCTGACCAGGAATCAAACTGGTGTCCTCTTGGTTCCTGGGTCAATGCTCAACCACTAAGCCACACCAGCTGGGCCCCATCCTCTCATCTTGAACTTGTCTCATGGAGGCTAGGCAGGGTTCTGAGATAGTGAAAGTACACAAGGCCTCTTAAGTACTAGGCTAAAAACTAGTTACTTATTAATTCCTTCTCATTCTATTGGTCAAAACAAGTTACAAAGGCAACCCAGGAAACAGACCCCATCTATTGATGGAATAAAGTGCAGGTTTTATCACAAATACTGGAGGGTGAACATTTGTGGCTATTTGGATGATTGGTTTAATTTCACAGGAGATAAGGAGATTTAAGACAAAACAAATATAACTATAAAAGTTTATCTGGATTTGGGGGTCAAAGGGCATTTTCAGTGTTCTCTTATCACCATAAGCATGGATATGATGAGATGGTCAGTAAATACAGAAGACTTGGTAGAAGTAAGGTCCACGCTCAATTGTTCAGAAAAATGAGAGATCCTAACATAGAAATAAGCAGTCCATAAACAGAGGCAGCTTACCCCAACTTCCCATAGCTCTATCTTTAAAATTGATTTAGTCCTTCTAACCTGGCAATCCCAAGGGCACATGCCCAGAGAAGCAATTTCAAGCACAGCGTATGAATAGAATCTTTTTATAACAACGTAAACAAATACTAATGTGCAAAAAACTGTCTGCTTCTCCTTGTCTCAATGCATGTTTTTAATTGTTGTTTTTTAAATACCATTAAGTTTGTTGGACGCTTAGCACATAGTGGGTGTACAAAGACACACAACCCTTAATGAGTTTGCAAACTGGTTGCAGAGATAACTAGCATAGCATGAAAATAATAGTAATGTATCTACTATGATTAGACTTTTAATAACCTTTTTAAAAAAGTGTTTGCCAAAAAAACCACTTTTTTCAAAGGAAAAATTTTAAGAGAATAACATGAGTTATTTGTCCAACCTGACTAGGATAGTAAACTTCTTTCTCAGATGCCTGGTCAACAGAAGACCTGATAAATGATATATCTTCCAAGTGAAAAGGTCCTGGTACTAAATTGTTTTGTTTTTTCAGTAAACTTCATTCTTTTCGGTCTTTAAATCCATAATAAACTAATTGCTTGTTTATGGAAGGTTTCAACTTAGAATCACTCATTAATTCTTTCTCGCGTCCCTTTATTCACTAAACATTTCCAGACACCCTACTATACGGAGATCACTAGGCTGGTTCTGGCTTCAGAAATCATTCCTGAGCATAGACACGAAGGGAGGGAGAATCAAGTCATTCCCCCCAATTCCTATTAAACCACAGAAGTTGCATGTTGGGAACCCCGTACTGGAAGCTTCCTCTGGGAATGAATCACACTGTTTTGTCAGGATCAACATGTACGCCGATGGCACTCAGGACCTCATGGGGATGATCATGATGGCTGCATTCAAACCCCCAGAGGAAAAAGAGGAGAACATCGCTTTAATTGTGACAAAAGCGAAAACCCGTTACTTCCCGGTCTTTGAAAAGGTAGGCTGCAGGGATCCAACCCTGCGGTGTGGCCGGCGCCCAGATGCTCCAGCGACAGCTGCGTACTCAGATCCTGTGGGGCGGGGCTGGGGGAGAGGGGGGTAGACAAGGGAGGAGCTGACCTCTCGGGACCACCCTCCAATTCTCCTCTTGTCCCGGAGCGGAAATGGAGAAGGGAAGGACGAAGCTGGGAGGGAAGGCGGGAGAGGGGCGGGGCAAGGCAAGTTTCCCCCCTTCCCAGGCTGCAGGGATCCAGGCCTTGCACATTTCCGATTGCTGATAAGACTAAAAGAGTGAGTATCCGAAAAGACAGAAACCATGTTAGAGCTTTCCTGCATCTGGACTAAAACTTTAGTAAGGATTCCAAAACAAATGGCATGTCTAATTATGGAACCCGCAACACAACAGACTTAGAATAGACCAAATACAATGAAAGGATACAGTATTTCTGTTCTGATTTAAACAAACAAACAAACAAAATGATCCGCCCAAGGCATCATCATCTCAATTCATTGTGTCAGATATTTCTTTAGGCTTTAATACTGTTGGCTAATCATGCCTCACTCAAAAGACAAAGCCTCTTAAAGTTACAACTTTTCTGACATCATTTTGGGGCAAATGCTAATTACAGATGTCTTCTCAGTGTATCTGTTAAAGTTCCAGGAGGGCAGCATGCCACATGATAAAGACTTGTTAGTATAGGGTTCCATATATAAAGGTTTGCAGGCCAACATAATTCTGTGGTATAATTCAGAATAAGTTAGCCTTTGCCTTGAAAAAGAATGATTTATTGTTGACCAAACTATAATGAGTTTTGCCAGAAGCTCAGAGTATTAGACAAGCAGGTTCCTGTTTATTTGGGGACAATGTGCAGTGATGTTGAAATACCTTTCATTGAAAAAGGGAAAAACTAGTATGATTATTTAAGTTATGGTGTTGTGAACTGGGCTTTATCATATCATGGATTTTGAAATACGTGTGGCCTAATCCCAGCACATCCCAAAATGTTTAAAATAATTTATTTGTTCAAATCAGGATCAAACTCAATTTTGTTTACTGTAATTAGTCAATTACATAATATTTTAAAATCGCTCCCTTTAATTTCAGGTTCTTTCCTCTTGCTTTCTCTCCTCTTCCCTCTTGCATTTGTCTTGCCGGGTTTCTCACAGCCTGGAGTTTACTATTGCAACATAACTCTTTCATTCCCTAGATATTCTGTCAATTGGGAGTTAGAATTAGAAGCTTGACAGGTTCAAGTTTGATGTGTTTTGGCCAGACCGCTTCATCGGTGGTGTTGTGTAGTTCATTAGGAAGCACATTTTATCTGGTTGTCACTGTTCTTATGACTCAATGTAATTTATGATCGGTGCCTAGACCCACTGATTTATCAGTAGATGCAAATGTTGACATCCCAATCCTGCCAGTTGCTCTTCACTTGTTAGCTGGAATCCTTTCTATAAAATGACTCTTCGCCTCATAATGTATTTGGTTACTCTGGAATATGGTTTTTGTAGGAAAGTAGGATAAATGCTACTTTCTTTATATTCACCACGTTTGGACTTCTTGTATCCCATTTGTGATTTATTTGTATTTGTGGTACAAACCATGATCTTCGTGTCGCCCTCTTCTGGTTGGTGGGGACACTTTTACTTAACCAGCTCTAGTCTCATAACAGGAAGCTCCATTCTGGCACTTTACCACCCATGATGTCTTAATAATCACTGACAAATTTCCCAAAAGATGGTGCTAATTTACAGCAATGTGTAAGAGTATCGGTTTCATCCTGTCCTTGCCAGCATTCTTGAGGATTATCAAGACCAAGATTCTTTAGCAAATTTGATCTGTACATGTTTTGTAAGTGTTTAGCCAGGCAAAATAGTCTCTACTTTTATTTGATATTCTTTGTTATTTTTCTTTCTGCAGATTTTGAAAGACCATGGAGAGGATTTCCTTGTTGGCAACAAATTCAGCTGGGCAGATGTACAACTCTTAGAAGCTATCTTAATGGTGGAAGAACTCAATGCTTCTGTTCTCTCGGACTTCCCTCTGCTAAAGGTAGTGTGTTAACATCTACACAAAACCCAGGGGGGAAATGAATAAAAACAAAGACTGAAACAAAGTGTGCCTCCAGGTCAATCTCAGAAGGAACTCAAGAAGACTGTTTTAAAAAATCATTATTTTCTCATTTTGTAATTTTCTCCTACTCACACTATAAGATCATTCTATATATTAAAAAAAGCCAGCAACCCGAATGCCAAATACCAAATGACTAGAACAACCGGTCACTATAACGCCCATTGCAGCCAGTCCTGCTCCCAATTGGCCCCCCAACCCTGATTGGCCCATAGCCCCTCCCCCCGCCAGCCCCACCCCCGCCCCCCGATCAGCAACCCCCCACCCTGATTGTGGGCAGGGCTGGCCGGCCAACTGCCCACAGCCCCTCCCCACAGCTGGCCTGGCCCCTGATCGGCCCCCCTACCCCATCAGGGGAGGGGCTGGCTGGACCCCACCTGTGCATGAATTCATGCACTGGGCCTCTAATTAGGAAATAAAATCTTACAAAGGGAAAAAGAATAGATTATTTTGGTTTCGGGCATAAACATTTAGTGTATTTTTCATTTTTGTAGTGCTTTCCATTTTTTGTTTATTTGTTTAGCACTTTGAGTTTTTCCTGATGAAGCAAGGATGACAAGTCTGTCTTTGTTGTTTCCCTTCCCTCTCCTACCAAACAACTCTGCTTCCTGATAGTCCCCCTGACTCCAGGGCCTCCACAAAGTCCCTCAATGAGACATTGATGAGAGAGAAATATCAATCAGCTACCTCCTACACACCCCCTTCTGGGGATTGAGCCCGCAACCTGGGCATGTGCCCTGACTGGGAATGGACTGGTGATTTCTTGGTTCATAGGTTGACACTCAACCACTGAGCCACACTGGCTGGACTGTGTTAACATTCTTATAATTATTTCTTTGCTAGCACCTTTACTTATTCCCTTATAAACTCCTAGAACAAGAGTTGACAGGTTAAAGAATTTTTTTGAGTTTTTAACACACACTGCCTAATTATGACAGTGATTTTTTAAAATTAAGATAATGTAACTCAGGCTATACACACCAGCCATTGTATTATCCTTCTCAGGAATATCAGCAAACATGCATTGAGGGATTAACTCAGATTCAACACACTGGGCTCCATACGCCGCTGGTCTAGGTAACCTCCACTCATGACAAAGTTTTGATTTTTCTTAAAGGTTGTGACCGCTATGGAGGCCCTGATTTTGCTGTTTCTCATTCCAGGCATTTAAAGCAAGAATCAGCAACATCCCTACAATTAAGAAGTTCCTGCAGCCTGGGAGTCAGAGGAAGCCACCTGCGGATAGCCGCTACGTTGACGTGGTCAGGCACGTTCTGCAGTTCTAATGGCAGCAGGCCTTGCTATGGTGCACGGCCGCCATCAGCCACAGCCTCGCACGTGCCGGAGCTCACTGTAGATTCTAGGTGTAAAATGTCTGGAAAGAGCAAAGCAGTACTGCCATCAACTGCCAATGCCAATTAAATGAAACATGAGACCATTTGGTTATGTGAGCATTTTTAAACTTGTTCATTGTGGATGATGCTTAGAACTTTTTTGAGATCAACGTATATATGAGTAGGAGGCTGATATATTTAGGGTGGCGGCCTACATGTCTGTATCCAGGCCAGAACCACTGGGGAAAGGGTGAGCGGGAGGGGGGGGGGAGGGTGTGAGGGCATGGGGAAGGGGACCGTATTTTTCGAACACCCATCCGATGATGAGTACTTGGGATAGAAAAAAAGTGGCAAGTGACAAATTGTCAGGAAGAGCTTGGATGATGCAGTAAATCCTAAGGGGATGTGTGGGGGACAGAGAATGTCCTGGGAACACCGTTTTGAGACCCTGATAAAAACAAACAAACAAACTTGGACAATTAGACAACCCTATTTCACCTAACATAGCTACCAAGACTGGGTTTGTTTTGGTGAAATAATGCCAAGTAACACTGAGATTAAGATATAACCAATGAATATGTACATTGGCCCAAAGATTCCCTTGGCTTGACATACTTTCTTTAAGGATAACTATTGTGTTCCGAAGTTTGTAAGCTCAGATGCACATGGGGGCCCTGGTGGTGGGTGTAAGGCTGATTGGCGATGGGGTGACTATTCAGGGTGATGTTACAGGCACAGCTGTGGTTTCCGGTGGGTAGAGCAGGTAGGGAGTAGGGCTCCTGCCAAGGGCTTGGGGTGCACAATCCCACCAGCTCTACACTGGATGTTCTGCCCAGACTTGATCAGTTTCTGAATGTGTATCCACATACACATCCTTACTTATGAAATGACTTAATGTCTCACCAGCCTTCAGGCCATTTCCTTAGGGCCGCCACAGCACATGGCCTCCTACACCGCTCACTGCGACATTCAGTCCTCCACCCCTTTTCAGACAATGGGCTGCTCAACAGAGCTATGACAAGCTGGGCCCTTCAGCATCCCAACCCCAGCCCACGGGTGACCTGAGCTCCTGCTCCCAGCGTGGCCAGATCCCAGCCTGGGATTCCATTTAGCTAAGGACCCCATCTCATTCCCGCCCGGACAAAGCTATGGCCAACTCACACCTGATGAATAAGACAGAAGGGGTTGGCAAGGCTCCTCATCAGTGTAGGGATGACTTTTTCCTCTGACTTCCCCCAGAGCAGAGAGTCTGAGCTTAGAGAAATTAAGTGGAAAAAGAAATTATTATTATATTTTATTTATTTTTTAAATATATTTTTAAAATTGATTTTAGAGAGGAAGGGGGAGGGAGAGAGAGAAATCGAAACATCAATGATGAGAATCATTGATCAGCTGCCTCTTGCATGCCCCCTACTGGGAATCAAGCTCACAACTCAGGCATGTGCCCTACATGGAATTGAAATATGACTTCCTGGTTCATAGTATGATGCTCAACCACTGAGCCACACTAGCCTGGCTACATTATTTTTAATGACTCAAAATTTTAAGGCAATTTCTTTTTATCATAATCATGTGGTCTTGGTAAATAATTCAAACACTTTAGAAGGCTTATATAGTGAACAATAAAATCATCCCCCTGACTCTCCAGATGGTTGCTAAAAACAACCACTTCCTAGGTTCTCACTCCTTGCCTGGGGGCCTACACAAGCCCTAGGCCTGGCCCCAAGCTGGCATGCTCTTCCCAAGCACACCCAAGGCACGTGACTCAGGCACAGCTGGCCACGTTCATTGTCCCACAATCCTATAAGTACGACTTGGTGTCTTATAAGTCTTTACCAATTTATTGTTCCCTATGGGGTTCTCTTTGGGCTGACTGTGTAACTATGGGTACCCAGGAAGTGGGCTCAGAGACCCAACAGCACCCAGCAACTTTCAAGGTCCCACTTCCACTCCCTCGACACCAGGGAGCCTTGAATGTGGACAGAAAAAGACGGGTGAGTGAAGTCAGTGAGCTGAACATATCCACAGAGATGGAGGGTGGGGCCTCGAGACCCTGGGAGGCAGAGCCTGACCAGCCTGCCCTCCCACGTCGGGAGTTGAGCACTCCAGCAAGTGAGCATTTCTTTTCTTGGTGACTGACTCCCATTTCAGTTAAAGCCTGTGTGTGTGTGTGTGTGTGTGTGTGTGTGTGTGTGTGTGTACAAAGAATTAAAACCTGGGCAGTGGCCTCAAATGTCCCCTCCTAACTTGATGGGGGTCACGAATCCTCCCTTTAAACTCCGAACGCGTGATTGCATGAGTTTCTGGGCACAGGCTAAAGGGAGAAAGGTGAAGACAGGGTCAGAGATGTTTGTTCCCACTGATCACCAGCCCTGAATGAAGTTAGGAGTGGGGGATTTGGTTTTGGCCTTTGAATTGGGGGTGGGGGTGGTGATTGGTGATAATAGTTGTTGCTTTTAAGCTAGGAAGGGGTTTATTACACATATGTTTGAAAGAATGAGGGTGAGTTCAGGGACTCTCAGACCCTCAAGGTTGCTGTGTCTCCTCCTGTGTAGGCTCAGGTTCTCTCGCAGCAGTAACTGGCTTGCCCTGCTGGTGGCTCTGGGGCTGGCCCTGAGGGGTTGCTGAAGCCACAGAGGAACCATGTGGAGGAGGCGGGAGTGGTTCCTCAAAGCAGTGGGGCCGGTATTCACTGTGCAGTTTACCGATAGGGATAGTGAGGCTCAGCCAGCCCCTGACCCCTGCATCTGTCGTGCTGCCAACAGGAGTTGCAGGGATGCAACAATCCCTGGGTGTAGGGATGGGGGGAACTAGGCCCAATCTAGATGTTGGGACCCAAAGTCTTTTAAATATATTTGGCAGGAGCCTGATGTTCTGTTTGGCAGATTAAAGATATCTAATCCTATTTGTTTAAGACAGCGGTTCTCAACCTGTGGGTCGCCAACCTGTGGGTTGCGACCCTTTTGGGGGTCGAACGACCCTTTCACAGGGGTCGCCTAAGACCATGGGAAAACACATATATAATTACATATTGTTTTTGTGATTAATCACTATGCTTTAATTATGTTCAATTTGTAACAATGAAAATACATCCTGCATATCAGATATTTACATTAGGATTCATAACAGTAGCAAAATTACAGTTATGAAGTAGCAACGAAAATAATTTTATGGTTGGGGGTCACCACAACATGAGGAACTGTATTAAAGGGTCGTGGCATTAGGAAGGTTGAGAACCACTGGTTTTAAGGGATGGCTGATTTGGACATGGTTGTTCCCCTTCATAGCCCTCAGCAGCCATTATATTGCTAAGTTAGTATATTTTATTTTTCCCCAAACTCATTTCCATCCAGTATCTATTGGAGCCTCCCCCAAACCTTGCATGATTTTAATAATTTTTAAGCCTGGCCCTGCTATTCATCTCTATAGCAGAGGAGGGTCAAGGGGTGGGATGAACCTGCATTGTTATTGGCTGGTACATAACAAGGAGAAGCTGGTACAGTGGAGATTGGAGGGATGAGAACTCTCAAGTTCTACTTTCAGTGGATTACCTGAGAGGCGCCAATATAATCAGGAGGGTCAGAAGGGGCAGATGGAACAAACGGCACCAGGGTAATTAGGAAAGGTCAGAAGGGGCAGACAGAACAAACAACTTTTATGGGAGACAGCTGCAGCCAGGGAGGTTACGGGAGATGGCTGCAGCCCAGGAGGGAACTGAAGGACAAACGCCTGATAATAAAAAACCAGACAGGCATTAACTCACTTAGAAAGCCAGATCATTAGTGAAAAATTCCAAACTACATTCCCTCCCCGCCGAAAGCAGATAGGTATGTTGACACGGTGCCAGATCTCCAGTAGAATGACCTCAGGTTACTTCCCCCGTTTGCTAGAAAGTATATAAAATGTGCTTGAACTCTTGGTCGGGGCTTGCAGCCGCTGCTCTGTGTTCAGAGTAAGCTGTAAGCCCCAGCATGCTGGTATCAATAAACCCTTTGCTCTTTGCATGAGAAGCGTCTCTTGGTTCTTTGTGACAGCGGCTTGCGTCCAGGGCGTTACATACCTATTCGCAGGGTTATAATGTATCCCAAGAAGTAGCTGCTATAGCCCATTATTCTAAATGCCCTGACTTGACCCTTTAATAATCTAGTTAATTCGATTGTTTTTCCTTTTAGGACTTTGTGGTCAAATTTAAAACGATAGTTGAGTTGCATTTGTTATTCCCAGAAGGCAGCATAGAGAATAGCTTTATGCTGTGGCATCACCCTCTCATGGGGTTAGTGATAAAAAGTCTTGTCAAGTGTCAAACAAGAAGACTGGAAGAGATGCTGGAGTTCATTGAATCCCATGACATGCCCAGAGGCACATCTCCCCAGGGGGAGAGATCATCCTGATCCCTCTCACTGTGGCCGCAGACCAGCCTCATGCATGGCACTTTCGAGTGTGTTGGAAATGCAAGGCCATAGGCCCTGCCCCAGAACTGCTGAGTCAGAATCTGCATTTTCACAAGATCCCCTGTGACCTGTGTGCCTGTTGAAGTTTTCAGCATGGCTTTGTATTATTATTCAGCTTTCCAAACAAACTCAGTCGTGGCTCTCTGTGTAGAAAGCCATCCTCCCCACGTGTGAAAATGTTCTAGTTCCTTCCATCTCCTACTTGCTGTCTGTACAATGGACACTATCAAACATTTACTTTAAGGGCAACTTCAAGGCCCTGCCTCCAGCTCAAACCAGAGACAAAAGGCACTCAAGAACAGGGTTGCTAGATTTAGCAAAACAACAACAGCAAAAAAACAACAACAAAACCCACAAAAAAAACACACCCATCGTTAAATTTGCATTTCAGATAAGCAATGAATAGTTTTTAGTGCAAGTAGGTCCCAAATGTTGCATGTATCCTGAATTTTATCTGGCCATGCTACTCAGGAGCCAAAGTCTCGGGCTGCCCTATCCACACCCCCAATCTCTTCCTGCTTTATGTCTAAGACTCTTACTTATTTGCTTCCAGTGTGGTGGCTTGGGCTCATGCTTCCTTCAAGCCCCATATCACGCTTTGCTTTCTCTCTTGTGCTGTGAGTGAGAGGCAGGTGGTGAAAACAGCAGAGACTTTGGCCTGGGGGCTGGCCAGTGGGGTAAGTGGGCAAGTTTTGTCTTTCTGAGTTTCTGTCTCCTTATCTGTAAAACAAGGGAACTGCTATTCTCAAAGCCATATAGACAGTGCCTGGCACAGAGCACATCTGGCTGCCCTTGTTATCTCTTGGTGCCTAGATCCTCAGGCAGCCCTGGCAGGCCTGGCCTGGTTGTCCTTGGGTTCATACCCTTGCCCAGTATCAACTCCAGAGATCTGGAGCCGAACAGCACCAATGACACGAGCCAGTACTGTCCTGCCATAGCATCTGTTACTGTTTGATCATGAACTCACCTCCTGAGTTGCAAATTTAAAATGAGGGCCTTTATTCAAGTTGCTTCAAAGCAGAGTGAGGTAATAGTATATATGGTGGTTACTTTTGCAACTATAGCAGCACTTTGTTTGAAAGGAAACAGTGTTTCACCATCACCAAGCAATGAGTTCTCATTTAGGTGGGCTAAATTGCGTTGCTAACTAAAACATATTTTGGGGTACTGTACATTTCATGCGTTCCACAAAGAGCATGTACATTCCTCCTCTTTGCTCCTTTTAATCACTACTGCAGACACCACTAGAGGTCAGCAGAGACAAGAAGGCACATTTTATTCAAATGATAGGACATGGCATTTTTCTGTAGTACTTTTTTTCCAAATTGGGGAAGGGGGTGGGAGGGGGGAGCTGAAATTGATGTATACATTTAATCTTTATTTTCTTTCTTTTTTTTAAAATATATTTTATTGATTTTTTACAGAGAGGAAGGGAGAGGGATAGAGAGTTAGAAACATCGATGGGAGAGAAACATCGATCAGCTGCCTCCTGCACATCTCCCACGGGGGATGTGCCCGCAACCCAGGTACATGCCCTTGACCGGAATCGAACCTGGGACCTTTCAGTCCGCAGGCCAACGCTCTATCCACTGAGCCAAACCGGTTTTGGCTAATCTTTATTTTCATTAGGCTTATGATATAAGTTGTATGTACATTTGAAAATTGAGGTGGATGTCTTCTTGAGGGGATTTTAAAATCAATCTTAATACTTGAGGACTCTGATTCATTTTAAAATAAAAGTGTGGATTAATAAGTGGAGTCTTAAAAATAAAAACGAAGAAGAGACTGAAACAAAAAGATTGATTACTCTGCTAATAAGTAAAGAGGGGAGGGGGCGGATTAAGTGATAATAAAAGAACTCTAAGGACTTCCTGGTAGATCCAGGATTGCAAAGTCACAAAGTTTCAGGGTGCCTGTGAGCCAATGAGTGAAGTGGTCCAGTGGGTGGAAGTGCCTTTGCTCAAGAAGTTTGTGTGAGTGACGACGGGCAGTGGATAGTGCTCAGGGCCTTTACCAGATGGGCCAGCTCCAGCCCACATGTCTGAACATGCCCAATGGCTCTAGTTTCTCTGAAGTTTAAAAACAAAACAAAACTGGATATCTAGATGTTTATGTGAAATCACCCTATTTTCAGTGTTGGCTTCAATGTTCAGAAAATAATGGGCAAGTCAAATAGACTGGGAAAGTTGTGTGCCCATGGATTACCACTTAAGAGTCTATCTCTTATCTCCTTTTACTAAAACTGGAAGGTAGATTAATGTGTCCAAGGGTGGACTCAAGTTCTAAACTTCCTAAGCTCAGATTTCTCACTTGTAGAGTGAGGAGGAGGATGGTGGGTATCAACATCAAAGGAGGGTTGTAAATATTAAATGGGATGATCCATAAAAAAGCAATTAGCACCATCCCTGCCACAAAATTAGTTACTTAATAAGTCTTAATTAGTATAAATATTTTTAATATTTATTCATTCATTGAAGAAATATATAGTTTTTAAATGCTGCTATTGTGTTGAATGCTGGGCTGGCCATACAATGGGGACCAATGTAGACACGGTCCTTAACCTCATGGTGCTTATAGTCTAACAGGGAAGATAGTCAAATGATTGATGATGATGGGGACAGAACAGGTTTCTACGGGGATTCATAACTGGAGCTGGCAACCCAGACAAAGGGCATCAGGAAGTCATAGCATTTAAGCCAAGCACATCAAACTCAAAGGCTAACATGGGCTAAATTGTTGGAGTCCAATCCCATCAGGTCCAGGGGTTCCCAAAGGTGTGGACGGAGTCGGCAAAGAAGGAATGACACAGAGATAATGTTCAGTTAATCAGCATAGCGAGGTTCTCTTGCCAGGTTCTGTATTTTATTGTCTTGTTACATCTGTATTTATACCAGTTTATCCCTACCTGGGGAAACAACCTTTCTCGGAGAGGTGACCTTGGTTAAAACACATAGAGCCAAGAAGGTGAGCAAACATATTAAGAACAGTATGCCATATACGCCAGGTCCCTTGAAACATATGCTGTGTCAAGCAGCAAGGATGGACTGGCTTCTGGCACCAAATAAACAAGGTTTAAGTTTATGTGGGCCGAAAAAAACAAAAGCTTCCATTTTCATAGAAATGTAGGTTTATTTCGATAGAGACATGCTGAATACAAAGGGCTGAAATAAATAAGTCATTGTTAACATAAAATAATAGAACATTTTAAGAAAAATTAATATTTTTTCTTGAACATTAACTGAATAACTGCACAAATTAATAAGCGTAACGCAAATAAACGTATTTTTCTTGTTCTCCAAAAGCAAGATATTTCCTGTTGTGTACACCAAACAAGTCAGTACAAGACTAATGACGTGGCAATTGGCTGCTAGAATATTCACTGCTAGTATTAGTGGAGAGAAATGGTGTGCCTGTGTGTAAGGTGTGTAAGGGAAATGAATGCAACACGATTATAGTAATCAGTCATTAGCGAATGTTGTAGTTCGTTATTAATAATTATGCATATCAGGATATTGTAAAAAGTAAGTTTAAAATTTTTCATTAAAATGTTTCTTACATACCGTTATATTGGCTGGGCCGCAAAAATATTCATTGTGGGATGCATGTGGCCCGAGGGCTGCGAGTTTGACATGTTTGACCTAAGCCCTGTGTGGCTATATATTCAGGTTTTCAACTAGAGATTAACAGGTTTTTTAAAAATGTTTTTTATTATTCCCTCTACACCTACAACTGTACCATCATTATAACTTCTCCTGGCCCCAGAAATAGACACTAACATCTCCTCTTGTAGCCTACCTAGCTGTACAGAAGGGTTAAGAACTAGGAGAAAGCCTAGCCAATTACCTAAATATTTGCTAAGCTTGGGAGATTGACTGATTACTAACAAAGCTTGCCTAAAATGTTTTCCCTTAGGGCCAGAATGGTAAGAAAACTGGCTGAACCAGTTGAGGCTGACCAGACACTTAAATGGCCTCTGTGTTAACTTTTCTCATTATAATTCTAAAATCTTGCCCAAAGTGGGGTTTATCTGCCATTTCCTTTTCATGTGATGTAAGTATAGCCATGTCTGTTTACTGGGCATGCTCATCCCCAACATACCTCAACATGCTATGATGTTACCAACTAGCCCTGTAATACTATGTGGTCTTTTGTACTCAGGGAGGCACTGCTCAGGGAAGGATCCCCAGTGCACTCCTTGATCACAGGCTTGGAATAAATTTCCTACTAACAAAATAAACTTAGAGTGTTCTTTTGCCTGACACTTACCAAGTGGCCAGACCCCGTTTGGGGTTGATAACAATCTTATCAAGACGGTACTGCCAAGGTCTAAAACTCCATTTGACCAAATCTTAACCCCATAAAACTTCATTCCCACCCAACTGGTTCTTCTGCCCAACTTTCCTCCTATCAAAATTATTCCACTTATCAGCATCATCTTGAACTCCTTCCTCTCTTTTATTCTCTTGTATGCAACTGGTTCATCAATCAAAATGTTTTAAGTTATTGAAAGCTCACTTTATGCCAGCCAGCATCATGGAAGGCATTGGGAGCTACATCGATTAATAAGATAATACACATTGTCTCAATGAGCTTATATTTAGTAGAGGGAAGACTCATTACAGTAAGAGGCAACTACTAAGATAGTCTGCAAAAGTGTTATAAGAGTAAGGTGATGGAAAATACATTTAACAGTGGGTTTTAGGAAGGGTAGAGACCAACTAGAATGGACACCCAAATAATTAGAATGGAACTCAGCCCTACACAACCACTGAGGTGGTTTCTGCACTGGATAGATATAGCCTGGAATAGGACTTAATGAGGGATATTTAGCCCAATCTTGGGTGGAAGGGGAGAATATCTCTTCCAGGTGAGTCCTGTCGGTATTAGCATGAGAATAAAGGAGTGAGAATGCTGGCATGGGCTGATTGATTGATAATGTGTCAAAGTATTTTGAAGTTTTGTATTCATGCAGTAGGAGGCTTAAGTCATGCAGAGCTCCTGAAGGGCTCTAATGCGGAGTGTAAATAGGTCAGGTTTGCATTATAGGGATGAATTTTGTGCAGAAGGGGCTTGGTTAGGAAGGTGAGGGATAGCAGGCACAGTTGGTTGCCCATTCAACAGCATTCCAACAGTGTTGCTGGGGCATCACCTTCACATGGGGTTAGGGAAACTGGCCCCTTCTCAATTCCATCAGTGAGTTTTGATTAAGACAATCATGGTCAAGTGTTTATGCATCGGCATGGCATGCAACCTTGACTAAGGACCCCAAACAGGAGTCAGCCGAGGAGCTGAGGAGACGAAGGTTGTGGCAGTCATTGTGCGGCCAAAGTCATGACCCTGATGAAGTAGCCAGTTTACCTGCAGAGTCTTTGATGACATCGTTGTGTTGCAAAGTTAATCACATCATCTCTAGAGGTGCTTCCAGATTTCTTACTGAGATATTATATTACTTGTTACTAAGATGCTTCTGTTTGAATTTTCTCTGGCTTGAAGCTTAAAGCATCTTTAATATGTAGACAGAAAGAGGGGGCAAGGAATCTGGTTAGTGTTAGGTCGGAGAGAGCCCAGGATCGAATACATGCAGACGTGTGACGAGATAATGGACTCCCCCTGGCATTTCTAACAGATCAGCATGCCAGACACAGATACTGGCTTCTCCACGACCCCCACACAGATACTGACTCCTTCCTGAATACCTTGCTGACCCCCTGCAACTGAAGCTTCCTCAACTGAATACCTCAGCTCATGTCCCCGCCCCTCACCCAACCGCAGTATAAAAAAAGTGCTCCCCTCCCTGTTGGCGTGAATCCACGTGCCCTGTCCTTGGGGGTACGTGGGTCTCCCAGGGACACAGAATAAACTTTCCTTCCTTTTCTGATCAACTCTCTTTATTTCCTTCGCCGCCTCCTGAGCCACCTAACCTAACAGTTAGGAGCTTCTGTAAGGACCCAGCTGAGTGATGATGGGGCCAATACTACGGCAGAAAGATGTAAAGACAGAGAAGAGGAGCTGGATTCAAAGACATTGAAGAAAACCAGCAAACTTGGTGGATAATTGGGTGGGAGTGAGGAAGACAGGGAAAGCCCAGGACCGCCAAATTCTTCCAGCAAAATATCAGTTGTCATAGGAGGAGTCAGGGATGCTGACAGATTTCCATTTTGCACAAACTGAAAGCTCACTAGATTGTTTTGTAGGTTCAGAGTTGCTTTATCTCTGTTTTTATGACATTTTGTTGGCATACTGAGTCCTTGGTGAGTAATAAAATGTACACGTGTAACACAGTTCCCAGAGGAAAATATGCTCTGATTTATGTGCTTTAGAATATAGATTCTAGTGAAGTATGGTACCTATTTGCTTTGTTTAACAATGGACAGGTTACTTTGATTTTCTAAATTGTGTAAGTCATCCCATTCGATTGAATGACTTATTGATTGAATGACTATCCCATTGATTGTGATCTTACTGGTTATCGAAGCACATTCTTCTGTACCTGGGAAACAGGACAGCACAATTACCCTAAATTGTTTTAGTAGCCACAGGTGGTGCGTTCCAGTTGACTCAGTGGTCCTAAGACCAGGACAGTGCAATTACTCTAAATTGCCTCGATGGCTCTAGATAATGTGTTTCTATCAACTCAGTGATCCGGAGACCCAGAACTATAATTTAGATAACATGCCTAAGTTTAACCCAGGTTACCCAAAGGCTCTAGATAATGTATTTCTGTCAATTCAGTGACCCCGAGACCCGAAACTGTAATTAAAATGCTTAATTCTGCTTCTGTAATCTGCTTTTTTGCGAGCCAGGTGCCTCATTCCAAACCCTGGGATGTAATCAATACCTTTGTGATTTTTGCCTATATAAGTCTGGTTTTGCCACCATCTTATTGCTATGAGATTTGGGAATGTCCCCTCATAGTCCCGGATTGCAATAAATGTGACTCTTTAATTCGACTTCTTGAGGCGTCCTTCTGTGATTCGCGGGGTACATTACAACACTAGAACCACATTCTTATGAAAACCTGGAACCTATGTATTTACTGAACCAGCGCCTCCAGTGTCTGACAGCAGTCTGTCCCTTTAAGGCCTGGGCCCCAGAAGCTGCATTTTTAACTCTAGCAATATTGACTGACCTTCCCACAATGGAATCATTGTTTATCAGCCTAAATCAGGGGTCCTCAAACTTTTTAAACAGGGGGCCAGTTCACTGTCCCTCAGACCGTTGGAGGGGCCGGACTATAGTTTTAAAAAAAACTATGAACAAATTCCTATGCACACTGCACATATCTTATTTTGAAGTGAAAAAACAAAACGGGAACAAATACAATATTTGTATTTGCATGTGGCCCGTGGGCCGTAGTTTGAGGACCACTGGCCTAAATGATCCCTAGTTTTGTGCTTATTTATGTCTCCTTTGGCTCAGAACTGGCTTTAGATTGCACTTCCAATAACTAAATCTTTGTCTTGGCCCAGACCCTCCTTTTGTGAAATTCCACTTGGAAAGTCTCTCCTAACATTTCAAACACTCCCCATCTATCACCAGCTTCCCACCACCAAAGGATGAGATTCCCGCAGTTGGGGCCCTGCTTGCACATATAGCTCCTCTCTGTCCATACGAAACTGCACACACATGATGATGATGATGATGATGATGATGATGATGAAAAGGACTATTTTGAGTAATTATATGTCACTATTTTACACATATTTCAACCTCACAATAATCTATTCAGGTAAGTATTACTATCTCTATTCTACAGATGAAGAATTAGGCTTTAAGATGTTACGAAACTTCCCAAGTTTGCATAGTTGGTAACTGGTTGAGCTGGGTTTTGAACCTAAATTTGAAAGCCCACATTCTTCATGTAAACTACTGTAATTGATGTGATGCAAGGAGTTACTAAACAAACTTAAAGCTTGTGCCAGGCTGGGTTCTTAAAGCTTATGCCAGTGCTTAGTAGGTTTTGCACTCATTATACTGTCCAGTGTGATCCAATGCAATACCGTGCCATATCACGTAGTGCTGTCAACTTGAATGAATAGTGCTGTCAACTTAAATGAACCCTGCTCTTTCTTCCTTTCATCCCTCCCTCCCTCCCTTCTTCTGCTTTATAGAGGAGGCTCCTTTTTGCTTTATATCTGTTCTCCTAATTTTAATTAATTTAATTTCTTAAGAAATGATATTACAGTAAAATCTTAGTATATGTTTTTTTTTTAATTGAATTTATTTGGGGTGAATTGATTAATAAAATTATGTAAGTTTCAGGCGTACAATTGTATAGTGTATTGTGTGTTCACCACTCCAAGTCAAGTCTCCTTCCATCACCATTTATCCCGCCTTTACACTCTTCTACCTCCTTCCCCTTTCCCTGTAGTAATGACCATTCTGTTGTATGTCTATGAGTTTTTTTTCCTTAATTCCTTCACCTTTTCACCCAGCCCCCCAACCACCTCCCCTCTGACAGCTGTCAGTCTGTTCTCTGTATCTATGAGTCTGTTTCTATTTTGTTTGTTAGTTTATTTTGTTCATTAGATTCCACATATAAGTGAAATCGTATGGTATTTGTCTTTTCTCTGACTGGCATATTTCACTTAGCATAATACTCTCCAGGTCCATCCATGCTGTCACAAAAGGTAAGATTTCCTTCTTTTTATGGCCAAGTAGTATTCCACTGTGTAAATGTACCATTACTTTTTATCCACTCATCTACTGATGGGCACTTGGGCTGCTTCCAAATCTTGGCTAATGTAAATAATGCTGCAATAAACATAGGGAGGCATATATTCTTTTGAATTGGTGTTTTAGGTTTCTTTGGATATATTCCCAGAAATGGAATCACTGGGTCATATGGCAGTTCCATTTTTAATTTTTGAGCAAACTCCTTACTGCTTTCCACAGTGGGTGCATCAATCTGCATTCCCACCAACAGTGCACGAGGGTTCCCTTTTCTCCATATCCTCGCTAACTTTTGTTGTTTGTTGATTTGTTGATGGTAGCCATTCTGGCAGGTGTGAGGTGATATCTCATTATGGTTTTAATTTGCATTCCTTTGATGATTAGTAATGGTTAGCATCCTTTCATATGTCTCTTGCCCATCTGTATATTCTCTTTGGAGAAGTGTCTATTCAGCTCCTTTGCTTATTATTTTAATTGGATTGTTTAAATTTTATAACTTTTAAAATAAATTTTGGATATTAACCCCTTATCAGATGTATCATTGATGAACATGTTCTTTCATTCAGTGGTTTGTCTTTTTATTTTGTTGATGGTTTCCTTTGCTGTGCAAAACCTTTTACATTTGATGTAATCTCATTTGTTTATTCTTTCCTTTGTTTCCCTTGCCCGAGGAGATATATCAGAAAAAATACTGCTATAAGAAATGTTTGAGCTTTTACTCCCTATGTCTTCTAGGATTTTTATGTTTTCAAGTCCAACGTTGAAGTCTTTAATCTATTTTGAATTTATTCTTGTGTATGGTATAAGAAGTTGGCCTAGTTTCATATTTTTTGCACATATCTGTCCAACTTCCCCAACACCATTATTGAATAGACTATCTTTATCCATTGCATGTTCTTGCCCCCTTTGTCAATTATTAATTGACCCTAAAGGTGTGAGTTTATTTCTGGGCCCTCTATTCTGTTCCATTGACTTATATGTCTGTTTTTATGCCAGTGTCATGCTTTTTTATTGCTAGAGTTACCAGGTAGCATGATTCCTCCAAATTTGTTCTTCTGTCTCAAGATTGTTATGGCTATTAGGGGTATATTGTGGTTCCATATACATTTTTGCAATATTTGTTTTAGTTATGTGAAATATGCTATTGGTATTTTGATAGGAATTGCATTGAATCTATAGATTTCTTTGGGTAGTTTGGACATTTTAATGTGTTAATTCTTTATATCCATGAACATGGTATATGTTTCCATTTATTTGTATCTTCAGTATATTATATTTTTTTGAGTACAGTTTTTTACATCAATGGTTAAATTTATTCCTAGGTATTTTATTTTTTTGAGGCAGTTGTAAATGGGATTGTTTTCTTAGCTTCCCCTTCTGATAGTTCATTATTGGTGTATAGAAATGCAACTAATTTCTGGATATTTATTTTGTATCCTACTACTTTAATGAATTCATTTATCAGTTCTTGTACATTTTTGTGTGAAATCTTTAAGGTTCTCTGTATACAGTATAATGTTATCTGCAAATAACTCTGAGATCTGTCTCTGCCAAAGAAATTTTCCTTCTTTTCCAGTTTGAATGCCTTTTATTTCTTATTCTTATTTGATTGCTGTGGCTAGAACTTCCTGTATTATGTTGAATAAAAGCTGTGAAAGTGGACATCCCTATCTTGTTCCCTATCTTAAGAGGGATGCTTATAGTTTTTGCCCATTAAATACAGATGATGTTGGCTGTGAGTTTGTCATATATGGCCTTTATTATGTTGAGGTATGTTCCCTCTATTCCCACTTTGCTGAGAGCTTTGATAATAAATGGGTGCTGGATTTTATCAAATGTTTTTTTTTTCTGTATCTATTTACATGATCAAGTGATTTTTATTCTTTATTTTCTTAATGGGGTGTATCACATTTATTGATTTGGGGATATGGTAATAACTTGGCATCCCCAGAATAAATCCCACTTGACCACAGTGTATGATCTTTTTAATGTATTGCTGGATCCAGTTTGCAAATATTTTGTTGAGGATTTTAGCATCTATGTTCATCAGGGATATTGGCCTATAATGTTCTTTCTTTGTAGTGTCTTTACCTGGTTTTGGAATTAGGATAATGCTGGCCTCATAAAATAAACTTGGGAGTCCTTCCTCCTTTTGAATTTTTTGGAATAGTGTGAGGAAAAATAGGTGTTAGTTATCCTAGCTAATAAAGACAGAATATGCAAATTAACTGTCACTCAGCGACAAAGATGGTGCTGCCCACAACCAATAAGGAGGGAATATGCAAATTGATGTGACAAAGATGGTGGCAGCTGGGATGCTTGCGTCATGGCCATGGCGACAACCCAGGCGTTCCACCCTGCCCCAGCTGCTCTGGGCCTCTGGGCAGCGCGTGTGCACAGGCATGGAGTGGCTGGAGCTGGACAGGACGCCTGCTATGAGGGGGGCCACAGGGGGTGAAGGGAGCTACAGGAGGGCAGCAGGGCCAGAGCGAAGGCTGAAGGTGGCTCCAGCCAGAGCGAAGGCAAAAGGCAGCAGCCAGAGTGAAGGCCCAGGTCCCAGGTGCCGAAGGGAAGCCGGTGCCGGCAGCCAGGGGAAGGAAGGCCTATTCTTGCACGAATCTTCATGCATCGGGCCTCTAGTTCTTTGATGGTTTGATAAAATTCTCTTGTGAAACCATCTGGCCCAGGACTTTTGTGTGTTGTGAGGTTTTTTTTTTTTGTTTTTGTTTTTTTTAAAATCACTGCTTTAGTTTCATTGGTTGTAATCTGTCTATTGAAATTCTCTGATTCTTCCTAATTCATCTTTGTAATATTGTATGTTTCTAGGAATTTACCCATTTCTTCCAGATTGTACAATTTGTTGGCTTATAGTTGTTCGTAATATTTTATTACAATCCTGTGTATTTGGTGTCAGTTGTTACTTCTCTTTCATTTCTGATTTTATTTATTTGCATCCTTTCTCTTTTTTCTTGATGAGTCTGGTTAAAGGTTTGTCAATCTTGTTTCAGTTTTCAAAGAACCAGCTCCCTTGTGTGGGTTTCGTGGGTCCTCCTGTTGTTACTGAGTGTGTTGGTCCTGGGACCTCTTGGGAGGGACTCTGGTGCAGGCTATTGTCAGACACTGTGTCTGTGACTAGCCTTGGGTGTGGGTGTGTGCAGGAAGGATCAAGCTGTGCACCAAGGCTGGCTTTTATTAGCACTAAGCATGGGAGTAGGTTAGCAAAAATCCCAATAAACTCTGAGATCTGCCTCTGCCTGCCTCTATCTTCAAGCTGCCTGTTAGGCTCAGTCACTAAAAGAGCTTCTGGCAATATTCCAGTTGCATGAGGTATGTTCTCAGTGAGTCACTAGGTAGGGGCAAGTAGTGTTTACCAGATCAACACAGGTTCAGACTTGGTGCCAGTGCTGGGTCTGAGGCCACTCAGTAAATATCCCAGGGTATACCAGTTGATCTGCCACTTGCAGGGTGCTTACATACCTTTGTGGTGGGGCAGGGGTGTCAGGGAGTCACCAGGGTGAGACTAGCAGAGTTTATCAGGCCCAAACAGACCAAGATTTGCCCTGTGAAGGGAGGGCTCTGCACCTTTTGGGCCTACAAGGGAAAATTTTCCCCTCCTAGAGCCACACAACTCAATCTGTTCCAGATTCTGCCAGGAGCCTAATCTCAGCAGAGCAGGGCCACAAGGAGTCAGGAGAGGGGGAGATGCCAGCCAGGCTTAGGAGAAGGTGTGTGTGAGGGGTAACTCCTTCCCCAGAGCCACACAACTCAGTCTGTCCCACATTCTGCCAGACCTTGGCAGGGTGAAGCCATCAGGAGTAGGGAAGGTGGGGCTTCTGGGAGCCCAAAGAGTGGGGCTAGCGGATTTCCCATGAAGGAGGCACCAGTCAGGTTCAAGAGAAAGTGGGGGGAATGGTCCCTGGCCCAAAGCCACAAAACTCAGTCACTGACACCCCATGAGTCTGCTTAGACCTCTACAGCCCTGCCAGGCAGCTGACTCCTCAGCAGGGTTGAGCTCTGAAGCGTGGGGCAACAGGAGTCCAGAGGGTGGGGTTACTGCATTCCCCCAGGCTGATGCTGTATGAAGGAGAGTGCTCCACCCAAGAAAGATGACATCTGTGGTATGGGAGGAGGACTCACCACAGGGATCCTGGCAGTTGTCCCCTCAGCTCTCTCCCCAGAGCCACAAACCCCAGTCTCTCCTTAGAGAACTCTAGTCCACTCTACCCTCCCTCCACTGGAGCCCAGGGTGAGTGCCTGCAGAGGAGATTTTGTGGGTTGCCCCTTTAAAAGGGCACCTGTGTTTTTAGTAGACTGCTGTCTCTCCCTTGAGGACAGAATCCCCGCTGACTTTCACAGCCAAATGTTCTGTGGGTGCCTCTTCCAGGCTCTGGCGCTCTGGGCTGAGATCCTGGTGTGGGGTTTAGACCCCATGCTCCTCAGGGGGAACCTTAGCAACTGAGATATCACTTCAGAACATCAGCTTCCATCTGTGGGAGTGAGGCCAGCCTTTTAAAATTGTCTTGTTAATCCTCACCTGAGGATATTTTTTCCATTGAATTTTTAGAAAGGGTGGAAGAGAGGGGGGGAGGGAGGGGGGAGAGACAGAGAAACATCAATGTGAGAGAGACACATCGATCGGTTGCCTCCTACACGCACCCCAACTGGGAGTGGGGATCAAACCTGCAACCCAGGTACATGCCCTTTGGTGCATGGGCTGACACTCTAACCATTGAACACACCAGCCGGGGCAGGGGCTAGCCCAGTGGTCAGCAAACTGCGGCTTGGCAAACCGCGGCTCGTGAGCCATATGTGGCTCTTTGGCCCCTTGAGTGTGGCTCTTCCACAAAATACCGACTTCTGCGCATGGGCCACAAAGTTTCAATCGCACTGTACATGCGCGCCCGCACGTGGTATTTTGTGGAAGAGCCACACTCAAGGGGTCAAAGAGCCGCATGTGGCTCATGAGCCTTGGTTTGTCCACCACAGGGCTAGCCCTTTTTGCATCTCTGTCCTTCTTGCCAGTCTCAATGTGGCTTCTGTAACTCCTTGACTATAAGGCTTGTCTTCAGCTAGTCCTCAGTTGGTTATTCAGGTTGATAGCTCTATATTTTACTGGTAGTTATAATTGCAGTTTGTTCTGGGTGAAAGGGAGTGTAACATCTACCTACTCCATGGTCACCTTGGCTCCTCAATGCCAGAACATGTTACAAGAAAACACACTAACCTACAATCTCGGAACTCCAATGCACATTATTTTTCTTTACCTGTGTTCCTTTCCATTTTTTTCACATACATGTACATCTCATATATTTGTAGCCATAGTGTAAAAATAATTGAGTTTTCTGATTCTTTTAATTAACTACCTATCTAAAATATTATATTAAATTTTTCTAAATTTCAAACATAGTCCAGGCCTAATGCACAAAACTTGTGAAAGACAAAATGCAGGTGGCCCCCTCCCACCACCCCTGATTCCATAACACAGAGATAACTGTTGTTAATCATTAAAATGTATGTGGTTTCATATTTTCCCACATTCATCCTGCAATCTAATGGGGTTAAAGGGTGACAGTTAGGAAGCACTGTGACAGGGGCAGAAGTGTGATGATTAGAGCTCTTTTGCTATCAGGCCCTGATCTAAGCACTTCACATTTAACCCTCACAACAGACTTATGAGGTAGGTAGTATAGTCTTATTTTGTAGATGGGGAAACTGAAGCACGGAGAGAGGAAATCATTCACCCCAAGTCACACAGTATCAGGTTCCAGAGCCAAGATTGAACCCAGGCAGACTGACACCAAACCAAGCTCTTACCCAGCCCTGATCTGTGGAACTATGTCAGGGGAAGCTTCCAGCAGCAGCGACACTCCAACTGGTCTACAAGGCAAGGAGGAGGTAGCCAGAAGTGGGGAGGCGGAAGGCAGACGGGAGGAGAAGTGTGGGAACAGACACCTATGAACAAACACCTTCTGTGAAGGAAGAAGAGCAAAGAGGTGGGAAGGAAGTTCTGAAGGTGAGAGTGCCTGGGGTAAGGGAGGAAGAGTGGCTGAAAGGAGGCTAGGCTAGAGTGTGGGATTATAGAGGGCTTTATCTTCTCTGTGCAAGAGTCTGAACTTCACCCCGACGGCAAAAATGACTAATTCAGCAGTTTTAAAGCAGAAGGTGACAGAGTTAAATGTGCTTCTTAGACAGACCCATTTGAGGGCATTATGTTAAGTGAAACTAGTGGCCCGGTGCACGAATTCATGCAGTTTGAAAGGGAATTAATTAGAAGAAATATTTTAATATCACTATTTTCCAAGTCCTGGGTGTGGATATCCGGCTCCCTCCTCCCTCCTGTCGGAGTCTGGGCGAGCACCCATGGGGACGCAGTGTCAGTGCCTGCCCACCCATGTGTGACTTGCAGCACATGCCTGCTGTGCACACAGCCTCCTGGTGATCGGTAGTTAACAGTGTGAGGGCATCACGGCATGACGATGTGATGACCATTAACATATTAGCTCTTTATTCTATAGGATAAGTGAGGCAGAAAAAGACAAACACCATAAAATTCATATGTGGAATCTAAAAACAAAACAAAAAAAACACCGTACAGCTACAAAGAGCAGATTGCTGGTTGCTAGAGGTGGAGGTGAGCAACATGGGTGAAGGGGATCAAAGGTACAAACTTCTAGTTACAAAATAAATAAGTCTGGGATGTCATTACGTACAGTGTGGTGACTATAGTTAAAAGTAGTGCATATTATATTTGCAAATTGTTAGAGAGTAGATTTTAAAAATTCTCATCACAAGAAAACACATTTGCAACTATGTGTGGTCATGGATGTTGACTTGACTTATTGTGGTCATTATTTTATAATATATACATATATTGAATCATTATGTTGTAATCCGGAAACTAATATACTGCTGAAGGTCAATTATATCTCAAAAAGAAAAGAAAAGAAAAACCGCTTTGGCTGCCGCTTGGAGATGGAATACAGCACCACAGGGGCCAGGTCTGGACACAGAGTCTGGTGTGCAGGGTTCTATGGAAATTGCAGGAGAGATGAAGGCAGCCCGCACTGGAAGATGGGTTGGTATGTAGAGAAACAGCCGGGTTGGGGTGAGAGTGAAGGGGAAATGGGGATTCGCAGGGAGAGAACAGGTCAGGGATATGGCAGGCTTCCAGCCTGGGCAACGGTGTGGGCCAGCAGGACCAACCTCAGAATGGAAACTTGATTTCTGTTTGTGGTTTGGTTAGTTTGAGTTGCCTGAGGGGCAGCCAGATGGATGTGTCCAGAAGGCAGAGGTACACCGGTCAAGTGCCAAGAGAAAGGTCTGAACAGAGCTCCCCACCTCCACCCACCCGCCCCAGACACCTGCCCCTGGAATTCAGCTGCTGATTTCACGGGACCCTTCTGGTCCCCTGGGAGGGAGCTGCCTGCTCTTGGTCTGCTTCGGGGTGAAGGGGTGGGGATGATGTCCCAGGGAAGGAGGATGTGAGTTGCCTTCCAAGTTGACAGAAACTTAACCCATGTCATAGCGAGACTGACCTGTATTACAGGATCTTTCCTTCTCCCTCCGGGAGATCTCAGGGCTTCCTCTCTTCTGGGGTTGACCAAGGAGAAACCAATTCCGAGCTGGGCACACAGCCCTGCCCCTGCCTCTCCTCCCTCCTGACCAGGTTACCTTATTTCAGCTCAGAAGCCACAGGGTTTTGCCCCGGACAGCCCACAGCTCATCTCCAGCATTTTGTTCCTCGGTCCCTTCAAACTCAGCTTCTCAGAAACCAGACTCAGAGTCTGCTCCACAGGCTCCTCCTCCTCCTCGCTGTTTCCTCCCTGGAGCTAGGGCAGCTCCGGCAGCCAAGGTGTCCACACAGTGGACTTGCCTCTCCTTGCTGGCCCCTGGATGACACAGAGCCATGACAACACAACTCCCAACTGCCATGCCTGTCTCTCTTCCACTGCCCGTCTCTCTCTTCCACTGCCCGACATCAGGCCTCATGATTTCTCACCTCCACCACCCCAGTAACCTCCCCAGCTGCAGCTTCACTGCCCTCTGGTCTGCTCTCTTCTTGCAACCAGAGTGGTGGTAACCATGCAGAAATTCCATTCCTTTCCCTTTGATTCAAACTGGCTTACCCAGCACCCTGGCTCACCTACCTCTTTCTCCCTCCACATCCATTCCCTCAATCATTAAGTCCTTCAAACAATGAGGTTCTGGTCAGAATCAAACCATCTTAGGAACAAAGCCTCTCTGCTGACCACAGAGACAGAGTGTCAGCCAAACTAGACATGACATCTAGGCCTCAGTTGTGTTTCAGCTCCAGACCCAGAAAAGCAGAACCAGCCCACCAACCACACCCTTGTGAAACCAGACAGAGCAATGCCACGGCTGACATTAGGACCAGATGCAATGAGAACTACCCCCTACCCTAGCATCGACCAATCATTAGAACCATGACCATGACCACGACCCTAACTCCCTTAGTCATTTGTGCATTTATGGATAATCTTCCCCTTCATAATGTGTCCACTAGAAGCCATCAGGAGCCAGGTCTTTGAGCATTTGCTCACCTGTGACTCTGGGCTTGGTGCCATTTCCTCAATTAATAAACCTGCTGCATTTGATTGGGCTTTGATGCACACAGGCAAATGAACCCCTTTAGTTAAATGCAAGTCTGAGGATCACCACCTTCTTTACCTCCTTCAGTGACTCCCATGCCTGCAAGGGTGCCTCCTCACATCCCTCCTCACCCTGAGCTCCAGCCCAATTACAGCCTTGGGCCTGGAGGGGCCTCTTGCCTTCCTCCTGGGCACATTCACTAGCCCTGCTTGACCAGTCTGGATTGGGGTAGAGGAAACACTAGATATCCTGAAACATCTTTGGGGCAGAAATTATATGGAATTACCCAAAAAGGGAGGAAACTTGTGTTAAAGGACATAGGAGCCAACCTGAAGTATCTCCCAAAGGTCAAAGCTGGAACAATAAAATGTTTATTAAAAATCTTAGATCATTCACTTATGATAAAATATCCATAAATCCATGCTGCTATAAGTAAATAATTGAGTAAATAAATAAGGGAGAAGAGATAGCTCTTTCTTACAAGAGAATTTCAATTGCTCCCTGTAGAAAGAATGAGGAAAATCGCCATTAAGCAAACACTATAGGAACATTTGCTGTAGGCAAGATCCCTAATGAATGTTAAAGTTGGTGGCTGAGAGCTCATTTAGAAACAAAATATTTGCATAGTCACAAAGTACTTCCCTATAAAATATTTACTAATTCCAAATAGGAACATTAGAGCTGACAAGACTGGCAGACACTACTTGAGTCAAAGGATCAAGGTTAGCTTCATTGTTAATAAGACATATTTTGTCTTGGGTATGATGTTATGTCCGGAAGTGATGTCCCAATATAGGAACAGCATAACTTCTGTAGTATTCTTGCAAAAAAACATATACCTTCAATCA
Organism: Myotis yumanensis; assembly: GCF_028538775.1. Taxonomy (NCBI): domain Eukaryota; kingdom Metazoa; phylum Chordata; class Mammalia; order Chiroptera; family Vespertilionidae; genus Myotis; species Myotis yumanensis. The sequence goes on from NW_027223757.1 coordinate 76,474,511, forward strand.
AGCCACGAGGAAACATCAGGCAGAGCCATATTGAGGGACAGTAGACCAGTGTTCTCCTAAAGCCCCAAGGTAGGTCAGCAGATAGGGAAAGACTGAGGAATTGTCATGGATTGGAGGAGACTATGGCAACTAATTGGTGTGAAATCCTGGACTGGAAAAAAGACACTGGTCGAAAAACTGACGAAACCCATGTAAAATCTGGAGTTTGGTTAATAGTATTGTATCAATGTCAGATTCCTGGATAGATCATTTTACTATGGTTATGTATGATATTCATATTAGACAAAACTGGGGGAGGGGTATTTGGGAACTCTGCACCACTTTTGCAATTTTTCTGTAACATAATTTCACCAAAGTTTAAAAGATATTTTAAATTATTTATTGATGCAATACAATGGGATTTGCTTCAAAACAATGCTTACAATTATTGTGGTAATGTGATGGGTACATTAAGGCCCATTATACTCTTCTTTCTGCATTCATATCTGTTAGAAATTTTTCATTAGAAAAAGATATATTATACGTATTCATATGTATTTATTTTTACTTATGACATCTCTTCCATGTGGTGCCAGGCACTATAGTCAGGCATGGGCCCTTGGCAGCTCACAGTAAATGGGGGTGAGGGGGTGGGGAAAGACACACAGATATTAAACAGATAAGGTCATAACTACTTGACAGAGGAAGCACAGGATGCCTGAGAGTAGAGACAAGAGAGCGTTCCAATCAAAAGAAACAGCTAGAGGAAATGCTGAAGTGAAATCTCTAAGGAAAGGGTCTATACAATGCCCAGGTAAGGCAGCTGAGTTCCTCCTGCCTACCTCTAGATAACTCAGACAGATTTTTTGGGCCTAGAGAATTTGGGTTGCAACAGTATTCATCATTCAGTCCTTGTTATGAATTTATATTGCTATCTTCCTATTTTCTCTTTCTTATCCTCTTGTCTGACACTACCCTCCTGTGACACATTTTCCCATAAGATATTTCCATCTTTACAGCAAACGTCATGAAATCCTATATAAGCAGCAGTGTTAATAGAAACCTGGTTCCCATGGACCTATTGGGCAACCAAATACATCTGAAATCCCTTCTTTGTGCATTTATGGATAATCTTGAAATGAAACATTGTTGAGCTGTCCTTTGCTTTCAGGTCTAGTATTGAACTCTGTGGAGGCTGGAGGCTGTGGGAGTGACTGCACCTTATTGGACTCCACCCCCTTAGGAGGGAGAGGGTTGTCAAAATATTTAAGCATCTAACACAGATATTAGGCTGTGAGCTTGAGGAGCTGAGCAGAGACAGCGTGAACTTAATAGGTTAGTACTGACCTTACACATCTCTATAAATTTTCTTGTGTCCGTTTCACTTGGAAATTTTTTTGAATGTGTTATTTTATGTGGGTACTCTATGTTCTTATTGTGCCTTCTTTGTGTGTTCAGGAGACAATTCAAGCATTATTTATTAGATCCTCAAGGCCAGGTCTTTAAAGGAAAATAATAATCAAGAATTTTGAAAATGAAGGCAGAGAATTTGATAATATGGGGAAAGTAAGAGTGTTATCATTACTGGTAATGTGAAAATACAACCATTGTAGTTCCAGGGAGAGCATGTGAGCTTACACTAAAATCGCTTCGCCATTAGAATGATGCATTAGTGTGTTCATACAGTAGAAAACACACACTGGTACTGAATTTAAATTTGGCAGGGCACACATTGAGCAACGGGAAGAAAATATAAGACAATGGTTATGTGCCTCTTGAACTGACACCTCCTGTTGGGAAACCAATTGGCAGCAATGCCTGCCAATCAGAATCTGAATTTACTCCTCCATAGATGAATTCTTATATTATCTTGTTTGTATGAGTTACTTTGTGATTAAACACTTACCTTTCTTTCTCCTCTATCTCTTCCTGCTCCTTCTTCTCTTCCTCCTCACCGCCCACCCCAACGCTCTGTCTTCCTCTCATCCTCCTTCTCCTCCCCTTCCTTCTTAGTGCTTTTGGACCAAAGGGTTGAAAGGGTTTCTTATAAAGAAAAGACTCAAACTGGCTAGTGAATCTAAAAGTATTGGGACTTTAGAATAGGATTCAAGTGCCTCTGGGTTTACATCTTAGACAAACTTAAGAAAATAACGGCCTTCTCTTGAGCTGTGAGGTTCCCAGTCTGACAGTTGGGATTTGCAAATTCCTTCTATTCTCCCAGTTAAATATTCCTCTGGGCTACCTTGCCAAAGCTTTTTGGCATAACCATTGTGTTTCAACTATGTGGAAAGTTCTACTGCTTTGATAGTTCCATTTAAATAGCACAATGTTGTGTTTTATAATCAGGATTGGCTACTTCATCACCATGATCCCAGCTTATAATTTTAATCACTGCATAGTTCTATATTGTAAAATGGCAAGGCTTATGAGGGAAATCCTAACAAAGCAAACAAACAAACAAACAAACAAACAAAAGGAATGGCTTTTCAGAAATCTGCCCATGCCTTGTCACATGGAGAGTGTACTGAACTTTGAGCAAACAGCCTGTTGAACAATGAACTGTGCTCAATACACTGTGTACTACGACAACTTCTCGGGAAACTCACTAATTTAGTGGGCAACAAAGAAACTGATTTCTGCAGGCTGTGAAAATTCAGTAATATACTACTAGAATAATAGGGAGTAACTAGTCGGAATGTCAGGAGAATTGGGATCTAATTTAGACTTTATCACTAACCAGCTAGCTGGCAAATCAGACCCTCTCTTTGTTGTGTAGCATATTCTTTACACTCTTGAAGGACCAGCCTACTTCTCAGACCCTTTCTAGGTCTATAATTGGGGAAGTCTTGAGGGTAGAGCTACATACATCAATGGAGCATTAGTTTTCAGAAGGCGCATGAAGTTACCCAGTAGGGTGCAACCTAATGAGAGTCAGTAGTACCCTGGGAGAATTGTCAACAAAACAAAGAGCAAAACAGAGTTCTCATGCAGGAAAGCCTCAGAATTCCAGTTGTCAACAAGCTTATTTTTCTGATCAGGCTTAAGTCCCTTAAGGGGAAGAAACAAATCAGACTTGTTTCTTGTTCCCAAAGAGCCATTATTGCTTGATACATGAAGCTGCTCCATGAGTGTTAGTTGAGGAAGTTTGAATGAAACACTTAAAAAGCGAAAATATATTACATGTCACCCAGAAACAAGGTTCTAAGAAGCAAATAAATAAATAAATAAATAAATAAATAAATATCCTTTGGAATATTTAAACTCTTTTTGTAACCAAACCCAGATTTGGCTGCCTTTGCAATGAGAGCCAAACTCATGAGACAGGTGCTGGTGAAAAAGGAAAGGGGTTTATTTGAGTGCTGGCATCTTGAGAAGATGGGGGACTTTTCCCAGTCCTCAAAACACCATCTTGAGATCTGAGTGCTGACGGAGGTTTTTATAAGGATGGACAGGGACTGTACAACAATTAGATCAGGGGGAGGGGAATGAGAAGTGCTGCTTCTCCTAAGAAGGGGGAGCATGAGAAAGGGAGTGGGCTTCCTCCCCTACTCTCAGAGTTCTCTCTCTTCAAACAGGAATTTGTAGATTTACTGAGGACACCTGGGGCCCCAAGCAATAGTTCCCAAACTGTGAGAAAGGCTAAATAGGGAATGAAAACACAGGGCTTTCAGTGGTTCTCAACCTTCCTAATGCCGTGACCCATTAATACAGTTCCTCATGTTGTGATGACCCCCAACCATAGAATTATTTTCATTGCTACTTCACAACTGTAATTTTGCTACTGTTATGAATCATACTGTAAATATCTGATATGCCGGATGTATTTTCATTGTTTGCTACCCACAGGTTGAGAACAGCTGATTTACACACTTTAAGAAAACAGAGGGTTGGCTGCAGCCTTGAGAAAAGGCAGAATAAAACATAGCATTTATTGCTTAATTGAAATGTTAACTTATGGTTACCTTTTGACATAAAAATTCAAATTTCATGTACCTTTTAAAAAATCTAACTATTGCGTAAAGACATATGTTTTGCTAAAAAATTAACCACAAAATCTTGCAAAAATGCTTAAAAACATTTTTCTGAGTAGATGTCTAGTGACTAAGAATGGGGCAGAAATTGTCCTCTCCTAAGTCTAGGCAACTGAATCCTTGCCTGGGCACACCTACCAGCTCCACCATGTGACAACGGAATGGTGCACACAGCTTCTATAAAGTGGCATCCTTCAGATCCTTGGTGGCTTTTTGAATATGCATGCCCTTGATGGCCTGGGCAATGCACACAAATATTTGACCCTCTTGATTTGCATGATTTTGTGAGGTTTTCTGTCCAGTGAACAGCGAACCATTTTCAGAGGTCACCTCTGGCCACTTTTGGGAAGAGCAGATCTTTGCTTTTTAATGACTTCTGTGCCTTTGTACTCACATCCCTGAGAAAACCTGCCCAAGACCTTTGCTGGCATTTCCCAGTCATTATGTGAGGAGCTCTCTTTGGCTCCTCCCATGTCTGTGCTGCTGTCCCAGCTTGGAACAGAGCAGTGGTGCTCAGCCAGAGATGATTTTGCCCCTGATTTTATTTTGGGTTGTCATGATGGGAGAGAGGGACAGGGTACTATGCTACTGGCATCTGGAGGGTAGAGGTCAGGGATGCTGCTAAAGTAAATATCCTCCAATGCACAGGACTGCCCCCACAACAAAGAATTATCCAGCCTCAAATGTCAGTGGTGCAGAGAAACCTTAGAAAAGGGCCACAGCTGTCAGACTTCTTTCGCTGACCCCAGACTAATGAATTTCTTACCTTTCACAACAAACCAGAGCATACAATCACATATGCACACTCACACACAGTGTAAGTGTAACTAAACTTAAAATTTTATTTAGTAATTATGTAGTAAGACTTACTACATATGGCACACTGATATTTCCTATTATACTTCAAATGGAAAATGCTGGTCAGAACCCACTGTTCTGATTTCACAGCACATGAGGGATCACAATTCATAGTTTACAAAATACTCTTTTAGAGAACCTCCAAGACTTTGGTGTCCAATATAATTAGGTAAATATTTCTTTTTTTTTAAATTAAATCTTTATTGTTCAGATTATTACATTGGTTCCTCTTTTTTCCCCACCATAACTTCCCTCCACCCAGTTCTTACCCCACCCTCTGCCCTCACTCCCCACCCAGTGTCCTCATCCATAGGTGCACGATTATTGTCCAGTCTCTTCCCGCACCCCCCACATCCCTTCCCCCCCAAGAATAGTCAGTCCATTCCCTTTCTATGTCCCTGATTCTATTATAATCACCAGTTCATACTGTTCATCAGATTATTTATTCACTTGATTTTTAGATTCACTTGTTGATAGATGTGTATTTGTTGTTCATAATTTGTATCTTTACCTTTTTCTTCTTCCTCTTCTTAAAGGATACCTTTCAGCATTTCATATAATCCTGGTTTGGTGGTGATGAACTCCTTTAGCTTTTCCTTATCTGTGAAGCTCTTTATCTGACCTTCACTTCTGAATGATAGCTTTGCTGGATAAACTAATCTTGGTTGTAGGTTCTTGGCATTCATCACTTTGAATATTTCTTGCCACTCCCTTCTGGCCTGCAAAGTTTCTGTTGAGAAATCAGCTGACAGTCGTATGGGTACTCCCTTGTAGGTAACTGACTTTCCTTCTCTTGCTGCTTTTAGGATACTCTCTTTGTCTTTTGCTCTTGGCATTTTAATTATGATGTGTCTTGGTGTGGTCCTCTTTGGATTCCTTTTGTTTGGGGTTCTATGCACTTCCTGGACTTGGAAGTCTATTTCTTTCACCAGGTAAGGGGAAGTTTTCTGTCATTATTTCTTCAAATAGGTTTTCAATATCTTTCTCTCTCTCTTATTCTGGCACCCCTATAATTCTGATGTTGGTACGCTTGAAGCTGTCCCAGAGGCTCCTTACACTATCTTCGTATTTTCTGATTCTTTTTTCATTTTGCTTTTCCGGTTGGGTATTTTTTGCTTCTTCGTATTTCAAATCTTTGACTTGATTCTTGCGATCCTCTGGTCTGCTGTTGGGAGTCTGTATAATATTCTTTATTTCAGTTAGCGTATGCTTAATTTCTAGTTGGTCCTTTATCACAACATCGAGGGTCTCACTAGATTTCTTGAGGATCTCACTACATTTATTGGCGGTCTCACCAGTTTTTTCGAGGGCCTTACTAAATTTATTGGCGGCTTCTAGCCAGTTCTTGAGAGACCTTAAAAGTGTGGTTTTGAACTCTATATCCAGCAGTTTGCTTTCCTCCATTTCTGTCATTTGTGTCCTGTTTCTTTGTCTCGGCGTTTTTCATGCGCTGTGTCAATAGAGTGGCTTTCTGTGCTAAGTGTCCCAATTACCTGAGGTAGACACTCTTGGTGCACCCCCTTGTGGGTTTTGTGCACAGTCTTGTTGTAGTTAAGCCTTGATTGTTGTAGTTATCACTGGGAGGATTTGACCTCCAGGCCAATTGGCTGTGAGATTCAGCTGTGTCTATAGTGGGAGAACTTCTGTGCTGAAGACACCCTTATGGGGCAAGATTTGCTTCAGTGGGGCTATGATGCTCACTTAGTCTGCCCCCTGAGTGTGTCCCTTATAGATCTGAGTAGTTATAATTGGATGGTCCCACTCTGACCACTGGGTACACTGGCTCTTGGATCTAAGGAGGTGCTAATCTAGCCTTTGCCTGAGGCTACCCAGCAGAAGCCAGCTGTAAAGCAATGCAAGTTGCCCTGGGGCCTAGGGGCAGCTGCAGATTGTTAAGTTATTTTCAGATTACAAAGTGCCGGGCATTTCATATGCAAAAGCCTCCGTGCATGGCTTGGGTGGGGCGGGGTCCCAGGGGGTCAGCAGGGAAGGCCGAGAGCACCAGCAGTATGGCTGCTCTCAGTCCTGCCTTCAGAGGTCCTGGCAATCGCCGAAAGTGCCTCCGAGATAAAGCTGCCCTCGAGTTCCGACCAATGCCAGACAGTCCCGTTTCTCCCGTATGAGTCTGGGTCCCCAAAGACTCGCCCGGAACTGGAGCTCAGAGCCTGAGACTCCCTCCTGATTGAAGAAGACAATCGTGTCCTCAGCCTCCAGCCCTCTCCGCATGCACCTCTGCACCTTTGTATTTACTTCAGCACCGCTACTCCTCTGAGTCTTGGTATGTTTTTCTCTTTCCTTCTAGTTGTAGAAATTCCACTCAGCCAGCCTTCCTGTGGTTCTGGATGATGTCCGTTATGTCTTTTATTTGTATTTTTGAAGTGGTTGTGCAAGGCAGCAATCTCCAGTGTTTACCTATGCTGCCATCTTGGTTTCTCTCCAAATATTTCTTAAGTGTGTTCAAATGATAGGTTTACCACTTATTTTATGCCAGTTACTTAACCTCTATAGACATTAGAACCCCCAACTATAAACTTAGAATAACAACAAGATCTATCTCAAGTCATTTTTACCAAGATTAAATAAGGATAAAAATTATAAAGTGTCCATTATGTGATATACACTAAACATGTTAGTTCCTTTCCATGTACTATAAAGGTAATGCACTAACATCCATTTTCTAAATGAAAAATAAAATTCATCCAGCAGTGAAAAAATATAGAATTGCAAAAGGAAAGAGGAATGAACCTTTTCCTGAGTGGAAAGAACTTAGAAGGTTTTGGTGACTATCAGGCCAGGACTAAGCCCCACTTCATGCATTTGAACAAGAGCAGCAGGACAGCCAAAGAGCAGAGGACTAACTCTGCTCCGAGGACCTTGTCCTCTTCCCTGTTGTAAGTTCTCTGGTTTCAAGGCCCCTCAAGGGCTTGCTTCTCCTGTGTGGGATCCAGGCTGCTCTGTTTATATCCTCAGAGTGAGGACAAATGGCTACCTGAGACTTACTTGGTGCAATTTGACACCAATGGCCACTATTAGGTGAGAATATGGGCAAAGGAAGACCTCATGGGACCCCACCAATTCCACCATTAAGAAAGCAGATACTTCACCCTTCTGTTCAAATGTACACCATAAAATACAGTTTGCTTCTATGGTTTCATTCATTCATGCATGCATTCATTCATGTTTAGAGAAACCAGGAGGCTGCAACATGGCTGGGAAGCCCAAGCTTCACTACATGAATGGACGACTTCGAATGGAGCCCATCCGGTGGCTCCTGGCTGCAGCTGGAGTCGAGGTGGGTTGTGAGTTCTATCATCTTAAGTTGAATCTAAAATTGAGTGTGGTGAAGTACTTTCTCACATAAGCTAGGAGACTTCCATACTACATGGCCTGTGAATGGTTTTGCCTTAAATAAAAATATTATGCATATTATGAAGGAATTGGACTATTTGACCAATAAAATTTTTTAAAATCCTGCAAGTGTAAGAGTACAGGAAAAATTAAAAGAAAATTTTAAAGGAAATAAAAGAAACAGCCACTAAACATAATTTATGAACCTTATTTTGATTTTAATAAACAGTAAAATATTTATGACACATATACAACTATAGATTGAATATTAGAGGATATTAAAAATCTTTGCTAATTTTTTAGTTATGTGTGATATTGTGGTTATTTTAATAATAAATCTAATGTTTTAGAAATATAAATTAAAGAGTTAAGTATTAAATGATACAGTATATGGGGTTGTTTCAAATTCTCACAAGCTAGGGAGAGTGGGTGGGCATCTAGATGACACAAGATTGGCTTGTGTGATAATGATTGTAGCTGGGTGATGGATACAAAGAGGACCTTTGTACTTTCATTTTGTAAATAGTAGAAATTTTTATAATAAAAAGATAAAAACGATAGTATTATAATGTAATGTAATTAAAATTAAGATATAACCACAGCCGAACCAGTTTGGCTCAGTGCATAGAGAGTCGGCCTGCAGATTCAAGGGTCCCAGGTTCGATTCCGGTCAAAGGCATGTACCTTGGTTGCGGGCACATCCCCAGTGGGGGGTGTGCAGGAGGCAGCTGGTCGATCTCTCTCATTGATGTTTCTAACTCTTTATCCCTCTCCCTTCTTCTCTGTAAAAAATCAATAAAATATATTTTAAAAAAAACAAAAAACAAACAAAAAGATATAACCACAAAAGTGGAGAGGAGCAGATTATAACAAGTTGCTTGTTAAAGATTTAGGCATGCACTCAGCCATGATTGTGTTGAGCACCTTGAAGGGCCAGGTTCTGTGCTTGGTTCTGGGGATACACAGATGAACCAACAGACAAGGTTTTCCCTGTCCTCAGGAAGCTTACATTCCAGTCAGGACGCAGACAAGTGAATAGGTGATTAAAAGGAGGCATGGGGGCAGCTAGAAGGACATCCAAGCATTTACAGCAAGAATGTCAAACTCACGGCCCACAGGCCACATGTGGCCCACAACGAATATTTTTGCACCCCAGTCAATATAACGGTATGTAAGAAACGTTTTAATAAAAATTTCATAACTTAGTTTTTACAATATCCTGTTATCTATAGTTATTAATAACCAACTACAATGTTCGCTAATGACTGATTACTATAATCATGTTGCATTCATTTCCCTTACCTGCCTTATGTGCAGGGGCACCATTTCTCTCCACTAATACTAGCAGCGAATATTCTAGCAGCCAATTGCCACATCATTAGTCTTGTACTGACTTGTTTGGTGTGTGCAACAGGAAATATCTCGCTTTCGGAGAACAAGAAAAATAAGTTTATTTGCGTTACGCTTATTAATTTGTGCAGTTATTCAGTGACTGGTAAGTAAATGTTCAAGAAAAAATATTAATTTTTCCTAAAATGTTCTATTATTTTATGTTAAAGATGAGTCTTTTATTTCAGCCCTTTGTATTCAGCATGTCTCTATGGAAATAAACCTATGTTTCTATGAAAATGGAAGCTTTTGTTTTTTTGTGACCCACATAAACTTAAACCTTGTTTATTTGGCCCGTGTTAGCCTTTGAGTTTGACATGCTTGATTTACAGTGTCAAAATGCCAGGTTCTGCATGGAAAATTGGTAGGTTTCTGTGGCATCTGTTGAGCTCTGCCCTCTAGAGGTGTCAATGAGAAAAACACTTTTCTCTCAGTCCACATCAGAGTGACTCAGCAACTCTGAGGGTTTTCAGGAGAGGGAGGCATGGATGAACTCAGGAAATTTTGTCCCATAAGTCAGAACAGTAAAGGAGGGTTTCAGGTGAGGTGAGACCGGAGCTTTAATGTGTTTCCTTCAGCTTCATAATAACATGTTTACCTGAGCCAGGATTATACTTTCTTCATTGGTTCATGAAGACATGGGGACTTGAGCCTGGCTCTTTCTTAATTTCATGAGTGAGGAAGTACACAAAAACTACAAATAGTGCCATGCAGCTTTTTTTTCCTCTCCATAAATCCACCCCGACTTCAGCTCTGGGGTTCAGGGGTGTGTTCAGAGCCTGTGGGCAGGATGAGTTCAGCACAGGAGGGCGACTAGGAGGTGATGTTGAGAACATCTCAGGCTTCCTCTGCTCCATCCCAGCTTTACTGAAGGGGGTGTGGGGTAAGGATCTTGGTGAGCTTTCCTGGGTTCTGTGCTCCCAAAGGTAGATCTTTACAATCATTTTCATCTCCGTTAGCCTCACAAGCAACATCACACCAGCCAATGCCATCCTACCTTGGCCACCCTCCCTTGATGACCATCCTCTATCCTTTATGTTTGTCTTGCACTGGAAGCTTTATAAATTCCTGCACACATAACTCACTACCTATCAGGTCTTCCCCAATGGAATTATGTAGATCCACAATAGACTCTTCCACTGAGCAAGCTCGAGACCACAACTTTTATCATAAAATAGCCCTTTTAAACTATAAAATAAAATGAAATGAGGTAATTGTCATCTTGGTGACAGCATCTTAGATGGTTATGGGCCCATGGATATTCCACGCTGGGCGACACACAATTTCCTGGCCTGTCTCATATGGAGAGAAAGGCTTTCCTGAGATATCAAAACTCCATAACTACAAGAACTTTCCAGTCCCTTCCCTCTGATAACACTCCCCTCCCAAATCATGACCTGACCATTGACAGAGGTAAAAGCAGGTGGAGGTGAAGGGAACCTCCAAGTGTGAGCAGTTAAGTGCTGCAAGCCATGCTCTGTCCTCTTTTTAAAATATCTTTATTGTTGAAAGTATTACAGATGTTTTCTCCTATCCCCCTCCACCCTCCACCCATAACCTGCTCCACCCTGTTCCTGCCCACACCATAAAGGCCTTCCCTGCATTATTGTTTGTCCATGGGCTAACCATATATAAATTCTTTGGTCAAACTCTTCCAGCCCCCCACACCCGCCACTTCCCTCTGAAATACATTGCATGTTTCAGTGTCTCTGGATCTGTTTTGTTCATCAATTTATTTTGTTCATTAGATTCGACACAATCATGTGATACTTATCTTTCTCTGACTGGCTTATTTTGCTTCATGATCTGTTCTTGATGGCTCTAATCTGAATTTCCAAATAGCATAATTGTACTCTTCTGTGTACCATGCCAAACTCAGGAATCTTACCTCCTCCATATGATGTACCAGACAGAGGTCATTTAAGGGTAAAAGTTCTGTAATGCTAAGGAATGAATCACAAGAACTCCTTTACTCTTTCTGATTCTAGTTTGAAGAGCAATTTTTGGAAAGTCCAGAAGACTTGGAAAAATTAAGAAATGGTAAGACAATGTATCTAAATTCCTCTGATGAGGGAATAAATGCAATAGTGAGGTCTGAACACCAGGCAATGCCTGTGAGTGTGTATGGTGGGAGCTGGAGGGTGGGTAAAAGAGAAGGAAATTAGTTCAAGTGTAAGGGTGGGGCTCCTTGAGCAGGCCTCATCATTCACTCAGGGCTAGGAAGGGCTAGAACTTATAATATTCACCAGGGAATCATCCCTTGTGACCTGAGATACCCAGTCCTTACTTCTCCTCCTTTCTATACGCGCTGTGAGGAGCTGTGTCTGCTCAGGACCCCACCTATCCACTGACACTCAAACACATGCATCAGGGTGAAGAGAGTAGAAATAGGCCCAGCAGTAGCTTTGAATGATCTCTATGGTTTGTTGCAAGGTAATGTCTTAGCAATATTGCAGATGTTGAAATCAGGGAAAGAGATCCCTACGTAAAATCTCTCTCAAAACCTGCCTTAAATGCCATGAACACCACAAGAGTTACTGTGGGAACTTCCCATTTGAAATGCCATCGGGCTGGCAGCCTGCTGCAGCCTCTCTCCAGCTTCTTTTAAAAATATCCACAAAGATAAATCAATCGCAAAAAATACAGGCAGTTACCATGTATCTGATGGAAATAAACAGGTAAATAAAATAATGAGTTAAAAAATAAAAAGCAGACCGATAAGAAAAAGGACTGTAAAAAACTAAGAACAAAATGCCATTTTGTTAAAGTATTACCTGATAATTTCAACAAACTTGTTTTCATCTTAAAAGACTGTGATCCATTAGACATTTCACTCTACTTTTTCTTTTCTCTTTTCAAAAGATGGGTCTTTGATGTTCCAGCAAGTGCCCATGGTGGAAATCGACGGGATGAAGCTGTCACAGACCAGAGCCATTCTCAACTACATTGCCGCCAAACACAACCTGTATGGGACAGACATAAAGGAGAGAGCCCTGTAGGTATTTCTTCTGTTTTTAAATAAACAATTAATAACAATTTAGATTCTTCCTTGAATGATCAGGATTGTGTTGGGGATCATGACCAACAGCAGCATGAGCCTTTGAGGTACAGACTGAGGTCCAGGCCAGCAGGGAGCATGAGGAGGAGGGATTCCACTTGAAGTGGAATCAAGCAGTGGGATTAGAAAGGAAGACTCAGTCCACAGAGGTAGCACAGGGAGTGACAGGCTTTTCCAAACACTGGTGAACCATGAAGCCAGGAGGATGGTGGAGTCAGGACTCCAGGTGCTCAGGCCTTTAAAGAAAAGACTGGGGAAGGAAAGGACACAAAGGGGCTCATTCTCAAGTTCCAGAAGTTACAGGCATAGTTACCAGGAGCTGTGGGGAGCCGGCATGGCCATGGCATACTCATGGCAGCTCAGCCTGGTTCAGTGACCCTGAGTGGGGGCAATGAAAGGCTTAGAAAAAAACAGACAAGAGAATGAAAGCTGGGTCTCAGTGGGACACTGCTACTCTGATAGACAGCGGCAACGCCCACAAGCCGTGTCTTTATTTTATAGCAGATGCCTTGAGGCAAAGTAAGGGCGTGATCAAGATGTTTACAACATTCTCCTGGGTTTCAATCTTACGCAACTACATGCACCTGAACTCTATCAAGCCTACATCACTCAAGCACGTGGGGCCACGTGTTCGAACTATAGTTCAAGTTTACAACTATAGCTGTTGGCTATAATTGTGCTGGGAAGGCTCTGCCCTCCAGCTGGGACTTGCACGTGGCAATGAGAGGACTGTGCCCTCTTCTCAATCCAAGGCTTGAACCTGCCCAAAACACTGTAGCCGCGCCCCACAAGGAACCTAACTCACCAGCCCATTGTGTGGACTGGCCACTTGACAACGGTTAGCAGAGGCAGGTTTTCAAGAGGCCAGGGTTACTTGGAGCATATTTTTTGTACTGAAGCAGCCACATTTATTCAATGCAGCTACATCTGGGAGGGGTGGGGGTGCGTTCTTTCTTTTTGAGAGGGAACCACATGATTGAAACTAAAACTTCTAAGGAACTGGTACCACTTACTCGAAATGTTGAACATAGACTTATGTTCATAGACTTATCTATGTCAGCACCTCCACCTCTAGGTATGTGCCCAAGATAATAAACACTACATCCCCACTAAACCTTGTACTGTGGCTTCATAGACCTCCTTGGGAGCCCTCAGGTGAAATCTGAAACTGGCTCCCATCTGGGAAGGGCAGGGAGAGACTGCAGAAAAAGGCCCTCCAGTCCTTATTGGTAGGTGGCAGGTTTAATATACAAGGAAATTTGTTCATGACCACAAGACGAGTAGTTTTCTGAATCCAACTTCCAGGATCTTAAAAGGTTATATAGAGGCCTCAACTGGCTCACATACCAAGTCCAGATGGTCTTATCACCACATTCCTATCCCAAGGCTGTGTCCTGGGGAAGGCATGTAGAGAGCACATTCCAAGCACAGGGGAGGGAGTGGGGAGCCTCCAATTGCCCAGGTCCAGCTTGTGGGTCAAATGACACTCACATCTTCTTGATGACCTTCCCCAACATGCACACAAATGTTCATAGCAGCATTGCTCACAATATTTAAAAAGTGAAGACAATAGAAATGTCCATCAACTGGTGAATGAATGAACAGAGTGCAATATTTATACAATGGAATGTAATTTAGCCATAGAGAGGACAACATTCTGATGTAAGTGACAACATGAATGAACTTTAAAAATAGTATACAAAATGAAAGAAACCACACACAAAAGGCTGTATATAAAATGATTCCATTCATATAAAATTTCCAGACATTCAAATCCTATAAACAGAAAGTAGTGTGTGATCTCCTGGGGATGGAGTTTTGGGGAAATAGGAAGTGACAGTCAAGGGCACAGAATTTCTTTTGGGCATGATAGGAAATGTTCTGGAATGAGAGAATGTGATGATGATTTCAGAATGTACTAAAAACTACTGAATAGTACACCTTACATAAAGGGTGATATTTATGGTATGTAAATATAGTATTTCAATAAAGCTGGCATATTTATAAGTATTGTAGAAAACCCAGTTTAGAACAAAAGAAAAAAACTCCTCTATAAAATGCACTGGTTGGAACTGTATAAAGGATTGCACCCATTCAGGGGATGTTTCAGGTAGAGTCCTGAGCAGTGCAAACATGGCCAAAGTTTAGAAACAGCACATGGAGAGGGTTGGGAACTGTGTTCTATGGGGACTCATTGGAAGAACTGCTAATATTGGGCATATAAATGGGCCTGTGTGGTGTAACAAGATGAGAGAGGGAGAGGGACATGACTGAGGTGTCTGTACCAGGGACTCTCTGCTGATTCCTCAGGTGGCAGGCCTTTAGCCTTATGGATCACATGGAGTTTGTGCCCAGAACCAACCACAGCAGAGATGGCAAACCCTAGGTAGCATCTCAGTGGGTACCTGCAATGATTCCACTATGCCTGTGACTCTGGACACCGCACTGATGTTCTCTGTCAGTATAACAAAAATTTTAGACGAAGATAACCACCTTGATATGAAATGTTAAAACTAAGTGAAAATCATAGCTGAATGACTGGTATATAAAAATGCACCCAACCCTAGCTGTTTTTGCTCAGGGGATAGAGTGTCAGCCTGCAAACAGAAGGGTCCCGGGTTCGATTTGGGCCAAAGGCACATGCCCGGGTTGTGGGCTCGATACCCAGTGGTGGGCATATAGGAAGCAGCGATCAATGATTCTCTCTCATCATTGATGTTTCTCTCTCTCTCTCTCTCCCTCTCCCATCCTCTCTGAAATCAATAAAGAAATATATTTTTTAAAAATGCACCCAATGGAGGTGAATTACTTTGCCACCTCCCAATAACCCATTCTCTTAGATTTTTAAACTATAACGTGTAAGGCAGGTGACAGTTGACAATTGGGTCATTTTTGTCTTTCAGGATTGATATGTATTCAGAAGGTATTGCAGATTTGTATGAACTGATCCTGCGTTTACCACTATTGCCACCTGATGAACAAGACGCCAAGATGATCCAGATCAGAGAGAGAACAACAAATCGTTACTTCCCAGCCTTTGAAAAGGTAAGTGGACTGGTCAGTGTTTGGGGAACTGAGACTAGAGGACAAAGATAACTGGTGCCTGGGCAGTCCTGCATCTTTGACCTTCACTTCCAATGGGCCCTCCTGACTACTGATGGAGCACCCCGACTCTCCCAGCCTATTATAAAAATCAGCTGTGGGTAGGATATGTACCTGTTATACCCAAGTTACAATCTGTCAGCAAAAGTTCAGTTTACTAGGACCCGATTTAAAATTCTCTATTTGATGGCATTTCATGGCCACAGTTAGAGCCACACTAACGATTGGAGTAGATCCTGCAGAGCACCATGCAGGGGCTTTGCATCCAAGAGGAGCACAAGGGAAGCAACTCATTGGAAAATATGCTGACAACAGGCAACATGACCCCAACTGCCCACCAGGAGGATATGGTAGTGTTTCTGTGATGGATGAGATGTATCTAAACAGAGAGAAAGGCAGTGGGATGGAGAGAAAAAAACAGATAAAAAGATGGTAAGAAATAAATAATCTATACATTTTGTGGATATGTCTCTCAAACTTTTGAGGAAAGTCATGCAAAACTAAGGAATAAAGTTCCATCAATATACATAATACATACATTAGTTAATGCTTCTCTTTGAAGGTAAAAGGAGAGTATTTCAGATTAAAACACCATGGAATCATACTAAATAAAATCATGAACAACAACAAAAAGATTGTAAGGGATACAGGAGGCTTACATAGAAGTAAAAAGACTAATACTGAGGAACTTATTTTTATTAAGTATTAAATCATTCATTCAACAAATATTAATTTGTTGCTTGTGTGTGAGGTTCTATTCAAAGAGGAAAGAATTTGGTATCAATCAGAACATACTAGTACACTCTCCTGGTCCCTGTGGTGCTAAGAGTTTAGGCACCTTTCACATGATGAAAACCTAAATAGATATTGCAATTTAGGTGTATCTATACTTTGAAAACAAAGAGTTCCATGCTCACATGAATAAAGGGCCCCATGATCCCATGAAAATAAAGAGCCCTATGATCACATGAATGCAAAATGCATATAACAATATAGCATTTGATATTTTATTGTAGTCATTAATTACTTATTCATTCATATCTATCTATCTATCTATCTATCTACCTATCTATCTAGTCTGAAAGCGTATTTGCCAAAATGTTATCTTTAGTCAGTGGTCCATGTGTGTTTTTTCTCTATGATTTCCACATTGCTATAATGATTTTAATAAGCATCACATATTTCTCCAATATTTAATTATAAAAAACAGAAACAGAAAAGATGAGATATACAATAAACTCAGATATACTGACCACTTAGATTAAAAATTAACATTTTATAATTATGTTTGCTTAATCATATATCTCCCCATCCCTCTCTGCTATAATCAAACATTATTTTTTAAAATATATTTTTATTGATTTTTTACAGAGAGGAAGGGAGAGGAATAGAGAGTTAGAAACATTGATGAGAGAGAAACATCGATCAGCTGCCTCCTGCACACCCCCTACACTGGATGTGCCCGAAACCAAGGTACATGCCCTTGACTGGAATCGAACCTGGGACCCTTCAGTCCGCAGGCCGAAGCTCTATCCACTGAGCCAAACCAGTTAGGGCCAAACATTCTTTTTTGATGCATTTAAAAGTAAGTTACCGACAAGTGCAGTCACCTTAGGCAGTTCACATGTGAATTGTAACAAATTCTCCCAATGTTATTGAGAGGCACAGGTGGCTTAGGAATAAGAGACAATGTTGTAAGGGAAATGGTGAGTTCAAATTGGTCCAGGATTATTTCAGATCCTACATAAGTAGACCAGGAAATGAGATGAGCAGACAAGAGGAGAAATATAGACTCTGAAATAGTGTTCTTGGGATTGAGGAAGGATGTCATGAAGATGGAGTCTTTGCCCGAAGGAGAGAGAGAACAGCCTAGAGAAGCAAGTCCTGAAACCTCAGGGCTGCTGAGTCCTTAAGGCATGTAGCACATAGAAACACAGCGCAGTCAGTGCAAGCCCTGGCCAGACCAACATGCACAGAGGGAGCCCAGTGATGTGGGAATGGGAAAATGAGATGGTTGCCTGGGCTTCAGCTGAGGGGTGAGGAAAGAACAGCAAAGACCTGCTTCTCTCTGTCTCAGTGAGTCAGGGGAGATGAATGTGGTCTGATGCTCTGCACCTGTCCAGTGAGACAGCCCAGATGGGAAGCCGGGCTGGAGAGACCTGGGCAGGAGCAGGGGGACCCAGCCTGAGTGCACCTGTGTTCATAACCTGCTCCCTCCAATTCACCAGGTGTTGAAGAGCCACGGACAACACTACCTGGTTGGCAACAGGCTGAGCAGGGCTGACATTCACCTGGTTGAACTTATCTACCAAGTTGAAGAGATTGACCCCAGCCTAATGGCCAACTTCCCGCTGCTGAAGGTGACCCCTTTGACAGGCCTGGGGAGGGAACCCACCTCTCCCATCTTGGAATCTAATATCTGGGCTCTTGGACTGGCCATGTTATGATTGCATCATTGTCCACACCCCGCTGCCCCCAGGTCTCCAAAATTTGCTCGTAGGCCCTGGTCTGAGGCAGGAAAAAAATATTGTTTTGCCAAGGAAATTGGGGGTGGATGCTGCCCCAAGGAGAATAGTTTGTCTTTCACAATGAGAGGGACCCAGGGCTCAGCGTCTCTATGCTCAGCCCTGTTCCATGCAGTTTCTGTCCTCATTTCTCAGGGATTCCCTTCCTCCCCCGTGTGTCCTGGTCTCTTACCTGAGTCTGTGTGAGCAGATCTCCTTCCTCTGATTTCCTTCCCTCAGCTCCTGCTCCTTCTCTCAGACACTGTGCTTCTCTCCCCACACCCCCTTCTCTCTTTCTGTCTGTCTGTCTCTCTCTCACAGGGAAGATTGCTTTTGACTATCCACATGGTTGGCCTTCTATATTTTCTATCTTCAGCTCCAGCCCAGTTGTCCCACATATTCATTTCTCCAGTTTGGAGCCTTTGCCTGTGTTGCTCTGACAGTCACATTAGTCTTCCTTGTCTGCACAAGAGTGAGAATCCACAGGATTTCCATGTGGGAAGAAGACTGTGAACTGAATCCTGTCTCTGGGGAAAGTGCTATTGAGCTGTGTTTCCTTCCCCTTATCTTCCTTTCTTGCTGGGTGTCCCTTTCCCAGCCTCCTGCTGGTGCTGATGGAGGGGACTCCATTGGTCTGTCCTCAGATCCCCTGGCCTGTGTAATGAGCAGTGGGTGTTGTGTCTCCATCTGAGGCTGTGCTTTGTGCATTGCAGGCCCTGAAAACCAGGATCAGCAACCTCCCTCCTGTGAAGAAGTTTCTGCAGCCCGGCAGTCAGAGGAAGCCTCCCATAGATGCAAAAGCAGTAAAAGCAGCCAGGGAGATTTTCAAGATTTAAATAATGCAGGCATGGATTCTTAGCACATGCAGGAGCAATCTACTGAACTTGTCCAACAGTGAAATACTCTACCTAGATGTAGACCTCTGATATTATGAGAATAATAAAATTTTCCCAATTTATCAAATAATAAACTTCTATGAGCTGATTTAGTTATAGTTTATTCTTGTTCATTAAGATCCAATATGAAATCAGATTTTCAGTCTCCTTCGATTGTGTCTCTCTTTGCTAGATTGTGGGATTTTGGAAGGCTTTATCTCTGTGGAAGAACTTCACCCTGATGGCAAATATGGCTAATTCGCCCTAACCGGTTTGGCTCAGTGGATAGATCATTGGCCTGCGGACTCAAGGGTCCCAGGTTCTATTTCGGTCAAGGGCATGTACCTTGGTTGCAGGCACATCCCCAGTGAGGGGTCTGCAGGAGGCAACTGATCGGTGTTTCTCTATCATCAATGTTTCTAACTCTCTATCCCTCTCCCTTCCTCTCTGTAAAAAATCAATAAAATATATATATTTTTAAAAATGGCTATTTCAACAGTTTTAAAGCATAAGGTGACAGAGTTATATATGCTTCTTAGACAGACCCATTTGAGGGCATTTTGTTAAGTGAAATAAGTGAGGCAGAAAAACACAAATACTGTAGAATTCATATGTGGAATCTGGAAACAAAACAAAAAAACTTACAGTTATAAAGAGCAGATTTCTGGTTGCTAGAGGTGGAGGCGAACAACATGGGTGAAGGGGATCAAAGGTACAAACTTCTAGTTACAAAAGAAATAAGTCCTGGGATGTCATTATGTACAGTGCGGTGACTATAGTTAACAATACTGCATATTATATTTACAAATTGTTAGGAGAGTAGATCTTAAAAATTCTCATCACAAGAAAACACATTTGCAACTATATGTGGTCATGGATGTTGACTTGACTTATTGTGGTCATCATTTCACAATATCTACACTAATAAAAGACAAACATGCAAATTGACTGTACCTTCACTACGCCTTAAGCCACACCCACCAGCCAATCAGAGCGACAATATGCAAATTAACCCAACCAAGATGGGGGCTGGCAACCATGGAGCTGGAGCGAGCAGGAGGTTTCGTTGCCTCAGTGATGGAGGAAGCCAAGCTTCCCACCTGCCACAGCTGGCTATGAGCTCTACTCAAGGCAACAAAGTTTCAATTATACAAGCTAAATAAACCCCAGATACCTGCTTTCAGCCGGTCGTGGCCACAGAGCTGGAGCAAGCAGGAAGCTTGGGTTGCCCCTGGCAATGGAGAAAGCCAAGCTTCCTGCCTGTCCTGGCCGGCTCTGAGCTCCACTCAAGGCTACAAAGTTTCAATTATAGAAGGTAAGTAAATCCCAGAATAAAAAAAAAAAAAAAGGAGAGGCTGGGAGCTTCTGTTGCCGGGGAGCTTTGCTAGCCTGAAAAAGGCCCTCAGCCCCTCACCCAGACTGGCCAGGCACCCCAGTGGGGACCCCCACCCTAAAGGTGGTGTGGCCAGCCTGAAAACAGCCATCAGCCCCTCATCCAGGCTAGCCAAACCTCCATGGGGTGAGGGTCCCCACTGGGGGTGTCTTGACCAGCCTGAAAACAGCCATTAGCCCCTCAACCAGGCTGGCCAGGCACTCCAGTGGGGACCCCCACCCTGAAGGGGGTGTGACCAGCCTGCAAACACCCATCAGCCTCTCACCCAGGCTGGCCAGGCCCCCAGCGGGACCCCTACCCTGATCTGGGACACCCTTCAGGGCAAACCAGCTGGCCCCCACCCGTGCACCAGGCCTCTATCTTATATAATAAGAGGGTAATATGCAAATTGACCCTAACAGGAAAACAACTGGGAATGACTGGTCACTATTACATACACTGACCACCTGGGGGCAGATACTCAATGCAGGAGCTGTCCCCTGGTGGTCAGTGTGCTCCCACAGGGGGGGGCCCTGCTCAGCCACAAGCCAGGCTGATGGCTGCCATCACAGCGGTGGTGATGGGAGCCTCTCCCGCCTCCTCAGCAGCACTAAGGATGTCCGACTGCAGCTTAGGTCTGCTCCCTGCTGGTAAGTGGACATTCCCCGTGGGCTGCCGGGCTGCCAAAGGGATGTCTGACTGCCAGCTTAGGCCCGATCCCCCAGGGAGTGGGCCTAAGCCAGCAGGTGGACATCCTCCAAGGGGTCCCAGACTGCAAGAGGGCATAGACTGGGCTGAGCAACCCCCCACCCCCGGGGTGCACAAATATTTGTGCACTGGACCTCTAGTCCTATATAATAAAAGGACAACCACCATAAGCTTAATGACCAGAACAACCAGAGACCAGAACCACCACAGCCCCTCACAAGACTGGCCCCACACTCCAGCATAGAGAGAGGGAGGCCCAGTCCACCAGCGGTGACTCTGGCAGGTATGTGGCCAGCTAGCGATCGCCCCCCAGAGGGAGCCCCAGGCCAGCCAAGCCATCGCACCCCACACCTGTTGCCTACAGAGGGAGGCCACTGATGGCAGGGGAGAGGGGGGCAAGGCTGCACAGATGGCAAGCAGTGGCAACTACGGAAGTGGGGCGGCTGCCTGCAGCCAGAGGAAGGAAAGCCCTGATAGGCCCTGATCTGAGGGGAGACCTAGAGACCCTACCTGAGGGGTCCCAGATTGTGAGAGGGTGCATGCCGGGCTGAGGGACTCCCCCTGAGTGCATGAATTTTCATGCACCGATCCTCTAGTATACATATATTGAATCATTATGTTGTCTCCGGAAACTAATATAATGCTGAAGGTCAATTATATTTCAAAAAGAAGAGAAAAGAAAAACCACTTTGGCTGCCACATGGAAGATGGAATACAGCACCACAGGGACCTAGTCTGGTCAAAGAGTCTGGTGTGCAAGGTTCTATGGAAAATGCAGGAGAGACAATGGCAGCCCTCACTGGAAGATGGGTTGGTGTGGAGAGAAGCAGCTGAGTTGGAGTGAGAGTGAAGGGGAAATGGGGATTCGCAGAGAGAGAGCGGGTCAGGGATATGGCAGGCTTCCAGCCTGGGCAACGCTGTGGGCCAGCAGGGCCAATCTCAGAATGGAAACCCGATTTCTGTTTGTGGTTTGGTTAGTTTGAGTTGCCTGAGGGGCAGCCAGATGGATGTGTCCAGAAGGCAGAGGTACACTGATCATGTACCAGGAGAAAGGTCTGGACAGAGCTCTCCCCTCCACCCACCTGCCCCAGACACCTGCCCCTGGAGTTCAGCTTCTGATTTCACGGGACCCTTCTGGTCCCCAGTGAGGGAGCTGCCTGCTCTTGGTCTGCTTTGGGGGGAAGGGGTGGGGATGATGTCCCAGGGAAGGAGGATGTGAGTTGCCTTCCAAGTTGACAGGAACTTAACCCATGTCATGAGCGAGACTGACCTGTATTACAGGATCTTTCCTTCTCCCTCTGGGAGATCTCAGGGCTTCCTCTCTTCCGGGGTTGACCCAGGAGAAACCAATTCCGAGCTGGGCACACAGCCCTGCCCCTGCCTCTGGCCAGGTTACCTTATTTCAGCTCAGAAGCCACAGGGTTTTGCCCCTGACAGCCCACAGCTCATCTCCAGCATCTTGTTCCTCGGTCCCCTCAAACTCAGCTTCTCAGAAACCAGACTCAGAGTCTGCTCCACAGGCTTCTCCTCCTCCTTTCCGTTTCCTCCCTGGAGCTCGGGCAGCGCTGGCATCTAAGGTGTCCACACAGGGGCCTTGCCTCTCCTTGCCGGCCCCTGGATGACACAGAGCCATGGCAACGCAACTCCCAACTGCCATGCCTGTCTCTCTTCCACTGCCCGTCTCTCTCTTCCACTGCCCGAGATCAGGCCTCATGATTTCTCACCTCCACCACCCCAGTAACCTCCCCAGCTGCAGCTTCACTGCCCTCTGGTCTGCTCTCTTCTTGCAACCAGAGTGGTGGTAACCATGCAGAAACTCTATTCCTTTCTCTTTGATTCAAACTGGCTTACCCAGCACCCTGGCTCATCCCCACTTTCTCCCCCCACATCCATTTCCTTAATCATTAAGTCCTCCAAACAATGAGGTTCTGGTCAGAATCAAACCATCTCAGGAACAAAGCCTCTCTGCTGACCACAGAGACAGAGTGCCAGCCAAACTAGACATGACATCTAGGCCTCAGTTGTGTTTCAGCTCCAGACCCAGAAAAGCAGAACCAGCCCACCAACCACACCCTCGTGAAACCAGACAGAGCAATGCTACAGCTGACATTAGGACCAGATGCAACGATAACTACCCCCTACTCTAGCATCGACCAATCATTAGAACCATGACCATGACCACGACCCTAACTCCCTTAGTCATCATGATTAATGACTTCTTCCCCTTCATAATGTGTCCACTAGAAGCCATCCAAAGCCACATCTTTGAGCATTTGCTCACCTGAGACTCTGGGCTTGGCGCCATTTCCTCAATTAATAAACCTGCTGCATTTGATTGGGCTTTGATGCACACAGGCAAATGAACCCCTTTAGTTCAGTAACAGTTTTTCTAAGATGCAAGTCTGAGGATCACCACCTTCTTTACCTCCTTCAGTGACTCCCATGCCTGCAAGGGTGCCTCCTCACATCCCTCCTCACCCTGAGCTCCAGCCCAATTACAGCCTTGGACGTGGAGGGGCCTCTTGCCTTCCTCCTGGGCACATTCACTAGCCCTGCTTGACCAGTCTGGATTGGGGTAGAGGAAACACTAGATATCCTGAAACATCTTTGGGGCAGAAAATATATGGAATTACCCAAAAAGGGAGGAAACTTGTGTTAAAGGACATAGGAGCCAACCTGAAGTATCTCCCAAAGGTCAAAGCTGGAACAATAAAATGTTTATTAAAAATCTTAGATCATTCACTTATGATAAAATATCCATAAATCCATGCTGCTATAAGTATGAGTAAATAAATAAAGGAGAAGAGATAGCTCTTTCTTACAAGAGAATTTCAATTGCTCCCTGTAGAAAGAATGAGGAAAATCGCCATTAAGCAAACACTATAGGAACATTTGCTGTAGGCAAGATCCCTAATGAATGTTAAAGTTGGTGGGTGAAAGCTCATTTAGAAACAGAATACTTGCATAATCACAAAGTACCTCCCTATAAAATATGTACTAATTCCAAATAGGAACATTAGAGCTGACAAGACTGCCAGACACTACTTGAGTCAAAGGATCAAGCTTAGCTTCATTGTTAATAAGAAATATTTTGTCTTGAGTATCATGTTATGTCCGGAAGTGATGTCCCAATATAGGAACAGCATAACTTCTGTAGTATTCTTGCAAAAAAAACATATAACATCAATCACGAGGAAACATCAGGCAGAGCCATGTTGAGGGACAGTAGACCAGTGTTATCCTAAAGCCCCAAGGTCAGCAGATAGGGAAAGACTGAGGAATTGTCACGGATTGGAGGAGACTATGGCAACTAATCAGTGTAAAATCCTGTACTGAAAAAAAGACACTGGTCGAAAAACTGCTGAAACCTGTAAAACTGGAGTTTGGTTAATAGTATTATATCGATATCAGATTCCTGGATTGATCATTTTACTATGGTTATGTAAGATATTCATATTAGACAAAACGGGGGTAAGGGTATTTGGGAACTCTGCACCACTTTTGCAATTTTTCTGTAACATAAATAATTTCACCAAAGTTTAAAAGATATATGTTAAATTATTTATTGATGCAATACAATGGGATTTGCTTCAAAACATTGCTGACTATTGTGGTAACGTGATGGGTACATTAAGGCCCATTATACTTGTCTTTCTGCATTTATATCTGTTAGAAATTTTTCACTATAGAAAGATACATTATACATATTTATATGTATTTTATTTGCTTATGAAGTCTCTTCCATGTAGTGTCAGGCATGGGCACTTGGCAGCTCACAGTAAATGGGGGTTGGGGGGGTGAGGAAGAACACACAGATATTAAACAGATAAGGTCATAACTACTTAACAGAGGAAGCACAGGATGCCTGAGAGTAGGGACAAGAGAGCGTTCCAATCAAAAGAAACAGCACATGCAAGGGTCCTGAGGCCTGAGGAAATGCTGAAGTGAAATCTCTAAGGAAGGGGCCTACACAAGGCCCAGATAAGGCAGCTGAGTTCCTCCTGCCCACTGCTAGATAACTCAGACAGATTTTTTGGGCCTAGAGAATTTGGGTTACAACAGTATTCATCATTCAGTCCTTGTTATGAATTTATAATGCTATCTCCCTATTTTCTCTTTCTTATCCTCTTGTCTGACACTACCCTTCTGTGACACATTTTCCCATAACATTTTTCCATCTTTACAGCAAATTTCATGAAATCCTACATAAGCAGCAGTGTTAATAGAAGCCTGGTTGCCACGGACCTATTGGGCAACCAAATACACCTGAAATCCCTTCTTTGTACATTTATGGATAATCTTAAAATGAAACATTAAGCTGTCCTTTGCTTTCAGGTCTAGTATTGTACTCTGTGGAGGCTGGAGGCTGTGGGAGTGACTGCACCTTATTGGACTCCACCCCTTTAGGAGGGAGAGGGTTGTCAAAATATTTAAGCATCTAACACAGATATTAGGCTGTGAGCTTGAGGAGCTGAGCAGAGAGACAGCGTGAACTTAATAGGTTAGTACTGACCTTACACATCTCTATAAATTTTCTTGTGTCCGTTTCACTTGGAAATTTCTTCAGAATGTGTTATTTTATGTGGGTAGTCTATGTCTTATTGTGCCTTCTTTGTGTGTTCAGGAGACAATTCAAGCATTATTTATTAGATCCTCAGGCCAGGTCTTTAAAGGAAAATAATAATCAAGAATTTTGAAAATGAAGGCAGAGAATTTGATAATATGGGGAAAGTAAGAGTGTTATTATTACCGGTAATGTGAAAATGCAACCATTGTAGTTCCAGGGAGAGCATGTGAGCTTACACTAAAATCGCTTCGCCATTATGAATGATGCATTAGTGTGTTCATACAGTAGACAACACACACTGGTACTGAATTTAAATTTGGCAGGGCACACATTGAGCAACAGGAAGAAAATATAAGACAATGGTTTTGTGCCTCTTGAACCATCACTTCCTGTTGGGAAACCAATTGGCAGCAATGCCTGCCAATCAGAATCTGAACTTACTCCTCTATAAGTGAATTCTTATATTAGCTTGTTGTTTATATGAGTTACTTTTTGATTAAGCACTTATCTTTCTTTCCCCTGTATCTCTTCCTGCTCCTTTTTCTCTTCCTCCTCACCTTGCACCCTAACCCTCCTTCTTCCTCTCATCCTCCGTCTCCTTCCTTTCCTTCTTTAATGCTTTTGACCAAAGGGTAGAAAGGGTTTCTTATAAAGAAAAGACTCAAACTGACTAGTGAATCTAAATGTATAGAGACTTTAGAATAGGAAGTCAAGTGCCTCTGGCTTTACATCTTAGACAAACTTAAGAAAATAATGGCCTTCTCTTGAGCTGTGAGGTTCCCAGTCTGACAGTTGGGATTCGCAAATTCCTTCTATTCGCCGAGTTAAGTATTCCTCTGGGCTACCTTGCCAAAGCTTTTTGGCATAACCATTGTGTTTCAACTATGTGGAAAGTTCTACTGCTTTGATAGTTCCATTTAAATAGCACAATGTTGTGTTTTATAATCAGGATTGGCTACTTCATCACCATGATCCCAGTTTATAATTTAATCATTCCATAATTCTATATTGTAAAATGGCAAGGCTTATGAGGGAAATCCTAACAAAACAAAACAAAAAAGGAATGGCTTTTGAGAAATCTACCCATGCCATGTCACATGGAGAGTGTACTGAACTTGGAGCAAACGGCCTGTTGAACAATGAACTGTGCTGAACACACTATGTACTACGACAACTTCTCGGGAAACTCACTTATTTAGTGGGCAACAAAGAAACTGATTTCTGCAGGCTGTGAAAATTCGGTAATATACTAGTAGAATAATAGGGAGTAACTAGTCGGAATGTCAGGAGAATTGGGATCTAAGTTAGACTTTATCACTAACCAGCTAGCTGGCAAATCAGACCCTCTCTTTGTTGTGTAGCATATTCTTTACACTCTTGAAGGACCAGCCTACTTCTCAGACCCTTTCTAGGTCTATAATTGGGGAAGTCTTGAGGGGAGAGCTACATACATCAATGGAGCATTAGTTTTCAGAAGGCGCATGAAGTTACCCAGTAGGGTGCAACCTAATGAGAGTCAGTAGTACCCTGGGAGAATTGTCAACATAAAAAAGAGCAAAACAGAGTTCTCATGCAGGAAAGCCTCAGAATTCCAGTTGTCAACAAGCTTATTTTTCTGATCAGGCTTAAGTCCCTTAAGGGGAAGAAACAAATCAGACTTGTTTCTTGTTCCCAAAGAGCCATTATTGCTTGATACATGAAGCTGCTCCATGAGTGTTAGTTGAGGAAGTTTGAATGAAACACTTAAAAAGCGAAAATATATTACATGTCACCCAGAAACAAGGTTCTAAGAAGCAAATAAATAAATAAATAAATAAATAAATATCCTTTGGAATATTTAAACTCTTTTTGTAACCAAACCCAGATTTGGCTGCCTTTGCAATGAGAGCCAAACTCATGAGACAGGTGCTGGTGAAAAAGGAAAGGGGTTTATTTGAGTGCTGGTATCTTGAGAAGATGGGGGACTTTCTTCAGTCCTCAAAACACCATCTTGAGATCTGAGTGCTGACGGAGGTTTTTATAAGGATGGACAGGGACTGTGCAACAATTAGATCAGGGGGAGGGGAATGAGAAGTGCTGCTTCTCCTAAGAAGGGGGAGCTTGAGAAAGGGAGTGGGCTTCCTCCCCTACTCTCAGAGTTCTCTCTCTTCAAACAGGAATTTGTAGATTTACTGAGGACACCTGTGGCCCCAAGCTGTAGTTCTCTAAGTTGTAAGAAAGGCTAAATAGGGAATGAAAACAGAGGGCTTTATTTACACACTTTAAGAAAACAGAGGGTTGGCTGCAGCCTTGAGAAAAGGCAGAATTTATTGCTTTATTGCAATGTTAACTTACAGTTACCTTTTGACATATAAAAATTTAAATTTCATGTATCTTTTAAAAAATATAACTATTGCTTGAAGACATATATGTTTTGCTAAGAAATTAACCACAAAATCGTGCAAAAATGCTTAAAAACATTTTCTGAGTAGAGGTCTAGTGACTAAGAATGGGACAGAAATTGTCCCCCCCTAAGTCTAGGCAACTGAATTCTTGCCTGGGCACACCTACCAGCTCCACCACTGTGACAACGGAATGGCATACACAGCTTCTATAAAGTGGCATCCTTCAGATCCTTGGTGGCTTTTTGAATATGCATAACCTTGATGGCCTGGGCAATGAGCACGAAGATTTGACCCTCTTGATTTCCATAATTTTGTGGGGTTTTCTGGGTCAAGTGAACAGCGAACCATTTTCAGAGGTCACCTCTGGCCTTTTTTGGGAAGAGCAAATCTTTGCTTTTTAATGACTTCTGTGCCTTTGTACTCACATCCCTGAGAAAACCTGCCCAAGACCTTTGCTGGAATTTCCCAGTCATTATGTGAGGAGCTCTCTTTGGCTCCTCCCATCTCTGTGCTTCTGTCCCAGCTTGGAACAGGGCAGTGGTGCTCAGCCAGAGGTGATTTTTGCCCCTGGTTTTATTTTGGGTTGTCATGATGGGAGAGAGGGACAGGGCACTATGCTACTGGCATCTGGAGGGTAGAGGTCAGGGATGCTGCTAAAGTAAATATCCTCCAATGCACAGGACTGCCCCTCACAGCAAAGAATTATCCAGCTCCAAATGTCAGTGGTGCAGAGAAACCTTAGAAAAGGGCCACAGCTGTCAGACTTCTTTCGCTGACCCCAGACTAATGAATTTCTTACCTTTCACAACAAACCAGAGCATACAATCACATATGCACACTCACACACAGTGTAAGTGTAATTAAACTTAAAATTTTATTTAGTAATTATGTAGTAAGACTTACTACATATGGCACACTGATATTTCCTATTATATTTCAAATGGAAAATGCTGGTCAGAACCCACTGTTCTGATTTCACAGCACATTGAGGGATCACAATTCATAGTTTACAAAATACTGTTTTAGATCAGGGGGAGGGGTGTGCCAATGAGGGGATAAGGACACATATGTAATACATTAATCAATAAAGAAATAAAATACTGTTTTAGAGAAGCTCCAAGACTTTGGTGTCCAATATAAGTTTTTTTGAAGTGTGTTCAAATGATAGCTTAACCACTTTAGGCCAGTTGCTTAACCTCTATAGCCATGAGAAACACCAACTATAACCTTAGAATAACAAGATCTACCTCAAGTCATTTTTACCAAGATTAAATAAGGATAAAAATTAGAAAGGGTCCGTTATGTGGTAGACACTGCACGTGTTAGTTCCTTTCCATGTACTATAAAGGTAATGCACTAACATTCCTTTTTCTATATGGAATATAAAATTCATCCAGCAGTGGAAAAATATAGAATTGCTATATGAAAGAGGAATGAACCTCTTCTTGTGTGGAGAGAACTTAGAAGGTTTTGGTGACTATCAGGCCAGGACTAAGCCCCACTTCATGCATTTGAACAAGAGCAGCAGGACAGCCAAAGAGCAGAGGACTAACTCTGCTCCCTTGTCCTCCTCCCTGTCATTAAGTCCTCTGGTTTCAAGGCCCCTCACGGGCTTGCTTCTCCTGTGTGGGATCCAGGCTGCTCTGTTTATATCCTCAGAGTGAGGACAAATGGCTACCTGAGACTTACTTGGTGCAATTTGACACCAATGGCCACTATTGGGTGAGAATATGGGCAAAGGAAGACCTCATGGGACCCTACCAATTCCACCATTAAGAAAGCAGATACTTCACCCTTCTGTTCAAATGTACACCATAAAATACAGTTTGCTTCTATGGTTTCATTCATTCATGCATGCATTCATTCATGCATTCACTCATGTTTAGAGAAACCAGGAGGCTGCGACATGGCTGGGAAGCCCAAGCTTCACTACTTCAATGCACGAGGCAGAATGGAGTCCATCAGGTGGCTCCTGGCTGCAGCTGGAGTCGAGGTGGGTTCTGAGTTCTGTCATCTTAAGTTGAATCCAAAATTGACTGTATTAAAGTATTTTCTCACATAAGCTAGGAGACTTCCATACTAGATGGCCTGTGAATGGTTTTGCCTTAAATAAAAATATTATGCATATTAGGAAGGAATTGGACTATTTGACCAATAAAATTTTTAAAAATCCTGCCATTGTAAGAGTACACGAAAATTTTAAAGGAAACAAAAGAAATAGCCACTAAACATAATTTATGGACCTTATTTGATTTTAATATACAGTAATATATTTGACACATATACAACTATTGATTGAATATTACAGGATATTAAAATCATTGTTAATTTTTTAGTTATGTGTGATATTGTGGTTATTTTAATAATAAATCTAATGATTTGAAATATAAAAGAGTTAAGTATTAAATGATCCTTTATATGGGGTTGTTTCGAATTTTCACAAGATAGGGAGAGTGGGTGGCCATCTAGATGACACAAGATTGGCTTGTGTGATAATGATTGTAGCTGGGTGATGGATACAAAGAGGATCTTTGTACTTTCATTTTGTACATGCTAGAAATTTTTATAATAAAAGGATAAAAACGATAATATTAGAATGTAATGTAATTAAAATTAAGATATAACCACAAAAGTGGAGAGGAGTAGATTATAACAAGCTGCCTGTTAAAGATTTAGGCATGCACTCAGCTATGATTGTGTTGTGCACCTTGAAGGGCCAGGTTCTGTGCTTGGTTCCGGGGATACACAGATGAACCAACAGACAAGGTCCCTGCCCTCAGGAAGCTTGCATTCCAGGCAGGACGCAGACAAGTGAATAGGTGATTAAAAGGAGGCATGGGGGCATCTAGGAGGACATCCAAGCATTTACAGCCAGAATGTCAAACTCGCGGCCCACAGGCCACATGTGGCCCACAACGAATATTTTTGTGGCCCAGCCAGTATAACAGTATGTAAGAAACATTTTAATAAAAATTTCATAACTTTAATTTTTATGATAATCCTGTTATACATAATCCTATATAATAAAAGCCTAATATGCTAAGTGTCCAACCATTCGGTCAATGGTTCGCCCATACGCTATGATGTGCACTGACCACCAGGGGGCAGATGCTCCGACTGCTGGTGGGGTCGGCCGATCGATACTGGCCCTGATTGTGCACTGGTGGGGTCTCTCGGCCTGGCTTGCGCCTTCTCGAAGTCCGGGACCCCACGAGAGATGTCGGAGAGCCGGTTTCAGCCCGATCTCCACAGGCCAGGCCGAGGGACCTCACTGGTGCACAAATCTGTACACTGGGCCTCTAGTTATTAATAAAAAACTACAACGTTCGCTAATGACTGATTACTGTAATCATGTTGCATTCATTTCCCTTACCCGCCTTACATGCAGTGGTACCATTTCTCTCCACTAATACTAGCAGCAAATATTCTAGCAGCCGATTGCCACATCATTAGTCTTGTACTGACTTGTTTGGTGTGTGCAACAGAAAATATCTCGCTTTCGGAGAACAAGAAAAATAAGTTTATTTGCGTTACGCTTATTAATTTGTGCAGTTATTCAGTGTCTGGTAAGTTAATGTTCAAGAAAAAATATTAATTTTTTCTTAAAATGTTCTATTATTTTATGTTAATGATGAGTCATTTATTTCAGCCCTTTGTATTCAGCATGTCTCTATGGAAATAAACCTAGGTTTCTATGAAAATGGAAGCTTTTGTTTTTTTGTGACCCACATAAACTTAAACCTTGTTTATTTGACCCGAGTTAGCCTTTGAGTTTGACATGCTTGATTTACAGTGTCAAAATGCCAGGTTCTGCATGGAAAATTGGTAGGTTTCTGTGGCATCTGTTGAGCTCTGCCCTCTAGAGGTGTCAATGAGAAAAACACTTTTCTCTCAGTCCACATCAGAGTGACTCAGCAACTCTGAGGGTTTTCAGGAGAGGGAGGCATGGATGAACTCAGGAAATTTTGTCCCATAAGTCAGAACAGTAAAGGAGGGTTTCAGGTGAGGTGAGACCGGAGCTTTAATGTGTTTCCTTCAGCTTCATAATAACATGTTTACCTGAGCCAGGATTATACTTTCTTCATTGGTTCATGAAGACATGGGGACTTGAGCCTGGCTCTTTCTTAATTTCATGAGTGAGGAAGTACACAAAAACTACAAATAGTGCCATGCAGCTTTTTTTTCCTCTCCATAAATCCACCCTGACTTCAGCTCTGGGGTTCAGGGGTGTGTTCAGAGCCTGTGGGCAGGATGAGTTCAGCACAGGAGGGCGACTAGGAGGTGATGTTGAGAACATCTCAGGCTTCCTCTGCTCCATCCCAGCTTTACTGAAGGGGGTGTGGGGTAAGGATCTTGGTGAGCATTCCTGGGTTCTGTGCTCCCAAAGGTAGATCTTTACAATCATTTTCATCTCCGTTAGCCTCACAAGCAACATCACACCAGCCAATGCCATCCTACCTTGGCCACCCTCCCTTGATGACCATCCTCCATCCTTTATGTTTGTCTTGCACTGGAAGCTTTATAAATTCCTGCACACATAACTCACTACCTATCAGGTCTTCCCCAATGGAATTATGTAGATCCACAATAGACTCTTCCACTGAGCAAGCTCGAGACCACAACTTTTATCATAAAATAGCCCTTTTAAACTATAAAATAAAATGAAATGAGGTAATTGTCATCTTGGTGACAGCATCTTAGATGGTTATGGGCCCATGGATATTCCACGCTGGGCGACACACAATTTCCTGGCCCGTCTCATATGGAGAGAAAGGCTTTCCTGAGATATCAAAACTCCATAACTACAAGAACTTTCCAGTCCCTTCCCTCTAATAACACTCCCCTCCCAAATCATGACCTGACCATTGACAGAGGTAAAAGCAGGTGGAGGTGAAAGGAACCTCCAAGTGTGAGCAGTTAAGTGCTGCAAGCCATGCTCTGTCCTCTTTTTAAAATATCTTTATTGTTGAAAGTATTACAGATGTTTTCTCCTACCCCCCTCCACCCTCCACCCATAACCTGCTCCACCCTGTTTCTGCCCACTCCCTAAAGGCCTTCCCTGCATTATTGTTTGTCCATGGGCTAACCATATATAAATTCTTTGGTCAAACTCTTCCAGCCCCTCACACCCGCCACTTCCCTCTGAAATACATCTTTCTATTGCATGTTTCAGTGTCTCTGGATCTGTTTTGTTCATCAATTTATTTTGTTCATTAGATTCGACACTATCATGTGATACTTGTCTTTCTCTGACTGGCTTATTTTGCTTCATGTTCTGTTCTTGATGGCTCTAATCTGAATTTCCAAATGGCATAATTGTACTCCTCTGTGTACCATGCCAAACTCAGGAATCTTACCCCCTCCATATGATGTACCAGACAGAGGTCATCTAAGGGTAAAAGTTCTGTAATGCTATGGAATGAATCACAAGAACTCCTTTACTCTTTCTGATTCTAGTTTGAAGAGCAATTTTTGAAAAGTCCAGAAGACTTGGAAAAATTAAGAAATGGTAAGACAATGTATCTAAATTCCTCTGATGAGGGAATAAATGCAATAGTGAGGTTTGAACACTCCCATGGTCGGCAAACTGCGGCTCATGAGCCACATGCTGCTCTTTGACCCCTTGAGTGTGGCTCTTCCTAAGCCTTAGGAGTACCCTAATTAAGTTAATAACAATGTACCTACCTATATAGTTTAAGTTTAAAAAATTGGCTCTTAAAAGAAATTTAAATCGTTGTACTGTTCATATTTGGCTCTGTTGACTAATGAGTTTGCTGATCACTGCACTAGGCAATGCCTATGAGTGTGTATGGTGGGAGCTGGAGGGTGGGTGAAAGAGGAAGAAAAGTAGTTCAAGTGTAAGGGTGGGGCTCCTTGAGCAGGTCTCATCACTCACTCAGGGCTAGGAAGGGCTAGAACTTATATTTACCAGGGAATCATCCCTTGTGACCTGGAATGCCCGCTCCTTGCTTCTCCTCCTTTCTACACCCGCTGTGAGGAGCTGTGTCTGCTCAGGACCCCACCTATCCACTGACACTCAAACACATGCATCAGGGTGAAGAGAGTAGAAATAGGCCCAGCAGTAACTTTGAATGATCTCTATGGTTTGTTGCAAGGTAATGTCCTAGCAATATTGCAGATGTTGAAGTCAGGGAAAGAGATCCCTACAAAAAATCTCTCTCAAAACCTGCCTTAAATGCTATGAACACCGCAAGAATTACTGTGGGAACTTCCCATTTGAAATGCCATCGGGCTGGCAGCCTGCTGCAGCCTCTCTCCAGCTTCTTTTAAAAATATCCACAAAGATAAATCAATCGCAAAAAATACAGGCAGTTACCATGTATCTGATGGAAATAAACAGGTAAATAAAATAATGAGTTAAAAAATAAAAAGCAGACCGATAAGAAAAAGGACTGTAAAAAACTAAGAACAAAATGCCATTTTGTTAAAGTATTACCTGATAATTTCAACAAACTTGTTTTCATCTTAAAAGACTGTGATCCATTAGACATTTCACTCTACTTTTTCTTTTCTCTTTTCAAAAGATGGGTCTTTGATGTTCCAGCAAGTGCCCATGGTGGAAATCGACGGGATGAAGCTGTCACAGACCAGAGCCATTCTCAACTACATTGCCGCCAAACACAACCTGTATGGGACAGACATAAAGGAGAGAGCCCTGTAGGTATTTCTTCTGTTTTTAAATAAACAATTAATAACAATTTAGATTCTTCCTTGAATGATCAGGATTGTGTTGGGGATCATGACCAACAGCAGCATGAGCCTTTGAGGTACAGACTGAGGTCCAGGCCAGCAGGGAGCATGAGGAGGAGGGATTCCACTTGAAGTGGAATCAAGCAGTGGGATTAGAAAGGAAGACTCAGTCCACAGAGGTAGCACAGGGAGTGACAGGCTTTTCCAAACACTGGTGAACCATGAAGCCAGGAGGATGGTGGAGTCAGGACTCCAGGTGCTCAGGCCTTTAAAGAAAAGACTGGGGAAGGAAAGGACACAAAGGGGCTCATTCTCAAGTTCCAGAAATTACAGGAATAGTTACCAGGAACCTAACTCACCAGCCCGTTGTATGGACTCGACTCTTGACAAGGGTTAGCAGAGGCAGGTTTTCAAGAGGCCCGGTTTACTTAGAACATTATTATTTTATTTTATTTTTTTACTGAAGCAGCCAGATTTATTCAAGGTAGCTACATCTGGGAGGGGTGGGGGTGTTCTCCTTCTTTTTGAGAGGGAACCACATGATTGAAACTAAAACTTGTAAGTAACTGGTACCACTTACTCGAAACGTTGAACATAGACTTATCCTATGTCAGCACCTCCACCTCTAGGTATGTGCCCAAGATAATAAACACTACATCCCCACTAAACCTTGTACTGTGGCTTCATAGACCTCCTTGGGAGCCCTCAGGTGAAATCTGAAACTGGCTCCCATCTGGGAAGGGCAGGGAGACACTGCAGAAAAAGGCCCTCCAGTCCTTATTGGTAGGTGGCAGGTTTAATAAACAAGGAAATTTGTTCATGACCACAAGACGAGTAGTTTTCTGAATCCACCTTCCAAGATCTTAAAAGGTTATATAGAGGCCTCAACTGGCTCACATACCAAGTCCAGATGGTCTTATCACCACATTCCTATCCCAAGGCTGTGTCCTGGGGAAGGCATGTGGAGAGCACATTCCAAGCACAGGGGAGGGAGTGGGGAGCCTCCAATTGCCCAGGTCCAGCTTGCGGGTCAAATGACACTCACATCTTCTTGATGACCTTCCCCAACATGCACACAAATGTTCATAGCAGCATTGCTCACAATATTTAAAAAGTGAAGACAATAGAAATGTCCATCAACTGGTGAATGAATGAACAGAGTGCGATATTTATACAATGGAATGTAATTTAGCCATAGAGAGGACAAAATTCTGATGTAGGTGACAAGATAAATGAACTTTAAAAATAGTATACAAAATGAAAGGAACCACACACAAAAGGCTCTATGTGAAATGATTACATTCATATGAAATGTCCAGACATTTAAATCCATATAAACAGAAAGTAGTGTGTGATCTCCTGTAGAAGGAGTTTTGGGGAGATAGAAAGTGACAGTCAAGAGCACGGAATTTCTTTTGGGCATGATAGGAAATGTTCTGGAATGAGAGAATGTGATGAGATTTCAGAATGTACTAAAAGCTACTGAATAGTATACTTTACATAAAGGGTGATATTTATGGAGTGTAAATATAGTATTTCAATAAAGCTGGTATATTTATAAGTATTGTAGAAAACCCAGTTTAGAACAAAACTCCTCTATAATATGCACTGGTTGGCACTACTAATATATAAAGGATCGCACCCATTCAGGGGATGTTTTAGGTGGAGTCTTGAGCACTGCAAATGTGGCCAAAGTTTAGAAACAGCACATGAAGAGGGTTGGGAACTGTGTTCTTTGGGGACTGTGTTCTATGGGAACTCATTGGAAAAACTGCTAATATTGGGCATATAAAGGAGCCTGGATGGTATAACAGGATGAGAGAGGGAGAGGGACATGACTGAGGTGTCTGTACCAGGGACTCTCTGCTGATTCCTCAGGTGGCAGGCCTTTAGCCTTATGGATCACATGGAGTTTGTGCCCAGAACCAACCACAGCAGAGATGGCAAACCCTAGGTAGCATCTCAGTGGGTACTTGCAGTGACTCCACCATTTCTCTATGCCTGTGACTCTGGAC
Source organism: Myotis yumanensis (assembly GCF_028538775.1). Classification (NCBI taxonomy): domain Eukaryota; kingdom Metazoa; phylum Chordata; class Mammalia; order Chiroptera; family Vespertilionidae; genus Myotis; species Myotis yumanensis. The sequence continues at coordinate 76,511,412 of NW_027223757.1, forward strand.
ACCTCACTGATGTTCTCTGTCAGTATATTTGGTCATGGGCATAACAAAAATTTTAGACGTAGATAACCACCTTGATATGAAATGTTAAAGTTAAAAGAAAATCATAGCTTGAATGACTGGTATATAAAAATTCACCCAATGGAGGTGAATCACTTTGCCATCTCCCAATACACCATTCTCTTACATTTTTAAACTATAACATGTAAGACAGGTGACAGTTGAAAATTGGGTCATTTTTGTCTTTCAGGATTGATATGTATTCAGAAGGTATTGCAGATTTGAATGAAATGACCATGCGTTTCCCACTATACCCACCCGATCAAAAAGATGCCAACATGACCAAGATCAGAGAAAGAACAACAAATCGTTATTTCCCAGCCTTTGAAAAGGTAAGTGGACTGGTCAGTGTTTGGGGAACTGAGACTAGAGGACAAAGATAACTGGTGCCTGGGCAGTCCTGCATCTTTGACCTTCACTTCCAATGGGCCCTCCTGACCACTGATGGAGCACCCTGGCTCTCCAGGGATGTTATCAAAATCAGCTGTGGGGAGGACATGTACCAGTAATACCCAAGTTATAATCTGTCAGCAAAAGTTCAGTTTACTAGGACCTGACTTAGAATTCTCTCTTTGATGGCATTTCATGGCCACAGTTAGAGCCATACTAGCGATTGGAGTAGATCCTGCAGAGCACCATGCAGGGGCTTTGCATCCAAGAGGAGCACAAGGGAAGCAACTCATTGGAAAATATGCTGACAACAGGCAACATGACCCCAACTGCCCACCAGGAGGATATGGTAGTGTTTCTGTGATGGATGGGATGTATCTAAACAGAGAGAAAGGCAGTGGGATGGGGAGGAAAAAACAGATAAAAAGACGTTAAGGAATAAATAATCTACAAATTTTGTGGATATGTCTCTCAAACTTTTGAGGGAAGTCATTCAAAACTAAGGAAATAAAGTTCCATCAATATACATAATACATATATTAGATAATGCTTCTCTTTGAAGGTAAAAGGGAAATATTTCACCCTGAAATCATCTATACTAATAAAAGGGTAATATGCTAATTATACTGGAAGACCTTTGGGGAGACCTTCTGGACATCCTTCTGGACAAAACCATGATGATGGGGTGGAGGCAGAAGCCATTAAGGGCGATCAGGCCAGGAGGGGAGGGCAGTTGGGTGTGATCAGGGTGGCGGGTGGGGTAGGAGTTAGGGAGATCAGGCCACCAAGGGGGGACAGTTGGAAGTGAGAAGGCAGGCGGGGGAAAGTAGTTGGGGGTGAGCAGGCAGGCAGGCAGGTGAGCGGTTAGGAGTCAGCAGTCCCGAATTGCAAGAGGGATGTACAACTGTCTGATCGGTCCTAAACCGGCATTCGGACATCCCCCAAGGGATCCCAGATTGGAGAGGGTGCAGGCCGGGCTGAGGGACACCCCCACTCCATGCACAAATTTCATGCACTGGGCCACTAGTGCTAAATAAAAATAATGAACAACAACTACAAAAAGATTGTAAGGGATACATGAGGCTTACATAGAAATAAAAACATTAATACTGAGGAACTTATTTTTATTAAATATTAAATCATTCATTCACTCAAAAAATGTTAATTTGTTGCTTGTGTGTGAGGTTCTATACAAATAGCAAAGAATTTGGTATTAATAAGAACATACTAGTACACTCTCCTGGTCCTTGTGATGCTAAGAGTTTAGGCACATTTCCCATGATGAAAACCTAAACAGACTTTGCAATTTAGGTATATCTATACTTTGAAAACAAAAGGTTCCATGAATAAAGAGCCCTATGATCACGTGAATGAATGCAAAATGCATATAACAATATAGCATTTGATATTTTATTGTAGTCATTAAGTACTTATCCATTCATATCTATCTATCTATTTATCTATCTATCTATCTATCTAGTCTGAACGGGTATTTGCCAAAATGTTATCTTTAGTCAGTGGTCCACATGTGTTTTTCCTCTGTGATTTCCACATTGCTGCAATGATTTTAATAAGCATCACATATTTCTCCAATATTTAATTATAAAAAACAGAAACAGAAAAGTTGAAAGAGATATACAATAAACTCATATATACTGACCACCTAGATTAAAAATTAACATTTTATAATTATGTTTGTTTAATCATATATCTCCCCATCCTCCCTGCTGTAATCAAACATTATTTTTTGATGCATTCAAAAGTAAGTTACAGGCAACTGCAGTCATCCATAGGCTGTTCACATGTGAATTGTAACAAATTCTCCTTATGTTATTGAGAGGCACAGGTGGCTTAGGAGTAAGAGACAATGTTGTAAGAGAAATGGTGAGTTCAAATTGGTCCAGGATTATTTCAGTTCCTACATAAGTAGACCAGGAAATGAGATGAGCAGACAAGAGGAGAAATATAGACTCTGAAATAGTGTTCTTGGGATTGAGGAAGGATGTCATGAAGATGGAGTCTTTGCCCGAAGGAGAGAGAGAACAGCCTGGAGAGGCAAGTCCTGAAATCTCAGGGCTGCTGAGGCTTCCAGGCGTGTAGCACATAGAAACACAGCGCAGTCAGTGCAAGCCCTGGCCAGACCAACATGCACAGAGGGAGCCCAGCGATGTGGGAATGGGAAAATGAGATGGTTGCCTGGGCTTCAGCCGAGGGGTGAGGAAGGAACGGCAAAGACCTGCTTCTCTCTGTCTCAGTGAGTCAGGGGAGATGAATGTGGTCTGATGCTCTGCACCTGTCCAGTGAGACAGCCCAGATGGGAAGTCGGGCTGGAGAGACCTGGGCAGGAGCAGGGGGACCCAGCCTGAGTGCACCTGTGTTCATAACCTGCTCCCTCCAATTCACCAGGTGTTGAAGAGCCATGGACAACACTACCTGGTTGGCAACAGGCTGAGCAGGGCTGACATTCACCTGGTTGAACTTATCTACTATGTTGAAGAGATTGACCCCAGCCTTCTGGCCAACTTCCCACTGTTGAAGGTGATCCCTTTCACAAGCCTCGGGAGGGAACCCACCTCTCCCATCTTGGAATCTAATATCTGGGCTCTTGGACTGGCCATGTAATGATTGCATCATTGTCCACACCCCGCTGCCCCCAGGTCTACAAAATTTTCTCGTAGGCCCTGGTCTGAGGCAGGAAAAGAATCTTGTTTTGGGGATTCGGAAAATGGCGGAGGCTTAGACGGACGTGTTGGTGCTATGTCCCGGAGCAGATAGGGGCGAGCAGCTGAAACGGGTAACAATCAGCCCGATCAAGCTGGGGAGGTTCAGCTGAGAGACAGTCTGCAGCCAGGAAAGACAGAGAACTCCTAAAAAATGCGGATGGTTAGAGATTGAGGTCGAAACTTCCCCCTGGGCGCCAGTGCAGCGGCGAGACCGCGCCGTCTTGGGAAGCGGTTACCGGCATCCAGAGATCGGCTACTAACCCGGAGGCAACGACTCGCAAGCAGCGCGACTGCAAGAGGCCAGAGGAGACCTGCACCCCTCCACAGAAAGGTTAGACTTACCCCAAAGCAGATTCAAGCAACAGCGGCCTCCTGATCACCACACGCTCTGCCTGGGGAACAGTTGCTGTGTGTGAAGCCTCCCTCCACCAGCCAGAAGAGCCACCACAACTGTGAACAGCACCCACCAGAGGCTCTGCTATCAACAGAGGAGCCGCTGCTACCACAACCGCCCAAGGAGCAACCACAGCCCGAGGAGCCACTGCCACCCAGGGAGCAGCCACTGCCACCCAGGGTCCAGCCACTGAACGACTCAACAACTAGTCATGTCAGTGAGATCAAACATGGGTAGACAAAGAAACCCCCAAAGGAAAGAAAAGGAGGACTTGCCAGAAAAGCAGCTAAGTGAGACAGAGATATGCAACATGACAGAAAAAGAATTCAGAATAAGGTTCCTAGAGTACATGCACCAGATGTTCAAGAAGCAAGAAGAAACAGATGAAAAACTCAACTACTTATGCAAGAAGCTAGAAGAAACAGATGAAAAAATCAACAACTTAAGTAAGTCCCAAGAAGAAATGAAGAGCGACATAACTGCAATAAAAAACACCATTGAAAGTATCAACAGTAGACTGGGAGAAGCGGAGGACCGAATTAGTGAATTAGAAGACAAGGAAGCAAAACACACTCAAACTGTACTGCAAATGGAGAAAAAAATTAAAAGACAGGAGGAGAGCCTAAGGGAACTTTGGGACAACATGAAACGAAACAACATACGAATAATAGGGGTGCCAGAACAACAGAAAGATGAACATGGATTAGAAAACCTATTCAAAGAAATAATATCAGAAAACTTCCCTGAGGTGGGGAAGAAAAAAGTCACACAAGCCCAGAGAGTCCCAAACAAGGTGAACCCGAAAAGACCCACACCAAGACACATCATAATTACCATGGCAAATGTTCAGGATAAAGAGAGAATCTTACAGGCTGCAAGAGAGAGACGGAAAGTTACATACAAGAGAGCTCCCATTAGATTATCAAATGATTTCTCAACAGAAACACATCAGGCCAGAAAAGAATAGACGGAAATCTACAAAGTGATGCAAAGCAAAGGACTGAATCCAAGAATACTCTATCCAGCAAGGCTATCATTCAAAATTGAAGGGGAAATAAGAAGCTTCACAGACAAAAAAGGGCTAAGGGAGTTTATCACCACCAAGCCAGCCATGCAAGAAATGCTAAAGGGACTGGTGTAAAAAGAAGAAATATCAAGCTCAGAAAGAAAACAGCCACACACACACACAAAAAGAAATGGCTACAAACAAGTACCTTTCAATAATAACTTTAAATGTAAATGGACTAAATGCTCCAACCAAAAGACATCGAGTGGCTGAATGGATAAAAAAACATGACCCATACATCTGCTGTCTACAAGAGACCCACCTCATTAGAAGGGACTCACACAGACTGAAAGTGAAGGGATGGAAAAATATCTTTCATGCAAATGGAAAGGAAAAGAAAGCTGGGGTAGCAATACTTATATCTGACAAAATACATCTCAAAGTGAAGGCCATAACCAGAGATAAGGAAGGCCACTTCATAATACTAAAGGGATCAATACAACAAGAAGATATAACCCTGGTAAACATATATGCACCCAATGCAGGAGCACCCACATACATAAGAAAACTTCTGGAAGATATCAGGGGAGAGATCGACAACAATACAATCATAGTAGGGGACTTTAATACACCACTGACATCACTGGATAAATCCGCTAGACAAACAATCAGCAAAGAAACAGCAATCCTAAATGACTCACTAGATCCGATGGACTTAATTGACATCTTCAGAACACTTCACCCCACAGCTGCGGAATATACATTCCTCTCAGGTGCTCATGGGACATACTCAAAAATAGACCACATATTGGGTCACAAGCAAAGTCTCCACAAATTCAAGAAGATTGAAATCATAAAAAGCATCTTCTCAGACCACGATGGCATAATGTTAGAAATAAACTACAATAAAAACAACCCAAAATACTCAAACACTTGGAAGCTGAATAGCATGTTATTAAATATTGATTGGGTTACTGATGACATCAAAGAAGAAATTAAAAACATCCTGGACACTAATGACAATGAAAACACAACAATCCAAAACCTCTGGGACACAATGAAAGCAGTCCTGAGAGGAAAGTTTATAGCTCTACAGGCCTATCTCAAAAAACAAGAAAAAATGGTAGTCAATCATCTAACTCTACAACTCAAAGAATTAGAAAGAGAGCAACAAGAAAAGCCCAGAGTGAGCAGAAGGAAGGAGATAATAAAGATTAGAGCAGAAATCAATGAAATAGAGACCAAAAAGACAATACAGAAAATCAATGAAACCAAGAGCTGGTTCTTTGAAAGGATAAACAAGATTGACAAACCCCTAGCCAGGCTCAACAAGAAGCAAAGAGAGAGGTCCCAAATAAACCAAATCAGAAATGATAGAGGCGAAATAACAACAGACCCCACAGAAATACAAATGATTGTTAAACAATACTATGGGCAACTCTACTCCAACAAACTAGACAACCTGGAGGAAATGGACAAATTCCTAGAAAAATACAACATTCCAAAACTCAATCAGGAAGAATCTAAAAACCTCAATAGGCCAATAACTATGGAAGAAATTGAAGCAGTCATCAGAAAGCTTCCAGCAAACAAAAGCCCAGGGCCAGACGGCTTCACAGGGGAGTTCTACCAAACATTCAAGGAAGAACTAAAACCTACCCTCCTCAGACTACTACAAAAAATTCAAGAGGAAGGAACACTTCCAAGCTCATTCTATGAAGCCAGCATCACCCTAATACCAAAACCAGGTAAAGACATCACAATGAAAGAGAATTACAGGCCAATATCCCTCATGAACATAGATGCCAAAATCCTCAACAAAATCTTAGCAAATCGGATCCAGCAGTACATCAGAAGGATCATACACCATGACCAAGTAGGATTTATCCCAGAGATGCAAGGATGGTACAACATCCGTAAATCAATAAATGTGATACATCACATAAACAAATTGAAAGAAAAAAACCACATGGTCATATCAATTGATGCAGAAAAAGCATTCGACAAAATCCAACACTCATTTTTGATAAAAACTCTCAGAAAGGTGGGAATAGAAGGATCATACCTCAACATAATAAAAGCCATATATGACAGGCCCACAGCCAACATCATACTCAATGGTCAAAAACTAACACCATTTCCCCTAAGAACAGGAACAAGACAGGGATGCCCACTCTCACCACTCCTGTTCAACATAGTACTGGAAGTATTAGCCATTGCAATTAGGCAAGAAGAAGAAATAAAAGGCATCCAAATTGGAGAAGAGGAAGTAAAACTGTCCTTATTTGCAGATGACATGATATTATACATACAAAACCCTAGAGACTCCATCAAAAAGCTACTAGACTTAATACATGAATTTGGCAATGTAGCAGGATACAAAATTAACCCCAAGAAATCTGAGGCATTTCTATACACCAATAGTGACCTTTCAGAAAGAGAGATTAGAAAAACAATCCCATTTACCATCGCACCAAAAAAATTAAGATACCTAGGAATAAACTTAACTAAAGAGGTAAAAGACCTCTACTCAGAAAACTACAGGACGTTGAAAAAAGAGATAGAGGAAGACATAAACAGATGGAAGAACATACCATGTTCTTGGATTGGTAGAATCAACATCATTAAAATGTCCATACTACCCAAAGCAATCTATAAATTCAATGCACTTCCCATTAAAATACCAATGGCCTTCTTCAAAGATCTAGAACGAACTCTCCAAAAATTCATCTGGAATAAAAAAAGACCCCGAATAGCTGCAGCGATCCTGAGAAAGAACAAAGTAGGTGGGATCTCAATGCCGGATATCAAGCTGTATTACAAAGCCACTGTTCTCAAAACTGCCTGGTACTGGCACAAGAACAGACATATAGATGAGTGGAATAGAATAGAGAGTCCAGAAATTAGCCCGAACCAATATGCTCAATTAATTTTTGACAAAGGAGGCATGAACATACAATGGAGCCAAGATAGTCTCTTCAATAAATGGTGTTGGGAAAATTGGACAGATATATGCAAGAAAATGAAACTAGACCACCAACTTACACCATACACAAGAATAAACTCAAAATGGATAAAGGACTTAAATGTACGACAGGAAACCATAAAAATTCTAGAAGAATACAAAGGCAACAAAATCTCAGACTTATGCCAAAACAATTTCTTCACTGATACAGCTCCTAGGGCAGTTGAAACTAAAGAGAAAATGAACAAATGGGACTACATCAAAATAAAAAGCTTCTGCACAGCAAAAGAAACCATCAACAAAACAACAAGAAAACCCACTTCATGGGAAAACATATTTGCCAACGTCATATCTGATAAGGGCCTAATCTCCAAAATTTATAGGGAACTCATACAACTTAACAAAAAGAAGATAAACAATCCAATCAAAAAATGGGCCAAGGATCTAAATAGACACCTTTCAAAAGAGGACATTCAGAAAGCCAAGAGACATATGAAAACATGCTCAAAGTCACTAATCATCCGAGAGATGCAAATCAAAACAACAATGAGGTACCATCTCACACCTGTCAGAATGGCCATCATCAACAAATCAACAAACGACAAGTGCTGGAGAGGATGTGGAGAAAAAGGAACACTTGTGCACTGCTGGTGGGAATGCAGACTGGTGCAGCCACTATGGAAGGCAGTATGGAGGTTCCTCAAAAAATTGGAAATGGAACTCCCATTTGACCCTGTGATTCCACTTCTAGGAATATATCCCAAGAAACCAGAAACACCAATCAGAAAGGATCTATGCACCCCGATGTTCATAGCAGCACAATTCACCATAGCTAAGATCTGGAAACAGCCTAAGTGCCCATCAGTAGATGAATGGATTAGAAAACTGTGGTACATCTACACGATGGAATACTATGCTGCTGTTAAAAAGAAGGAACTCCTACCATTTGCAACAGCATGGATGGAACTGGAAAGCATTATGCTAAGTGAAACAAGCCAGTCAATGAAGGAAAAATACCACATGATCTCACTCATTCATGGATAATTAAGACCATTACAAACTTTTGAACAATAATAAATACAGTGGCAGAGCTGCCTCAAACTGATTGTTAGACTGCAGTGGGAAGGCCAGGGAGGGTTGGGGGACAGGAGGGAGGGGAGTAAGAGATCAACCGAAGGACTTGTATGCACCCATATAACCATAACTAATGGACATAAGACACTGGGGGGTAAGGGAGGGCAGGGGCTTGTCAAGGGCGGGAGGGAAAAAAGGACACTTATGTAATACCCTTTGTAATACTTTAAGCGAAAAAAAAAAAAAAAAAGAATCTTGTTTTACCAAGGAAATTGGAGGTGGATGCTGCCCCAAGGAGAATAGTTTGTCTTTCACAATGAGAGGGACCCAGGGCTCAGCGTCTCTGTGCTCAGCCCTGTTCCATGCAGTTTCTGTCCTCATTTCTCAGGGATTCCCTTCCTCCCCCGTGTGTCCTGGTCTCTTACCTGAGTCTGTGTGAGCAGATCTCCTTCCTCTGATTTCCTTCCCTCAGCTCCTGCTCCTTCTCTCAGACGCTGTTTTCTCCCCAGAGCCCCTCCTTTCTCTCTCTCTCTCTCTCTCTCTCTCTCTCTCTCTCTCTCTCTCTTTCTCTCTCAACTGCTTTTGACTGTCCACATGGTTGGCCTTCTATATTTTCTATCTTCAGCTCCAGCCCAGTTGTCCCACATATTCATTTCTCCAGTTTGGAGCCTTTACTTGTGTTGCTCTGACAGTCACATTAGTCTTCCTTGTCTGCACAAGAGTGAGAATCCACAGGATTTCCATGTGGGAAGAAGACTGTGAACTGAATCCTGTCTCTGGGGAAAGTGCTATTGAGCTGTGTTTCCTTCCCCTTATCTTCCTTTCTTGCTGGGTGTCCCTTTCCCAGCCCCCTGCTGGTGCTGATGGAGGGGACTCCATTGGTCTGTCCTCAGATTCCCTGGCCTGTGTAATGAGCGGTGGGTGTTGTGTCTCCATCTGAGGCTGTGCTTTGTGCATTGCAGGCCCTGAAAACCAGGATCAGCAACCTCCCTCCTGTGAAGAAGTTTCTGCAGCCCGGCAGTCAGAGGAAGCCTCCCGCAGACCCAAAAGCTTCAAAAGCAACCAGGGAGCTTTTCAAGATTTAAATAAAGCAGGCATGGATTCCTAGCACATGCAGGAAGTTATCCAACAGTGAAATGCTCTACCTTGGATTTTGTGACAATAATAAGCTTTTGCAAGTAATCAAATAATAAACTACCATGAGGTGATTTAGTTACAATTTATTCTTGTTCATTAAGATCCAATATGAAATCAGATTTTCAGTCTCCTTCGATTGCATCTCTCTTGGAATTCAAAATGAAATAAAAAAATGGAAACATGGACTATGAGGTCTCTTTCATCTTTTCCAGTAATTGTCATGTGTCTGTCACAAAGCTCTTCAAAGTGTTGAGTGTCGAATTCATATCTGACATTCTCAGTTGTTCACAAGAAAACAGGTACCCCTCTTGGTAATGGCATAAGAAATTTTCTTTAAGAGCTGTTTTCCTTCTGGTAATAAAAATGTTTTTGTTATGAGTTTTGCTGTCGTGCAATACAACAGCGATATGCCTACTATGGACTCATTAGTGTCCTAGCGGGTGGGGAAATGATGAACAAGACAACAAACCCAAGCTCTGCTCTCTGGTGCCTTTCAGTCCATGACTCCCTGGCACATCAACGCTCTGGTACTTAATGTTCTGTGGAGCCCCTGGCTGGGCTTTCTCTCAGATCACTCAATGTTGCTCAGACCTGGACTTCCAAGGTACAGATTACATGTATAAATTATATGTTACTGAATGCATATAAAATCTTTTTTCTATTTTTCTGGCCTGTCACTGGGCCAGAGTGGCTGGATTAGGAGTGATTTCTAACTTTGGCCACATTCGTGGCTTATAATGACACCCTCCCAGAGAATCTGGGTTTTGGGCTTTGGCATAATTGAGTTCTTCTTCCCACAATGAGCTTCCCCATAGCATGGAGAAGGAGCGGACAGACACATAGGGTTCCCTGACTGTAGCTTCCCTTCCACCTAGTCTGCTGTCTCCTTGCAACCAAAATGATTTTCCTAAAATGCACATTTGAGTATCACCACCTTCTTTAAGTCCTTCAGTGAGTTCCAGGCCTGTGGGAATTCCTCCTCCCATCTGTCCTCACCCCCTCCTTCCACCTGACCATGCTTAGCTCCTCACCTCAGTTGCTTCCCAGGGTGAGTCGGGCTCTTCTCTGTACCTTCCCACAGAGCCCTCTAACAAAGCTGAATGCCACCGTGCCTCCACACGCTCCTGAGAGGGTCTGGTGTGCGGGCATGGCTGGGCGGCATCTCTACTGCTCCATCACAAATGGCCATAACACCTTGCCCAACTCCACCCACAGCTTGATGACCTAAGGGTTTGAATCTGGGCTTTGGGAATTCCTCAGGATTTCACACACATTCTCCTCTGTCTGACATCTGTATTCATTCACTCATGTCTTCATGGATGTATTCATCTCATTCAAGTGCAACATAGGGATCTTGCATGGATTCTGATGCAAATAAGTTCACTGTAAAGAAACCCTCATGAGACAATGGATGAAATTGGAATGCTGAATATTTAATGAAATTAAGGGATTATAATTTTTAGTCTAACGAGAGAAGAGTATTATTATGCTTAGAAAGAGTCCTTACCTGTTAGAGATTGGCATACTCAATTTCTGATAGATGGGTGATAGGCTGTCAAGGATTTGCTTCAAAATAATCCCATGGTTGTGGGAGAAGTAGGTTACCATATATTAGTTTCTTGTGTTTGCTATAACAAATTACTAAAACGGAGGGACTTAAAACAGCAGAATGTATTCTTCACACTTTTGGAAGCCAGAAGTTCAAAGTCAAAGTGTTGTCTGGGCTGCACTTCCTCCAGAGCTTTAGAGAACCCTTTCCTGTCTCCTTCAGCCTCCGGTGGCTTTTTGCTTTCCTTGGCTCATGGTCACATCACTCCAATCTCTGCCTCTGTCTTCACATGAACTCACCGTCTGTGTGTCTGTGTCTTCTCTTCTGTTGTAAAGACACTTGTCATTGGGTTTGGGGCCCACCTACATAATCCAGGATGATGTCATCTCAGGTTCCCTTACTTAATTACACCTGCAAAGACCCTTTTTCTAAGTATGGTCACATTTACAGGTTCCAGGTATTTGGACATGGATCTGTCTTTTTAGGAGGTCACCACCATGACCTCCCCACAACAGGGTACGGATCAAAAACATTGTTGGCAATTCTGAAGCAGGGGGATGGGTATGTTGTGCTTTCTCTACTTTCTACCATTCTCTCTATGGTTGTATTTGTTGGAAATTTTCCATTTAATAATTTAAAAAACTATGTTATTTATTGAGCTATTATGTGCCAGGTGCTGTGCCAGACAATTGGGGACATGACTGGGAACAAGATAAAAGCCCTACCTCCAAAACTTCACAGAGTTTGGGGAAAACTGATATTAAACATATAAGGTCAATAATGCTGTAGTGGCTCAAAGTAGAGTATTCCAAACAGAACAAATGGCTTGTGCAAAGGCCCAGAGGCTAGCAAGCCTGATATGAGTGTGGCATAGAGGAAAAGGTGTACTGACCAGGTTGCCAGATTTAGCAGAGAAAATACAGGATGCCCAGTTTAATGTGAATTTCAGATAGACAATAAATAATTTTTTAGAATAAGTATGTCCCTTGTCTGAAATTCACATTTAATCAGGTGTCCTGTATTTTATCCAAAACCCAACAGAAAAAGTATTCCACCATCAGCTTGCCCTTTACTGACCTCAGCTCCCTTTGCTGCTCACAGAAGAGGTTTATTATTTGCCTTAGTCCTTGCATCCAATTCATGCAAACCTCACAGCAGGCTCTTCAAAAAGCCATGCCCACTGATTGGCTGAGAGAGTTTCACAATCTGAAAAGTTTTGTTTAATCTTTTATTTGCTGACCTTGAGAAGGAACATATTAACCAGTCGTTTCGTGATCCGAGGATGACTTGTCATTTTTCTTCTTATTTGGCATTGAACCCATGGACACTGAACATTGTGGGAGGGGATTTCCCTTATCTGGAAGCTTCCCGTCTCAGAGAGGAGGAGTTATTCAACTGTAAAAACCGTTGCTAAACACACGAGGAGGTGGCTGTGAGTTGCTGAGACAAGTGGGAGATAGACTTTAATAAGGTAAGTACTGGTTTTATAAACCTTCATATATGGCACCACATCCTCACAGTGAAGTCACCAAAACAATATATCAAAATGTGTTCTTAGTACAAGAAAATGTCTGTTTTATACTCACATGGTGCCTTCTTGGTGTGCTTAGGAACAGTTCGAGAGTTGTGCATTCTATTACTGTTGGATGCATCTTTATGAAAATGTAAAATAGAAGAATTTAGAAAGCGAGACCATGAGCATTGTGGTGTGAGAAAAAGTAATAATAGGAGAAGAAAAAAATGATAGCATTTTAGGTAATCTGAGAATCTGACCAGTGCAAGAGAGTGTAGGTGTTTGTACTGAAGTTACTTTCTCTGTCGAAAGAGTCAACGTGCAGCCATTGTGAATGGTAATACTGTAATACTATTGAGGCTGTGAAAGTTCAAAATTAAATTTATCATGATAGGATGAAATCAGTCTGAATGTCAGGGGAACTAGATTGCACTCAGTCTCTGCTGTGATTAGCTAACTGAGAAGTCCCGCGCGCTCTCTGGGATTCACAGCCAGTCTAGCAAATGGCTGGAACAGGGTTCTCAAGTGTGGTGCTGTTGGCGTGTTGGGCTGGATAATACGTTTGTGAGGAGCTGTCCTGTTCATTGTTCTATTTTTTGTTTGTTTGTTTGTTGAAAAATATTACAGAAATGTGCATTTAATTAGTTTCAAGGAATGTACTTGACCATAGTGTTAACATATATTTTCTCAAATTTTCAAGCTTTATACCTTTAAGAAGCAGCAATGAGCATTTCTTTACAAGAAATCATCACTTTATCGATTCAGTCACCACAGTTAAGATTAATATTCTCACTTTTCCCCTTCATCTCACTCTGCACTTTCAGGAAGAACACAGAGTGGGATAGAGTTCCATCCTGGTGCTATTTACAGTCTGTGGAGTTGAATGAGAGGTGCAAATGGATAGAGAATTACTGCATTTTTGAAAACAACTTTATCTTGGAAAGATTACATAGATTTAACAGCCAACTGCAAAATCAACCATAAAGTATTTCCAACTAAATACACAAAATATGTGTCGGTTAGGAGAACGTGGTTAATGAAAAAAGCTGGGTAACATGCAGAATGACTATGGGTGAATAAAATATTATTTGTTCTGGAACTCTGAGTCAAGAGATAGATAGATAGCTAGATAGATAAATAGATTGACAAATAGATGATTGGCAGATGTAGACAATAGACAGATGATGGAGTATGGACAGATAGATGATGATAGATAGATAGATGATAGATAGACAGATAAAAGAAGACACATGTGCTAACCAATGTGTCCAAAGACTCACCCATCTCCCTGGAACTGGGAATAGGAGGGGACCTCCATTTACTAATTCCTATTAATGACTTTTTAAAAAAAATATTTTATTGATTTTTTACAGAGAGGAAGGGAGAGAGATAGTTAGAAACATCGATGAGAGAGAAACATTGATCAGCTGCCTCCTGCACACTCCCCACTGGGGATGTGCCCGCAACCAAGGTACATGCCCTTGACCGGAATCGAACCTGGGACCCTTCAGTCCGCAGGCTGACTCTCTATCCACTGAGCCAAACCGGTTTCGGCCCTATTGATGACTTTTATGTACATTTTCACATTTAATTTTCTCAATAGCCCTCAAAAGAACATATTACCTATCTCTATTTTTAGAAGAGAGAATTGGGGTGCAAATATTAAACAACCTGACCACTTTATGAACCTTACAAGGAAAGGAGTTGGGCTTTGTCTCTAAGTCTCCCATCTCTGTGCTAAGAAATGCCACGAGGGCTGTCTTGGAGCCTGCAAACCAGCCTCAACAAAGCCGGGACCTGTAGGAGGGTTGCTGGGACAGCGCTGCTGGTTTCCAGGACTACAGCGAGGGACTAGCTCTCTGCTGAATGACACAAGACACTGACTCCAGCAATGGGACCCAACCTGATGTCTGTTCTCCCATAGCAGTCTGTGACCCCTGAGGACATGGAGCAGGCTTGGTTCCAGTGTTTAACCTTAGCAGGGTGTGACAAAGGAGGGGTGTGACCTAGTCAGTCAGGTTCTCATGTCTGCCCACTAGACTGTGACCAATGAGAGCAGGGACCAGTCCTGGTTCCTGTCTTTCTCAGCTGACTCGGACCCTGAGGGCAAGGAGCTGGTCTGGTAACTGTTTACCACATATGGCTCCCAGAGGGCTGGAACCAGCTTCAGTCCTTCTGTGCCTTAAAGCAGCATATAATTAATTTTGGTTTTAGTCCAGTTTTATAAGTTAGTAACTGATAAAATTAGTCCTTTTGCATTTCTTGTGATAGTAAATCATTTGGATTTGATTTTGTTAAAAAAACAAAACAAAAAACTCTGTGATGAGGACCACCCCAAGAGACTTAGCTCCTTTTCTTTACTACGGAATTATCATGAAAGCACATATTCCTTTCAAGAAATATAAGCTGACTTCCTTATTTAGGTGAAATATAATGATGCTAGTTCCCAATTCACTCATAATTTTTTAGGATATCAATGTAAAACAAGGCATGCACATATTAATATTTCTTTTTGTCAAACCACTAAAAATCAGGGAACAAAAAGGAACTTGTGAGTTCAATATTTTTCTCTTTCCCTCCTCTTTAACCATTAGCTGACTAATGGGTTCTGAATGGGAAAAATGAACAAAGGTCTCAGGAGAGAAGCAAAAAGCCTGCCAAAGTGTTATGAAATCAGAAGATGTGTTCAAACTAGCCTAACACTAACAAACCATAGGAGAGTAGAGGTGGTGCTTTATCTGTTTAAACTTCAGTTTCCTTGTCTTTAAAATAGGATATTAGAAGCTGTTTCCTAGGGTCGTTGTAGAGGGTAGACACAGTAAGTAGAGACTGAGAATCAGGAAGAAAGGTGTGTGACCTCTGGCAAGTCGTTGACTACCTGTGGTTCTCATTTTCTGCTGACCAGGCAGTTTCATGATAACTTTTGGCCCTGTCATATCAGGACATTGGGTACCTCCTATTTGGAAGGGGAAGAAAGTTGCTTTTAAGGAGGAGCTTTATGATAAAACATTACATAAGATAGAAATTATTTCTCTTTGTAACTTGATCCTCAATCAATGGAGGAGGGAGCTTAGTGAGAGGATTTGAGTCACTAAGCTCTGCGAATTCTAGTCCATAGCAAACACCTGCCACATGCTAGTGCTAAATTCTCCTCTTACTTCTGCTGAATCATTGCATCTCCATTTCCCACGATAATAAAGTACAATAGACAGAATCTCCACTTATAAAACAGATTGCCCAGCCAACATGGCTCAGTGGTTGAGCGTCAACCTAAGAACTAGGAGGTCACGGTTTGAACTAGGAGGTGGTGGGCTCAATCCCCAGTGTACGGCTTGCAGGAGGCCGCCAATCAATTATTCTCTCTCATCACTGATGTTTCTACCTCTCTCTCCTCTCCCTTCCTCTCTGAGATCAATACAAATATATTTTAAAAGCTAACAAACAAAAAACCCAAAACAGGTTGATTAAATATGTTTCCACAATAGTCTTTACTTTCTAAAGCTTAGATTCATGAATATCATATCCACAATGTGTATATTAAAAACATTTTGGTATTAAAATTCAAGTCCACTCACTTTTTCAGAGATATATCCATTGGGTAAAGAGAAGTATGTCTTTTGTCTCAAACTCCACAACAACAAAATTTTTCAGGAGATTTAATGTTTTCTAAACAGCACTTGGGATTTACAAAGAAAATGCAACTGTTTCTTTCTAAGTCCTGGCTTTGCGATTCATGCTTTTATTTTTTTTTATTTTTGTATTTTTGTAGAATTTCCACTAAGCCAGCCTTCCTGTGGTTCTGGATGATGTCTGTTTTGTCTTTTAGTTGTATTTTTGAAGTGGTTGTGCAAGACAGCAATTTCAGGTGTTTACCTATGCCGCCATCTTGGTTTTCACTATGTGTGGGTTTTTTTTTTAATGTATTTCTTTATTGGTTTTAGAGAGGAAGGGAGAAGGAGAGAAAGATAGAAACATCAGTGATGAGAGAGAATCATTGATTGGCTGCCTCCTGCACGCCCCCCACTGGGGACCAAGCCCGCAACCCAGGCATGTGCCCTTGGCCGGAATCAAACCTGGACTGACACTCTACCCACTGAGCCAAGCCGGCCAGGGCTACGATTCATGCTTTTAATGGATCCTGTGTGTTTCCATTCACGCAATGATAGACCTAGTTGTGTCTCTTGTTGGAGCCATTGAGTTTCATTCTCAGGTTCCTGGCTATGTCCAGTAGCTATGCAGCCTGGGATAGACCAGACACAACCAAACTATCTCCTCCTCTTATAATAACCAAGCAAGTGTGCAAACGTGCACACATCTACACAAACAACAAACGTAACTGAAACTAAACCTCATGAAACAATGCTTACCTGTTGTTAATAGAATGCACTCTGGTATTTTCTATTTTTTTATTTCATTTTTTAAGTTGGTGGATACCACTTAACCATGAGCAAGCTACTCTGGAAGCCTCAGTATCCCCAACTGTAAAAGGAGAGTAATAACAGAATCCATCTCAGGTGATTTTTATAGGATTAAGTGAAGATAAATAGGTGAGAGAATGCCCATTGTATGATAGGCGTTGAACAAATGTTCATTCCATTCTGACTGTCAAGTTAATGCAGTAACTTTAATTTTCTAGCTTATAAAACACACCAAGTATAGGTAAAATGTAGAATTCCAAAAAAGGTAGGGAATTAGCACCCTGTGTTTGTGGAAAGAATTCGGGTCTTTAGAGCTACAATTAAGTGAGTCTCTGGCCTAATTTCAGCTTTTGAACAAATGCAGCATAAACTCCAAGGCGCTGAGGACTGACCCTGCTCCCTCCCCCTCCCTGTCAGTGAAGTCCTCTGGTTTCAAGCTACCTCACAGGCTCCCAGGGCCCACACCTGGGGGTTTCTGGCCCTGCCCTTTTTAAGCTCATTTTTAGATTTCAATTTCCATCACTAGCTGGAGTATGACTGTGAATATGTCATTTAACCTCTGTGCCTTGGTTTCATGAGCTGAATAATGTGTATAATAACTAATTCATAGGGCTGTTATGAGGATTAAAGATATAATGTGTCCAAAGGGCCAGAATCATTAGGAGATTTTCAATAGTCATTACTTTTCTAATCCTTCCCCTCCCTGTAACACCCACAAATACATCTTTACCACACACTTTCCCCTATTGCTTGCCAAGTCAATCAGATTTTACCCACTAGAGACATAACAATGATTTGGAGCAATTTTTCAGGGGTGGCTATTGATGGGTGAGAAATCAGACCAAGAAAGATGTTCTAGGGACTCTTTCAATTCTGCCACGAATAGGGCACATACTCCCTCAGCATTGTTGGTGTTCTTCTACCACACATCATAAAGTGAATGTTTGTGTTTCATTCATTCATTCATTCATTCATTCATGTTTAGAGAATTCAGGAGACTGCATCATGGCTGGAAAGCCCAAGCTTCACTACTTCAATGCACGAGGCAGAATGGAGTCCATCCGGTGGCTCCTGGCTGCAGCTGGAGTTGAGGTGGGTACTGAGTTCTGTCACCTTAAGTTGGATCTAACATTGACTGTAATGAAGTACTTTTGTTACCGGACAGGGACTGGGCCAGGGAGGGTCTGCCTCTGGCCACGGTGTAGTGTGTGGGTTCTTAACCTGGTGTAGGAAAGGTTTCACAACAGGAGTTCATGTGATTTTGAGAGTACTGTAAGTTTGTTTGCTTATTCATTTAACCTTTTAAAAGATGGGGCAGTGAAGCAAAGGAAGGACTTAGGGTAGAAGAAGCAACAGGAGAGAGGCTAGGCAGTGGTCTGCTTTGGCTCCTGAGAAACATTAGAGGAAAGAAGTGAGCCAAGGCGGGGCTGCTGTTAGCTCACTGGGAAGTAAAGGTCACAGTGAGAGAAGTGAGCCAAGGCAGAGATGGTTTTAGCTCACTGGGAAGTCAGAGAAAAGGGGGCCTTGGAGACAGGATGAGGCGGTGAGCCTGCTGCTCTCCTGGTTGCAAGTCTCACGGAGACCCTTAGAGTTTTGGAGGAAGTAAAAAGTTCATGCCCAAGAAGGGGCGTGGGTGTGCTCTAGAATGAGCCTGCACTTGTCTTTGTCCTGAGGGCTTCTTATCTATTATTTTTTCCTGTGAAGGAGAATCTTAGGGGAGGGCTTCATAGAATATTCATCAGCTTCCCAGTTGTGTTTTTAATATGCTGATGCATCCAAATAAGTGTATAGGGACTTGGGGATTATTCTTTGGTCTGCTTTACTATTTTACTTTTATCTTGGATCTGTCTGGTTCTAATGGGGTTTTTGTTATTTGTTCCCATGACTTCATCTGTCCTTGGGTTTGGCTGGCACAAATGGTATTAATTGGGTCTCTGTGTTCTATCTCCCCGATCAGGTGATTTAAGCTACATATTCTCTGGTTAGGGAGAAGTATTAACCATTTGCTCCCAAGTGTCGTTGGTTAGGGAAGATAAGGTCTTGTGTTTCACTAGCTGTCCATAAGTTGTTCAAGTTGTTTGTCCTGGTTTAATGTTCTTGTCTCAGTTTCCCTATTCCACTTGCCCAGGAATTTTCCTAGCTGCTTATTGTCCTGCCACACTTTCTCAGTAAGTTATAAGCTTTTTTTAGCTTCTGATAAGTTTTCCATTAAAACAAAAACTGCCAGTTATTAAGAGATGAACAGATTCAACCTAATGTATTATCAAAATTTCCTCTCACCCTGGCCGGTTGCTCATGGTTAGAGCAATGGCCCTCAAATAGAAAGATCACTGTTTGGATTCCTGGTCAAGGGCACATACCTGAGTTGCCAGTTCTATCCCCACCCTGGTCAGTGAGGGTGAGGGAGGCAACCAGTCGATATGTCTCTCTCACATAAGTGTTTCTCTTTCTCTCTCTCTCTTTCTATCTATCTATCTATCTATCTATCTATCTATCTATCTATCTCTGTCTCTCTCTCTCTCTCTTGTCTCACTCCTCCTCCTCCTCCCTCCTTCCTTCCCTCCCTCCCTCCCTCCCTCCCTTCCACTCTCACTATAAAGAAAAAAAAAGTAATGGAAAAATATACTTGGGTGTGGATTAACAACAACAACAACAACAAATTCTTCTTATTAAGGAACATAAACAATTAAAATAACTTTAAGAAACTAATCACAATGTGTGGGCCTTATTTAGATTTGAATTTAAACACACTGTAATATATCATTTGTAACATTTATGCAACATTAAAAACATGAACGTTGATTGAATATTGGATTATATTAAAGAATCATTGTTGATGTTTTAAGTGTGATCATGTATTGTGGTTATTTTAAAAATAATTCTTATGTTTTAGAGGAACAGATTGAAGTATTTAAAAATGAAATAGATGATGTCTAGAATTGGCTTCAAATTACTACAAGAGCGGGAGAGTGGGTGGGCACAAACACGACATAGGGTTGGATTCAGTTGGTAATTATTGAAGCTGGGTGATGGGTACAGGAGGATGATTTTCTGTTTATTTTTATGCATGCTAGAAGTTTCCATAATAAAGAGATAAAAATAAAATACTATTAGAAAATAAGTGTAATTTAAGTTAAAGCCTAAACCAGAAATATGGGGAGAAGCAGACTGTAAGAAAATGTGTGTTAAAAGATTTAATACAGCCACTCAGCAACAATTTTGTTAAGCACCTTTCAGTAGCAGCTTCTGCGCTAGATTCTGGGGATATGCAGATGAACAGGACAGACAAGGTCCCTGCCCTCAGGAAGCTTACAGTCCAGTCAGGATGCAGTAAACAGGTGATTAAAAGAAGAATGGGAGTGTCTAGGAGCACAGCCAAGCACTTACAGTGTCAAAATACCAGATTCCCTGTGGAAAACTCATTTCTGTGGCACTGTGTTGAGCTCCACCCTCTAGAGGTGTCAATGAGAAACACACCTATCAGTCCAGATCAGAGGGCCCGGGCGTCTCTATGGAACCCAGGTTTTCTTGGGGAGGGAGTCATGGAATAATTCAGGGATCTGGTTCATCAGGTCAGAGCAAAAAAGAGGGTTTCAGGTGAGATAGCATTGGGTGACAGGAGCTTCCCTTCCAGTGCTCCCTTCTAGTGTTATCCCTCTGTAATAATGTGTACTTGAGCCTTGGCTTACATTTTCTTGAATGTTTCGTGAATGCATAGGAGTTGAGCTTGGTCCTTTCTCTATTTCATAACGAAAAAAGTGCTCAGAAATGCAAATAGTGCCACCCAGTTTTTTTTCTATATATACTAAAGGCCTGGTGCACAAAATTTGTGCACAGGAGGGGGGGGTCCCCTCAGCCCAGCCTGCACCCTCGCCAATCTGGGATGCCTCAGGGGATGTCCTAAATCAGCAGTCAGACATCCCTCTCACAATCCTGGACCACTGGCTCCTAATCGCTCAACTGCTTGCCTGCCTGGTCGCCCATAACTGCCCTTTCCTTTGCCAGCCTGATGAATCCTCACTGCCTCTGTGTGCCGGCCTGGTTGCCCATAACTGTCCCCTGCTGCCAGCCAGGTAACCCCCAAGTGCCCCCTGCCTCCCGGCCTGGTCACTCCTAAGTACCCCCCCCCCCCCCCCCCGCTGGCCTGGTCGCCCCACACAGCCTGCTTGTTCAGTCATTTGGTCATCCCTCACTAACCCCCCTGCCAGCCTGGTCATAGGCAGCCATCTTGTGAGGGCATGAGGGTTAATTTGCATATTACCTCTTTATTATATAGGATACAAGTAGCCCAACATTTTTGCTGTAGTTCAGACTTCAGCTTTGGGGTTCAGCACAGGAGGTGAGCAGCAGGTGATTCTGAGAGCATTCCAGGCTTCCTCTCCTCTATCCCAGCTTGACTGAAGAGGGTGTGGGGCAAGGAATGTAGGTCAACAACAGAGTGTATTTTACCAAGGTTAGATTGCTTTAAATTTAAAAAATAAGCCGAAACCGGTTTGGCTCAGTGGATAGATAGTCGGCCTGCGGACTGAAAGGTCCCAGGTTCGATTCCGGTCAAGGGCATGTGCCTGGGTTGCGGGCACATCCCCAGTAGATGTGGGAGAGGCAGTTGATTGATGTTTCTCTCTCATCGATGTTTCTGGCTCTCTGTCTCTCTCCCTTCCTCTCTGTAAAAAATCAATAAAATATATTTTTTAAAAATTTTAAAAATAAAGGGAGAGGATGGTTAATATGAAAAGCAGCCATCTTTAAAACCCAATGACAACTTGTATTTATTGAGCACCCACTGTGCACCTGGTACTATTTAAAGGCCTTTGCATAACTAACTGAATTTATTCCCATCAACCTATAGCACAGGTACCATATCTATACACATTATATGAATGAGAATATAGACATGGAAAGAGTCAGTAATGTGCTCAAGTTCAAGAAAACAGTACATGAAAGAGGTGATATTCACATCCAGGAATCATATAAAAAACTAAAGTTGTTGTTGTTTTTTGGTTAAAATTTAAAAACTAATTTGGGGGCCCCTTTTCCCTTCTTTAATTGGGAATTCTACCTTAGTGTGTGTCAGAGTTTTCAAAAGAGTAAATTCTGAGTAGAAAGAGTTCATGTCATAAATGAAAGAACAGAAGAAATCTCCAGAAAAATACCAAAATTAAATGGGAGCAAGCAAACTACTAGATATAGAGTTCAAAACAATGGTTATGAGATTGCTCAAGTATCTTAATGAGGGCTTCAAGGGACTTGGTGAGACTTTCAAGGATCTTAATGAGAATTTCAAGGAAATTAGTGAGAACATCAACTACCTGAATAAGGACCAGTCAAAAATTAAGCATACACTAACTTAACAAAGAATAATTTACAGAGAGTCAATAGTAGAGCAGAGGATTCCAAGAGTCAAATCAACAATTTGGAATATGAGGAAGCAACAAAACACTCAATTAGAAGAGAAAAAAAAAAAGAAGAATAAAAAAATATGAAGATAGTTTAGGAGCCACTAGGACAACTTCAAGCATACCAACATTCATACTATGGGGGTGCCAGAAGAAGAAGAAGAGAGAGCAAGATATTGAAAACCTATCTGAAAAAATAAGGAAAGAAAACTTCCCACTACCTGGTGAAAGAAATAGACTTACAAGTCCAGGAAGTACAGAGAGTTCCAAACAGGCCCACTCCAAGAAACATCATATTAAAATGCCAAGGGTTAAAGATAAAGAGAGAATTTTCAAAGCAGCATGAGAAAAGCAGTTAGATACCTACAAGAGAGTGCCCATATGACTGTCAGCTGATTTCTCAACAGAAACTTTGCAGGCCAGAAGGGAATGGCAAGAAATATTCAAAGTAATGCAAACAAGAACTCACAACCAAGATTACTCTACCCAGCAAAGCTATCATTTACAATTGAAGGTCAGATAAAGAGTTTCACAGCATTACATGAAATATTGAAAGGTATTCTTTAAGATGAGGAAGAGAAGGAGGAGGAAGAAGAGGAGGAGGAGGAGGAGGAGAAGGAGGAGGAGAAGGAGGAGGAAGAAGAAGGAGAAGAAGAAGAAGAAGAAGAAGAAGAAGAAGAAGAAGAAGAAGGAAGAAGAAGAAGAAGAAGAAGAAGAAGGCAATAAATACATATGTATCAACAATTGTATCTAAAAATTAAAATAAACAAGGAATCTAATGAGCAAAATAAATCATGAAAAAAATAAAACCAGAGGAATGGAAACAGGGAATAGACTGACAAATCTCAGAGGTAAGGGGGGAGGGAGGGGAAAGGTTAACCAAAGATCTTTAAAAAAACCCACAAAGATCTTATATGCATACTAGGGGCCCAGCGCACAAAGATTCATGCACTGGGGGGGAGGGGAGGAGGGTGGGGTCCCTCAGCCTGACCTGCACCCTCTCCAATCTGGGAGCCCTCTGGGGAATCCTCTCCAATCTGGGAGTTTCTGTCTGTCTTTGTAATCATATGAGGGAATTGTCTGAGACCCCCAACCCAGTTTGGTTTATTGCTCACAGAATAATAGAGGCATTTTTTTTCTTTGCTCCATTGGTGGAGATTTCCTGGAATTTTTAGGATATCTTCCCTTTAATTTTTTCTAGACACTCTGATTTTACGTATGTCTCTCACCTTTGCTTTCCTTCCATCCCCAACCGCAATAGTACTCCAGGCAATAAATACATATGTATCAACAATTGTATCTAAAAATTAAAATAAACAAGGAATCTAATGAGCAAAATAAATCATGAAAAAAATAAACACTTTGCTCTAGTGTCTAGGAGAGCCATCTGCCACCAGAACTATGATTCCCAGCATTCTTGGTGCTCCATGCACTCTGGGCTGCTCCCTGCACTCTGGGCTTCCACTTCAGGTCCTATGGCTGCCACCAAAACTACTATTCCCAGAATTCCTGGTGTTCCCCATGCTCTGGGTTTTTTCAGACTGAGGGTGCCACATCCCCCCAAGTCTCTGGCTCTCCTGCTCTACTCACCATCTGGTGACCAAGGGAACCGCGTCCCCTTAAGTGAGCAGCCGAGGGAGTGACCAAGGGAGCCATGTTCCTCCAAGCTGCTGGCTCTCCCACTCTGCTCTATGTATGCAAATTACCCACCATCTTTGTTGGGTTAATTTGCATACCCACTCCTCATTGGCTAGTGGGCATGGCTTGGGCATAGCAGAGGGATGTTAATTTGCATGTTTCTCCTTTATTATATAGGATATGCATTACCTATGAACAAAGACAATACGGTGGTGAAGGCCTGGGATGGAGCGGGAACCGGGTAGCGGGGGTCAATGGGGGGGAAAAGGGAGAGTATCTGTAATACTGGCAAAAATAAAGATTTTTTTTTTAAGTTCTATAATGCTATGGAATGAATAACAAGAACTCCTTTACTGTTTCTGCTTTCCAGTTTGAAGAGCAATTTTTGGCAAGTCCAGAAGACTTGGAAAAGTTAAGAAATGGTAAGACTATGTATCTAAATT
Organism: Myotis yumanensis; assembly: GCF_028538775.1. NCBI lineage: Eukaryota > Metazoa > Chordata > Mammalia > Chiroptera > Vespertilionidae > Myotis > Myotis yumanensis. The sequence goes on from NW_027223757.1 coordinate 76,536,115, forward strand.
GCTGTGATGAGGGTATCTAAAAAGTCAATAGTGAGGTTTGAACACCAAGCAATGCCTATTTGTGTGTATGGTGGGAGCTGGCGGGGGGGTGGGGGATGGGGCAGGGATGGACAGGAAGAAAAGTGGTTGAAGTGTAAGGATGGGGGTCCTTGAGCAGGTCTTATCACTCACGTAGGATATGAAGGGCTTGAACTCTCCGAGTATTTGCCAAGCAACCATCCCCTGTGAGCTGGAATGCCCCTCTTTGCTTCTCCTGCCTTTCTGCACCCACCATGAGTGAAGGTGTGTCTGCTGAGGACTCAGTCTATCCACCAACACTCAAACATATGCATCAGGGTGAAGAGAGTAGAAATAAGCCCAGCAGTTGCCTTTGATCTGGCAGGTTTGATAAGACTCAGGCGGGTTTGACAAGGTAATATCCCAGTAGTGTTACAGACTCAGATAACAAGTTGGTATTGAATTAGTTGGAAGGCCACTTGACAGTATGAACAGGAAGATAAAGAGAGAGAGAGCCAGCAGCATTGGAGTCTGGAAAGCAGGGCCTGCCTGCACCCACTGACCAGTGCTGGAGTTTGAAGAGCACACAGAGCAGCTACATAGAAATCTCACCTAGAATTCGCCTTAATGCCACGAACCCCACAAGACTTACTTTGGGAACTCCTCATTTGAAATGGCATCTGGCTGGTGGCCCTTGGCAGCCTCTCTCCAACTTCTTTCTAAATTATCCATGAAGATAAGTCAACTAAAAAACACAGGCACCTACTATGTATCTGGATTGGACGTGTAAAAAGTTAAGTGAAATAATAAGTTAAAAAAATAAAAGGCAGATTGTGAAGAAAAAGGTAACAGGAAGCAGAAACCCAATACTATTTCTATTAAAATGTTACCAGGCCATAGTTTTTTTGCTTCCATTCATATCTGTAGTTATTTCAACAAACATCTTCTCATTCTGTGAGTGTGAAGACATTTCACTCTACTTTTTCTTTTCTCTTTTCAAAAGATGGGTCTTTGATGTTCCAGCAAGTGCCCATGGTGGAAATCGATGGGATGAAGCTGGCACAGACCAGAGCCATTCTCAACTATATTGCCGCCAAATACAACCTGTATGGGAAAGACATAAAGGAGAGAGCCCTGTAGGTATTTTTTCTGTGTTTTTCATCAACAATTAATAACAATTTAGATTCTTCCTTGAATGAGCTGGATTGTGTCAGGGGATCATGACCAGCAGCAGCATGGGCCTTGGAGGTAAAGGCTGAGGTCCAGGCCAGCAGGGAGCATGAGGAGGAGGGATTCCGCTTCTTAGAGAAGAAGACTCAGTCCATGGCTCTAGCACAGGCAGTGACAGAGGTTTCCAAACACTGGTGAACTATGAAGCCAGGAGGGTGGTGGAGTCATGACTCCGGGTACTCAGGCTATTAAAGAAGAGGCTATAGCGAGGGGCTAATCTTCAAGTTCCAGAAATTACAAGAATAGTTACCAGGAACCTAATTTATCAGCCAGTTGTGTGGCCTGGCCACTTGACAAAGGTTTGTAAAGTTTGGTGCCCAAGATCCTACGGTTACCTGGAGCATTTTGATGTAAGTACTGAAGCAGCTAGATTTATTCAATACAACTACATCTGGGGAGGGCTCGCCTCCCTGTTGTGATGGGACCACATGGTTGAAACTAAAATCGTGTAAGGAACTATCTACCCAAAAGCGTTAAACATAGATTTACCATGTCAGCACCTCCACTACTAAGCATGCATGTACCCAGAAGAATAAAAAATACACTCAAACTTGTACAAAAATGTTCATAATAGCATTGTTCATAATATTCAAAAAGGGGAAACAACAAAAGTGTTCATCAACTGATGAATGGATGAGCAAAGTTTTGTGTATCCATAGAATGTAATATTATTTGGCCATGAAAAGGAATGACAGTGGATAAGCCTTGAAAACATTACGATACATAAAAGAAACCAGACATCAAAGGCTCATGTATGATGTCATTCAGATGAAGTGTCAAGAACATTTCTTTTCATAGAAACAGAAAGCAATTTTGGTTTCCAGGAGCTAGGGGACGGTGGGGTGGAGGTGGAGGTAGGGGGGAGAGAGAATGTGGAAAGCTGTGAAAGCACACAGCATTTCCTTTGGGGGTGTGGAAATATTCTGAAATTAGAGTGCAGTGATGGTACAGAAACCTGTGAATTTATGAAAAATCACAAAATTGTACGTTTAAAAAGTGGCATTATGGTGTTTGAATTAAATATATAAAATTTTATCTTTTAAAAAAGGAGCACCTATTATAGGAAGCCCAGTTAGGCACAATAAAACATATCTCCTGGAATATGCACTGGTTGGAAATATATAAAGAATCACACCAATTCAGTTGATGTTTTAGGTGGAGACTTGAGCAGCGCAAACATGGCCAAAGTTCAGAAACAGCAAATAGAAAGGGTTGGGAACTGTGTTCTATGGGGACTGTGTTCTATGGGGACTGTGCTTCATGGGAACTGTGTTCTATGGGGACTCATTGGAAAAACTGCTAATATGGGCATATAAATGGACCTGGGTGGTGTAACAGGATGAGAGAGGGGGAGGGACATGACTGAGGTGTCTGTGCCAGGGACTCTGCAGATTCCTCAGGTGGTAGGTCTTTAGCCTTATGGATCACATGGAGTTTGTGCCCAGAACTAACCACAGCAGAGATGGCAAACTCTAGGTAGCATCTCACTGGGTACTTGCAATGACTCCACCAATTTCTCCATGCCTGTGAGTCTGGACACCTCACTGATGTTCTCTGTCAGTATATTTGGTCATGGGCATAACAAAAATTTTAGACGTAGATATCCACCTTGATATTAAATGTTAAAATTTGGTGAATATCACAGCTGAATGGCTGGCATATAAAAATGCACCCAATGGAGTTGCCCTCTCCTGTTTCTCCATTCTCTTACATTTTTAAACTATAACATGTAAGGCAGGTGACAGTTGACAATTGGGTCATTTTTAAAAAGGAAAACCTCTTATAGGAAGCCCAGTTAGGCACACTAGGAACATATCTCCGGGAATATGCACTGGTTGTCTTTCAGGATTGATATGTATTCAGAAGGTGTGGCAGATTTGAATGAAATGATCATGCATTTGCCACTATGCCCACCCCATGAAAAAGATGCCAAGATGACCCAGATCAGAGAGAAAACAACAAATCGTTATTTCCCAGCCTTTGAAAAGGTAAGTGGGCTGGTCAGTGTTTGGGGAACTGAGACTGGAGGACAAAGATAACTGGTACCTGGGCAGTCCTGCATCTTTGACCTTCACTTACAATGAGCCCCCCTGTCTACTGATGGAGCACCCTGACTCTCCCAGCCTATTATCAAAATCAGCTGTGGGGAGGATATGTACCAGTTATACCCAAGTTATAATCTGTCAGCAAAATTTCTCTTTTTCTTAAACAAATATATTTTTACTGCTTTCAGAGTGGAAGGGAGAGGGAGAGAGAGTTAGAAACATCAATGATGAGAAAAAATCATTGATTGACTGCCTCTGCACGACCCACACTGGGAATTGAGCCTGCAACCCGGGCATGTGCCCTGACCATAATCCAACCATGACTTCCTGTTTCATAGGTCAGTGCTCAACCACTGAACAACACCGGCTGAGATAAAAGTTCAATTTACTAGGACCTGATTTAGATTCTCTATTTGATGGCATTTGATGGCCACATTTAGAGTGTGGGCTGTGGAAGGCTCTGGGAGTCAAACTAGCGATTGGAGTAGATTTGGCAGAACACCATGAAGGGGCTTTTCATCCAAGAGAAGCAGGAAGAAGGCAACTTATCAGAAAATATGCTGGCAACATGCATAGGAAACATGAGACCAATTGCCCAACAGTGTTTCTGGGATGGATGAGAAGTATCTAAACAGAGATGGGGGCAGTGGGATGGAGAGGATGAGACAGATGAAAAGATGATAAGGAACAAACAATCTACAAAATATATTGTCAGACTTTAGAGGAAAGCTATGCAAACTAAGGAAATAAAGTTCCATGATTTTTTATGTAGTGCAGACCATAAATTTTCCCTTTGAAGGTAAAAAAAGATTTCAAGATCCAAATGTCCTGAGATCAAACTAAATAAAAATTATGAACCAAAATAATGATTGTAAGGCTACCGGAGGCTTACGTATATAAAAGACTTAACACTAACACTCTCATCTTTACAAAGCATTAAAAAGCACTTAGGAAACATTCTTTCATTCTACAAATTTTAATTCATTACTTGTGTGTTCATCCATATTCAAAGAGTGAAAAATTTAATAGTAATCTAATAATACACCCTCCTGGGCCTTGTGGTGCTGAGTTTAGGGTACATTCACTCAATGACAAGGTCAGTAGGCACTGCAGTTAGAGTATACTGATACTTTGAAATCAAGGAGCTCCATGATAACATCAGTTAAAAATGTATGTTACAAAATAGGTTTTTTAAAAAAATATCTTTTTATTGATTTCAGAGAGGAAGGAAGAGGGAGAGAGAGATAGAAACATCAATGATGAGAGAGAATCATTGATTGGCTGCCTCCCGCACGCCCCCCACTGGGGATCGAGCCCGCAACCTGGGCATGTGCCCTTGACCGGAATCGAACCTGGGACCCTTCAGTCTGCAGGTTGACACTCTATCCATCAAGCCAAACCAGCTAGGGCACAAAATAGGTTTTGACCTTATCATATTCTTTACCACATAATTATCCATTCTTTTATATGCATACACAATCTGAAAGTGTATTTGCCAATGTGTTATTATGTTTAGTTGGTGGTGCTATGTGTGTTTATTCTCTTTATACTTTGTGATTGCTGGAATCCTATCTAATAAAGACAGAATATGCAAATTGACCATCACACCATCACAAGATGGTGGTGCCCATAACCACAAGATGGCAGTGCCCAGTCCCCTCAGCCCGACTGGAGTCCTTCAGTCCTTTAAGCCCACCTGGGGAAGGTGCATGGCAGGTACACGGTGTGGTTGGACCCTCCCTCAGCCCCCCAGCCGCCCAGGGCCACCTGAGGCTCAGGTAACACAGACTGGTCGAAGCTTGCGCTGCTGGCAGTGGCAGCAGCAGAGGTGTGATGAGGGCACTGCCTTCCCCTGATGGTCGGGTCACGTCCCACCCCTGAGGGCTCCTAGACTGTGAGCAGGCTGGGCTGAGGGATCCCCCCTCCAGTGCATGAATTTTCATGCACCGGGCCTCTCATATTTTAATAAATATCATACATTTCCCCAAAACTTTTATTATGAAAAATTTCATACACTCAGAATAATTAAACACATATGCACCCACCATGGGGATACAAACATTAATCTTTCATTATGTTTGCTTTATCATGAGTTTCTATCTCTCAGTCCCTCTGTCTATCAATCAGACATTATTTTTGGATAAATTACAAAGTGCGTTTCAGGTATCACTGCAGTTCATATATAGACATTTCAGCAACAGATCATAACATAGTGCAACCTAGGAGACAGAGCCCATATTGCAAGAGAGATGGTGAGTTCAAGTTGACCCAGGTTTGCATGAGGTTCCAAAGAGATAGATCAGGAAATGAGTAGAGCAGACAGAAATGAGTAGAGGAGAAATGTAGGCTCTGATATAGTCTGCTTGGGATTGAAGAAGGATGTTCTAGAGATGGATCTTTGCCCAAGTGAGAGAGGAGACAGAGAGAAAGAGAGAGCGCCATGTGCTAAAGTTCAGGGCTCCAAAGGGTAGGGCAAGGGGCCAACAGACACACACCCAGTGCTAGCCCTGGGCCAGATCAAGATGCGCAGAGGGAGCTCAATGATATGGGAAAAGGAAAAAGAGATGGTAGCCTGGGCATCAGCTGAGGAGTGAGGAGAGAACAGCAGAGACCTGCTTTTCTCTGTTTCACTGAGTCAGGGGCAATGAACATGGTTTGATGCTCCTCAGGTGCCCAGTTAGGCAACAAAGGCGGGAAGCCAGGCTGGAGAGACCTGGGCAGGAGCAGGGGACCCAGCCTGAGTGCACCTGTGTTCATAACCTGCTCCCTCCAATTCACCAGGTGTTGAAGAGCCACGGACAACACTACCTGGTTGGCAACAGGCTCAGCAGGGCTGACATTCACCTGGTTGAACTTATCTACTATGTTGAAGAGATTGACCCCAGCCTAATGGCCAACTTCCCGCTGCTGAAGGTGACCCCTTTCACAGCCCTGGGAGGGAAGGTCCACCTCCCCCATCTTGGAATCTAATATCTGGGCTCTTGGACTGGCCATGTTATGATCACATCATTTTCCAGGCTCCGCTGCCCCCAGGTCCCCAAAATTTGCTTTAGGCCCTGGTCTGAGGCAGGAAATGAATCTTGTTCTGCCATGGAAATTGGAGGCAGACACCACCCCAAAGAGAATAGTTTGTCTTTCACAATGAGAAGAACCCAGGACTCAGCGTCTCTGTCCTCAGCTCCTGCTCCTTCTCTCAAGCACTGTGCTTCCCTCCAGACTGTCCCTTTTCTCTCTCTGTCTCTCTCTCTCACAGGGGAGATTGCTTTTGACTGTGCGCATGGTTGACCTATATTTTCTATCTTCAGTACCAGCCCAGTTGTCCCACATATTCATTTCTCCAGTTTGGAGCCTTTACCTGTGTTTCTCTGACAGTCACATTAGTCTTCCTTGTCTGCACTAAAGTGAGAACCCACAGGATTTCCATGTGGGGAGGAAGACACAGAAGACTGTGAACTGAATCAAGTCTTAACCCTGTCTCTGAGGGAAGTGTGTTTCCTTCCCCTTATCTTCCATTTTGCTGGGTGTCTGTTTCCCAGCCTCCTGCTGGTGCTGATGAAGGGGACTCCATTGGTCTGTCCTCAGATCCCCTGGCCTGTGTAATGAGTGGTGGGTGTTGTGTCTCCATCTGAGGCTGTGCTTTGTGCATTGCAGGCCCTGAAAACCAGGATCAGCAACCTCCCACCTGTGAAGAAGTTTCTGCAGCCCGGCAGTCAGAGGAAGCCTCCCATAGATGCGAAAGCAATAGAAGAAGCCAGGAAGATTTTCAAGTTTTAAATAAAGGAGGCATGGGCGCCCAGCACATGCAGGACCAATCTTCTGACGTTGTCCAACAATGAGGTGCCTCTACCTAGGTGTAGATCCTGGCTATTGTGAGAATAATAAACTTTTCCAAAATAATTAAATCTCCTATGAGCAGATTTTTTTTTAAATTAAATCTTTATTGTTCAGATTATTACATTGTTTCCTCTTTTTTCCCACCATAACTCCCCTCCACCCAGTTCCCACCCCACCCTCCGCCCTCACTCCCCATCTACTGTCCTCATCCATAGGTACACGATTATTGTCCAATCTCTTCCCGCACCCCCCACTCTCTTACCCCCCCAAGAATAGTCAGTCCATTCCCTGATAGGTCAGTCCAGGCCAATCTATGTCCCTGATTCTATTACAATCACCAGTTCATACTGTTCATCAGATTATTTATTCACTTGATTTTTAGATTCACTTGTTGATAGATGTGTATTTGTTGTTCATAACTTGTATCTTTACCTTTTTCTTCTTCTTCCTCTTCTTAAAGGATACCTTTCAGCATTTCATATAATCCTGGTTTGGTGGTGATGAACTCTTTTAGCTTTTCCTTATCTGTGAAGCTCTTTATCTGACCTTCACTTCTGAATGATAGCTTTGCTGGATAACGTAATCTTGGTTGTAGGTTCTTGGTATTCATCACTTTGAATATTTCTTGCCACTCCCTTCTGGCCTGCAAAGTTTCTGTTGAGAAATCAGCTGACAGTCGTATGGGTACTCCCTTGTAGGTAACTGATTTTCTTTCTCTTGCTGCTTTTAAGATCCTCTCTTTGTCTTTTGCTCTTGGCATTTTAATTATGATGTGTCTTGGTGTGGTCCTCTTTGGATTCCTTTTGGTTGGGGTTCTATGCACTTCCTGGACTTGGAAGTCTATTTCTTTCACCAGGTAGGGGAAGTTTTCTGTAATTATTTCTTCAAATAGGTTTTCAATATCTTGCTCTCTCTCTTCTTCTGGCACCCCTCTAATTCAGGTGTTGGTACACTTGAAGTTGTCCCAGAGGCTCCTTACACTATCTTCGTATTTTCTGATTCTTTTTTCATTTTGCTTTTCCAGTTGGGTGTTTTTTGCTTCTTCGTATTTCAAATCTTTGACTTCATTCTTGCAATCCTCTGGTCTGCTGTTGGGAGTCTGTATAATATTCTTTATTTCAATCAGTGCATGCTTAATTCCTATTTGGTTCTTTATCACAACATCGAGGGTCTCACTAGATTTCTTGAAGATCTCACTACATTTATTGGCGGTCTCACCAGTCTTTTCGAGGGCCTTACTAAATTTATCGGCAGCTTCTAGACAGTTCTTTAAAGACCTTAAAAGTGTGGTTTTAAACTCTATATCCAGCAGTTTGCTTTCCTCCATTTCTGTCATTTGTGTCCTGTTTCTTTGTCTCGGCATTTTTTGTGCTTCGCTGTGTCGATAGAGTGGCTTTCTGTGCTAAGTGTCCCAGTTACCTGAGGTAGACACTCTTGGTGCACCCCCTTGTGGGCTTTGTGTGCAGTCTTGTTGTAATTAAGCCTTAATTGTTGTAGTTATCACTGGGAGGAATTGACCTCCAGGCCAATTGGCTGTGAGAATCAGCAGTGTCTGCAGTGGGAGAACTTCTGTGCTGGAGACACCCCTCTGGGGCAAGACTTGCTTCAATGGGGCTATGGTGCTCACTGAGTCTGCCCCCTGAGTGTGTCTTTTATGGTTCCACGGAGCTGCAAACTAGATGGTCCCACTCTGACCTCTGGGCTTCCTGGTTCCTGGATCTCTAGGGAGGTGCTAATCTAGCCTTTGCCTGAGGCTATCCAGCAAAAGCCTCCCTGCAGGGCTAGGGCGGGGCAGGTCCCAAGGGATCAACAGGGCGGGGCTAGCAGTTATGGCTGCTCTCAGTCTTGCCCTCAGAGGCTCTGCTTCTCAGTGTCCCGGTAATCACTGCAAGCCCCTCAGAGAGAAAGCTGCCCTTGGGTTCTGACCGATGCCAGACAGTCCCGCTTCTCCCGTATGAGTCTGGGTCCCTAGAGACTTGCCCGGAACTGGAGCTCAGAGCCTGAGACTCCCTCCCGATTGAAACAGACAACCGCGCCCTCAGCCACCAGCCCGCTCTGCAGGCACTCTGCACCTTAGTATTTTACTTCAGCACTGCGCCTCCTCTGAGTCTCGGTGTGCTTTTCTCTTTCCTTCTAGTTGTAGAATTTCCACTCAGCCAGCCTTCCTATGGTTCTGGATGATGTCCTTTCCATCTTTTAGTTGTATTTTTGAAGTGGTTGTTCGAGGCAGCAAACTCCAGTGTTTACCTATTCTGCCATCTTGGTTCTCCTCCTATGAGCATATTTAGTTATAGTATAACCTTGTTCATTAAGTTCCAATATGTATCCAGATTTTCAATCTCCTTCTATTGCATTTCTCTTGGAATTCAAAATTAAACAAAAAATGGAAACGTGGATTATGACATCTCTCTTCTTTTCCAGGAATTGTCACATGTCCGTCACAGAGCCCATCAAAGAGTCAAGTATAAAATTCATACCTGACATTCTCAGTTGTTTACAGAAAATAGCTACCCCTCTTGGTAATGGCATAAGAATTTTTTTTTTTTTTTTTTACTTAGGAGCTGTTTTCCTTCTGGTAATAAAAATGTTTTGTTTTGTTTTGTTTTTTGTTGAGTTTGGTTCTCATGCAATACAACAGTGATATGCCTACTACAGACTTTTTAGTGCATCTCCCTGTGCCTACGAGTCACTCAAGGGCTTATCTTCCTGTCTTGGGTGTCGCTTTCCCAGCCTCATGCTGGTGCTGATGGAGGGGGCTCAATGGGTCCTTTCCAGGGGGGGCCAACAGACACACAGTGTGTCCTAGGGGGTGGGGAAATGATTTACAAATAAACAGACCCAAGCTCTGCTCTCTGTTGACTCTGTTGTCCTTTCAGTCCATGACTCCGTGGCCCATCAATGCTCTGCTGCTTAATGCTCGGTGGGGCCCCTGGCTGAGCTTTCTCTCAGATCACTCAATGTTGCTCAGACCTGGACTTCCAAGGTACAGATTACATGTATAAATTATAGTTAATGAATGCATATAGTATCTTTTTTTCTATTTTTCTGGCCTGTCACTGGGCCAGAGTGGCTGGATTAGAAGTGATTTCTAACTTCAGCCACTCTCGGGGCTCAGAATGAACACCCTCCCAGAAAATCTGGGCTTTAGGCTTTGGCATATTGAGTTTTTCTCCCCACAATGAGTTTCTCCATAGTGTGGGGAGAGAGGTGACAGACACACAGGGCTCCCTAACTGTAGCTTCAGTTCCACCTAGTCTGCTGTCTCTGTGCAACCAAAATGGTTTTCCTTAAATGCACATTTGAGTATCACCACCTTCTTTAAGTCCTTCAGCGAGTCCCAGGCCTGTGGGAATTCCTCCTCCCATCTGTCCCCCACCCCTCCTTCCACCTGACCATGCTTAACACCTCACCTCAGTTGTTTCTCTGTGCCTCTCATAGAGCCCTCTAAACTACTAACAAAGCTGAATGCCACTGTGCCTCCTCCACTCTCCTGTGAGGTCCTGGTGTGCTGGCCTGGCCGGGCAGCATCCTTACCACTTCATCACAAATGGTCATAACACCTTGCACAACTCTACCCACAGCTTTTTTTTTTTTTTTAATTTTTTTTTTTTCGCTAAAAGTATTACAAAGGGTATTACATAAGTGTCCTTCCCCCCCCCCCCCCGCCCTTGACAAACCCCTGCCCTCCCTTACCCCCCAGTGTCTTATGTCCATTAGTTATGCTTATATGGATGCATACAAGTCCTTCGGTTGATCTCTTACCCCCCTCCCTCCTGCCCCCCAAGGCTCCCTGGCCTTCCCACTGCAGTTTGACAATCAGTTTGAGGCAGCTCTGCCTCTGTATCTATTATTGTTCAAAAGTTTGTAATGGTCTTTATTATCCATGAATGAGTGAGATCATGTGGTATTTTTCCTTCATTGACTGGCTTGTTTCACTTAGCATAATGCTCTCCAGTTCCATCCATGCTGTTGCAAATGGTAGGAGTTCCTTCTTTTTAACAGCAGCATAGTATTCCATCGTGTAGATGTACCACAGTTTTCTAATCCATTCATCTACTGATGGGCACTTAGGCTGTTTCCAGATCTTAGCTATGGTGAATTGTGCTGCTATGAACATAGGGGTGCATATATCCTTTCTGATTGGTGTTTCTGGTTTCTTGGGATATATTCCTAGAAGTGGGATCACAGGGTCAAATGGGAGTTCCATTTCCAATTTTTTGAGGAAACTCCATACTGTCTTCCATAGTGGCTGCACCAGTCTGCATTCCCACCAGCAGTGCACAAGTGTTCCTTTTTCTCCACATCCTCTCCAGCACTTGTCGTTTGTTGATTTGTTGATGATGGCCATTCTGACAGGTGTGAGATGGTACCTCATTGTTGTTTTGATTTGCATCTCTTGGATGATTAGTGACTTTGAGCATGTTTTCATATGTCTCTTGGCTTTCTGAATGTCCTCTTTTGAGAGGTGTCTATTTAGATCCTTTGCCCATTTTTTGATTGGATTGTTTATCTTCTTTTTGTTAAGTTGTATGAGTTCCCTATAAATTTTGGAGATTAAGCCCTTATCAGATATGACGTTGGCAAATATGTTTTCCCACGAAGTGGGTTTTCTTGTTGTTTTGTTGATGGTTTCTTTTGCTGTGCAGAAGCTTTTTATTTTGATGTAGTCCCATTTGTTCATTTTCTCTTTAGTTTCAACTGCCCTAGGAGCTGTATCAGTGAAGAAATTGCTTTGGCATATGTCTGAGATTTTGTTGCCTTTGGATTCTTCTAGAATTTTTATGGTTTCCTGTCTTACATTTAAGTCCTTTATCCATTTTGAGTTTATTCTTGTGTATGGTGTAAGTTGGTGGTCCAGTTTCATTTTCTTGCATATATCTGTCCAATTTTCCCAACACCATTTATTGAAGAGACTATCTTGGCTCCATTGTATGTTCATGCCTCCTTTGTCAAAAATTAATTGAGCATATTGGTTCGGGCTAATTTCTGGACTCTCTATTCTATTCCACTGATCTATATGTCTGTTCTTATGCCAGTACCAGGCAGTTTTGAGAACAGTGGCTTTGTAATACAGCTTGATATCTGGCATTGAGATCCCACCTACTTTGTTTTGTCTCAGGATCGCTGCAGCTATTCGGGGTCTTTTTTTATTCCAGATGAATTTTTGGAGAGTTCGTTCTAGATCTTTGAAGAAGGCCATTGGTATTTTAATGGGAAGTACGTTGAATTTATAGATTGCTTTGGGTAGTATGGACATTTTAATGATGTTGATTCTACCAATCCAAGAACATGGTATGTTCTTCCATCTGTTTATGTCTTCCTCTATCTCTTTTTTCAACGTCCTGTAGTTTTCTGGGTAGAGGTCTTTTACCTCTTTAGTTAAGTTTATTCCTAGGTATCTTAATTTTTTTGGTGCGATGGTAAATGGGATTGTTTTTCTAATCTCTCTTTCTGAAAGGTCACTATTGGTGTATAGAAATGCCTCAGATTTCTTGGGGTTAATTTTGTATCCTGCTACATTGCCAAATTCATGTATTAAGTCTAGTAGTTTTTTGATGGAGTCTCTAGGGTTTTGTATGTATAATATCATGTCATCTGCAAATAAGGACAGTTTTACTTCCTCTTTTCCAATTTGGATGCCTTTTATTTCTTCTTCTTGTCTAATTGCAATGGCTAATACTTCCAGGACTATGTTGAATAGGAGTGGTGAGAGTGGGCATCCCTGTCTTGTTCCTGTTCTTAGGGGAAATGGTGTCAGTTTTTGTCCTTTGAGTATGATGTTGGCTGTGGGCCTGTCATATATGGCTTTTATTATGTTGAGGTATGATCCTTCTAGTCCCACCTTTCTGAGAGTTTTTATCAAAAATGGGTGTTGGATTTTGTTGAATGCTTTTTCTGCATCAATTGATATGACCATGTGGTTTTTTTCTTTCAATTTGTTTATGTGATGTATCATGTTTATTGATTTACGGATGTTGTACCATCCTTGCATCCCTGGGATAAATCCTACTTGGTCATGGTGTATGATCCTTCTGATGTACTGCTGGATCCGATTTGCTAAGATTTTGTTGAGGATTTTGGCATCTATGTTCATGAGGGATATTGGCCTGTAATTCTCTTTCATTGTGATGTCTTTACCTGGTTTGGGTATTAGGGTGATGCTAGCTTCATAAAATGTGTTTGGAAGTGTTCCATCCTCTTGAACTTTTTGTAGTAATCTGAGGAGTATAGGTTTTAGTTCTTCCTTGAAAGTTTGGTAAAACTCCCCTGAGAAGCCGTCTGGTCCTGGGCTTTTGTTTGCTGGAAGCTTTTTGATAACTGCTTCAATTTCTTCCATAGTTATTGGCCTATTGAGATTTTTAGATTCTTCCTGATTGAGTTTTGGAATGTTGTATTTTTCTAGGAATTTGTCCATTTCCTCCAGGTTGTCTAGTTTATTGGAGTAGAGTTGTCCGTAGTATTGTTTAACAATCATTTGTATTTCTTTGGGGTGTGTTGTTATTTCACCTCTATCATTTCTGATTTGGTTTATTTGGGACCTCTCTCTTTGCTTTTTGGTGAGCCTGGCTAGGGGTTTGTCAATCTTGTTTATCCTTTCAAAGAACCAGCTCTTGGTTTCATTGATTTTCTGTATTGTTTTTTTGGTCTCTATTTCATTGATTTCTGCTCTAATCTTTATTATCTCCTTCCTTCTGCTCACTCTGGGCTTTTCTTGTTGCTCTCTTTCTAATTCTTTGAGTTGTAGAGTTAGATGATTAACTACCATTTTTTCTTGTTTTTTGAGATAGGCCTGTAGAGCTATAAACTTCCCTCTTAGGACTGCTTTCATTGTGTCCCATAGGTTTTGGATTGTTGTGTTCTCATTGTCATTAGTGTCCAGGATGTTTTTAATTTCTTCTTTGATGTCATCAGTAACCCAATCAATATTTAATAACATGCTATTCAGCTTCCAAGTGTTTGAGTATTTTGGGTTGTTTTTATTGTAGTTTATTTCTAACATTATGCCATCGTGGTCTGAGAAGATGCTTTTTATGATTTCAATCTTCTTGAATTTGTGGAGACTTTGCTTGTGACCCAATATGTGGTCTATTTTTGAATATGTCCCATGAGCACCTGAGAGGAATGTATATTCCATGGCTTTGGGGTGAAGTGTTCTGAAGATGTCAATTAAGTCCATCTGATCTAGTGAGTCATTTAGGATTGCTGTTTCTTTGCTGAGTTTTTGTCTAGCGGATTTATCCAGTGATGTTAGTGGTGTATTAAAGTCCCCTACTATGATTGTATTGTTGTCAATCTCTCCCCTGATATCTTCCAGGAGTTTTCTTATGTATGTGGGTGCTCCTGCATTGGGTGCATATATGTTTATCAGGGTTATATCCTCTTGTTGTATTGATCCCTTTAGTATTATGAAGTGGCCTTCCTTATCTCTTGTTATGGCCTTCACTTTGAGGTCTATTTTGTTGGATATAAGTATTGCTACCCCAGCTTTTTTTTCATTTCCATTTGCCTGAAAGATATTTTTCCATCCCTTCACTTTCAGTCTGTGTGAGTCCCTTCTAATGAGGTGGGTCTCTTGTAGACAGCAAATGTATGGGTCATGTTTTTTTATCCATTCAGCCACTCGATGTCTTTTGATTGGACCATTTAGTCCATTTACATTTAAAGTTATTATTGAAAGGTACTTGTTTGTAGCCATTTCTATTTTTTTGTGGCTGCTTTCTTTCTGGGCTTTTTATTTCTTCTTTTTACACCAGTCCCTTTAGCATTTTTTGCATTGCTGCCTTGGTGGTGATGAACTCCCTTAGCCTTTTTTTGTCTGTGAAGCTTTTTATTTCCCCTTCAATTTTGAATGATAGCCTTGCTGGATAGAGTATTCTTGGATTCAGTCCTTTGCTTTGCATCACTTTGTAAATTTCCGTCCATTCTTTTCTGGCCTGATGTGTTTCTGTTGAGAAATCGTTTGATAATCTGATGGGGGATCCTTTGTAGGTAACTCTCTGTTTCTCTCTTGCAGCCTTTAAGATTCTCTCTTTGTCTTGTACATTTGCCATCGTTATTATGACGTGTCTTGGTGTAGGTCTTTTGGGGTTCATCTTGCCTGGGACTCTCTGTACTTGTGTAACTTTTTTCTTCCCCATATCTGGGAAGTTTTCTGTCATTATTTCTTCAAATAGATGTTCTAATCCTTGCTGCTCTTCTTGTCCTTCTTGCAGCCCTATTATGCATATGTTACTTCATTTCATGTTGTCCCGAAGCTCCCTTAGGCTCTCCTCCTGTTTTTTAATTTTTTTCTCCAGTTGCTGTTCAGATTGAGCTTGTTTCTCTGCCTTATCTTCTAACTCACTAATTCCGTCTTCTGCTTCTTCTAGTCTGCTGTTGAAACTTTCCATGGTGTTTTTGATTGTAGCTATATCACTTTTCATTTCTTCCTGATTCTTGCATAGGTTGTTGATTTTCTCATCCATCCGGTGAATGAATTGTACAACCATTATTCTGAATTCTTTTTCTGTCATGTTGCACTCTTCAACTTCATTAATTTCCTTTCTTGGTGATTCCTCATTGTCTTTCCTCTGGGTGTTGTGTCGTCTCTTCATTCTGATTATCTCCTGATGGTTCAAAGGTCGAGTTGCGTGGGCCTGGGCCGTGTGCAGTGGGAGGCTCCCACCACCCTAGTGTCACTGAAGAGCTCTGACACTAAGATGTGTGGTTGTTGTTGGTTGGTGGGAACCAGGCTCGCTCTGTGTCAGTGTTGCCAACACTCAATGTGGCCTCGCACGTGCCCTTAGAATTAGGGACACTGCCTGCACTGTGCTGAAATAGAGGCCCCCCTGGAGCGTGTTGAAAACCAGAGCAGAGCCCCCTAGCTTGCCCCAGGAGTCAGAGTTCCCCCAGAGTTCAGTATCAGAGTCTCTGTTGCTTCGTGCGACCTCACCTTAAGAATCAGGGTCCCTGTGTGCCCTTGCACCAGGAATTGGATTCACTGGCTCTTAGTATCAATGCACAGGAAATCAGGATCTCAGGCGCAGGTGATAAGAAACACAGTCAAGTCACTGGTGCTTGGTGCTGCCTCCTGCCCTGAGACACAGGGTCCCTGGGCCTGTGCTAGGCGGACAAACTCCCGTTCTCGCGATTGCTCCCAGCCCAGGGCTCCAAAGCCAGCAGTGCGCGCAGGATTAGTTCCTGGTGCTGTGCGCGCTTTTGCTCCCAGCCCAGGGCTCCCATGCCAGCAGTGCACGTAGGATCAGTTCCTGGTGGTGCGTGTGCTTATGCTCCCAGTCCAGGGCTCCAAAGCCCGCAGTGCTCGTAGGATCAGTTCCAAGGTGCTCGCACACTTCCAGGCCAAAGTTCCTGCAGCGCTGAGGCCCCGGCAAGGGGTAGGTCTATCAGTTAGTTACTCTGGCGCTGCCCGCGAACCTGGGGGAAGGGGGGATGGGCTCTGTTACTCACGGATCTGCCGCAGGGATTTCTGAACTTTTGGTGTCCGAAGGTCTGTAGCTGTGGTCGCAGGTCTCTGTCCCCAGTAGCTGCAGGGTCCTGGTATGCTTCTGAGATCAGACTGGGTGGTGCTGAAGCCAGGATCCTAGTCTCAAGCAGCTCTGTTTCCCAAGATCTACCCACAGCTTGATGACCTAAGGCAGTGGTCGGCAAACTGCGGCTCGCGAGCCACATGCAGCTCTTTGGCTCCTTGAGTGTGGCTCTTCCACAAAATACTGACTTCTGTGCATGGGCCACGAAGTTTCAATGGCACTGTCCATGAGCACCCGCTTGTGGTATTTTGTGGAAGAGCCACACTCAAGGGGCCAAAGAGCCGCATGTGGCTCGTGTGCCGCAGTTTGCTGACCACTGACCTAAGGGTTTAAGTATAGGCTTTGGGAATTCCTCAGGATTCCACACACACTCTCATCTGCCTGACATCTGTATTCATTCACCCATGTCTTCATAATCCTGTATAATAAAAGCCTAATATGCTAAGTGTCCAGTTGGCCATTCAACCAATCAAAGCGTAATACTATCTAATAAAGAGGGACTATGCTAATTGACCCTCACGCTGTCCCAAAGATGGGGGCGCCCACAGCTTATAAGAAGGGAATATGCTAATTAACTGCCCCACCCTCAAAGATGGTGGTTCCCACAGCCAATAAGGAGGGAATATGCTAATTGACTGCCTGGCCTCAAAGATGGCAGCACCCACAGCTAATAAGGAGGGAATATGCTAATTGACTGTCCCATCCTCAAAGATGGTGGTGCCCACAGCCAATAAGGAGGGAATATGCTAATTGACTGCCCCACCCTCAAAGATGGTGGTGCCCACAGCCACAAGATGGCTGGGAGGAGAGGGCAGTTGTCGATGATCAGGCCAGCAGAGGAGGGTAGTTAGGGGCAACGAGGCCAGCAGAGGAGGGCAGTTAGGGGCAACCAGGCCAGCAGGGGAGGGCAGTTGGGGGCAACTGGGCCAGCAGGGTAGGGCAGTTGGGGGCAATCAGGCCAGCAAAGGAGCAGTTAGGCATCGATCAGGCTGGCAGGGGAGTGGTTAGAGGATGATCAGGCTGGCAGGCAGAAGCAGTTAGGGGCAACCAGGCAGACAGGCAGGCGAGTGGTTGGGAGTGAACAGCCCCAGATTGTGAGAGGGATGTCCGACTGCTGGTTTAGGCCCACAGAGATCGGGCCTAAACCGGCAGTTGGACATCCCCTGAGGGGTCCCATATTGGAGAGGGTGCAAGTTGGGCTGACGGACAACCCCCCCAGTGCACAAATTTCATGCACCAGGCCTCTAGTATGCTAATAATATGCTAAGGCCACTCAACCACTCACTATGAGGTGCACTGACCACCAGGGGGCAGACACTCAGACTGGTAGGTTAGCTTGCTGCTGGGGTCCGGCTATTGGGACAGAGAAAGATGGGCTGTGCATGCCCTGGAGCCCTCCTGTGGTCATTCCCTGGCTTGCCAACCTCCCACGTCCCTCCCTGGCCTGATCGTGCACCAGTGGGGACCCTTGGCCCTGCCTGTGCCCTCTGGCAATCCAGGACCCCTCAGGGAATGTTGGATGCTAGTTTCGGCCCAATCCCACAGGCTAGGTTGAGGGACCCCACTGGTGCATGAATTTGTGCACTGGGCCTCTAGAGTATTCATATCACTCAAGTGCAACATACGGATCTTACATGAATTCTGATGCAAATAAGCCCACTGTAAAGAAACACTCATGAGACAATGGATGAAATTGGAATGCTGAATATTTAATGAAATTAAGGGATTATAATTTTTAGTGTGATGAGAGAATAGTATTATTATGCTTAGAAAGAATCCTTACCTTTTAGAGATTAGAATACCTAATTTGTGATTGATGAAGTGATAGGCTGTCAAGGATTTGCTTCAAAATAATTCCATGGTAGTGTGAAAAGTAGGTTCCCATATATTAGTTTCTTGTGGTTGCTATAACAAATTACTAAAACTGGGTGGTATTGATGTTCTTGGTGAACGGAGGCGCAGAGATGAGTCGGACGACAGGATAATGAGAAGCAGAGGGCTACCGCTCGCTCAGGCGAATAGCAAAGATCCTCTGATCCCTCATGGCTTTTATTGGGGGTGAGCACAGCAAATAACAATGGAGTACAGCAAGTGACAATGATTAATAAACATGCTTTAAGAAATCATCAAAGCTAAGTTATACATTACACTATTAATTTCCTATATTATATAAAGATTCTTTCCACCTGCAGCAGTGCACCCTCCCCTGAACTTTCTATGCCCTCATGGACTATTCATCACGTCAAGGAAAGTTCTGCCTCGGAACAATAAGTCTCGCGTGCAAGACTTTGTTCTGACGCAGCCTGCTTGCAGGCTCACGCCTTCTCCCGGCAGAGCGTCCTCTTCTAGTTAACTTCTTTCCACTTTACCGCAACATTTTCCCCCTTTTTTGTTTTGCTTCAGGTTCATGACAGAAAAAATAGCACTGCGTTGATTGTTCACTGCTGCGGCTTTACGCGATCTTCTGCAGACTAAATATAGAACAAAGCAAAGTATTAATACTAGCAATAACAACCCTGAGGAGGTTTCCATTAATGCTTGAATATGTGGAATAGGATTCATATTCTGTATCTCATTTATAAGACCTTGTAAAATTTGCTGTCCGGTTACCTCCTCTAATCTCTTTTGAAATGTTGTGTGAATATGATCTTGAAGATCAATAATTTCTTGTGTTAAATTGCCATGATTCAATAAGTGTTTCTTAACCTTATCCCAAGGAAAAGCTGTCTCATTGTAAGGCAGAGGGGTGATACAGAGACCAGTATGGTTCCAATCACATTTTAACTGTAATCGCCTTTGCAGGCTTACAATTTGGTCCCCTAATAAAGCTACTGTTTGTTCAAGATCGGCTATTTGTTCATTAATTTTACTATCAATTTTCCATTGAGAACTCCATAACTGTTCTGAATCTTTATGCCATTCCTGAACAAAAGTAGCAGTTTGGACTGATCGCTGCAATGCCACCCCAGCCGTTGCTGCAGTCGCTGTCACAGCAATCAATCCTAGAATTGCAGCAATTAGTATGCCAATAAACCTTTTTGATCTCTTCAATATTCCTTCCGCAATAGATACAAGCTCTCTCTACTGTGATTAAAAGGTACAGAGTTATTTACACAGGTTAACAAAGTACAATTAAAACAAGATATTTCTCCAGCAGTTTGATTCCATTGGACTGGACCCTTTTTCATCTGGTTTCAAAGGCCCATGATCTTTAAAAAGTCCAGGCATCCAATTAGAGTCATTAGTTACAGGGCCTTCCATGGGCAGTCACAAGACGTTCCCCTTCCTGGCATAGGCGTTTCACCTGTCCCCATGTAGGTGGAGAAATGTTTCGGGTGCGAGGCAACTGCGTGTGAATTGTTTGTTCTCTCTGGATGGTTAGCTGTGCAAACCGGTCTTCTAGTCCCGCCTCATCACGCTTCCTCTTGCTCGCCATGCCTTAGCTTGATTCTTTTATCAGGAATCTAGAACTTCTTAGTTCCTGTGGAAACATAAGCATAGCCTTGACCCCACCTTAAAACGGTAGTCGGGCACCATTGATTAGTAGTGACATCTTGATACATAATAGGTTGTTCTACCGGGACCTCCTTTTTATGTCCCCAATGCATTTCAGCAGCTGACCCTGCATCTGTATTCAAATTTAAAAAATTTAAAGTAAATAGAGCTTTTAATAATCTTCGTCGGGGAGTCTGGCCTGATACCAGCTCTTCTCCCCCTTTTTGTTTTTGTAGCATTTCCTTAAGGGTTTGGTTCTGTTGTTCAATAATTGTTTGACCTGTACTGTTTCTAGGAATTTCTGTAAAAAATTGTTGACATTTACCTGATAAATATGCTGAGCCATTGTCAGTTTTTTTTTTTTAATTTTTATTTTTTTTAAATCTTTATTGTTCAGATTATTACATTTGTTCCTCTTTTTTCCCCCCATAACTCCCCTCCTTCCAGCTCCCACCCCACCCTTCACCCTCACTCCCCACCCACTGTGTTCATCCATAGGTGCATGATTTTAGTCCAGTCACTTCCCGCATCTCCCACACCCCTTTTCCCCCCAAGAATAGTCAGTCTATTCCCTTTCTATGTCCCTGATTCTATTATAATCACCAGTTCATTCTGTACATCAGGTTATTTATTCACTTGATTCTTAGATTCATTTGTTGATAGATGTGTATTTGTTGTTCATAACTTGTATTTTTACCTTTTTCTTCTTCTTCCTCTTCTTAAAGGATACCTTTCAGCATTTCATATAATACTGGTTTGGCGGTGATGAACTCCTTTAGCTTTTCCTTATCTGTGAAGCTCTTTATCTGACCTTCAATTCTGAATGATAGCTTTGCTGGATAAAGTAATCTTGGTTGTAGGTTCTTGGTATTCAGCACTTTGAATATTTCTTGCCATTCCCTTCTGGCCTGCAAAGTTTCTGTTGAGAAATCAGCTGACAGTCGTATGGGTATTCCCTTGTAGGTAATTGAGCCTCTTTCTCTTGCTGCTTTTAAGATTTTCTCTTTGTCTTTTGCTCTTGGCATTTTAATGATGATGTGTCTTGGTGTGGTCCTCTTTGGATTCCTTTTGTTTGGGGTTCTCTGCGCTTCTTGGACCTGTAAGTCCATTTCTTTCTCCAGATGGGGGAAGTTTTCTGCCATTATTTCTTGAAATAGGTTTTCAATATCTTGCTGTCTCTCATCTTCTGGCACTCCAATAATTCTGATATTAGTCCGCTTAAAGCTGTCCCAGAGGCTCCTTACACTATCTTCACACTTTCGGATTCTTTTTTCATTTTGCTTTTCCAATTGGGTGTTTTTTGTCGAATCTTTGGTTTGATTCTTGTGCTCCTCTGGTCTGCTATTGGGTATAATATTCTTTATTTCAGTCCGTGTATGCTTACTTGCTAATTTCTTTATCGTAGCATCGAGGGTCTCATTAGTTTTCGTGAGGCTCTGCACAAATTTATGGCAAGCCCTCAAAATTGCGATTCTTAGCTCCATATCCTCCATTTCTGTCATGTTTTTTTGTCTCCGCATCTTTTATGCTTTCTTGGTGCACCCCCTTGTGGTCTTTGTGCGCAGTCTTGTTCTAGCCGAGCCTTAATTGTTGTAGTTAACACTAGAGGGATTTGACCACCAGGCTGACTGGCTGTAGGAATCAGCTGTTTGGAAAGCGTCTGTCTTCTGGGGAGGCGCTAGTCCAGCCCTTGCCTGAGGCGATCGGCAAATGGCTGTGCGCAGGGTTTGGGCGGGGCGGGCTCAACAGGGCGGGGGGAGGGAGCAGCTATGGCCGCTCTCAGTCCTGTCCCAGCAACCGCTGCAAACCTCGGAGGGGCCGTAGCCAGACAGTCCCGCTTCTCCCGTTTGAGTCTGGGTCCCTAGAGACTCGCCCGGATCTGTAGCCCAGAGTCTGAGACTCACTCCTGAGTGAAAACGACAACCGCGCCCTCAGCCACCAGCCCGCTTTGCGCGCGCACCTCCGCACCACCGTACCTTTAAATTTTCCACACTGCGCCTCCTCTGTGCGTCGGAATGCTGTTGCTTTTGCTTCTAGTTGAAGAGTCTCTCCTCAGCCAGCCTTCCTGTGGTTCTGGTTGATGTCCGTTCCGACTTTTAGTTGTATTTTTGAAGTGGTTGTTTACGGCGGCAGTCTCCGGTGTTTACCTATGCCGCCATCTTCGATTCCTCCATTGTCAGTTTTAATGGCTCGGGGCTTGTCCATTACAGCAAAGGCTTTAATGCTGGATTTGGAATTCCAGGTTGTAAAGGTTCTATAGGTTTAATAATCTCATTAATCCTTCTTAAATCAGTTAACATTTTCCATTTATCTGGTTTTTTCTTTATAACAAAGACAGGGGAATTCCATGGACTAGAGCTGGCTTCTATATGCCCTAGTTGTATTTGTTCTTTGATAATAATTTGGAGCGCTTCCAACTTTTCTCTTGTTAGGGGTCACTGCTCTACCTATACTAGTTTAGTGGTTTTTCATTTTAAAGGCAGGGCGAAGCGCTTTGAAGTGTCCCCCTTTATAAATTTTGGTTTTGAACACTGGTGCCAGTGATGCCAGCACCAGCTTGACAAATCATTTGTCTATGACCTTTCTGTAAAGAAGGTATAATAATTGTAGCCTTCCACTGTTGTAAAAGATCCCTTCCCCACAAAGATAGTGCAATGGAGGCAACATATGGCTGTATTTTGCCTTTTTGTCCTTCAGGCCCTTGACATTCAAGTACATTAGAGCTTTGTAAAATTTTAGTGAGGTTTACAACCTGTAAAAGTTGCATTCACCTTGTGCACCGGCCAAGATTGAGGCCAGTGTAAAGTAGAAACTATAGTTACATCAGCCCTAGAATCCACTAGGTTGATAATTTTTATTCCCTCCGGGAATAAACTGTAAAAATTGAGGTCTTTGGCCTCCCAAGACTGTATGCTAAAAAACCTTTTTTCCTGTGCTACTAAATCTTCTAGTTTGTTTAACTGGTGCTGTATGCCCTATTTGTTTAGAGGGAAGTAATAATAACTGCCATTTTTTCTCTAGCCTTTATATTTATAGTATCAGAAACAGACATCATAACTTATATTTTTCCTTTATAATTTGCATTAATAACTCCGGGAGCATGTTTAGCTTTCCCTTGTGGGACTTTTGCCTTCAGACAATTTTTTTTTCATATGTCCCACTTTCCCACATCCATAGCATTTAGCAGGATGGGAATTGCAGTTTTTAATGCATCAGCAAGAAGATTAGAATTATTATTAATTATTTATATAAGATTTTAATAAGATTATTATTATTATTATTATATTAATATTATTTATATAATTTTAGAAAATGATTGGGCTGGGATGCTAGCCTCCTCTATTTTTGACCAAGCCTTTAAGCAACAAGTTCTAATTTGTGCAATAACAGCATCTCTAACAGCACCTGTTGCTGTAAGCTACTATGTGTTCCAGTTCCTGTTAACTGGTCAAAATTACATCTAGGTGGGTTTTCTTGGGCGTTAATCATCGCCACTCTCCTGGCTTCTTCCCACCACCAGGATTTAAATTTCAGATATTGCCCTGGGGCTAATACTGCCTTACCTATAGCATTCCAAGTATAACGAATTAATTTATAATCTGTATAAATTAATTTTATATTAATTAATATATAAAAATTAATAATATATATAATGATATATAATAATATTATAATTAATAATACATATAACCCTTGAGGGTACTGAGCATTAGCAGCTCTTTGTGTCCTCAGGAGGTGGGTGGAGGCTCAGCTGCTAACTCCAGATTAATGGCTAGTGCTGCTTTACTTTCACTTTTCTGCGGCGGTGCAGCCAACTCCTGAGGGCTTTTATTCTCTTTCTTTTCCTTACTACTGTAAGTAATAATTCTTTTAAACTCCCTAAAAGTTCCTTCAACTCTGTTTCCCTTCTCGCCACTCTTCTTTTCCTTAACTTAGGGTGAGGGCATCGATCATCTTCCGAACCAGCAGAAGATGAATCATCCAGCTCTGAATCGCTGGCTGAGGTTATTCTTTCATAACCCCCTACTTCATTTTTATCCCTAGCTTTCTGTCTTTTACTTGACTCCCTCGGTTCAGTGACCTCTAACGGGAGCGGCTCGGGTGGTAGTGATTTCCCAGGAGGGAGAGGCTCAGGATTTAAACATTCAGCTCCTGGAGCAGCATTTTGTGACTTCATAGGAATTTCTTTACAATCTTCAGAATCAGACTGAAAAGGCTGTAAAGCTAACGTTACTAAATTAAAAACAGCCCATACATCAGCCTCTATAGCATTTCCCTGTTGGTGAGCCCTCCTTAATGACCTTCCAATTTGTTTCCACAATTTAAGATTTAACTGCTGTTTTCCTTCTGGGTTAAACCAATAACAGTGCTGCTGAATTGCCTCAAACAATTTTTTAAAAGCCTCATTCTTCACTTTCACCCCTGAACTCTTTAACAATGATTTCAAGACAGCTATATATTGACTCTACATCGACGGGCTAGTCCCCTTACTCTGCTTCTATTGCCGAAAGTTCCGCGTACTCGGCGCTGGCATCTCCCTTTCGGTCCCACGCCCCTTAGACTCACCCCTGATCCCTGCTCGTGGCGCCAGATATTGATGTTCTTGGTGAACGGAGGCGCAGAGATGAGTCGGACGACAGGATAATGAGAAGCAGAGGGCTACCGCTCGCTCAGGCGAATAGCAAAGATCCTCTGATCCCTCATGGCTTTTATTGGAGGTGAGCGCAGCAAATAACAATGGAGTACAGCAAGTGACAATGATTAATAAACATGCTTTAAGAAATCATCAAAGCTAAGTTATACATTACACTATTAATTTCCTATATTATATAAAGATTCTTTCCACCTGCAGCAGTGCACCCTCCCCTGAACTTTCTATGCCCTCATGGACTCTTCATCACGTCAAGGAAAGTTCTGCCTCGGAACAATAAGTCTCGCGTGCAAGACTTTGTTCTGACGCAGCCCGCTTGCAGGCTCACGCCTTCTCCCGGCAGAGCGTCCTCTTCTAGTTAACTTCTTTCCACTTTACCGCAACAGGGGGTTTAAAACAACAGAATATATCCTCTCACATTCTTGAAGGCCAGAAATTATAAGTCAAATTGTTGTCTGGGCTGCACTTCCCCCAGAGCTTTAGGGAAGAACCCTTTCCTGCCTCCTTCAGCCTCTGGTGGCTTTTTGCTTTCCTTGGCTCATGGTCACATCACTCTAATCTCTGCCTCTATCTTCACATCAACTCACCCTCTGTGTGTCTGTGTCCTCTCTTCTGTTGTACAGACACTCGTCATTTGATTTGGGGCCCACCTGGATAATCCAGGATGATGTCATCTCAGGTTCCCTTACTTAATTACACCTGCAAAGACCCTTTTTCTAAGTACGGTCACATATACAGGTTCCAGGTATTTGGACATGGATCTGTCTTTTTAGGAGGCCACCACTATGACCGCCCCCCCCCCCCCCCCCCCCCCCCCCCCCCCCCCCCCGTAACAGGGTACAGATCAAAAACATTGTTGGCAATTCAGAAGCAGGGGGATGGGTATGTTGTGCTTTCTCTACTTTCTACCATTCTCTCTATTGGTTGTATTTGCTGGAAATTTTCCATTTAATAATTTAAAAAACTATGTTATTTATTGAGCTATTATGTGTCAGGTACCATGCCTGGCACATAATAGCTCAATGAGGACATGACTGGAAACAAGATAAAAGCCCTACCTCCAAAACTTCACAGAGTTTGGGGAAAACTGATATTAAACATATAAGGTCAATAATGCTGTAGTGGCTCAAATTAGAGTATTCCAAACAGAACAAATGGCTCGTGCAAAGGCCCAGAGGCTAGCAAGCCTGATATGAGTGTGGCATAGAGGAAAAGGTATACTGACCAGGTTGCCAGATTTAGCAGAGAAAATACAGGATGCCCAGTTTAATGTGAATTTCAGATAAACAATAAATATTATTTTAGAATAAGTATGTCCCTTGTCTGAAATTCACATTTAATCAGGTGTCCTGCATTTTATCTGAAACCCAAGAGAAAAAGTATTCCACAATCAACTTGCCCTTTTTCTTATTTCAGCTTCCTTTGCTGCCCATAGAAGAGGCTTTAGTCCTTGCATCCAATTCATGCAAACCTCACAGCAAGTTTCTTCAAAAGGCCATGCCCACTGATTGGCAGAGAGAGTTCGACAATCTGAAATGTTTTGTTTAATCTTTTATTTCTGTCCTTTAAAAGGAACATAACCAAGTTGTTTCATGATAGGAGGTTGACTTGTCATTTTTCTTCTAATTTGGCATTGAACCCATGGAGTGGCTTTCCCCTCTCTGGAAGCTTCCCCTTTCAGAGAGGAGGAGTTATTTAGCTATAAAAATAGCTGCTAAACACACGAGGAGGTGGCAGTGAGTTGCTGAGACAAGTGGGAGACAGACTTTAATAAGGTAAGTACTGGTTTTATAACCTTCATCCATGGCACCACATCCTCACAGTGAAGTCACCAAAACAATATTTCAAAATGTGTAAGAAAATGTCTGTTTTATACTCACATGGTGCCTGCTTGGTGTGCTTAGGGAACAGTTCAAGAGTTGTGCATTCAATTGCTGTTGGATGAATCTTTATGAAAATGTAAAAATGAAGAGTTTAGAAAGTGAGGGCATGAGCATTGTGATGTGAGAAAAATTAATAATAGGAGAAGAAAAAAATGATAGCATTTTAGGCAATCTGAGAATCTGACCAGTGCAAGAGAGTGTAGGTGTTTGTACTGAAGTTACTTTCTCTGTCGAAAGAGTCAACGTGCAGCCATTGTGAATGGTAATACTGTAATACTATTGAGGCTGTGAAAGTTCAAAATTAAATTTATCATGATAGGATGAAATCAGTCTGAATGTCAGGGGAACTAGGTTGCATTCCGTCTCTGCTGTGATTAGCTAACTGAGAAGTCCCGTGCTCTCTCTGGGGTTCATGGCCAGTCTAGGAAATGGCTGGAACAGTGTTTTCAAGTGTGGTGCTGTTGGCGTTTGGGGGTTGTTAATTCGTTGTATGAGGAGCTGTCCTGTCCATTGTTCTTTTTGTGTGCTTGTTTGAAAAAATATTTGGTATAGAAATGTGCATTTAATTAGTTTCAAGGAATGTACTTGACCATAGTGTTAACATATATTTTCTCAAATTTTCAAGCTTTATACCTTTAAGAAGCAGCAATGAACATTTGTTTATAAGTTTTACAAGAAATCATCACTTCATCGATTCAGTCACCACAGTTAAGATGAATATTCTCACTTTTTCTCTTCATTTCACCCTGTACTTGTAGGAAGAACACAGAGTGGGATAGAGTTCCATCCTGGTGCTATTTACAGTCTGTGGAGTTGAATGAGAGGTGAAAGTGGATAGAGAATTACTGCATTTTTGAAAACAACTTTATCTTGGAAAGATTACATAGATTTAACAGCCAACTGCAAAATTAACCATAAAGTATTTCCAACTAAATACACAAAATTAGTGTCTGTTAGGAGAAGGTGGTTGTGATGAAAATAGCTGGGTAACATGCAGAATGACTAAGGGAGGATAAAATATTATTTGTAGTGGAACTCTGCATCAAGGTAGATAGATGATAGATAGATTGACAAATGGATAATTGATAGATGGATAATTGAGGATAGACAGATAGATAATTATGATAGACTAGAGGCCAGGTGCATGAAATTCGGGCACTCAGCAGGGGGGGGGGGGTCCCTCAGCCTGGTCTGTGCCCTCTCACAGTCCAGGAGTCTCGGGGGATGTCCGACTAATGGCTTAGGCCTGGGCCTAAGACTTCAGTCGGACATCCTTAGTGCTGCCTCAGAGGCAGGTCTAGCCACTGCGCTCGCTTCTGGCTGGGAGCCCAGCTTCTGGCTGAGCGGCGCTCCCTCTGTGGGAGCACACTGACCAGCAGGGGACAGCTCCTGTGTTCAGCATCTGCCCCCTGGTGGTCAGTGCGCATGATAGCGACTGGTTATTCTGCGTTCAGTCAATTTGCATATAGGATAGAAAGATAGATGGATAGATTGACAGATAGAAGAAGACCTATGTGCTACCTAATGTGTCCAGAGATTCATTCATCTCCCAGGAACTGAGAAGAGGAGGGGACTTGAATTTACTGATTTCTATTATGACTTTTATGCAAATTATCACATTGAATTTTCTCAATAGACCTCAAAAGTACATGTTACCTATCTCTATTTTCATAAACCTGACCGCCTTTATGAACCTCATAAAGAATAGAGTTGGGCTTTGTCTCTAAGTCTCCTGTCTCTTTGCTAAGAAACCCTGTGATGAGGACCACCCCGAGAGACTTAGCTCCTTTACTTTACTACAGAATTATCATAGGACATATTCCTTTCAAGCTTACTTCCTTATTCAGATAAAAAATAGTTATTCTAGCCAAAACCGGTTTGGCTCAGTGGATAGAGCGTCGGCCTGCGGACTGAAGGGTCCCAGGTTCGATTCCGGTCAAGGGCATGTACCTGGGTTGCGGGCACATCCCCAGTGGGAGATGTGCAGGAGGCAGCTGATCGATGTTTCTCTCTCATCGATGTTTCTAACTCTCTATCTCTCTCCCTTCCTCTCTGTAAAAAATCAACAAAATATATTTTTAAAAAAATAGTTATTCTAGTTCTCAATCCACTCACAGCTCTTTGGGATATCAATGTAAAGCAAGCCATGCACTTATTAATATTTCTTCTTACCAAACTGCTAAAAATCAGGGAACAAAAAGGAACTTGTGAGTTCAATATTTTTCTCTTTCCCTCCTCGTAAACCCATAGCTAGCTAATGGTTTCTGAGTGGGGAAAAATGAACAAGGGTCTTAGAGAGAAGCAAAAAGCTCACCAAAGTGTTACTTGTTTGAGTGAAAAAGCCCAGACCTCATATCACAAGATAAGTTCAAACTAATCTAATACTCACAAAACATAGGAGAGTAGGGAGGTGCTTTATCTGTTTAAACTTTAGTTTCCTCATTTTAAAAATAGGATATTAGATGCTGTTTCCTAGGGGTTTCATGATAACTTTTGGCCCAGTCGTATCAGGACATTGATAAGATAATGTGAAAAATAAATACCACATGGTTTCACAATACAAAGATTTCACAATTCCAAATAGATACTTCCTATTTGGAAGGTAAAGAACATTGCTTTTAAGGACGAGTTTTATGATAAAACTAGAGGCCCAGTGCACAAATTCGGCCTGGCCAGCAATCGGAGCGATTGGGGCATCTAACCAGTCTGGATCAGGGTTGATGGGGGCCAGCCGGCCAGGGAGCGGCAGCGGGAGGGCTCCAGGGCATGTCTGGCCCTCTGGCCCAGTCCAGATCAGCTGGATCCCAGCAGCAAGCTAACCTACCAGTGGGAGTGTCTGCCCCCTGGTGGTCAGTGCATGTCATAGTGACTGGTTGATTGGTCAGACCCGTGGTCGGCAAACTGCGGCTCTCGAGCCACATGCGGCTCTTTGGCCCCTTGAGTGTGGCTCTTCCTAAGCCTTAGGAGTACCCTAATTAAGTTAATAACAATGTACCTACCTATATAGTTTAAGTTTAAAAAATTTGGCTCTCAAAAGAAATTTCAATCGTTGTACTGTTGATATTTGGCTCTGTTGGCTAATGAGTTTGCAGACCACTGGGTCAGACACTTAGCATATTACGCTTTTATTATACAGGATATTACATAAGATAGAAATTATATCCCTTTGTAACTTGATCTTCAGTCAATGGAGTAAGGAAGCTTAGTGAGAGGATTTGAATCACTAAGCGCTGTGAATTCTAGTCCATAGCAAACACATGCCACATGTTAGTGCTAAATTCTCCTCTTCATTCTGCTGAATCATCGCATCTCCATTTCCCACGATAAGAAAGTACAATAGACAAAATCTCCACTTATAAAACAGGTTGATTAAATATGTTTCCAAAATATTCTTTACTTTCTAAAGCTTAGATTCTTGAATCTCACATTAATAACGTGGATATTAAAAACATTTGGTATTAAAATTCAAGACCACTCACTTTTTCAGAGATATAATCATTAAGCAAAGAATATATCTGACAGGGAGGAGTGGGGAAAAGCAGAGTTAGTCCTCAGTATGTATATATATATTTTAAATATATTTTTATTGATTTCAGAGAGGCAGGGAGAGAGAGAGAGAGATAAACATCAATGATGAGAGGAAATAACTGATCAGCTGCCTCCTACATGCTCCCTACTGGGCATGGAGCCCACAACCAGAGCATGTGCCCTACCCAGGTATTGAACTGTGACCTCCTGAATCAACCACTGAACCACACCAGCCGGGCAAGAGAAGTATATTTTTGTCTCAAACTCCACAACAACAAAAATTTTCAAGAGAATTAACGTTTTCTAAACAGTACTGGGGATTTAGAAAGAAAATGCAACCGTTTCTCCCTAAGTCCTGACTTTATGATTCATGCTTTTAATGAGTCCTGTGTGTTTCCATTCACACAATGATAGACTTAGTTGTGTCCCTTGTTGGAGCCATTGAGTTTCATGCTCAGGTTCCTGGCTATGTCCAGTTGATATACAGCCTGGGATAGACCAGACACAACTAAACTATCTCCTCCTCTTATAATAACCAAACAAGTGTGCAGACATGCACACACCTACACAAACAACAAACGTAACTGACACTAAAACTCATGAAACAATGCTTCCTGTTCTTAATAAAATGCACTTTGGTATTTTCTATTTTTTTATTTCATTTTTTAAGTTGGTGGATACCACTTAACCTTGAGCAAGTTACTCTGGAAGCCTCAGTATCCCCAACTGTAAAAGGAGAGTAATAACAGAATCCATCTCAGGTGATTTTTATGGGATTAAGTGAAGATAAATAGGTGAGAGAATGCCCATTGTATGATAGGTGTTGAACAAATGTTCATTCCATTCCATAGACTGTCAAGTTAATGCAGTAACTTTAATTTTCTAGCTTATAAAACACACCAAGTATAGGTAAAATGTAGAATTCCAAAAAAGGTAAGGAGTTAGCACCCTGTGTTTGTGGAAAGAATTAGAGTCTCTTGAGCTACATTGAGTCTCTGCCCTAATTTCAGCTTTTGAACAAACGTAGCATAAACTCCAAGGCGCTGAGGACTGACTCTGCTCCCTCCCCCTCCCTGTCAGTGAAGTCCTCTGGTTTCAAGCTACCTCACAGGCTCCCAGGGCCCACAATTGGGTGGTTTTCGGCCCTGCCCTTTTTAAGCTCTTAGTATGGATTTCCATGTCCATTACTAGCTGGAGTATGACTGTGAATGAATAATTTAACCTCTGTGCCTTGGTTTCATGAGCTGAATAATGGGTATACTAACTAATTCATAGGGCTGTTATGAGGATTAAAGATGTAATGTGTCCAAAGGGCCAGAATCATTAGGAGATTTTCAATAGTCATTACTTTTCTAATCCTTCCCCTCCCTGTAACACCCACAAATACATCTTTACCACACACTTTCCCCTATTGCTTGCCAAGTCAATCAGATTTTACCCACTAGAGACATAACAATGGTTTGGAGCAATTTTTCAGGGGTGGCTATTGATGGGTGAGAAATCAGACCAAGAAAGACGTTCCAGGGACTTTTCCAACTCTGCCACGAATAGGGCAGATACTCGCTCAGCATTGTTGGTGTTCTTCTACCACACATCATAAAGTGAATGTTTGTGTTTCATTCATTCATTCATTCATGTTTAGAGACTTCAGGAGACTGCATCATGGCTGGGAAGCCCAAGCTTCACTACTTCAATGCACGAGGCAGAATGGAGTCCATCCGGTGGCTCCTGGCTGCAGCTGGAGTTGAGGTGGGTACTGAGTTCTGTCACCTTAAGTTGGATCTAACATTGACTGTAATGAAGTACTTTTGTTACCAGACAGGGACTGGGCCGGGGAGGGTCTGCCTCTGGCCACGGTGTAGTGTGTGGGTTCTTGACTTGGTGTAGGAAAGGTTTCACAACAGGAGTTCAGGTGATTTTGAGAGTACTGTAAATTTGTTTGCTTATTCATTTAACCTTTTAAAAGACGGGGCAGTGAAGCAAAGGAAGGACTTAGGGTAGAAGAAGCAACAGGAGAGAGGCTAGGCAGTGGTCTGCTTTGGCTCCTGAGAAACGTTAGAGGAAAGAAGTGAGCCAAGGCGGGGCTGCTGTTAGCTCACTGGGAAGTAAAGGTCACAGTGAGAGAAGTGAGCCAAGGCGGGGATGGTTTTAGCTCACTGGGAAGTCAGAGAAAAGGGGGCCTTGCAGACAGGATGAGGCGGTGAGCCTGCTGCTCTCCTGGTTGCAAGTCTCATGGAGACCCTTAGAGTTTCAGAGGAAGTAAAAAGTTCATGCCCAAGAAGGGGCATGGGTGTGCTCTAGAATGAGCCTGCACATGTCTTTGTCCTGAGGGCTTCTTATCTATTATTTTTTCCTGTGGAGGAGAATCTTAGGGGAGGGCTTCATAGAATATTCATCAGCTTCCCAGTTGTGTTTTTAATATGCTGATGCATCCAAATAAGTGTATAGGGACTTGGGGATTATTCTTTGGTCTGCTTTACTATTTTCCTTTTATCTTGGATCTGTCTGGTTCTAATGGGGTTTTGGGGTTTTGTTATTTGTTCCCATGACTTCATCTGCCCTTGGGTTTGGCTGGCACAAATGGCCTTAATTGGGTCTCTGTGTTCTATCTCCCCGACCAGGTGATTTAAGCTACATATTCTCTGGTTAGGGAGAAGTATTAACCATTTGCTCCCAAGTGTCCTTGGTTAGGGAAGATAAGGTCTTGTGTTTCACTAGCTGTCCATAGGTTGTTCAATTTGTTTGGCCTGGTTTAATGTTTTTGTCTCAGTTTCCCTATTCCACTTGCCCAGGAATTTTCCTAGCTGCTTATTGTCCTGCCACACTTTCTCAGTAAGTTATAAGCTTTTCTTTAGCTTCTGATAAGTTTTGCATTAAAACAAAAACTGCCAGTTATTAAGAGATGAACAGATTCAACCTAATGTATTATTAAACTTTCCTCTCACCCTGGCCAGTTGCTCATGGTTAGAGCAATGGCCCTCAAATTGAAAGATCACTGTTTGGATTCCTGGTCAAGGGCACATACCTGAGTTGCCAGTTCTATCCCAACCCTCGTCAGTGAGGGTGAGGGAGGCAACCAATTGATATGTCTCTCTCACATAAATGTTTCTCTTTCTTTCTCTCTCTCTCTCTCTCTCTCTCTCTCCCTCCTCCTCCTCCTCCTCTTCCTCCTCCCTCCCTCCCTCCTTCCCTCCTTTTCACTCTCTCTATAAAGAAAAAAAAGTAATGGAAAAAATATCCTTGGGTGTGGATTAACAACAACAACAACAAATTCTTCTCATTAAGGAACATAAACAATTTATTTATTTTTTTATTTTTATTTTTTTATGTAAAAAACATTTTAATAAAAATTTTGTAACTTAATTTTTACAATGTTCTGTTATACATAACTAGAGGCCCGGTGCACAAATTCGTGCATGGGTGGGGTCCCTTGGCTTGGCCAGTGATGGGGCCATCTTTCCCAGTCCCAATTGGGGCAGGCCCGGGGGGAGGGACTGCTGTGGGAGCCCACTGACCACCAGGGGACAGCTCCTGTGTCGAGCGTCTGCCCCCTGGTGGTCAGTGTGCATCATACCTACCAGCCGGTTGTCCGGTTGTCCAGTCGTAAGGGTCGCTTAGGCTTTTATATATGTAGATTATTAATGGAAGACAACACTCACTAATGACTAATTACTACAATCGTGTTGCATTCATAGGAACATAAACAATTTAAAATAACTTTAAGAAACTAATCACAATGTGTGGGCCTTATTTAGATTTGAATTTAAACACACTGTAATATATCATTTGTAACATTTATGCAACATTAAAAACATGAACATTGATTGAACATTGGATTATATTAAAGAATCATTGTTGATGTTTTAAGTGTGATCATGTATTGTGGTTATTTTAAAAATAATTCTTATGTTTTAGAGGAACAGATTGAAGTATTTAAAAGTGAAATAGATGATGTCTAGAATTGGCTTCAAATTATTACAAGAGCGGGGGAGTGGGTGGGCACAAACACGACATAGGGTTGGATTCAGTTGGTAATTATTGAAGCTGGGTGATGGGTACAGGAGGATGATTTTCTGTTTATTTTTATGCATGCTAGAAATTTCCATAATACAGAGATAAAAATAAAATACTATTAGAAAATAAATGTAATTTAAGTTAAAGCCTAAACCAGAAATATGGGGAGAAGCAGACTGTAAGAAAATGTGTGTTAAAAGATTTAATACAGCCACTCAGCAACAATTTTGTTAAGCACCTTTCAGTAGCAGCTTCTGCGCTAGGTTCTGGGGATATGCAGATGAACAGGACAGACAAGGTCCCTGCCCTCAGGAAGCTTACAGTCCAGTCAGGATGCAGACAAGTAAACAGGTGATTAAAAGAAGAATGGGAGTGTCTAGGAGCACAGCCAAGCACTTACAGTGTCAAAATACCAGATTCCCTGTGGAAAACTCATTTCTGTGGCACTGTGTTGAGCTCCACCCTCTAGAGGTGTCAATGAGAAACACACCTATCAGTCCAGATCAGAGGGCCCCAGCATCTCTGTGGACGCAGGTTTTCTTGGGGAGGGAGTCATGGAATAATTCAGGGATCTGGTTCATCAGGTCAGAACAAAAAAGAGGGTTTCAGGTGAGATAGCATTGGGTGACAGGAGCTTCCCTTCCAGTGCTCCCTTCTAGTGTTATCCCTCTGTAATAATGTGTACTTGAGCCTTGGCTTACACTTTCTTGAATGTTTCGTGAATGCATAGGAGTTGAGCTTGGTCCTTTCTCTATTTCATAACTTAAAAAGTGCTCAGAAATGCAAATAGTGCCACCCAGCTTTTTTTCTATGTATACTAGAGGCCCAGTGCACAAAATTTGTGCACAGAAGGAGGGGGGTCCCCTCAGCCCAGCCTGCACCCTCTCCAATCTGGGGTGCCTCAGGGGATGTCCGAGTGCCAGTTAGGCCCGATCCCCGGGATCGGGCCTAAATCAGCAGTCAGACATCCCTCTCACAATCCTGGACCACTGGCTCCTAATCGCTCAACTGCCTGCCTGCCTGGTCGCCCCTAACTGCCCCTTCCCTTGCCGACCTGATGAATCCTCACTGCCTCTGTGTGCCGACTTGGCTGCCCCTAACTGTCCCCTGCTGCCAGCCAGGTAACCCCCAACTGCCCCTGCCTGCCGGCCTGGTTACTCCTAACTGCCCCCGCCCCATCAGGCAGGTCACCCCTTACTGACCCCCTGCTGGCCTGGTCACTCCTCACTGCTCCTTCCCCCCACCAGCCAGGTCACCCCTAAATGACCCCTTGCTCACCTGGTCATGTCTAAATGCCCCACCCCCACCCCCACTGGCCTCGTCACCCCACACAGCCTGCTTGTTCAGTCATTTGGTCATCCCTCACTAACCCCCCTGCCAGCTTGGTCATAGGCAGCCATCTTGTGAGGGCATGAGGGTTAATTTGCATATTACCCCTTTATTATATACTAGAGGCCCGGTGCACAAAAATTTGTGCACTCGGCGGGAAAGGGGGTTCCTCAGCCCATCCTGTGCCCTCTCCCAGTCTGGGACCCCTCGGGAGATAATGACCTGCTGGCTTAGGCCTGCTCCCGGGTGGCAGAGGGTAGGCCCAATCCCTGGATGCAGCCCCTGGTCGGGCTCAGAGCAGGGCCGATTGGGGAGTTGGGGTGCCGCCCCCTGACACGCACAGAGCAGGGCCCATCAGGAGGGTTGGGGCTCCATACCCTGTCACACACAGGGCAGGGCCCAACAGGGGGTTCAGGAGCTCCCCCCTCTCACTCACAGAGTAGGGCCAATAGGGGAGTTGGGGCACCGCCACCTGTCACAAACAGAGCAGGGTGGATCAGAGGGTTGGAGCGCTGGCCCCTGTCATGCACAGAGCAGGGCCCATCAGGGGGGGTTGGGGCTCCGTACCCTATCACCCACAGAGCAGGGCCCATCAGGGGGTTGGGGAGCTCCCCCCTGTCACACACAGAGCTGGGCCCATCAGGGGGTTGAGGAGCTCCCCTCTGTCACTCACAGAGTAGGGCCGATAGGGGAGTTGGGGCACCGCCCACTGTCACACACAGAGCAGGGCGGATCAGGGGGTTGGGGCGCCGCCACTGTCACACTCAGGGCAGGGCCGATGGGGAGGTTATGGTTCTACCCTGTCACACACAGAGCAGGGCCCGTGGGGCGGGGGGGGGGGGGGAATTGGGGCGCCGCACCCTGTCACACACAGAGCAGGGCCGATCAGGGGGTTGGGGCGCAGCCACTGTCACACTCAGGGCAGGGCCGATGGGGAGGTTATGGCTCTACCCTGTCACACACAGAGCAGGGCCTGTGGTGGGGGGAGGGGGGGTTGGGAGCCACACCCTGTCACACACAGAGCAGGACCGATCAGGGGGTTTGGGCACTGCCCCGTCATGCTGATCCGGTGCCAGGAGGCCTCGAGGCTCCGCTGATCCCGGTGCTGGGAGGCATATTACCTTTTACTATATAGGATAGAGGCCTGGAGGCCGGCTGGTTTGCCCTGAAGGGTGTCCTGGATCAGGGTGGGGGTCCCCACTGGGGTGCCTGGCCAGCCTGAATGAGGGGATGATGGCTGTTTGCAGCTGGTCACACACCCTTCAGGGTGGGGGTCCCCACTGGGGTGCCTGGCCAGTCTGGGTGAGGGGCTGAGGGCTGCTTTCAGGCTGGCGGTTGTTGATTGAAGCTCCCAATGGCTCCTTTTTTTTTATTTTATTCTGGGCCAGCTTTAGCTCTGGCTCTAGCTCTGAGAGCAGGTATCTGGTTTGTTTCGGTTCTATAATCGAAACAATGTATAACTTCAGCTCTGAGATCCTGGCCTATATTTGTTAGAATATTTCAAACTGCCAGCTCAGAGGCTTGCAAGGCAGGCGGGGAACGTTGGAGTCTGCAGTCACTGGAGCAAGCAAGCCCCATGTTCGCTTCCAGCTGCCTGGCTGCCGGCCGCCATCTTGGCTGACAGTTAATTTGCATAAGGATATGCTGATTAGCCAATGGGAAGGGTAGCGGTCGTACGCCAATTACCATGTTTCTCTTTTATTAGTGTAGAGGATACAAGTAGCCCAACGTTTTTACTGTAGTTCAGACTTCGGCTTTGGGGTTCAGCACAGGAGGTGAGCAGTAGGTGATTCTGAGAGCATCCCAGGCTTCCTCTCCTCTATCCCAGCTTGACTGAAGAGGGTGTGGAGCAAGGAATGTAGGTCAACAACAGAGTATATTTTACCAAAGTTAGATTGCTTTAAATTTAAAAAATAAAGGGAGAGGATGGTTAATATGAAAAGCAGCCATCTTTAAAACCTAATGACAGCTTGTATTTATTGAGCACCTACTATGCACCTGGTACTGTTCAAAAGCCTTTGCATAACTAACTAAATTTATTCCCATCAACCTATAGCACAGGTACCATATCTATACACATTTTATGAATGAGAATATAGACATGGAAAGAGTCAGTAATTTGCTCAAGTTCAAGAAAACAGTACATGAAAGAGGTGATATTCACATCCAGGAATCATATAAAAAACTAAAGTTGTTGTTTTTTGGTTAAAATTTAAAAACTAATTTGGGGGCCCCTTTTCCCTTCTTTAATTGGGAATTCTACCTTAGTGTGTGTCAGAGTTTTCAAAAGAGTAAATTCTGAGTAGAAAGAGTTCATGTCATAAATGAAAGAACAGAAGAAATCTCCAGAAAAAAAACTAAATTAAATGGGAGCAAGCAAACTACTAGATATAGAGTTCAAAACAATGGTTATGAGATTGCTCAAGTATCTTAATGAGGGCTTCAAGGGACTTGGTGAGACTTTCAAGGATCTTAATGAGAATTTCAAGGAAATTAGTGAGAACATCAACTACCTGAATAAGGACCAGTCAAAAATTAAGCATACACTAACTTAACAAAGAATAATTTACAGGGAGTCAATAGTAGAGCAGAGGATTCCAAGAGTCAAATCAACAATTTGGAATATGAGGAAGCAACAAAACACTCAATTAGAAGAGAAAAAAAAAAAGAAGAATAAAAAAATATGAAGATAGTTTAGGAGCCACTAGGACAACTTCAAGCATACCAACATTCATACTATGGGGGTGCCAGAAGAAGAAGAAGAGAGAGCAAGATATTGAAAACCTATCTGAAAAAATAATGAAAGAAAACTTCCCACTACCTGGTGAAAGAAATAGACTTACAAGTCCAGGAAGTGCAGAGAGTCCCAAACAGGCCCACACCAAGATACCTCATAATTAAAATGCCAAGGGTTAAAGGTAAAGAGAGAATTTTCAAAGCAGCATGAGAAAAGCAGTTAGATACCTACAAGAGAGCGCCCATACGACTGTCAGCTGATTTCTCAACAGAAACTTTGCAGGCCAGAAGGGAATGGCAAGAAATATTCAAAGTAATGAAAACAAGAACTCACAACCAAGATTACTCTACCCAGCAAAGCTATCATTTACAATTGAAGGTCAGATAAAGAGCTTCACAGCATTATATGAAATATTGAAAGGTATTCTTTAAGATGAGGAAGAGAAGGAGGAGGAAGAAGAGGAGGAGGAGGAGAAGGAGGAGGAGAAGGAGGAGGAAGAAGAAGGAGAAGGAGAAGAAGAAGAAGAAGAAGAAGAAGAAGAAGAAGAAGAAGAAGAAGAAGGAGGAGAGGAAGAAGAAGAAGAAGGAGAGGAAGAAGAAGGAGAAGGCAATAAATACACATGTATCAACAATTGTATCTAAAAATTAAAATAAACAAGGAATCTAATGAGCAAAATAAATCATGAAAAAAATAAAACCAGAGGAATGGAAACAGGGAATAGACTGACAAATCTCAGAGGTAAGGGAGGAGGGAAGGGAAAGATTAACCAAAGATCTTTTAAAAACCCCCACAAAGATCTTATATGCATACTAGGGGCCCAGTGCACAAAGATTCGTGCACTGGGGGGGAGGGTGGGGGAGGGTGAGGCCCCTTAGCCTAAGCTGAACCCTCTCCAATCTGGGAGCCCTCTCCAATCTGGGAGTTTCTGTCTGTCTTTGCAATCATATGAGCGAATTGTCTGAGACCTCCAACCCAGTTTGGTTTATTGCTCACAGAATAATAGAGGCATTTTTTTTTCTTTGCTCCATTGGTAGAGATCTCCTGGAAGTTTTAGGATATCTTCCCTTTAATTTTTCCTAGACACTCTGATTTTACTTATGTCCTTCACCTTTGTTTTCCCTCCTTCCCCAACCGCAATAGTGCTCCAGGCTCACTTTGCTCTAGTGTCTAGGAGAGCCATCTGCCAACAGAACTATGATTCCCAGCCTTCTTGGTGCTCCCTGCACTCTGGGCTTCCGCTTCAGGTCCTAGGGGTGCCACCAAAACTACTATTCCCAGAATTCCTGGTGTTCCCCATGCTCTGGGTTTTTTCAGACTGAGGGAGCCACATCCCCCTAAGCCTCTGGCTCTCCTGCTCTGCTCTCCATCTGGTGACCAAGAAAGCCGCGTCCCCTCAAGGGAGCGACCGAGGGAGTGACCAAGAGAGCCACGTCCTTCCAAGCTGCTGGCTCTCCCACTCTGCTCTATGTATGCAAATTACCCACCATCTTTGTTGGGTTAATTTGCATACCAACCCCTCATTGGCTAGTGGGCATGGCTTGGGCATAGCAGAAGGATGCTAATTTGCATGTTTCTCTTTTATTATATAGGACACTAGTAGCCCAGTGCATGAAATTTGTGCACTGGGGTAGGGCGGGGGGAGTAGGGGCCCCTCAGTCTGGCCTTCACCCTCTCCAATCTGAGACTACCTATTTGTGCCCACACTTTTAACAGATAACAGTTCCATTGTTGTTCCTTTCTTATGCTTAAAACCATTGGAATTAATAGGTATTCAAAGTGTGTATACATTTTGGGGGGACACCCTGTATATCTCTAGTCAGTGGTGAAAGAAACCAACAGCAGATTTGGAACCCCCAGACAGGGAACCTTGCTCATTCCCCACATGTCTCCCCACTTCACTTTCCACCTTCCTGGGCAGCAGGAGAATCAATGTTTTCTCTCATTAATTCGGAAAAGCACGTCCTGTCACCCGTTGCCTGGCAGGAGTGCGCTAAGCCTCAAGCAAGCAAGGCTCAGTCAGGGCAGCCTTCACTCATGGGTGCTGGCACCCAAGGTGCACATTCCTCCTCTATAGTCGCCCCGACTATCCCACTGTTTCACTGAGAGGACGGAATTCCTCTCTGCCTCTGGGTTCTTGATCTTGAACACTGACCTAAGGCACCTCAGAGAGGGCCGCCCGCGCCCACCAGGTGTGTCTGTCTGCACCTGCTCCCACCTCAGCACCTGCATTAACTCCCCAGAGGTGATCTCGTAGCTGCACTGGCCTCCGTGGGAACAGGGCATCACCACTCGGCCCTCTCACTTTCATCTCATTGGCGCCCACCCTCAGCACCCAGAACACCCAGACACTCTCCAAAGGACGTGAGCGCATCAGAGGGGATGTGTGCACATCCTGTGGGGGTGTTAGGCATGCTGGGGTTGATGGGAGTGCAGTGGAGAGGCGGTGGGGAACTTGTGCACGCCTTGGTTTGCAACTGTTGCAGGTGTGGGAGGGTGACAGTGTGCTGGGGGATGTTCGCACGCCAGGGGGGTATGTGCACACCAGAGGCCTCTGGCTTTGCAGATCCGCAAACCCCCATGGTGCGGCCAGGAGGACGTCAGTCTGGCCCGCCACGGTGGCTCTCCCTGCGATCCTGCACCTTCTGGGCCAGGAGGCGGATCTTGCACAGTCACTCCTGGGTGCTGATGGCTGCCTCCCCGCCATGAAGGGTCACAGATCTGAGTCCCAGGACCGTGCACAGCCTCAAGCACTGACCCCCACCCGGCAGGGTCACAGATTCGGGTCCCGGACTGCAGACCGCCTCCCGTGCTGCCCCCCTGCCCAATAGGTCACGGATCCGGGTCCCGGGACCACGGACAGCCTCAAGCACGCCCCCTGCCTGGCAGGGTCACAGATCTGGGTCCCAGACTGCAGACAGCCTCCCGCGGTGCCCCCCGCCCAGCAGGGTCACAGATCCAGGTCCTGGGATCGTGGACAGCCTCAAGCACTGCCCCCCATCTGGCAGGGTCACAGATCTGGGTCCTGGGACTGCGGACAGCCTCAAGCACTGCCGCCCTGCCCACAAGGACATGGATCCAGGTCCCAGACCGTGGACAGCCTCAAGCACTGTCCCCCACCTGGCAGGGTCACAGATCCGGGTCCCAGACCGCAGACAGCCTTGCCTGCTGCTGCCTGCCTTCAGTATGCAAATTAGCCGCCATCTTGTTACTTCAGGGTGGGGTTCCCCACTGGGGTGCCTGGCCAGTCTGGGTGAGGGGCTGAGGGCTGTTTTCAGGCTGGTGGGCGACTGAAGCTCCAAACTTCTCTTTTTTTTCTTTTTTTTTTATTCTGGCATTTATTTACCTTCTATGCCTGTCACTGGAGCTGAGAGC
The DNA here is from genome assembly GCF_028538775.1 of Myotis yumanensis. Lineage (NCBI taxonomy): Eukaryota > Metazoa > Chordata > Mammalia > Chiroptera > Vespertilionidae > Myotis > Myotis yumanensis. Next base: position 76,577,757 of record NW_027223757.1, read on the forward strand.
CGGCATTCCCTCTGAGGCTCGGCTGCCGAAAGCAGGTTTCTGGCCTTTGTTTACCTTCTGTATTTGAAACTTTGTTGCGACTCCAGCTCTGAGATCCCAGCTGACTGAAAACAGGTTACTGGGGTTTTGTTTAGCTTCTATATTTGTTACAATGTTTCAAACTGCAAGCTGAGAGGCCGGCAGCGCAGGCAGGGAATGTTGGAGTCCTCCGTCACTGAAGCAAGCAAGCCTCCTGTTAGCTTTAAGCTGCCTGGCTGCCGGCCGCCATCTTGGTTGGCAGTTAATTTGCATATCTCCCTGATTAGCCAATGGGAAGGGTAGCAGATGTACAGCTAATTACCATGTTTCTCTTTTATTAGATAGGATGCATTACCTATGAACAAAGACAATAGGGTGGTGAAGGCCTGGGATGGAGTGGGAACCGGGTAGCGGGGGTCAATGGGGGAGAAAAGGGAGAGTATCTGTAATACTGGCAACAATAAAGATATTTCTTAAGTTCTATAATGCTATGGAATGAATAACAAGAACTCCTTTACTGTTTCTGCTTTCCAGTTTGAAGAACAATTTTTGGCAAGTCCAGAAGACTTGGAAAAGTTCAGAAATGGTAAGACTATGTATCTAAATTGCTGTGATGAGGGTATCTAAAAAGTCAATAGTGAGGTTTGAACACCAAGCAATGCCTATTTGTGTGTATGGTGGGAGCTGGCGGGGGGGGGGGGGGGCGGGGGGGGTGGGGCAGGGATGGACAGGAAGAAAAGTGGTTGAAGTGTAAGGATGGGGGTCCTTGAGCAGGTCTTATCACTCACTTAGGATACGAAGGGCTTGAACTCTCTTGTTCTTGAACTCCTCCTGTTCATACTGTCAAGGCCACTTGACAGTATGAACAGGAAGATAAGGAGAGAGAGCCAGCAGCATTGGAGTCTGGAAAGCAGGGCCTGCCTGCACCCACTGACCAGTGCTGGAGTTTGAAGAGCACACAGAAATCTACATAGAAATCTCACCTAGAATTCGCCTTAATGCCACGAACCCCACAAGACTTACTTTGGGAACTCCCCATTTGAAATGGCATCTGGCTGGTGGCCCTTGGCAGCCTCTCTCCAACTTCTTCCTAAATTATCCATGAAGATAAGTCAACTAAAAAACACAGGCACCTACTATGTATCTTGATGGGACGTGTAAAAAGATAAGTGAAATAATAAGTTAAAAAAATAAAAGGCAGATTATGAAGAAAAAGGTTACAGGAAGCGGAAACCCAATACTATTTCTATTAAAATGTTACCAGGCCATAGTTTTTTGCTTCCATTCGTATCTGTAGTTATTTCAACAAACATCTTTTCATTCTGTGAGTGTGAAGACATTTCACTCTACTTTTTCTTTTCTCTTTTCAAAAGATGGGTCTTTGATGTTCCAGCAAGTGCCCATGGTGGAAATCGATGGGATGAAGCTGGCACAGACCAGAGCCATTCTCAACTACATTGCCGCCAAATACAACCTGTATGGGAAAGACATAAAGGAGAGAGCCCTGTAGGTATTTTTTCTGTGTTTTTCATCAACAGTTAACAACAATTTAGATTCTTCCTTGAATGTGCTGAATTGTGCCGGGGGATCATGACCAGCAGCAGCATATCCCTTGGAAGTAAAGGCTGAGGTCCAGGCCAGCAGGGAGCATGAGGAGGAGGATTCCACTTCTTAGAGAAGAAGATTCAGTCCATGGCTGTAGCACTGGCAGTGACAGAGGTTTCTAAACCCTGGTGAACTATGAAGCCAGGAGGGTGGTGGAGTCATGACTCCGGGTACTCAGGCTAATTAAAGAAGAGACTGAGGGAGGAGCTAATCTTCAAGTTCCAGAAATTACAGGAATAGTTATCAGGAACCTAATTTATCAGCCAGTTGTGTGGCCTGGCCACTTGACAAAGGTTTGTAAAGGTTGGTGCCCAAGATGCTACGGTTACCTGGAGCATTTTGATGTAAGTACTGAAGCAGCCAGATTTATTCAATACAACTACATCTGGGGAGGGCTCTCCTCCCTGTTGTGATGGGACCATATGGTTGAAACTAAAATATTGTAAGGAACTATCTACCCCAAAGCGTTAATCATAGATTTACCATGTCAGCACCTCCACTACTAAGCATGCATGTACCCAGAAGAATAAAATATACACTCAAACTTGTACAAAAATGTTCATAATAGCATTGTTCATAATATTCAAAAAGGGGAAACAACAAAAGTGTTCATCAACTGATGAATGGATGCGCAAAGTTTTGTATATCCATAGAATGTAATATTATTTGGCCATGAAAAGGAATGACAGTGGATAAGCCTTGAAAACATTACGTTGCATAAAAGAAACCAGAAATCAAAGGCTCATGTTGTATGATGTCATTCAGATGAAGTGTCAAGAACATTTCTTTTCATAGAAACAGAAAGCAATTTTGGTTTTCAGGGGCTGGGGGACGGTAGGGTAGGGTTGGAGGGGGGCAAACCCTAGGTAGCATCTCACTGGGTACTTGCAATGACTCCACCATTTCTCCATGCCTGTGACTCTGGACACCTCACTGATGTTCTCTGTCAGTATATTTGGTCATGGGCATAACAAAAATTTTAGACGTAGATATCCACCTTGATATTAAATGTTAAAATTTGGTGAATATCACAGCTGAATGGCTGGCATATAAAAATGCACCCAGTAGAGTTGCCCTCTCCTGTTTCTCCATTCTCTTACATTTTTAAACTATAACATGTAAGGCAGGTGACAGTTGACAATTGGGTCATTTTTAAAAAGGAAAACCTCTTATAGGAAGCCCAGTTAGGCACACTAAAAACATATCTCCAGGAATATGCACTGGTTGTCTTTCAGGATTGATATGTATTCAGAAGGTATGGCAGATTTGAATGAAATGATCATGCATTTGCCACTATGCCCACCCCATGAAAAAGATGCCAAGATGACCCAGATCAGAGAGAAAACAACAAATCGTTACTTCCCAGCCTTTGAAAAGGTAAGTGGGCTGGTCAGTGTTTGGGGAACTGAGACTAGAGGACAAAGAGAACTGGTGCCTGGGCAGTCCTGGGGATTTGACCTTCAATTCCAATGGGCCCTCCTGACTACTGATGGAGCACCCTGACTCTCCCAGCCTATTATCAAAATCAGCTGTGGGGAGGATATGTATCTGTTATACCCAAGTTATAATCTGTCAGCAAAATTTCTCTCTTTTTTAAACAAATATATTTTTACTGCTTTCAGAGTGGAAGGGAGAGGGAGAGAGAGTTAGAAACATCAATGATGAGAAAAAATTATTGATTGACTGCCTCTGCACAACCCACACTGGGAATTGAGCCTGCAACCTGGGCATGTGCCTTGACCATAATCCAACCATGACTTCCTGTTTCATAGGTCAGTGCTCAACCACTGAACAACACCGGCTGAGATAAAAGTTCAATTTACTAGGACCTGATTTAGATTCTCTATTTGATGGCATTTTATGGCCACATTTAGAGTGTGGGCTGTGGAAGGCTCTGGGAGTCAAACTAGCGATTGGAGTAGATTTGGCAGAACACCATGAAGGGGCTTTTCATCTAAGAGAAGCAGGAAGAAAGCAACTTATCAGAAAATATGCTGGCAACATGCATAGGAAACATGAGACCAATTGCCCAACAGTGTTTCTGGGATGGATGAGAAGTATCTAAACAGAGATGGGGGCAGTGGGATGGAGAGGATGAGACAGATGAAAAGATGATAAGGAACAATCTACAAAATATATTGTCAGACTTTAGAGGAAAGCTATGCAAACTAAGGAAATAAAGTTCCATGATTTTTTATGTAGTGCAGACCATAAATTTTCCCTTTGAAGGTAAAAAAAGATTTCAAGATCCAAATGTCCTGAGATCAAACTAAATAAAAATTATGAACCAAAATAATGATTGTAAGGCTACCGGAGGCTTACGTATATAAAAGGCTTAACATTAACACTCTCATCTTTATAAAGCATTAAAAAGCACTTAGGAAACATTCTTTCATTCTACAAATTTTAATTCATAATAGTAATCTAATAATACACCCTCCTGGGCCTTGTGGTGCCGAGAGTTTAGGGTACATTCACTCAATGACAAGGTCAGTAGGCACTGCAATTAGAGTATACTGATACTTTGAAATCAAGGAGCTCCATGATAACATCAGTTAAAAATGTATGTTACAAAATAGGTTTTTTAAAAAAATATCTTTTTATTGATTTCAGAGAGGAAGGAAGAGGGAGAGAGAGATAGAAACATCAATGATGAGAGAGAATCATTGATTGGCTGCCTTCTGCACGCCCCCCACTGGGGATCGAGCCTGCATTCCTGGCCTGTGCCCTTAACTAGAATTGAACCCTTCAGTCTGCAGGTCGACACTCTATCCACCAAGCCAAACTGGCTAGGGCACAAAATAGGTTTTGACCTTATCATATTCTTTACCAAATAATTATCCATTCTTTTATATGCATACACAATCTGAAAGTGTATTTGCCAATGTGTTATTATGTTTAGTTGGTGGTGCTATGTGTGTTTATTCTCTTTATACTTTATGATTGCTGGAATCCTATCTAATAAAGACAGAATATGCAAATTGACCATCACACCATCACAAAGATGGTGGTGACCATAGCCACAAGATGGCAGTGCCCAGTCCCTTCAGCCACGCCGGAGTCCCCCAGTCCTTTCAGCCCAACTGGGGAAGGTGCATGGCAGGTGCACTGTGTGGTTGGACCCGCCCTCAGCCCCTCAGCCGCCAGGGCCACCAGAGGCTCAGGTAACACGGACTGGTCGAAGCTTGCGCTGCTGGCAGTGGCAGCAGCAGAGGTGTGATGAGGGCGCTGCCTTCCCCTGATGGTCAGGTCATGTCCCACCCCTGAGGGCTCCTAGACTGTGAGCAGGCCGGGCTGAGGGATCCCCCCCTCCAGTGCATGAATTTTCATGCACCAGGCCTCTAGTATTTTAATAAATATCATACATTTCCCCAAAACTTTTATTATGAAAAATTTCATACACTCAGAATAATTAAACACATATGCACCCACCATGGGGATTCAAACATTAATCTTTCATTATGTTTGCTTTATCATGAGTTTCTATCACTCAGTCCCTCTCTATCAATCAGACATTGTTTTTGGATAAATTACAAAGTGTGTTTCAGGTATCACTGCAGTTCACATCTAGACATTTCAGCAGCAGATCATAACATAGTGCAACCTAGGAGACAGAGCCCATATTGCAAGAGAGATGGTGAGTTCAAGTTGACCCAGGTTTGCATGAGGTTCCAAAGAGATAGATCAGGAAATGAGTAGAGTAGACAGAAATGAGTAGAGGAGAAATGTAGGCTCTGATATAGTCTGCTTGGGATTGAAGAAGGATGTTCTAGAGATGGATTTTTGCCCAAGTGAGAGAGGAGACAGAGAGAAGGAAAAAGAGAGAGAGAGAGAGAGAGAGAGAGAGAGAGAGAGAGAAAGAGAGAGAGAGAGCCATGTGCTAAAGTTCAGGGCTCCAAAGGGTAGGGCAAGGGGCCAACAGACACACACCCAGTGCTATCCCTGGGCCAGACCAAGATGCACAGAGGGAGCTCAGTGATATGGGAAAAGGAAAAAGAGATGGTAGCCTGGGCATCAGCTGAGGAGTGAGGAGAGAACAGCAGAGACCTGCTTCTCTCTGTTTCACTGAGTCAGGGGCAATGAACATGGTTTGATGCTCCTCAGGTGCCCAGTTAGGCAACAAAGGTGGGAAGCCAGGCTGGAGAGACCTGGGCAGGAGCAGGGGGACCCAGCCTGAGTGCACCTGTGTTCATAACCTGCTCCCTCCAATTCACCAGGTGTTGAAGAGCCACGGACAACACTACCTGGTTGGCAACAGGCTCAGCAGGGCTGACATTCACCTGGTTGAACTTATCTACTATGTTGAAGAGATTGACCCCAGCCTAATGGCCAACTTCCCGCTGCTGAAGGTGACCCCTTTCACAGCCCTGGGAGGGAAGGTCCACATCCCCCATCTTGGGATCTAATATCTGGGCTCTTGGACTGGCCATGTTATGATCACATCATTTTCAGGCTCTGTTGCCCCCAGGTCCCCAAAATTTGCTTTAGGCCCTGGTCTGAGGCAGGAAATGAATCTTGTTCTGCTAAAGAAATTGGAGGCAGACACCACCCCAAAGAGAATAGTTTGTCTTTCACAATGAGAAGAACCCAGGACTCAGCGTCTCTGTCCTCAGCTCCTGCTCCTTCTCTCAAGCACTGTGCTTCCCTCCAGACTGTCCCTTTTCTCTTTCTGTCTCTCTCTTTCACAGGGGAGATTGCTTTTGACTGTGCACATGGTTGACCTATATTTTCTATCTTCAGTTCCAGCCCAGTTGTCCCACATATTCATTTCTCCAGTTTGGAGCCTTTACCTGTGTTTCTCTGACAGTCACATTAGTCTTCCTTGTCTGCACTAAAGTGAGAACCCACAGGATTTCCATGTGGGGAGGAAGACACGGAAGACTGTGAACTGAATCAAGTCTTAACCCTGTCTCTGGGGGAAGATTAAAGTTATTGAACTGTGTTTCCTTCCCCTTATCTTCCTTTCTTGCTGGGTGTCTGTTTCCCAGCCTCCTGCTGGTGCTGATGGAGGGGACTCTGTTGGTCTGTCCTCAGGTTCCCTGGCCTGTGTAATGACGGGTGGGTGTTGTGTCTCCATCTGAGGCTGTGCTTTGTGCATTGCAGGCTCTGAAAACCAGGATCAGCAACCTCCCTCCTGTGAAGAAGTTTCTGCAGCCTGGCAGTCATAGGAAGCCTCCTGTAGATGCAAAAGCATTAGAAGAAGCCAGGAAGATTGTAAATAAATAAAATCTTTATTTATTTTTATTTTAAATAAAGCAGGCATGGACGCCCAGCACATGCAGGACCAATCTTCTGACGTTGTCCAACAATGAAGTGCCTCTACCTAGGTGTAGATCCTGGCTATTGTGAGAATAATAAACTTTTCCAAAATAATTAAACCTGCTATGAGCAGATTTAGTTATAGTTTAATCTTGTTCATTAAGTTCCAATATGTAACCAGATTTTCAATCTCCTTCTATTGCATTTCTCTTGGAATTCAAAATTAAACAAAAAATGGAAACGTGGATTATGACATCTCTCTTCTTTTCCAGGAATTGTCACATGTCCGTCACAGAGCCCATCAAAGAGTCAAGTATAAAATTCATACCTGACATTCTCAGTTGTTCACAGAAAATAGCTACCCCTCTTGGTAATGACATAAGAATTTTTTTTTTTTTTTACTTAGGAGCTGTTTTCCTTCTGGTAATAAAAATGTTTTGTTTTGTTTTGTTTTGTTTTTTGTTATGAGTTTGGTTCTCATGCAATACAACAGTGATATGCCTACTACAGACTTTTTAGTGCATCTCCATGTGCCTACGAGTCACTGAAGGACTTATCTTCCTGTCTTGGGTGTCGCTTTCCCAGCCTCATGCTGGTGCTGATGGAGGGGGCTCAATGGGTCCTTTCCAGGGGGGGCCAACAGACACACAGTGTGTCCTAAGGTGTGGGGAAATGATTTACAAATAAACAGACCCAAGCTCTGCTCTCTGTTGACTCTGTTGTCCTTTCAGTCCATGACCCCGCGGCACATCAACGCCCTGCTGCTTAATGCTCGGTGGGGCCCCTGGCTGAGCTTTCTCTCAGATCACTCAATGTTGCTCAGACCTGGACTTCCAAGGTACAGATTACATGTATAAATTATAGTTAATGAATGCATATAATATCTTTTTTTCTATTTTTCTGGCCTGTCACTGGGCCAGAGTGGCTGGATTAGGAGTGATTTCTAACTTCAGCCACTCTCGGGGCTCAGAATAAACACCCTCCCAGAAAATCTGGGCTTTGGGCTTTGGCATATTGAGTTCTTCTCCCCACAATGAGCTTCCTCATAACATGGGGAGAGAGGTGACAGACACACAGGGCTCCCTAACTGTAGCTTCAGTTCCACCTAGTCTGCTGTCTCTGTGCAACCAAAATGGTTTTCCTAAAATGCGCATTTGAGTATCACCACCTTCTTTAAATCCTTCAGCGAGTTCCAGGCCTGTGGGAATTCCTCCTCCCATCTGTCCTCACCCCTTCCTTCCCACCTGACCATGCTTAACACCTCACCTCAGTTGTTTCTCTGTGCCTCTCACAGAGCCCTCTAAACTACTAACAAAGCTGAATGCCACTGTGCCTCCTCCACTCTCCTGTGAGGTCCTGGTGTGTGGCATCCCTACCACTTCATCACAAATGGTCATAACACCTTGCACAACTCCACCCACAGCCGCCATTGCCGCCAAACACAACCTCTATGGGAGAGACATACAGGAGAGAGCCCTGTAGGTATTTTTTCTGTGTTTTTCATCAACAATTAATAACAATTTCGATTCTTCCTTGAATGAGCTGGATTGTGCCGGGGGATCATGACCAGCAGCAGCATGTCCCTTGGAGGTAAATGCTGAGGTCCAGGCCAGCAGGGAGCATGAGGAGGAGGGATTCCACTTCTTAGAGAAGAAGACTCAGTCCATGGCTGTAGCACAGGCAGTGACAGAGGTTTCCAAACACTGGTGAACTATGAAGCCAGGAGGGTGGTGGAGTCATGACTCCGGGTGCTCAGGCCTTTCAGGAAGAGGCTGGGAAAGGAAAGGACCCAAAGGAGCTACTTTTCAAGTTTCAGAAATTACAAGAATAGTTACCAGGAACCTGATACCAGCCAGTTACATTTACTGGCCATTTGACAAAGACTTGCAGAGGTTGGTACCCAAGATGCTACGGTTCCCTCAAGCATTTTGAGTTAGTACCAAAGCAGCCAGTTTTGTTCAATACAACTACATCTGGGGGGAGGGAGGGTCTCCTCCCTGTTGTGATGGGACCACATGATTGAAACTGTTAGTAGTTACTCAAAACGTTACATGTAGATTTACCATGTCAGCACCTCCACTACGGTACCTAAGTGAATAAGAAATACATTCACACTAAAACTTGTACAAAAATATCTATAAAAGCATTATTCATAATATTCAAAACTTGTACAAAAAACATTCATAAAAGCATTATTCATAATATTCTGAAAGTGGAAACAACAAAAGTGTTCATCAAAACGGATGAACAAAGTTCTGTGTACCCATGAATGTAATATTATTTGGCCATGAAAAGGAATGAATGTGGATTAGCCTTGAAAACATTATGTTGCATAAAAGAAACCAGACACCAAAGGCTCATGTTGTATGATGTCTTTCACATGAAGTCGAGAACATTTCTTTTCATAGAAACAGAAAGCAATTTTGGTTTCCAGGGGCTGGGGGACAGTACGGGGTCGGGAGTGGGGAGAATGTGGAACGCTGCGAGAGCACACAGCATTTCCCTTGGAGGTGTGGAAATATTCTGAAATTAGAGTGCAGTGATAGTACAGGAACCTGTGAATTTATGAAAAATCACAAAATTGTACGTTTAAAAAGAGTGGCATTATGGTGTGTGGATTAAATATCTATAAAATTTTTATCTTAAAAAAAAAAAAGGAAATAGGAAGCCCAGTTAGGCACAATAAAAACATATCTCCTGGAATATGCACTGGTTGGAAGTATATAAAGAGTCACACCAATTCAGAGGATGTTTTAGATGGAGACTTGAGCAGTGCAAAGATGGCCAAAGTTCAGAAACAGCACATGGAGCAGGTTGGGAACTGTGTTCTATGGGAACTGTGTTCTATGGGAACTGTGTTCTATGGGGACTGTGTTTGATGAGAACTCATTGGAAGAACTGCTAATATTGGGCACATAAATGGCCAGGATGAGAGAGGGAGAGGGACATGACTGAAGTGTCTGTACCAGGGACTCTCTGCTGATTCCTCAGGTGGCAGGCCTTTAGCCTTATGAATCACATGGAGTTTGTGCCCAGAACCAACCACAGCAGAGATGGCAAACCCTAGGTAGCATCTCACTGGGTACCTGCAATGATTCCACTCTGGACACCTCACTGATGTTCTGTCAGTATATTTGGTCATGAGTATAACAAAAATTGTAGATGTATATATCTACCTTAATATGAAATGTTAAAGTTGAGTGAAAATCATAGCTGAATGACTGGCATATAAAAATGCACCCAATGGAGGTGAATTACTTTGCCATCTCCCAATACCCCATTCTCTTAGATTTTTAAACTATAACGTGTAAGGCAGGTGACAGTTGACAATTGGGTCATTTTTGTCTTTCAGGATTGATATGTATTCAGAAGGTATTGCAGATTTGAATGAAATGACCATGCGTTTCCCACTATGCCCACCTGATGAACAAGATGCCAAGATGACCCAGATCAGAGAGAAAACAACAAATCGTTATTTCCCAGCCTTTGAAAAGGTAAGTGGACTGGTCAGTGTTTGGGGAACTGAGACTAGAGGACAAAGATAACTGGTGCCTGGGAAGTCCTGGGGATTTGACCTTCACTTCCAATGGGCCCTCCTGACTACTGATGGAGCACCCTGGCTCTCCAGGGATGTTATCAAAATCAGCTGTGGGTAGGACATGTACCTGTTATACCCAAGTTATAATCTGTCAGCAAAAGTTCAGTTTACTAGGACCCGATTTAGAATTCTCTCTTTGATGGCATTTCATGGCCACAGTTAGAGCCACACTAGCAATTGGAGTAGATCCTGCAGAGCACCATGCAGGGGCTTTTCATCCAAGAGAAGCAGGAAGAAAGCAACTTATCAGAAAATATGCTGACAACATGCGTAGGAAACATGAGACCAATTGCCCAACAGGAGGATATGGTGATGTTTCTGGGTTGGATGGTAGCTATCTAAACAGAGATGGGGGCTGTAGAATGGAGAGGATGTGACTGATGAAAAGATGTTAAGAAACAATCTACAAAATGTTGGGTTGTCAGACTTTAGAGGAAAGCTATGCAAACTAAGGAAATAAAGTTTCATCATTATGTATGTAGTATAGACCATATTTTTTCCCTTTGAAGGTAAAAAAAGAAGATTTTAAGTTCCAAATTTCCTGAAATCAAACTAAATAAAAATTATGGACCAAAATAATGATAGTAAGGACTACAGGAGGCTTACATATAAAAAAGGTTTAACACCAACACCCTCATCTTTATAAAGCATTAATGAAACAGTCTTTCATTCATTTTACAAATTTTAATTCATTATTTATTTGTTCATATTTAATGAACAAATAATTTAATACCAATCTGAAAATACACCCTCCTGGGCCTTGTGGTGCTGAGAGTTTAGAGGACATTCGCTCAATGACAAGGTCAGCAGGCACTGCAGTTAGAGTATGCTGATACTTTGAAACCAAAGAGCTCCATGGTGACATCAGTTAAAAATGTAAGTTACAAAATAGGTTTTGATGTTATCATAACCTTTACCAAATATTTATCTACTAGAGTCCCAGTGCAAGAAATTCGTGCAGGCCTGGCCTGCGATCAGGGCCATTTTCCCCGGCTGTCAGAAGCCGGCCCTGCCCCCACCTCTGGTTCCCTGTTGTCCATCGGGCAATTGGAGCCTGCAGCCTGGGGGAGGGACTGAGTGGTTGGTTGTTCCCACCAGCCCTGCTTCTCCTCCCCTCCCCCACGCTGGTTGCCCTCTGTGTGCACTGTGTGTGGGGGGCAACTGGCAGGTTGGGGGCCTTGGTCTGGCACTGCCCACGTCCACCACCACCCACCCCCAGTTCCCCGTTCACCATTGGGAAATCGGAGCCTGCCTACCGGGGGAAGGGATGGAGAGGTTGGCAGGCAGGCCCTATCAGGCGATTGGGACCTGCAGGCTGGGGGCAGCTCCTGCATTGAGCGTCTGCCCCCTGGTGGTCAGTGTACATCATAGCGGCTGGTCGTTCCGCCGTTCGGTTGACTTGCATATTACCCTTTTATTATATTGGATTTTTTATATGCATACATGATCTGAAAGTATATTTGTCAAAATGTTATTATCTTTAGTTGGTGGTACTATGTGTGTTTATTCTCTTTGTACTTTATGATTCCCATATTGCTGGAATATTGTAATAAATATCATATATTTATCTAACCTTTTATTTTGAAAAAGGCCATACATTTAGAATGAACACCTGTGCACCCACCACGAAGATACAACCATTAACCTTTCATTATGTTTGCTTTATCACGAGTTTTTATCTCTCAGTCCCTCTCTCTAATAATCAAACATATTATTTTTGGATAAATTACAAAGTGATTTTCAGGCATCACTGGAGTTCACACCAGACACTTCAGCAGCAGATCATAACATAGTGCAACTTAGGAGATAGAGCCCATGCTGTAATGGAGATGGTGAGTTCAAGTTAACCCAGGTTTGCATAAGATTCCAAAGAGATATATCAGGAAATAAGGAGAGCAGAAAGAGGAGAAATGTGTACTCTGAAATAGTCTGCTCAAGATTGAAGAAGAATGTCATAGAGATAGATCTTTTCCCAATGAGAGGAGAGAAAGAGAGAGAGAGAGAGAGAGAGAGAGAGAGAGAGGAGAGAGAAGTGCTAAAGTTCAGGGCTGCAAAGGGTAGGCCCTGGGGCCAAAAGAAACTCAGTGTAGCCAGTGCTAGCTGAGCCCAGTGATATGGGAAAAGGAAAAAGAGATGGTAGCCTGGGCGTCAGCTGAGGAGTGAGGTGTAAACAGCAGAGACCCTCTTCTTTCTGTTTCACTGAGTCAGGGTGATGAATGTGGTCTGATGGTCTGCACCTGCCCAGTAAGACAGCAGAGGTGGGAAGCCAGGCTGGAGAGACCTGGGAAGGAGCAGGCGGACCCAGCCTGAGTGCACCTGTGTTCATAACCTGCTCCCTCCAGTTCACCAGGTGTTGAAGAACCAGGGACAAGACTACCTGATTGGCAACAGGCTGAAGGCTGACATTCACCTGGTTGAACTTATCTACCACCACGAGCTAGGACAGAGGCATGGAACAAAGTCTCCCTCAGAGCCATTCGAAGGAATCAATTTTGATGACACCTTGATTTCAGACTTCAGACTTCTAGAACTGTGAGGGAATGAATTTCTGTGGTGTAAGCCACCCAGTCTATGACAATTGTCACAGTGGTCGTAGGAAATGAGGACAATTACTTTGCAATAAACAAGAATGAATACACCCAGCAACATAGATGAAGCTCAAAATAATTATGCTGAGTGGAAAATAACACTTCCGCATCTGGGACCCAGACCTTTGCTCTGGCTGTAGCGGAGAAGCCAAGCCTCTTCAGTCTTCAGTCTTCAGTCGTCTTCAGTCTTTGCTCGGCTCAGTCTGCTCCACTCCTGCATATGCAAATTAACCACCGTATTTGTTGGGTTAATTTGTATACTCATCCTGATTGGCTGGTGGGTGTAGCAGAGTGACACCAATTTGCATGTTTCTCTTTTGTTAGTGTAGATAGAGGAATATGCAAATTGTCTGGGACACCATCACAGTAACAGTAATGACCAGCAGACTGCCTGGGGCGACCAGGCCAGTGGCGGGGGGGGCGGGCAGTTGGGGGCAATCAGGCTGGCAGGGGGGACAGTTGGGGGTGACCAGGCCAGCAGGGGGGGGGCAGTGAAGGGCGACCAGGCCGGCAGGGGGGAACAGTTAGGGGCAATCAGGCTGGCAGGCAGAGGTGGTTAGGGGTAATCAGGCTGGAGGGGGAGAAGTTAGGGGCAATCAGGCAGGCAGGCAGGTGAGCCGTTAGGAGTCAGTGGTCCCGGATTGTGAGAGAGATGTCCAACTGCTGGTTTAGGCCTGATCCCTGAGATTGGGCCTAAACTGGCAGTCAGAGGGGTCCTGGATTGGAGAGGGTACAGGCTGGGCTGAGGGGACCACCCCCCCCCCCCCCCATGCACAAATTTCATGTACTGGTCCTCTAGTATGCAATATAAGTTCCCTGGTTAATCACTTCCCCCAACCCCCAACCCCTGCCTTCCCTCTGAGATTCCTCAGTCTGCTCCATGCCTCCATGTCTCTGGATCTATTTTGTTCATTAGTTTATTTTGTTTATTAGATTCCACATATGAGTGAGGTCATTTGATACTTATCTTTCTCTGCCTGGCTTATTTCACTTGGCATGACACTCTCCAGATCCATCCATGCTGTTAGAGCTCTACTTTAGATGGATGGCAAGGGCAGGCCACTCTGGGGAGGCAACATTTTTAATTAATTATTTTTTTTGTGTTGACACTATTAAAAGATGTTTCCCATTCCCCCCTACTCTGCCCCCCTCCACCCAGTCCCCGCCCCACCCAGGCCTTCACCACACTATTGCCTGTGTCCATGAGCTATGCATATATGCATATATGTTCTATGGTCAATCTCTTTCTGTCCTCCCCACTCCCCTCCCTCGGGAATCTGCCAGTCCATTTCATGCCTCCATGCCTCTGGACCTATTTTGTTCATCAGTTTATTTTGTTCATTAAATTCCACATATAAGTGAGATCGTGTGCTATCTGTCTTTCTCTGATTAGCTTATTTAGCTTAGCATAATACTCTCTCGGTCCATTTATGCTATCACAAAGAACATTTTTAAAATTTTATTTTTAAAAACCATTTACATTCAATATTATTTTGTATTAGTTTCAGGTGTACAGTATAGTGGTTAGATAATTATATACTTTACAAAGTGTTTCTCTGAAATTTCCAGTACCTAATGGCACCATACATAGTTATTACAATATTATTGACTATATTCCCTATGCTGTACTTTACATCCCCATGACTATATTGTAACCACCAATTTGTACTTCTTAATCCCTTCACCTTTTTCACCCTAACCCCCTTCCCCTCTGGCAACCATCAGACTTTTCTCTGTATCTATGATTCCGTTTTTGTTTTTTTTGTTTATATTGTTCTTTAGATTCCACATATAAGTGAAATCATATAGTATTTGTCCTTCTCTGACTGATTTATTTCACTTAACATAATACCATTTAGGTCCATCCATGTTGTTGCAAATGGTAATATTTCATTTTTTAAAATATTCGAGTAATATTCCTTTGTATAGATGTACCACAGCTTCTGTATCCAGTCATATACTGATGGGCACCTGGCTGCTTCCATATCTTGGCTATTGTAAATAATGCTGCAATGAACATAGGGGGCATATATTCTTTTGAGTTACTGTTTTGGGTTTCTTCAGATATATTCCCATAAGTAAAATCGCTGGGTCATAAGGCAGTTCTATTTTTAATTTTTTGAGGCTCCTCCATACTGTATTCCACAGTGGCTGCACCAATCTGCATTGCCACCAAACAGTGCATGAGGATTCCCTTTTCTCTACATCCTTGACAGCACTTGTTATTTATTTGGGGGAGGTGAGGAGCCATTAAAAGTGAGAAGAAAACAGGCACGCTAGGAGATGGGCGAGAGGGCTTCAAACCGAGGAACCCACATTTCAAAGCCTTGTCGTGGGAAAGTGCACAGTCCCCCAGGCCAGAGGAGGCGTGGCTGGAGAGTGGGGGACGAGATGGGGATGGCAGGTGGCAGATGACATTCCTGTGAGTACTATCAAGGAATCAGGATTTCATTCTAGATGAAATAGGAATCCAAAGTCTGGCTTCCTTCCATAAGGTTTTGCTCAGATGATACAGTGTTTTGGGAGGTATAGTGTCAAATTACAGCTACTAGAAACCATAATTTGAACTACAGAAGAAAAACTCATCTGCTTCTGCACGAAAAAAAGAATGAAGAGAGCCCTACCCGGTTTGGCTCAGTGGATAGAGTGTCGGCCTGTGAACTGATGGGTCCCAGGTTCGATTCCGGCCAAGGGCACATGTCCGGGTTGCAGGTTCGATCCCTCTAGTAGGGGGCATGCAGGCGGCAGCCAATCAATGATTCTATCTCACCATTGATGTTTCTATCTCTCTCCCTTCCTCTACGAAATCAATAAAAATAAATTTAAAATAAATTAATTAATTAATACCTTCATGCTAATCTGTCTTGAAATGAAGCTTCCAATATAAGAATGTACGTACACATTCACAAATAATAATAAAAAAGAATGAAGAGAAAACTGAAAATTAGTCACAGTGTATGGATTTGTCAAACTAATTACATTACCTTTCTAGAGGTTAGTGGATAATTATGTTAGTATAATTTGTAAAACATAAAATAAATAAATTATAATGTAATGACATAAAAAGGACAAACTAATAACTTTAATTGTAACTATTATTTGCTGGGTGTAACTCACTGAGAAGGTAAGTGTGCATCAAAACATCTTAACACATTCCTTTCAATATACTCAGGGAGCTTCCTACTTGATTTCAAAATCAAAAGCAGCTCTGTCGTAGTGGGAATAATTGCCCCTAATATTGTGGTTTATAAATTAACATCTTGCCCTAGCCAGTTTTGCTCAGTGGATAGAGCATTGGCCTGCGGACTGAAGAGTCCTTGGTTCAATTCCGGTCAAGGGCACATGCCCAGGTTGCAGGCTTGGTCCCCAGTAGGGGGTGTGCAGGAGGCAGCTGATCAATGATTCTCTCTCATTATTGGTGTTTCTATCTCTTTCCCTCTCCCTTCCTCTCTGAAATCAATAAAAATAAATTTAAAATAAATAAATTAATTAATACCTTCATGCTAATCTGTCTTGAAATGAAGCTTCCAATACAAGAACGTACGTGCACATTCACATATATGCTCCATGCACATTACACATGCATGAAGGAAATATGTTCTAAATGCTGACAGGTTGAACTGCACTCAATTGCAAACTTCTGTGTTTCAAGATTGTCAATTTAAAAATATTATATTAAAGTATAACAGGCCATTGGGATTTTTAAAAGACAATTGATTTTGCTTAAATTTTTCCACTATAGTTTAAATATATAAACTTTTTTGCTTATCTAGGTGGCACCTGATTATTTTTAAAGCCTCCTTTTCCGCTGTTAGTAACAATTCAGTTCCCAATGCCAAGAGATCCTCCTGTATGGAGACTGAAGCACAGCCTTTCCAAATCAGACTAATGAGTGCCAGGAGCAAAGCACACCTCACTTTATGCCATAAGCAGGATTTTCATAAACCAGCCCAGCCGGCATGGCTCAGTGGTTGAGTATCAACCTATGAACCAGGAGGTCATGGTTCGATTCCCGGTCAAGGCACATGCCCAGGTTGGGGGCTCGATCCCCACTTTGGGACATGCTAGAGGCAGCTGGTTGATGATTCTTTCTCATAATTGATGTTTCTATCTCTCTCTCCCTCTCCCTTCCTCCCTAAAATCAATAAAAATAAATATAAATAAATAAATAAAAAGATTTTCATAAACCAGAAAGTATGTATTCGATCCCCACTTTGGGACATGCTGTGCACATGGAGTACTGTGCACTCCATTACTAGGCTGACTTTTATAAAGGGGGAAATTCTTTATCTTAAATTACCCACGAAACCACGTTACTAAGGCCCAATTTCAGCAGACAAAGCCTAATGGAGGCATGGTGCCAGCAAGACTGGAGATAAAATTCCAGAATGCTAGGCTGAGAACAGGGAGGGGGGCATGCAGTTACTGTTGCATTTAATTCCTTATGTTCATACACACTTCAAACAATGGAGTTTTAAATTTGTTTACTTCAAAGGCACACTGGAAAGCTATGAAATTAACTACTTAGCAGAAAGCTATGACGTTCTTCTGGCTAGAATGAAATAAATGCACAATAGTTGCTTTTAATCCCTCCTTTTCTGCAAGTAGGTGGAGAGAACTGGCATCAGTGTTTTTAAGGGCTATTGAACCTTCTTCTTATAATTTCCCTTGACTTCAGTAAAAGACAGATTTGGAAGTAATTACAAAAGGAAAGAGAGCTGGAAAGCACTGGCGGAAGATGATATTCCATTAATATCCATTGCTCAGAGTTCTGTTTGGTATCATTTGTCTGAGGAAGCCAGTACTTTCTCTTAAGCAAACAAGTTTAGTTGTTAAAAATCCAGTAGTTACTCTAGAATGTGTTTATTATATTCTTAACACGAAATAACATATATTAAAAATATTAAAAATATTTATGCTAACCGGTTTGGCTCAGTGGATAGAATGTCAGCCTGCAGACTGAAGGGTCCCAAGTTCTATTCCAGTCAAGGGCATGTATCTTGGTTTGCGGGCACATCCCCAGTAGGGAGTGTGCAGGAGGCAGCTGATCGATGTTTCTCTCTCATCGATGTTTCTAATTCTTTATCTCCCTCCCTTCCTCTCTGTAAAAAAAAAATAAAATAAAATATATTTTAAAATATTTATAATTTTTCTGTTTATAATAAAGTTATAGCTTTAATGAAAGCCAAACTTATAGTTCAAATCATTTATAATGAACTAACAATACTGGTTCAGTTATATTTGCCAAGTATTTTTGTTGCTCTCTCGCCTCAAATTAGTATGTACATCTTGAGCGGACTGGAGATGTATCATTATCTGTTACATTTATGAATATTTTATTTTAAATACAGATATATGAACATATAATACCAAGAGTATATTTCTAAATCAGCAACATGTTTTCCACATTTAAAATGTTCATTTTGAGTTTATTTGAATTCTTACAGGTATTTTTTGGTTAATTGTTTAACTGAAGTCAAGCATCTTACAAATTATGGTACCATAGTTTTGATTTGTACTTTTAATAGTAAGCTCTTCAAATTATTATGTAATGATGACATATCTTTTCAAAGCTAACCTACCTATAATCTAGCTTCATTATCATTTAGGAGATAAAGACCTCAATCAAATAAAGTCAAGATATTTTGACTTGAAACATTTAACCCAGGCAACTAATCTAGACACTGGCATTCAGAATACACTTTTGCTTTTAAGAAATGTTAAAACACTGCTGATCTTGCTATTCTGAATAAATCCTATCCAGGCCAACTTTCTGGGACTCTAAAACTTTGAGGTCTATCAGAACCTGGGAAATTATTGTGAAAAACAGGCCTTTGAATACAAAACAAGATAATGTTCTTCTATTTTTTGTGTAATGTAAGAGCATCTGTTGTGTGGCCTATTTTCTTTTTATAATTATCAGTCTACTGATTGTTAAAATGGAGTCTAAGCCATCCACTCTGAAAAGGGAACTTTATGTTATATGTGAGATGGGGTGACCATCAGTTCACCAACTCAAGAGTGCAAGAATTTAACCCTTATTATTTCTGCAACTGCATTTAATTTCGATTTTGAGCCCCACTCCACCAAGGGCACCAAATTAAATCTCAAACAGTTCTAGTCTCCTTCTCAAAACATTCCCCCATATTTTCTCTAGGGTTGTATCTAAGTCCTCAGGCACCGGGGAGAGAGGGCCCTCCTGTCCTTAATAGACTTCTGTCCACACAGGAGACTGCCAAGATGTCCTCATTTCTATCATGCCCTGGTGACCACCTTGCCTTCACTAACACAACATGGTCCTTTGAATTTGTAACTATGCATTGGAAACATCTGGCTCTTATGTAGATAACTCTCAGGCTATCTCAAGCCCACCTGCCCAGACACAGCACCTAGACATTACTACTCAATGCTTTTGAGTCACTCTGAGTTTGTAAGAAGGTAAATGTTTCCCAGGTTTGCAGAAACCCTAAGCCATAATGGGATTCTTGCATTTCTCAGCCTGTCTTCTCCAGCATTTGACTGGGCCAATGCGAGGAAAGAGAGGGGTTTTCTCTCAAGGGTACTTCAGTGTCTAACTTCTCTTCCTTCCCTCCAACTCTCTTCCTCTATTTCAATTCCATTTCGTTCACATTTCGTTTCTACTTCAGTGTCATAATCATGGTTTGAGTATAAGCTGATAAACTGTTGGCAATTTGAATATGAAGGTTCTTCTCAATTACCCTTGACCATCAGCAAGTGAGGGGGGCACCCCAGACTTGCTTGTGGCCACAACCTCTTTGATACCATTAGGATTAGTAGGATTTTTTCTTTTTCTTTCTTTCTTTCTTTTTTTTTTTTTTAGGTAGGATATTTTTAAAGTATATCAAAGGATTTTGTCTGGGATTCCTAACTGGTTAAGGTGTTGTTGTTTTTTCTTTCTCCCCTTAATTGAATTACTTATCACTGTAAGTTTAACCACCTCCTTGAAAGTCAGTTGGCAAAGGTAACTGAATGCAGTCGTTCAACTCTGCTGTTCTCAGTGGGAGCTCTACCCAACACTTCCTTTAAAGAAAAGGTTGCAGTGTATTATGCTAAGTGAAGTAAGGCAGATGGAAAAGGAAAAGAACTCTATGATTTCACTCATATGTGCAATATAAAGCCAAAAAGAAAACAAATGACAAACAAAACAAAAACATACGCATAGATACAGACAATGGATTGGTGGTTACCAGAGGGGAACGGGGTGGGAGGAGGTAAAATGGGTAAAGGGAGTCAATTGTATAGTGATGGATGGAAACCAGACTTTTGGTGGTGAGCACACTGCAGCGTACACAAATATCGAATTATAATGTTGTACACCTGAAACTTATATAACGTCATTAACACATGTTACCTCAATTAAAAACATAAAATAATAATAAAAAAGGGCTTGGAATCTGACACAATTGCACAGAGCCAACAAGAACATTGCAGATGTTTAGAGCTCTAATGGGTCTTGTTGGTCATTTAGTCCCAATTCCTCCTTAAGGATGAGAAACTGAGTTTCAAAGAGAAGAAAAGACCTTCCAGAGAGCGTACAACCACCAGCGGGAGAATTGGGCTGGAACTGATGTTCAGTCTGGGGCCTGAAAGTTAAGTGCCTTGGACAGTAAAAGTCAAAACTAAGTCTAAAAATGAAGTGGTGAATTGAGACAAAATCATTTTTGTTTCAGAATTATTAATGTTGAGAGAGAGTCTGTTCCTAAGGAGAAGTTCTGGTTTAATAACTCTCCTTCCCAACTTCTTTCATTAATAATTGAATAGTTCAATGTCAAAGGCAATTAAGTATATAGATAAGACACTAAGATTAAAAAAAAGGTTTAAAACAGATCATCTTTTATTTGAATACTAAATACATTCTTTTAGCACAGAGTGTGCTGATGATGTTTTCTTTTAAGGAAAAAATAATGTTAGCAGCAACACAATTAAAATGCAAAACATATAATTTCTAATATAATATAAAGGACATAGATATATCAGCATTCTCTGAGGTCCACTTAGGGCAGTGGTCGGCAAACCGCGGCTCGCAAGCCACATGCGGCTCTTTGGCCCCTTGAGTGTGGATCTTCCACAAAATACCACATGCGGGCGCGCATGTACAGTGCAATTGAAGTTGGTTTTCGGCCTAGGCGAGTCTATTTTGAAGAAGTGGCATTAGAAGTGGGGGTGTCGGTCAGTCGGGCGACCGGAGACGCAACGCAGGCGGGCCTCGGGATACGAAGCGCGGGGGAGGCACGCGCCATTCATGCACGAGCTTGAGTGAGCCAATCAGTCAGCAGTCTCATTGTGCAGATTGTGCAGTGGTTAGTGCTAGTCACGTCTACAAATTGCACGCGGGTGACAAAAGTACCTACTCAAAGAATAAAGTTACCTGTATTTTTCCAACCAGCTGCAAATCCTACAGATATTTTTGTCATCAATTTAAGAATTGTAATTCTTTTGTGTTGGTGGCTTTATTATTATAAAATGAAACATTTTTTTAGGTGCCCTGTTTGAGATGGCTACAAAGAAGCAGCAAAGAAAAACAGAAGATGAAAACCGTGAATTTAAAGTTGAATGTACCTACCTATATAGTTTAAGTTTAAAAAATTTGGCTCTCAAAAGAAATTTCAGTCGTTGTACTGTTAATATTTGGCTCTGTTGACTAATGAGTTTGCCGACCACTGACTTAGGGCATTCCATCATCTGATACGCTGCAGTTTCATTTAAATTCACTTCAGATGAGTATTTAGAATTGTCAAGAAATACCACATACATAAAACTAGACATAGCAAATGAAAAAGTATATTACAATTTATTAAATATGCTTTTTTTAAATCTTCACCCGAGGACATGCCAAGAGAGAGAAAGTGAGAGAGGGAGAGAGAGAGCAACACATAGATGTGAGAGAGAAACATTGATCAGTTGCCTTCCATACGCTCCCTGACCAGGGATCAAACCCGAAACCCAGGTATGTACCCTGACCAGGACGTGGATCCACAACCTTCTGGTGCATGGGAAGATGCTCAAACAACTGAGTCACTCTGGCCAGGCTATTAAATACCTTTAATGAAAACAGTACCTGACAATTAGAAAACAAAGTTTTGTTCAAAAACAAAACAAACAACACCTCAGACTAGTGTTCATATAAGAGGTGACAGTATTTCTTTTGTTTCTAGTATTAAATAAGACACTTAACATTCCATACTGAAATTTATCTTCTGAGTTCCAAGAGTGTGTTCTGCCCGTTAGTGTAGAATGACGTCAATTCAGCTTTCAGTTCCTCCGGATTCTCAGAGCAGCAGTAAGACAAGTCTTAGAATCATCATGAGGCTGGATGAGAAGAAAGGCAAAGGAAGGGTGTCTCTTACATGGCTGAGATAGAAAGGGCCGCATGCTCCCCTAACTGTGGCGCAACTAAACCCTGGCTCCCAGGCTTCTCCCAGACGCCTACCGTGGGAGCAGGGGTGACCTCATTACCCCTGCATTCGAACTTCCCAGACGTGCCTGAGTTAGCCACTTAAACATGTTCACTCAATGAATGAGAAAAATCAGAACTTGTTGTTCTAAAGATCTGGGATAAAGCTTTATGAGAGAAAGGTTTCTAAAAAAACACACACCTTTCAAAAGCTTGTAAAGTTAAGCAAGTTGAAAAAAATAACCAAGGAACAATTCTGAGGAGTAATTGCCAACTCAGCTACTTTTCATTGATTGGGGTCTTGTCTTTTTTCTTTTAATACACAAGTTTTCTTTTTACCATCAGAACTGAAACTACTGACAGTCATTTCCCTAAAATAGGGACATCAACCTAACACACATTCTGGTGGTTTTCAAAAGACAGCAATTTAAAAGGGTGGTAGCAGCAGGCATTTCATATCTTTGGGGTCTTGTGTTCTTGACCCGTAAACCCTACTTCTGATACTTTCTACCACCAAGTATCATTTTTAGACAGGCCTCAAACTGGAAAGCAGTCTTTGTAATCACACTTTTCCTCCCCAAATCATAATCACAGCCACACTAGAAAATTCTACAGAGCAGGAGAAAATTACTCATTATGCTGCTACCCAGAGACAAACTCTAACAGTTTGAGGGATTTCCCTTCCGATCTTGGTTTTTCATGTACAAACTTTTAAAAATTGAGATCACAGAATATTTGTTATTTTTTATCCATTTAAATAATCTCTCCTTATGTTATTAAGATTTTCCAATGCCACTAAATAATTTTTTAAAACATGACATGTAAAGCCTGCTCAGTATTCCATTAAGGGGACGAACATTTACTGAAACATTTCCTTACTGGTGAATTTTTAAGTTGCTTCTAATTTTTCAGTTTATCTTGTTTTGCGTTAGGAATAAAGTTGCAAGAAACACCAGACATTATATACATCTCATTATTTCTTCAGAAAAAAATTTCAAAAGGCAAAAATGTGTATCAAAGGAAATGAACATGTTTTATGGCTTTCAATATATTAAGGCAGGTTTCAGGAAGAATTAAAAATGTAACCTATATGCCCAGCCGGTACAGTTCAGGGGTTGAGTGTCGACTTATGAACCAGGATGTCACAGTTCGATTCCCAGTCAGGGCACATGCCCGGGTTTCAGGCTTGTTCCCCAGTAGGGGGCATGCAGGAGGCAACTGATCGATGATTTTCTCTCATCATTGATATTTCTCTCTCCCTTTCCCTTCCTCTCTCTGAAATCAATAAAAACACATTTTTAAAAAGTTACATTGAGCTGGATAGAAACAGTAGTGCTTTGCCCCTCTTTCAAAAAACATATAACTATAAATTTTTACTTGGTAACATGCTTAATCTCATGGATAGAATTACCGGGATCAAATGAAGAGAAATTTGAAGCTCCCTACTGATCTATTGGGAAAAAATATTATTTTCTCCCTTAAAAACTCAAAATACTGCCTCACATGGGTAAATCTTGAGAAAAAATGAGACTTAATTGAGTTCTTTATTCTGAAAATGGTAAAGTGTACATGTGATCAAATACTACAGCAACACTAAGTATATTCAATATAAATGTTCCTGTGCACATCCATCCCAAAGACTGACTGCAGGCATATTTTAAGGGTTCACAGTCATGCTTATTGCAAAAAAAATTACTTTGATGTTTCAAGTTAACAATGACTTTTGCCCAAAATTCAGCATTTCAAAATGAGGTGCAGAGGAAAATGTACATTAAAATAGTTTTTCTTACCTTAAGCCTGCCACCAGCCCAGCTGGGATTATTTTCTTGGATCTCTTAAACCGCACACCCATTATGGTGGCCAGAAAGAAAGCTGCAACTAAAAAACAAACCAATACATGAATCAGAGTTGCAAATACCTCACAAATGCCTGCTTGTGAAAAAAAAAAAAAGGGATATCATTTAAGCTTCCTAATATAACAACTATTATGCATAGGTATTGAGTTGCTATTTTCTTCAAAAGATGAAAAAGCTCTATTAAAAGAAAGTTAAAATCCATTCTTGAAACACCTTTAAAAGGAAGTCTTTTTCTAACTTAAATTTCTATTTACAGAATACTCCTTGAAGACTAGGACTGCTGGCTTACTCAACTTTCCTCAGGAACTCTGGGCAGAATACTGCCACCCACTGGAGACACCCAACAAATGTTTAGGTAACCGAATGTAAGGAAAATAATTATATATTTTTTAAAGTAAGACCTGATTAATAAAATAATACTATTTTAGTATTTAGAAGGCCGAATTTTTTGTTTTGTACCATTCCAACACACTAAGCAATAATATTACATTTAGAAGCATCATATCAGCTACCCCCCAGGTTCGATGCTCCATACCTGGGAAATGTCTTACTTACACAGAGACACTTTCACATCTCGCTTGTCATTGGAGACACGGTAAGCTCCATAGCCAGCCAAAAGTCCAACAAAGAGACCAGCAATCAAAGACGGAATACTACCTGGGTGGGTGGGGGGGGGGGGGGGGGGGGGGCAGGGGGGCGGGGATGTATGGGCAGAGAAAGAGAATCAGAAAGTGAATTATGTCAAGTATAATACATTCACCTTCCAGTGTATTTCTACTTGGGCATCACAACTGGACGTAGCCAAACTGAATACAGGCTTATTTGTGGATAGTCTGTAAGAAATGACTGTTTCATGCCGAATCCCAACTCATTTGAGGGAATAAGAAAGTCTGCCTTGTAGTAGTGGTTTTGACATTGACTGCATGACCTGGGGCAACCGGTTGACTTATGTCCCTCTCTTTTTTATCCCTATTCTCCTTGTCTCCATCTCTTTACTGTGAGGTTGTGATGATAAAAATAAGATGCAGAGGTATTTTTAGCTTATAGGGGTAGAGAGAGAAGTGCTATGCAAACCAAGTGCTGGCTCTATCCTGAATAATTAAGAAACCTTCCAGCCTCAAGATGCCAGGACTCAGGGATGAATGGTGACTACACTGAGAAACTCGAAGAACCAGGGCACTGACGCAGCCTGCCAGCCCCCAACCTGTCCCTCCACGGCACCAACACTGAGCACTTTCTGTGCGCTGGGCTCCGTGCCAGTGACACTAAACAAGACACACACTGCCCTGCTTCATGGAATTCACTCTATTGAGAATCTGCTGAATTGGAATCCCTAGGAGTAGGGTCACGGTAGCTCTACTTTTTAAATAACCATAGGAATTCAGATTGCAATTCAGATTAAGAATCAATCAATCTCTCTCTCTCTCTCTCACACACACACACACACACACACACACACACACACACACACTCCCCTCAGTTGCAACAGCATCCTGAATGAGAAGCCAAATGCCCTAGGTTCTAGTCCAAACTCTTTTACTTATTGCCTGAAGGACTTTGGCTAAGTCACTGGGCCTCTCTGAGTTTTGTCAATTGCAAAACAGGGTTAATAATATCATCTATGTCACATACATAAAGGCTTAGAATGTTACAGTTACATATAGTATTAAATTTTTCATTGCACCCCCAACACCCCCGCCCCCCCCAAAGCTATCCTCTAAACACAGTAACATGAACTTTTGAAAACATACACTGGACAGATCACTCCTCTAATTAAAGACCCTCTGGCTTCCCACTACACTTAGGAAAACCCCAAGTTTTCTCTATTATTGGAGCTCTGGCCTTCTTTCAGTTCGCTGAATATGCCAAACTCTATTCCTCATGGCTTTCACACATGCTGTTCCTTGCCTGGACTGCCCTTCCCTGCACTGTTCACCTGATCAACTACAGCTAACCTTCGGATGTCATCTCCAGTGTTAGCTCCTCAGAGATGCCTCCTCTGACCCATCCTTCCGAATGAGGGCCCCCTTTAGAATCTCCCATTGATCGTCACCGGATATTTAATGTCAGTCTCCCCCACTCACTTGTGAGCGCCATGTCTTTTTTGCTCACTGCTGTCTTCCTAGTGCCCCAAACAGTACCAGGCAGCATTAGCTAAATACGGATGAAATGCATGCCTGGGTGCTCCCTGTCATTGGGTCAAGCGGAAGTCGAATAAGAAAATGGTTAGGGAGAATATGTTATTTAATCCTAACAGATTCACTTAAAATGAAGAATTGAAGCCCAGAAGTTAAAACAACGTATAAGAGTATGAAAGCTAGTAAGTGGCAGTGTCAAGAGCAGAACTCAGGAATGCATGATTCTGTGGTTATTCTCTTAACACACATTAGGCTACAAGAGTGGGCTTCCTTGTGAACATATAGTACCCTCAGGGGCTTCCAGGATCACTTAGCGGGGGCTCTTGCAGGAGGCCAAAGAACCCCCTGAAATCAGAGACCTTACAGCTAATGTGATTGCATATGTTCCTGATGAGATTTGGGCTAGAATAGTAAAGTAATCCCCTCCCTTTCTCTCCTCCCCATCCCGGCATATACACACACACACACACACACACACACACACACACTTCTTTCTTCCCACCCCTCTTAAAGTCAGGCAAAAATGTCCAGATGATCTTTCCTATTCTGTAGTAGAGGTTATTTAAACATCTCTTTGACAATGAAAACATTTTTTCAATAACAATCCTATTAGGATTTTACACTGAGTGCTCTTTAAAGTAGATTATGAAACATCAACTTTTATGTAGTTGTTCACAGGTCTTAATTTGGTGCCATCATTATTCTCCCATTAAATGCATATCCACAGTGCTGTACATATTGGGAGAGAAAATACGAACAACAAAAACCTCAGGTGAACTTCAGGCTCTCAGGAATCCCAGCAGAGACCTGTTCGCACCTGCCAGGCCCTCAGTCCCCCGGGGGAACTGTGCTCTGGCCTTGGACTTCTCATCAATCTCTAAGGAAGGAAGTAACCTGATAACTGCGTAGACCTGGCTTTTTCACCCAAACTCAAGTCCACCAATGCCAGAAATACAGCACTCTTTAAAATATGCTTCATTAAAAACAGTTTCACAAAAAACATAAGGAAAATATGGGACACCATGACTATAAATGCTTCTACCTTAAAACAAAGTAAAATATAAAACCTGACCTTTCATTGTTCTCCATGAAAACCCTTTAATTTATCAACTGGATTTTTTTTCTTCTTTTGGACAGAGATGGAGAGATAACTTGAGATATGATATTTAAGTAGTCAACGAATTTTCCTTTGCAACACACGATATCAAGATAATTCAGTTTCTGACACTATGACTATGTAAACAAAAAATTTCCTCAATTGCTAATAAGTGAGCAGTCCTGAGGAGGTTAAATCAATTAGTTATGCGACTGATAATGACAGGTAAAATGAAAATTTTGTAATAGAGAAACCCAGAACCCCAGGTTGAATGCTCTATATGCCCAGTCCCCTATAACCCCCTTCCAACCAAGAATCCCTTCCACTGCTGGTCCCCAGCCACCTCTAGGACATCTTTAGCTTCTTGTCCTACTTCCAGGCCCCCCGCTGCTCCTCGAACAATCAGCAGCCCCCACCAAGGCATGTTGATGGAAAGGGCTTACCTCTCCGCTTATATCCCACAATACTTCCAAATGTCACAAAGGCTGCATAACCAAAACCAACAAGGTCCATTGGCAAGGCTGCAGTCGTAGAGCAAGGGAGAAAGGACAACTTCTACAAAATAAAAAGAGTTTGGGAAAGCAAATGTATATAAAAGTGATATGCATTACTCAGAATTATAGACATTGATTTCTCTACTAAAAAGGGGAAGCTAGATCTTCACTCATCCAACACTCAGCCACTGTATACCACGCTCATCCCTCTCAAGCCCACCCGGGAGACACCCAGGTTGAGTCCCCTTTCCTGGTCTTCCAAACCTGCTGTTCCTTCAGCTGTTTACTTGCCTTCCACTTCTGCTGTGGTTAGCCAGGTCTCCTCACTGGAGACAACACCGCAATCTCCGCTTAATGCCTGGAATGTCTGCCTCTTTCCCAACTACAAACCCCCACCACTCCCGACAGCCCACCCCCTCTTGACTATCTCCCAACCTCCTTAGTCACTCCAGCCTGGTCTGGAGCCAACTGCTCCTTCTTCTAAATTCCTTGACGTCAGCAACTCCACCTTATAATCCTTTCATCTTTGAACAGGTATTTGTCCCTCCATCCTCCTCACACCGAAGAATGAAAAAGGGGTAATTTGGATGTTTGTTTGTTGACTGAACTACAGCTTCACTTTAAACATGTGCTTTGTCTCGGGCTTTGTTATGAGACAGCTTGTCTGGGGGCGGCAGAGACATCCATGCTTAATCAATGGTAAGTCACTAAGGAATATAACGAAGCCCTGGCACAAAGTTAACTGAATGACAACGATATCCTATTGTGCTTCACAGCAGTAGGTGAAGCATACATCCAGTGGTGAGAGGCTCCACAGAAGTCCTGCCCGCAGGTCTCTAAGATGTAGGGGAAAGTATACGGGCTGCAGGCTGGAGACATGACACTGGTCACTAGCTGGCTCTTGGTTCTGGCATCAG
Organism: Myotis yumanensis; assembly: GCF_028538775.1. NCBI lineage: Eukaryota > Metazoa > Chordata > Mammalia > Chiroptera > Vespertilionidae > Myotis > Myotis yumanensis. The sequence continues at coordinate 76,606,741 of NW_027223757.1, forward strand.
ACACCATCCTTAACACCAACTCCTCTGAGAGTCCCTATAGTGCTTTATACCTTTACTTTTTTACATCGATATTTCCTCCACGGGAGGAGGAGGGGGAATAATTATCTTTGTATGTACGAGGAATGATGTATGAGATTTCATTGCATTCTCAGTTTTCTCACCGCTTGTCTTTTAGGTTAACCCGGTCTTTTATTGCCTGTAGCACTTGGTAACAAATTGACTCAGAAGGATGGAAAACAGGCTGTAAGCTTATCTCGGAGGGTAAGCTAGAACTTACTGTGCGGAAGGGTCTTTGGGGAGGAAATCTGGGGCACAGGAGGAGACGATGGCCCTGAAAAGGAGGCAACACTGAAAAATCCTCAGTATCTGTGGGAAGAAGAATGAAATTAAACAGGGGAGCTCATCTGTGCCCAAGAAGCAGTGCAGTAAGACTGAATGTGTAGGAAGGACCTGCGTTCAAAAACCATTGTTGTCTAAATGATGGAAAAACAAATAATAATGAGGATAATGTTACGAGCAAGTACCATGTGCTAGGCACCATTCTAAGGCCTTACAAGTTATCAACCCATTTAATTATCACCACAACCCTCTGCAGTAAGTACCACCATTACTATCCCCATTTTCCAGATGAGGAGAGGCACAGAGAAGGCAAGCAACACCTCTGAGGTCTCACAGCAGAAGCAAGATTTCAGACTCAGAGAAGTCTCATCCCTAGATACTATAATGCCTTTCATAACTAAGTTTTACTGGCCGAAAAAAAAGTGAATATGCAACTGAAACAAATGTTCTTTAGAGTTTTAAATTGTGGATTAATCACTCCAGTTGGCCTCATAGCTTAAAAGTTGTGAGCACATGGCGCTGTCTTCCATCTGGGAACTTACCATCTTCAGCCCAATGAGCATCTCATGTTCAGTCCTACTTACTATCTTTCTGAGAGAACTAACCATATTCCACAGTGTATGGTTGGCTTCAAACCTGATGTCACCACTTACTAGCTGGGCGACATTAGGCACATTCGTTAATCTCTGTGTATCTCAGTTTCTCCACCTGTGAAACAGGGATAATAAAAAATATCTACCTCATAGAGCCGTGATCATTAAATGAGTTAATACCATAAAGCACTTAGAACATACTGAGCACTCAACGAATATTAGCTACTCTAATAATGGTTATTCTTCTTGTTCACCCTCACACCCATTTTAAGCTTGATCTGAGAAAACAACTGAGGTTGGGTGAATTTATGATTCAGGCATTCAATAATGAAATGATAATATTGCAACTTATATTTATACTGAATTCCATTTAGCAACTATTTATTGAGCATCTTCTTTGTGCAAGGTGGTAGGAAGCAAAGCCCTCAGACATGGCCCTGGTCTTCCAGGACTTGTAATACAGCACAGAGGAGGAGGCAGAGACATGAATGAGCCCTAAGAAGAGAGGCCTGAGAGCTTAAGGAAGGGTTCCTAGAGGAGGCAGAGTCCCAGCGGGGACCTTGGGGAGAATAGGAGTAACTGAAGTGAAGAGGGTAGCAAGGAAGGGCTTGTTGTAGGCAAAGGCCTCGTGGCATGAGAAACCATAGCATGTTTTTAAGTGGAAAGAATTGCAAGGGGGTTGTGAAAAGAGATGGGGCTGGTGAGAAAGACAGGGCCAGACCAGCTATGTGAGGGAGTCTGGTTTCTGTCTCAAGGGCAGCAAAGGATGAATGAAGGGAACCCCATAAACAGATTTAACGCCAGCAAGCACTTACTGGTAGCGGGAGATGTGTTGAAGCGAGGCAGGGGAATAAGCTCAGAGGCTGTTGCAGTAAACAAAGTATGAGACGATGGTAGCCTGGCCTGGAGAAATGGCAATGAGGGTGGAGAGAGGTGGACAGATATGAGAAAGGTTCAGGAGGTAGCATCAATAAGCCTGGATGTAGAGGTGAGGGAGAGGGGCGAGTCAGAGATGATTCACCCTGGGTCTCTGGCTCGGACCATTAGGAGCCGAAGGGGCAGGGGAGCCTTGATGCTAGTCCCTGAAACAGGGGACACTGGAACAGCAGTAGGCGTGTGGTGGGGGAAGGAGGGAGGTGACCAGGAATGATGAGATCCGTTTGAAACATGTTCAGTCTGAAATGCCTGACACACAGTCGGGAAAACACCTATATAGACCTGACACTTATGAGAGATCGCTCATCACCAGATAATAATCTGGGGATTTAATTTTCCTAGTAAGCCAACCACCTGATGTGAAAGGCTGATTCTACTCCCTCCTCTGAGGCCCCACTTCTTCTTCTGATGCCCTCTTCTTCCTGGCATAGAGTTAGTTATGTTGGACTTACCTCTCCTCTCAGCTAGCCCAGATCCTTGAATATAAAGCTCAGGTTACATTCATTTTTGTCTTTCTCACAGGATCAAGCTCATTGACGTGCATAGACAGGTTTTAGTAAATACCTGCTGAATGAATGAGTGGTGAGTGAGCCTAGGTAACAAACTGTCTGAAGATGTGGTGTCACCTACTCTCAGTATAGCTCTAATGCCAGGAAACAGCCAGCCCCTTAATCTCCTAGTGAACTGAGCATTGTTTTGAGGGGGAAAAAAACCTATTTCCAATTTTTGCAAGAAGTTTCTGTACTCACAGAGAAAATTCCAACAAAAAGCAATCACCCTTCTTTCTCCTCTTCCATGGCACGACCATTTGAGCAACGCAGAAGCACACATGAAAAGCTTCATCAACATGAAGGGATGGGAGGGTGGGAGGGGGGGCGGAAGAGAGACGATGTGGGACACATGGAAAAGGAGATGCTCAGCACTTAGAAGGGCCAGAAAGCATCTTGGGTGCAATGCAGCGAAATGACTTTGTGCACCGGGTACAATCCAGGTGACAGAGTTCTGCCCTGCCCCTAACCCTCCAAAATTTGGGGACCCCACTTAGAGGTTTTCTGTAAGCTACCATATAAAAAGCATTTTCACATGTTTAACAACAATTACCTAACTCCGCACTCCTTGGGGCTCAAAAGACACATTTTCCAGTGAAACCTGGGTGATGCTAGGAAAGTAAAACCCTGCCTCGCATTTTTACAAAGATCCAGGAGCCCCACCCCTATCCCCACCTCTCCCTGGCTCCAGGAAGGTGGGAGGGAGGCCAGGTGGGAGATTCCGGACCTTGAGGAGGAAGAAACCTGGGGAATTCCCAGGACGGTTAGAAAAGCGATCCCTGGGACCCCATCTCCTGAAAAAACCGACCAAGGTCCTCTGCATGGCTGCTTGTCTGCTGATTTCTGCGCCTTTGCGAGAAAATTCGGGGCAGCAAGTGCTCCACGGCAAGGTGTACAACTCACCTACAGCCCCAGGTCCTCCCAGGAGCCAGCCGGAGCGAACTCCGTACCTGAAGTCCGGAAGTGGTCCTGGTGGCCTACGCCCCACTTTGCGGGATCTCGACGGGCGGCGGCGGGTTCTGGGCGGTGCCTTCCGGAGGAGCGCATGCGCGGCGTCCCTCCGTCCACGGTCAAGTGCGGCTCCGCCCCGCCCCGCCCCGCCCCGCGGAGGGCAGAGGGCCAGTCAGGTAGGCCGTCAGCATCCCGGGCGGGGCCGTCTGGCCGCTCCTTCCATCTGACCTGCTTTTGCTCTGGCCCTGAGCCTGGGGCTGGGGTCTGCTGCCTCCTGCCGGACGGACGGAGCGGAACCAACAAGCATTCGCAGACGGTGGGTCTGGGTAGCAGGAATCCCAGAAGGAGATTTTAACCCTGAAGTTCATTCATCATTAATCTAGGGGCTTTTGTGTCCAGCACCCCACGCCTGTTACTTACTCTCCAGAAGATCGTTTCCGTTTTCAGTGGAGGGAGCTGAAGTCTCCGTGGGGTGCAAAGGTGAGGGCTCAGGCTTGTCGGGTTTCAAAGCCCAAGCAGTCTTCATTACCCACCACCTAAGGGGGCATCTAGATGTGACAGGGCGGTCAGGATCCTAGTTTTATCATCCAAGCCCAGGATTAGGTGGGCTTAAGTATCTGAGGGGAAAGGTACAGAGTGCCAGAATTGGATAATCCACTTCCAGAAAGAAACTTAACTTGACTTTGGAATTATACCTTCTCATAACTTCTCATCTCACCCCGGTATTGCCTTCTAGGGCTAGGCCATTTCCTTACATAATAGCCCATGATATATTTGTCAAAGGCTGTCATCTAGTAGTCACCAAGCGGCATTAGGGGTGCTGTGGGACTGGGAATAATAGCGGATTTCTCTTAAAAAAAAAAAAAAAAGCTAAAATATACATTGAATCTTGTGAACTCTGCTGAATCTATTCCATGTGCTTAAAAGGACTTCTGAGAAGTAATGTGACTAACCTATGAGAAATCTAAGTTGGTCCTAGGGAGTTACGACTCCTCAAGATGCATAGGAGAGTGGATGCCAGGCACTGGAATGTTGGGTTGGAGGAAGTGCTGCCCTGAAGAATGGCTCTGAGTTCTCCCAGAGCTCCTTTCCATCCCCTTCTCTTCCCATCCTCTCTCTCTTTCCCCCTACCGCCACCCACTCAGACTCCCAGCACACTTCCTCTATTCAGAATAAAACTAAAACCCTCTTGGAATGCATCATTCTTTAACTGATGTAAACCCTGGTAAATAACTTCCCCTGACCTTCCGTGCCTGGATTTAAGATGCTGCTCAGATTGGATGCCCCCTGAGATTCCCTGTCACAGAGGTATTCAAAGGTAAAAACAGCCTCAGGATATCCTACTCAAGGGATTTTCACCTAAATGTCGAAAAACAACTCTTTGCATATTACAGAAATGCCATACTCTTGGACATGTGGAAACAGGAAGGTCTTGGGCAAAGGGGCTACTGTCCTTTCAACTTATATGCCACCAGCTGCCACCTACTCCAGCTAATGGTAAGGTTAGAGCACCAGGCAGGGGTACATCAAAGCTTACTGACCTCTACCTATTTGTAAAGCTTTCTATTCATGATCCACAGCAGAGACACTAACTTCCAGTGTGCCACTAACCCCTTTGGCAGTCTGGAGAAATGCACAAAATACATAGGATTGCCAAGGAAGCCAATTTTATTGATATACAGTTATCAAATTATTAAACACTTACACCTGTGATATAATAGATGTGCTTCTTTATAAAATCACACAATTTAGGAGTGGGTTTAATAATTACCATAATTTCCAATAGTGGTACACATAAACAATAGTTTGAGGTAACTGTAACATGTGAATATCTATGATTCCTGGTGATGACAGAGTCACAGGTACTAATATTGCTGTAGTTTGCAGCCTATTTTCCCAATGAAAAGAAATGCTAAATTTTAATTCAAGATTAATGGAAATAGAGCTTTCTTTTTCCTATTCAAGTTCTCAGATCTCTTGATTTCCATTCCCGGGCCCCTCAGGATTTGGAACTCCCAATCTACGGAAATGTGAGTTTTCAGAAATTGTATATACATGGAATTGGAGAAGGGGAGAGCAAGGTTGAGGGCCCAACTGACTGGCAGACTGGCTTCTCAGGCAGGTCCTCCCTGGATGTTTATACCTCAGTGAGTGTCCTGTAGTTCCTGAGCCTGGTCCTCGTTTCCAAATGTGCAGAAACTCAGTTTGTATCGGTTCTCCCAGGGGCACCCTGGCTTTGGGAGATGGATTGATAAAAACCAAAGTCACAGGAGACTTACTGACTTTTTAAGAAACAAAAGAGTCTGCTTCAGGTCCTTGACTCTTCTCTTCTTCCAGAACCCACATGGTTACTTATCATTTAGGCCTGTGCTCATCAGTAAAAGAAATTTTGAACAAGCATCCCAATATGTGTATAATTATTTCTAAATTAGACACATACTGCTGTGCTAAAATGCTAGGGGTATTTTAAATACAAAACAAAATAAGATACACAAGGCTTTAAAAGGGGAATAAAAATATGAGGACTAATTAGATATTTCCTATGTTTAATAAAAATAACACATTCCTTTCTGTCCCACATACTAGAATCTTTTTATTCTATCTCCTTTTCCAACAAATACTTTTCTGAACTGCCTGCAGCCTTCGGGACACCCTTCCTTTCTTTTATGCAGCGGTAACACTGAACACAGTCAAATGTAAAATGCACTCTGACTTGCAGCTCTGCTCTTCTCAGGCCCACATGACACTGACTCCTAGTGTCAGTCCAATGTGATGGCATTAAACTCTATCTTCTCAAAAAGAATGTTTGAGCATGAAATACTTAGGATTTTACTTACCAGCAACAGCAGGTGTTTAGATCATAGGCATTTGTTTCCATTTCTCAAAAAAATGTCCACCCACTTTGAATCCACAGGTTTGTATTGATAGGCCAGCTGTTTGTCTATCAGGTCCTTTGCATCTATAAATTCATCATACAGGCTATCCATGTCTAAAATATGTCATATGTATGTATGTATGTATTTATGTTTGTTTGTTAATCCTCATCCAAGGATATTTTCCCACTTATTTTTAGAGAGTGGAAGCGAGGGGGAGAGGTAGAGGGAGAGAGAGAGAGAGAGAGAGAGAGAGAGAAACATCAATGTGACACAACGATTAGTTGCCTCCCACATGTACCCCGACCAGGGATGGGGATTGAGCCTACAATCAAGTCCGTGTCCTTGACAGGAATTGAACCGGAACTCTTCAGTCTGCGGGCTGATGCTTTATCCACTGAGCCAAACTGGCTAGGGGATAAAATATGTCATTTTTAAATGCTCTGAAGCACACTGGATGTCATCGTAAGTTAAACATCTTCTTCTCAGGGAAAATGGTGAAATCGAAGTTGGATTCCAAATAAGTTGCAGTTCTAGTAAAGAAATTAAGAAGGTACTGTTTCACTTGGCTTCCCTTTTCTGTTGACATTTATTTTTTTAAATTCGGGAACAATCTTATATCAAACAGCTCAGGTGCAGCCAGGTTATTCTTTTTACAGGCTCTTTATGGCCTCTTCAAAGACCATCAAACAGTGCTGGCAAACAGCATATAAACTTCTGTGTTACTGCAGTCCTTTTCTCCATTCTCATCCTCAATATATTTCCAAATCAAAAAGGATATTATTCTTGTCCCACACTTTGAAAATATGATTTTATTTTCAAATAGAATAACATAGGCCAACATTTTAGCATGGTTTCTATGGCTGGGAGCAATGATGCCCCAGTGATGCCCCCTTGTAGACACATGTCTACAGAGGTTATCTCCTTCCATTCCTATTAAGTAAAAAAACTCATTAAGTGCTTCTTTGCATTTGATAAAAATGACCACAAACTTTCATTATGAAAATCTCAATATCACATTTAAGCAATCACAACCCTTTTTAGTGATGTTGTATATAAGATGTGCAGGTCATTGAATAGGTAAGATCTTTTCATTATCCCTGTTAAGAAGTTTATAGACTGTATGGAATTTGCCAAAATTTACATTTGTACTGTCTGATAAATACGCAGATAGATGAGTTTGCATTTGGAAAAAATATCAACAATCTTTTGTTTCATGATTTCAGCAGTTTCGTTAAATCCTCATAGGTATCAAGCCCACTATTTGAAACTCCATTTTCAAGTCAAAGTACCTAAGAGCTAGAGGGAACATTTTCTTGATCCATGATTTGGCTCATCCCTTGAGGTTGATATGCTGTAGAAAGCATCATTGTTGGTGAGATATGGCAAAATCAGCTCTACGCTGTAAGGGGCCAACACATCTGTTATCCAAATTTCTTCTTTTGTTTTCCCACAGGATATTTTACTTGCAACCTCTGAATCAGAAAATGTAAATTTACTCAGTTTCATAGATCAAGGGAACATATGATAATACATGTTTGTGTGGTATGCCCAAGCTAATTCATTCAGCAGCTGCTATTTTTGACTGAACACTGGTGTCTTTTGGGGACATGAAAACACTTTAAAAAATATTTCTATTGATTTCAGAGAGAGAGAGGGAGAGAGAGATAGGAACATCAATGATGAGAGAGAGTCATTGATCGGCTGCCTCCTGCACACTACTCACTGGGGATTGAGCCTGCAACCCGGGCATGTGTCCTTGACCGGGAATGGAACTGTGACCATGCTGGCTGGGCTGAAAACACTTTTGATTGGTTTAGAGGTACTTGCCTGCCTCATCCTGGACTTGTGAAATAAAAGCTTTTACATCTCCTTCTCCACAGTATCCAATTGCAAGTTTTTTTCCCCATATGGTGCACTATGCTCTGTTTGGGTTATTTACCTCCCTAATCCATCTGTCATTAAAATAACAGTCATTCAGCCTTCTTTTTTGGTGATGGAATCATGCTTGCGTTGGTATTATAATTCTCATTTTCTTTATCTACACCTGAAGTCAAGCTGGTTTAGCTACACACACATAAATCAGTCCTCACTCCCTGTCCGGGCAGTCCCAGGGTAAGACTTGTTTCCTCCAGAATAAGCAGCAGGGAATCCTCACTGTTCCACCCCCTACTCACTGTGATTTACTGTAGTTACTGAATCTTCTCTGGGCCTTAGTTTCTTTGTGAAATGACACTTACATAATACTTATCTCATTGCATCCTTGGATATTTCTCTAATCCTCACCTGTGAAGTGTTTGGTGCAGTGCCCCAAATAGAAAAGAAATATCTACTGTCCTCTACCTGGACCTCAACCCATATACTTCTCACTCCCGCCTTACATCATAAGTCCCTAAACTCCACTTTCCCCCAGGACACTTGGCCACATGCAGCCCACACAAACTCATCCTGATCATGCTGTTCTTTTAGAAATCAAATTCTCTACACAAGGGCCCTTGATGGAATATTACTTTCTCCATTTTTAAAGAGGATAAACCCAACCCTCTTCAACTTCCAGGGCCAAGGGCATACCTTCCTCTCGGCCACTTGCGCTCTCCTCCAGGCAGCTCCCCGACGACGCTGAACCAAGACTCCCCCCACCCCCGCAGCACCTGCCCCGCGTCCTCTGGGCTCCCGCCGCAGGTCATCTGGTTTGCCTTCGTGGCCTTCTGGCTCCAGGTTGAGGACTCCCGGGTCCGGGCAGGCGATCCGCCTACGGGAGCGGCCTTGTGTCCATGTTGGGGGTGTCCGTGGTCTCCATGCTCCTCTCTCCCTCACCAGCTTCCGACATGCTGGGCAGACCTGGCCCCTGCGCTCTCTGTTGTGGACCCGGTGGATGCCACTGTGTCCGCCCCGTGACTAAGATGCCTGGGCCGCACCTCCTGGCTTCCGGGGCTGCAGAGGGACGAATTTATGCGACCCAAGTAGGGGGCGGAGTCCTCTCGCCAAAGCTCATGTTCATTGGCTGAGCCTGCCTGACACTCAGCCATGCACCGGCGTCCCATTGGCCTCAGGGCGCGCGCTCTAAGCCGGGGGATCCGTCTTTCCCGAGCGCAGGGGGGCGGGTGCGGAGGGGCCCCGGGAACCGGCGGGAGATTTCCTGTCCCGCCCCGCGGAAGGCCAGGGTGCCGCCCTCCGTCCGCTGACGCCGCGGCCCCCTCTCGCCGGTCTCAGGGCTTCACGGAAGAGAAAAAGAGCCAAAAGTAAGACAAAACCAGTTCAAATCCCCACAGTCAAACAGCAAGTTCGAGGAAAACAACTGCACATGAGAAAAGCATAATTAAGCAAAAGTCCGTTTCGCAAAGGCAAAGCAAATAACTGAAATCCAAGGGGGTGAATTTAAGAAAAGGTAAAACCCGAATCTAACTTCAAATTTAGGATATTGATACCGATTTCTACTTAGACCTCGATAAGCAAAACTTCACGGTCAGTAAATCGAACTCTTCGTACTGATGGCCTTTCCTCTGAAAAGGCGGCAGGGGGCACTAGATGCTGTGGTTTCCTTCAGGCAGGCGAGGCGGTTTAGCCTTGTCAGTTATTTTCAAACATCGCGTAGTTTGCTCTTAAGGGGATGCTTAAAAACAAAACAAAACAAAACAAAACAAAAAAAACCTATCCCCTATGTGGGAAAACAGGGAGATGGTCTACGTAGAATAATGTTTATGTGACAAAAGGTTAACAATTTCTGCATCACAACCTGTTGACTAAGGAGTAGAAATACTGTGTGTGGTGGGGGCACGGGCAATTAGAGGGCCTGCAGGGAAATTTTGAGCTGGGCTCTGAGAGAGGCAGGCATCTTACCCAAATAGATTTTTTGGAACTAAAAAACAAATATTAAAGGACAGCAGCCGACCCCCTGTTCTCGGCCTGCCCCCTGGACCTATTGTGAACGTTTGCCAAGGACATGGGACTTTCCATGAAACACTGGGACCGAGGGATTTCCCAGGACTGGGGACTTTCCTATAAACAATAACAACAACAACATCTAATATTTAATGAGTACCAGTTATGTGCCAGCCGTCTTCTAAGCATTTTACAGGCATCAGATTTCTTTGATCTTTTTCTTTAAAAAAAAAAATGTTTTATTGGTTTTTTACAGAGAGGAAGGGAGAGGGATAGAGAGTTAGAAACATCGATGAGAGAGAAACATTGATCAGCTGCCTCCTGCATACACCCTACTGGGTTTGTGCCTGCAACCAAGGTACATGCCCTTGACCGGAACCGAACCTGGGACCCTTCAGTCCGCAGGCCAACGCTCTATCCACTGAGCCAAACCAGTCAGGGCAGATTTCTTTGATCTTCACAACAACCCTCTGAGATAGGTACTATGTCATGCCTATTTTACAGAGGAAGAAACTGAGGCAACATAGTCAAGGCCATGCTAACAGTTGAGAAGTGTCAAGTCCAGGTTTAAGGAAAGGGTGTGCCAAGCCCATAGGTCATTCAGCTTGGGTTCCAATAATGGCTTCATTGCATATATTATTAATACAAAAAAGCATATAACATTATGCTGAGCACATAGAAAATATAATAGTGTTTGCTATTATTATTAAAAGAGTGGTCCTTGCTTTCCAAGAGCTTAAAATCTATTACAAAAGGTCCTAGCCAGTTTTCTCAGTGGTTAGAGCATGGCCTGCAGTCTGAAGAGTCCCAGGTTCAATTCCAACAAAGGGCACATATCTTGGTTGCAGGATCTGTCCCCAGCACCCCCCCCCGTCCGGATGCTTCTGGAAGGCAACCTATCGATGTGCCTCTTTCACATCCATGTTTCTCTCTCTCTCCCTCACTTCCATTCTCTCTAAAAAAATAATGGAAAAATATCCTCGGGTGAGGATTAGCAAATAAATAAATAAAAATATTTCAAGAGGTTGCTTGATTCATAAAGCAGTAGAGGTACCTATTGAATGGATGAATGGTACAGATAATAGTTACAGGCCAGTGTCAGAGGAGGGAATACCTGTGAAACAGGTCTGGGTCACAGGTTGTTCAGTGTGGCACCTGCTTAAAATGCTACCTGAGCAACTGAGATTAATTAGCCTTTGATCCTGAATGGCTTGACTAATCATTATATTCTTGGTGTTTTACTATCACGTGGCTGTATGTGTGCCTAACTAAACCTATAATTAATTTTTATTGGTCACTCAGATTCTCTTAAGGAATGGTTTGGTATGTACTTTTATAGCTGGAGGGAACATTTATTAATTTTTGGAGGAAGCATTTATTAATTTCACAAATCGATATCTGTTAGATGTCAAGCCCTGGAGTCGGACTCAGAAATAAACATGGTGCCGAGTCAGAGACTTCCTCTGGAGTGAGGAGGCTGGGAAGGGAGATTATTTTAATGAGAGGGAGCCAGCAGACAAGGAGTCTGGGGACCCACAGTGAAGGCAGCAGGACTGGCCTGAGAAAAGGTCGTTGGTGGGAAAAGGGCTTCATGCCTTGGGAGAACCAAATGAGGGCACTTGGTTGGGATGATGGAACTGTGAAATAGAAGCAGAGTAAATTGGTTCAGCAACAAGCTGTGCTCACAGAGAGCCAAGGCTAAGCATGCTTTCTCACCTCTGAGCCTTCTATTAAAGTCATCTGGCCTGTGCAGCCTCCAGATGTTGCTGTGTGGAAACTTTACATCATGGGGTGGGAGGTCTTTGCGCTCAGCTTGTTTTTCACTGGTTGTCCTTAACGGAGTTTAATGCTGGATATCTGTGTACACTTACATCCAGAAGAGCCTCTGTCTTGAACAAATGACTCATCATTCTTTTTTTTTTTGCTTATCAGTGAAGGAATTATGTTCTTTTCTGTCATAAGGTGGATTTACTTACCTTTACTAGCATATATGTCTAATATTCATCTTACCCAAATAGATTTTTTGGAAATAAAAAACAAATATTAAAGACAGCTCTATCTGCCCTAGCCGGTTAGGGCCAGTGGTTAAATGTCACTCTCCTCCTCCACCCTCACTCCCCCCACCTCACCCCCCACCCCCGCCCCCAGACCAAAGGGTTTTATTGTCAGTCAAGAGCACATACCTGGGTTGCAGGCTGGATCCCTTGCCCGGGTCAGTGCACATGTTAGAGGCAACCAATCGATGTGTCTCTCTCACACTGATGTTTCTCTCTTCCCACCCTCACTCCCTTTTACTCTCTCTAAAAATCAACGGAAAATTATCCTCCAGTAAGGATTGAAAAGAAAGATGGCTCAATCTCTTCTATTCTATTAGTCTCCGTAGAGCCACTACTGTACTTATGTTACTTGGAGTGTAAAAATCAAGCAGGAAATTGGCTTGGTGAGAAAGAGGACTTGATGTACAGGGTCAACCCATGTGACTTCTTCAGATCACTTTGAGCAAACAACCCTTAATGCAATAAAAATGGCATCTTTGAGGAAAAGCAGTTTATCTTGTCTGATAAGGCTGCCTTTACTCAATACATTAATGTTGCTCTGATAACACATTTTAAGCAGTGTTTTTAATTTAAAAGAGAAAGTCCCAAGAGAAGATGTAAGCTGAAAAATAGGTCATGGTACTACTTGAAAACATGCAATTGAGGGTCATTTAAAAAATCCTCTCCACAGTGCAGTAAGATTCACTGTAAAGGGGAAATTGGGTCCAAATGTAACGAGAGGCAAGATTCAGTCCTTTCTTTTTTCAGTTTGATTTAGGAGACCAATTGTTTAGGAAGTTAAGTGGTATCTCCAACACATTTCTTGGAAAGAAGGCAGTGAATATGCAAGGAGCTGAAATTTAAGTCAGGTCGGGGTAGAATGTTACTTTTTTAAATTTATTTATTTTTGTGCAATTTATTTTTATTTTTTTAATTTTATTTTATTGTTTAAAGTATTACAAATAGTAACACATGTGTCTCCTTTTTTCCCCCATTGACCTTGCCCTGGCCTCCCCACCCCCCAGCACATACTTACTTACTTTTAAAACAACAGCACACCTGTAATACCTTGGGCAGGCTTTGGAAAACCTAGCAGCACTTGTATAACCTACCTTCTCAGGCTAGATTTATAAAGATTATTGGGATGAAGATGGAGAGAAAGAAATTGGATTATTTATGAAATTACTTTAAAATTTTGATAAATTATTCCAGTTAACCAAGTGATTGGCTTATAGGCTTAAGTTCAATCAGTGACGCTCCAAGGCCAGATGAGTCAGAAATGGCTAATTTCTCTCCTTCACAATGACTGGTGCTGTGGAAAAATGTAATCCCTTTTGCAAAGAAGTCTATCTTTACAAGAAGTTTAGGAAATTTTTTTTCCCCTTCATTTTCTTAAATATCTCCTTGGAGGCTTCTGAGATGCCTTATTCAGTGGTTCCCATACTTGCTGCCCATTGGAATCATTTGAGCATCTTTAAAAACTACTGATGCCTGGTTGATTCCCACCTGCAGATCATGTAATTTAGTTGGTATGGGCTGCAACCCAGACATAGGGAGTGTTCTTAATAATAATCTTTTTATATTGAAATGATTATGGATTTTCATGCTGATATAAGAAATAATACAGAGATATGCCTTATACCCTTGAGCTAGCTTCCACTTATGGTAACATTTCCCAAAACTCTAATATAATACCACAACCAAGATATTGACACTGATACAGTCAAGATCAAGAACATTTCCATCACCACAAGGATCCCTCCCTCAAGTTGCCATTTTATAATCACTTTCCCACCCACTCCAACACCCTCAATAACTTATGGCAACCACTCATGTGTTCTCATTTTTATAATTTTGTCATTTCAAGAATATTATAAAAATGGAGCCATCAAGTATGTAACTTTTAGGGATCAGCTTTATTCAGTCAGCATAATGCTTTGGAGATTCACCCAGGTTGTTGCATCTGTCAATAGAACTTCCTTTTATTATTGAGTAATAGTATGGCTATGCCACAGTTTGTTTAACCATCTCTATGTATTCAGGTTTTGCTATTAGGTATGTGTGAATATACCTTGTCATTTCTCTGGAATAAACAGCCAGGAGTAGAATTATTGGGTTGTATGGTAGGTGCATGTTTAGTTTTTAATAAAAATGCTGAACGATTCTTCAGAGTGGCTTGTGAAAGTAAAAGCAAAATGGAGTTGATATTGTCAAGAGAGCAATCTAAAATGGAGCCCACTCTTAACTGGGCTAAACCACAAACAGATACCTCAGATACAGCTTCTGGAACCGGCTCTGAATCACTGTCCTCTCTATTAAGAAATTTAATTTTCAGAGGCAGGGTGGGGTGGAGCTGCATAGGTTGCTGTGTAGGGGTTTCTGGTGAAGATTCTTGGCATTTGGTGAGCAATATCAGGAGCCCACATGGGCCAATGGCACCATGGAAGCTGGGGTCAGAGACACATCTTTTCTGGTTCATTGGCCAAGAGGAAGGGCGGAAACCACATCCCCAAAAGATGGAAAGACTGTCTCCCAGTTGGACAGAGGATTCCTGGGGCATGTTTCATTGCTTTCAAAGTTGCTTTGAAAAAGAGTTTTGAAGACAGACATGGTCCTGGAGAAAGTTTTTGCCCCTTTAGATATTTTCAACAAAATCCAAGAACAGAATGAAGAACTTGGACTGATTACTGAATTAACATATACTTATCGCTATTGCAAACCTCTACACTGAGAGGCCTCCTCGGAAGCCCCTTTGAACTGGCACCTAGGTCCTAAGGTTGTTCAATGCCTCCCGCACATGTGTGTCTATTGCTCTGGCCAGTGTGAATGGAGACATCCAACAGATTTTTCCTTTGGCTTCAGTTGATGGCAGTGTTTAGACATAGCAGCAAATGGGGATCATGCAGGAGGCCCTGGCTAGCCCTTCAAGTTAATATTTAGGCTTCTCCAGATGTTTGATCTCGTGCAACACTAACCTCTGTATGCTGTGCTCTGAAAGCCAGGTTGGGCACCTACAAATAATGAAGACAGAACTGAGACAGGCCTCAAATTGAGGCTTTACTCCACCACAGGCAATGTGACCTCAGCCCATTGCTGAACCTCACAAGTAAAGTGACACAGGGATACTGGCCTTGGATGTTGTGGAGATTAACTGAAGTGGTGTATTAGTGGGCCTGGGCATTAGGGGTTGAATAAATGATAATTTATATCCCATACCCTGTCCTGAGTGGGCCTCTTACTGCATAGGTTCACTGCGCTAGGCCCCTATTATCAGCTGCCCCCAGGATTAACCTAAGCCCTTGCCACTCACCAGGTAGATTCCCCTGACTTGTACTCACTTTCCCCAACTACAATTATATATGTACTAGAGGCCAATGCATGAAATTCGTGCAAGAATAGGCCTTCCTTCCCCCGGCTGCTGGCACCAGCTTTCCTCTAGCACCCAGGACCCAGGTTTCCCTCCAGTCACCAGCAGGCACCCGGGACCGGCCTGGCTTCCCTAGGGCCGCCCGCAGGCACCTGAGACCCAGGCTGGCTTCCCTCCAACACCGGCATCTTTAGGAAGGACGTCCGGAATGATGTCCAGAAGATGTCCAGCCTAATTAGCAAATTACCCTTTTATTATTGTAGATAAGGCACTCAAACCTTTACAAAATGTGTCCTGAATCCTTTTTCTAAAATACTTATCATGAGACATAAGTCCAACTTCCACAACAGACTTTTGACATTTCTCTTGATTAACCTAGACTCAGCTTCTGCCCTCTTCAACTCTATTCAAAGTTTCCTCTTTTAACTGTAACTGCACATCCTGCTTTTTGCTTCTGCCATCCCCAACCTCCAGCTCCATTTTATAACCACATAACTTCTCTCCCCTTTTGGCCTTAATGGCCATGGCCTAAGTTCCTTCCTACTCCTCATTCACCATCCAACTTCCAATTCTTTCCTTTTTATGCAGCCTTTGATCCCACCCCCACAAAAGAAAGACCACAGGTAACAGCATCTCAAAACTCAATAGGCATCTTTATTACTCATCTACTAATTCTATTATATTTATTTATTCAATTTTATTAAGTTTTAAAATATGTTAAAATTAAGAAATATTTATCTGTCTATCATTCTATCATCTATCTTTCTATTTATGGAAAACAGCTGGTAGCAAAAGTGGCACCTGCACTCCCAGCATCTCCTACATCACATAGCCATAGTACAGAGAAATGTCAATTTCTTTTTCCTTCTCAATGAAATGCTGAATTTTCCCCAATTTGGCAGCATTCTCACGCTCTAGTTGAGCCTTCCTCTTCATGGCCTCTCGATCTGGCCTCTGCTCCTTTGTGATGGGTGTTGACATTATTGGCCCCAGAACCTCAGGTTTCCTCCATGGAATTGGTTGGAGGGCGAAATCCTGGAGTAGATAGTAGTTGTGAGGCTTGAGCGGGGTCCGGGGCTGGCTCACAGAAGAGTGAACAGGCTCCCGCTTCAAGAAAGCACAAGATGATGTTTTGTAGGGCCCAGGCCTAGAAGCAGGAGGCTGAGGGACACTAGGCCGGGCAGGGTTGTTCGAACCTTTTTCGGCTGGGTTCGTCGGCATTAGCCGAGCTGGTCTGGCAGTACATGTCAAAGATGCAGGAGTTGGCAGGGATGCATTGACTGCAGCATGCTTGGCAGGGTTGGTCACAGCAGGCCGACGTGATGCCAGAGACTGTGGCCTGCGAGGACCAGGTCGAACTTGAGGCTTGTCCATGGTTGGAAAAACCAATGGCACCAACTTGACCTTCCCAGGAGAAGGCAGCTTGTCCTGGGATGGAGGTGGAGACCCTTTGTCAGCACTTCCGTGTGGTTTTTTGGGTCTGACTTGAGTTTTCTCAGGATCTTTGCCCTCACGGGGCATAACCAGCCATGGTTTGGTAGCTGGGCGTGGCTGGGGGCCTTTAGGGTTGCTTGAGTTTCCCAGGGCCTGCGAGGAAAACAGGTCAGCTTTCTCATCTCTCTTCTTGCCCAGTGCATGGAAAACCTGCACAGACTCCAGCATGTGCACACGGAGGCCACTGCGAGGCTTTTTGATGGCCTCTTGTGGCAGCTCAGGATGACTTTTCTTCCTCTTCATCTTGGGAATGGCTGGCTTCTCCTCTGCCTTGACTCTGTTCCCTGACTGCTTCCTCTCCTCAGCTCTCTTGGAGTAATTTTCTTGGTTTCTTTTGGTGTTTTCCTGCCCATGGCTCTTAGTATTGCTGGTCCTGCTGGCTGCAGCTTTCTGAGGTTTGCTGTTAGAATGCTTGGCCATGTTCGAAGGAGCCCTGCCACCAGCTGCAGCATTGCAAGGAACCACTTCTTCCACAAACACACAATCTGGGCTCTCGGGCTTGATCTTGGCCTTGGGAGCATCACTGATAGGCTCAGAGGCTTTATGTTTGATCTTGCTGCCTTGATCAGAGCGAGTCTTTCTGACACTTGACTTTTTCTGCACTTCGTGCAATTTGAGGCCCCTGGTGTCTTTGGTTTTGATCACCTTGGGTCCTTGGGCCTGATCAAGGTCATCCAAGGAAGTTAAGACCTGTGGAAGGTGAATACCCTTCACCAGTGTGTCGATGTCTGCAAAACTGTCATTAGATTCAGTCCCATTTTCAAGTGTCCCTTGGTCCTTAAGACTCAGGCTATTCTTTCCCAAACCAGAGTAGTCACAACCAGGCTGCTTGTCTTTGCCAAGGGGATCAGTGCAGACCAGGACCTGGGGAATGTCAGGCACTTCTAAAGGGAGCAGTGGAGAAATGAGAAAGTCTCTTAGTTGTGACCTACTCATCTATAAAATCACAATAATAATGTTATAACAGTGATAATTAATGAATTCGTGATATGTTACGTATGATTTATAAAAACAAATATTAAGTTCTGGAAAGACAAAAAGAAAAATCATATACAACAGGAATACAAAGACATATATAGATATTAGTACAAATTTGGGCACATAGCAAGCATCAAAGTCTAATAAATTTACTAAGAAAATAAGTTCTGTTTTATACACATGATATCATAAAAGTAAATATTGCCTATTCTAATTTAGTGAATACTTTAACCAGAAAACAACCGAAAATATGTGATTTTGAATAAGTTCCTTGCCAGTACATATGGACAGAGAAGATATATCAGTAAAAATTGCATAACAGGCAGAACAATGCAATCAGTGTACATGGATATGTGCTCCAATAAGTATATATGTTGACCAATATTTCAGTAAGAACTGGTTTAAAATAGAGAGTCAAGTAAGTGTAAAGGAATTCCATTATTGTGCTCGTTCATGTTTCTCTGAATACTCCCCAGCAAGTAATAGATACTTAGTATATTAGAAATATATATTCCAACTAGAGGCCCGGTGCACAAAAATTTGTGCACTGGGGCGGGGGGTCCCTCAGCCCAGCCTGCGTCCATTTGCAGTCCAGGACCCCTTGGTGGATGTCCACCTGTCGACTTAGGCCCACTCCCCAGGGGATCAGGTGTAAGCTTGCAGTCAGACATCCTTCTGGCAGCCAGGGAGCCCTTGGGGGATGTACGACTAAAGGCTTAGGCCCCCAAGGGATCTGGTCTAAACCGTTAGTTGGGGGGTGAGGAGGGGACCAAGATGGCGACATAGGTAAACACCGGAGATTGCTGCCTCGAACAACCACTTCAAAAATACAACTAAAAGACGGAACGGACATCACCCAGAACCACAGGAAGGCTGGCTGAGGAGAGACTCTTCAACTAGAAGGAAAGAGAACAGCATACCGAGGCTCAGAGGAGGCACAGTGTGGAAAATACAAAGGTACGGAGGTGCGCGTGGAGCGGGCTGGTGGCTGAGGGCGCTGTTGTCGTTTTCAATCAGGAGGAAGTCCCAGGCTCTGAGCTCCAGATCCAGGCGAGTCTCTAGGGACTCAGACTCAAACGGGAGAAGCGGGATTGTCTGGCATCGGTCGGAACGCCAGGGCAGCTTTCTCTCCGAGGTTTGCAGCGGTTGCTGGGGTTCTGAGAAGCAGAGCCTGTGGGAACGGGACTGAGAGCAGCCATAACTGCTCCCTCCACCCGCCCTGTTGATCCCCTGGGACCCGCTCCGCCCAAGCCCTGCGCAGAGCCATTTGCCGGATAGCCTCAGGCAAAGGCTAGATTAGCACCTCCCCAGAGGACAGCAGTTTTCCCACTACAGACACAGCTGATTCTCACAGCCAGTCAGCCTGGTGGTCAAATCCCTGTAGTATTAACTACAACAATCAAGGCTTAACTAGAACAAGACTGCGCACAAAGACCACAAGGGGGTACACCAAGAAAGCATAAAAACTGTGGAGACAAAAAAACATGACAGAAATGGAGGATATAGAGCTAAAAAACGCACTTTTGACGGCTTTTAATAATTTGCTAGAAACTGCCGATAAACTTATTGAGATATACAAGAAATCTAATGAGACCCTTGATGTTGTGATAAAGAACCAACTAGAAATTAAGCATACACAGACTGAAATAAAGAATATTATACAGACACCCAACAGCAGACCAGAGGAGCACAAGAATCAAGTCAAAGATTTGAAATGCGAAGAAGCAAAAAACACCCAACTGGAAAAGCAAAATGAAAAAAGAATCCGAAAATACGAAGATAGTGTAAGGAGCCTCTGGGACAGTTTCAAACGCACCAACATCAGAATTATAGGGGTACCAGAAGATGAGAGACAGCAAAATATTGAAAACCTATTTGAAGAAATAATGACAGAAAACTTCCCCTACCTGGTAAAAGAAATGGACATACAGGTCCAAGAAGCGCAGAGAACCACAAACAAAAGAAACCCAAAGAGGACCACACCAAGACACATCATAATTAAAATGCCAAGAGCAAAAGACAAAGAGAGAATCTTAAAAGCAGGAAGAGAAAAAGACACAATTACCTACAAGGGAATACCCATATGACTGTCAGCTGATTTCTCAACAGAAACTTTGCAGGCCAGAAGGGACTGGCAAGAAATATTCAAAGTGCTGAATACCAAGAACCTACAACCAAGATTACTTTATCCAGCAAAGCTATCATTCAGAATTGAAGGTCAGATAAAGAGCTTTACAGATAAGGAAAATCTAAAGGAGTTCATCACCACTAAACCAGTATTATATGAAATGCTGAAAGGTATCCTTTAAGAAGAGGAAAAAGAAGAAAAAGGTAAAGATACAAATTATGAACAACAAACATGCATCTATCAACAAGTGAATCTAAGAATCAAGTGAATAAATAATCTGATGTACAGAATGAACTGGTGATTATAATGAATCAGGGACATAGAAAGGGAATGGAGTGACTATTCTTGGGGGGGAAAGGGTATTGGGAGATGCGGGAAGAGACTGGACAAAAATCATGCACCTATGGAATAGGACAGTGGGTGGGGAGTGAGGGGGGAAGGTGGGGCGGGAACTGGGAGGAGGGGAGTTATGGGGGGGAAAAAAGAGGAACAAATGTAATCTGAACAATAAATATTTAATTTAAAATTTTTTTTCTACAAAAAAAATAATAAAATAAAATACTGAAGTTGAAACATTAGTAGTGGGAGACTACATTACACACAAGACATCCTGTATATATACATATTCTTAGTTTTCTACATCACCGAGGTTTTCATTCTGTATATGTTGAAACACTGTGAAGAAGTCTTCATTTCATTTTCAATATGAGTGTTCTTTCATACTCAATATTACAAAAAGGAAGGGATTAGATGGAACAACCAATCTAACATCCTAATATAAAAGAGGAGGAAAAAATCGATTTTGTGAGAGATCCAATGACTTGTCCAAAGTCACAAAGCTATTAAGTGTAAAAATCTAAACTGAAATTAGGTCTGCAGACTTCTATATCATATTTCCCCAAACTATTCTATGCTCTTTTGACACTATTGCTAAATTTAGGTACAAATATCAATCCAATGAAAAACTTCAAAAAGGTTCTTTCCTTACCTGACATGGTCAGAGAAGAAGAGCAGATAACAACTGTAGATGCAAGGAATGACGATTTCTCAGTGGCTGAAGCCAAAGAGCACATGTGTCCAGTACGAAAGTCACTGGTCATACTGGCCACTGGTCACTGGTCACCAGTTACTGGTCACTGGTCAGTTGCGATGATCCAAATTTGTTTACAGACAACTCCATGGGCACCCCAAGATTCTACCAGGTGGTGGTAGGTTTGGTGGGAGAATGATGTCACAAAGCAGGCAGTTTAAAGGGATGAGAGAGCCAATCGGGAGGTCAGGTTCCCAAGTGGTCAGGATTGGACAGCGGGAGCTGTAGGGGAGCTAAACCAACACCTAAATGTCTGAGCTCTCAGGACACATGGGCTAGATGACAATACAGCTGTGATAGTCTCACTTTCCCCGGGCTCTTATGTTAGGGAAGTAATCTCAGTTTGTTACAGACATTCATGAATATCATTCACTGCTAGTTACTTATATTCTCCATATTGTATTGTATAACATGTTTATCATTATATATTTTGCTAATATCCTTAGAGAGAATGGAAAGGGGCATCTAGGTTGCACACTTACAGTTGTTCTGAAATCATACCAGTCCACCTCATTAGTGAATTTACTGTGGCTTTTGAGGAGAAAAGGAAGGGATTACGGAGCTCTTTCTGTCAGTTGGTTGAACAGTCAAATGAAGTTTCTTGAGTGTATTTTGTGCAGAATGATGTGGTCCAAGGCTCTTCCCTTGTAGTTTCTTCTCCTTGAATCCTACCTTCTCTGGGTTGGGCTGGGCCAGGCTAGGTTGACTTGCATCTCCTACCACTCCCATTTTTTCTCCTTCTTCATTGTAGGCATTGATTGTAGACAAGCTTTGACCTTGCATTCTGACACACATGGATGTTACTTCCTGTCCACTTGCAGGAGCAGGGACTACTTAGTAGTGTCTGATGCTTCCCCCAATGGACTCTGTCCATTTCAAGCAATGACCAAAGAGCTAGGAGTCAGCTGACTGCAAACCTTTCCTCTTCCAGCCTTTGGTTGCACTTCTTCTGCCCATCATTTGCTCCCTCAGGTTCCTTGGGCCATGTAGGCATCCTGCCATCCTGCCCTATCATATGTGAGAGGCCTTCACGATATGTTCCCTTTTCCTTCTCTCATAAAGTGTATCCAGTGTGGCAGTTACTGCAGTCTCCTCCCCCTTTGCAAACAGCCGCTGTAGAACTTTGGGCCTCTAGCATTCTCTGTCTGCCATGCTTGGGTGCAAAGCCAGGCAAAAGTGATGAGGAGACTAGTTAGAGAAAGACAAGGACATTCTTGGAGACTAGGGGACAGGCAAAGTGTAATTGTACAGGACGGAAGACATTCATGGGGATATTTTAGGTTCTGTGAAAAATACGTTGACACATTTTGGTCTCATTTTGTATTAAGAGAACAGACCATTTACATGTATGCACAACTTACCTAGTGCAGCAGATGCAAGGAATTTTGCTCACTACAGATTATAATCTTAAATACATTTTCATTTTCTTTCTTGTCATATTAGCTCAATTATATAAATCATTGGTGTGTTTGCAGAACAGAGATTGTCTTTGTGCTGTGTGTCAATGCTCTGGTTTTGTTCATTTGTTTTCTTCCTAGTCGTACTTTTTATTTATTTATTCATATGTATTATTGTATTAGAGATGTCCCCTTTATTTTCTATTTTGTCCCCCCCCATTGAACCACTCCAACCACCCCACCCCTGCCATCCCCCCTTCTACCTTCACCACTCCATTTTCTGGGTCCATGGGCTATGCAAACATGCATCCAAGTCCCCAGTTCATCACACCCACACCCACACCCACACCTTCCCTCTGAAATTTGTCAATCTGTTCCATGCTTCTATATCTTTAGGTGTACTTTGCTCATCAGTTTATTTTCTTCATTGGATTCCAGATATGAGTGAGATTATGTAATACTTGTCTTTCTCTGGCTTATTTCGCTTATCATAATACTCTCCAGGTCTGTCCATACTTTGCAAATGGTAAGAGTTCTTTCTTTTTTCACAGCCGCATAGCATTGCATTGTGTAAATGTACCACTGCTGTTTTCTCCACTCATCTGCTCATGGGGACTTGGGCTGTTTTCCAAATCTCAGCTACTTTAATTTGTGCTGCTTTCAACGTAGGGGCACATATATTGTTTCTCATTGGTGTTTCTGGTTTCTTAGGATATATTCCTAGAAGTGGGATCACTAGGTCAAATGAAAGTTCTATCTTTTTATTTTTTGAGGAAACTCTTGAGAGTTTTTCAGAGTGGCTGTACCAGTCTGCATTCCCAGCAGCACCCTAGTCTTATTTGCAAAGATTGCACCATGGTAAGACATATTGCACATTTTTCCCTTGACGAGTTTATCTTGAAGCATCATGAACTAGCTTGATCTGATGGATTTTGTGGAGAAACTTAAAAGGGGGTCTGTGAAAAAGGACGTTGTGGTGAGTTATGCTGTGCACACAAGCTTAAGGAACAGATGTGTACAGTCAGCCCAGTGTGGCCTGGGTTGCCTCTGTTATTCTTCCCCTGGTTAGTGCTTTTCTCACTAACCCTCTTGTTACTGTCAGAAGACAGTGCTGAGTTGCTAACCCAGTCTTCTACTGTAGGTTTACAGTTGTGTGTGTGGAAAATAGTACAATCATGTAGAAATAACAATACAACCATAAAGTCTGTGTTTCCCATACTCACAACTGTACACCTACTTTACCCCATGCTATCAATGGAGTAAGCTGGCTTGGGGGAGGAAGTCTATGGATCTAGTAGTTTCTCTTGATGGTAAGCTTTTAGGGTGCCTGTATCAATCTACCTTGTGCTTTTGACTTCCATTGTGTATGAAGTATGTGATCCAAGAGGCCGAGAGGCCACAAGAAGATCGCTCCTATAGTTGGAATCTCCAAAGACACATATTTCATTTATAGGCCAACATTTCCTCTTATGAGATGAGTTTTTTCAAAGATGGTGCATTCTTACCTGAGAAGAAATTGTGAGAAGTGTTGCAGTGTAGAGATATGGCTTAAAATGATAAATTTTTTCAAGTCTTTCCCTCTTGGAATCCTGCATTGCATTGCCAAATTCCCGATACTATTATGTAATATGAGACTAACACTATGAGCTAAATATCTGCAATCCAGACCAGTCTCTCCTTTTTCTGTGTCCCCATGGGAATCCTTAGCTACTGCAGTTAGGGGGCTCGTCACCTGCGACCCAGTGTGCCTATTGCTCTTGTCAGTGGGCATGGATGCTTCCCAGGATTTTTCTCTTGGGCTTTGCTCAGTTGATGGTGGTGTTTAGACAAGGCGGCACGTGCAGCCTGGGATCATGCAGGGGCCCTAGCTTGTTCTTCAAGTTAATGTTTAGGCTTCACCTGATGTTTGATCTCATGCACCAGTAACCTCTGGATGCTGTGTTCTGAAAGCCAGGTTGGCGACCTATGGCCACCTATGAAGCCTTCAGAGATAGGCCTCAAATAGAGGCTTTACTCTACTGCATGCAGTGTGAACTCATCCCATTACTGAACCTCTCCGGTAAAGTGACACAGGTATACTGGCCTTGCATGTTGTGAAGGTTAACTGAAGTAGTGTATTCATGGGCCAGGGGATAGGTGTGGAGTCAATGATCATTTATTTCCCACATCCTGTCCTGGGCGGGCCACCTACTGCAGACAATCACTTCTGTAGGCCCCTGTTATCATCTGCCCCAGGATAACTGTAAGCCCTTGCCACTCATCTGGTAGATTCCCCTAATTTGTTCTCACTTTCCCCAACTACATTCATATATGCGTAAGGCAACCCAATCCCAGAGGAAATGTGTCCTGAATATGTTTTCTGAAATACTTATCTAGTGGTCATGAGACATAAGGCCCACTTCCCAAGAAATGTTTTACATTTCTCCTGGTCAACCTAGACTCAGCTTCTGCCCTCTCAAGTCTATTCAAATTTTCCTCTTTTAACACTAATCTCAGTTCCTGCTTCTCACTTCTGCCATACACCCAGCTCCTGCTTCTCTTTATAAATCCATAACCTCTCCCCGTCTTTGGCCTTTCTGGCCATGGCCCAAGTTCCTTTCTTCCCACAGTGCTTACCCCTTGACCCTCATTCACCGATCCAACTTCCAATTCTTTCCTTATCATGCAGCTTTTGATCCTCATACCCACCAAAGAAAGAGCACAGTTAACAGCATCTCAAAACTCAAAGTACTTCTTTATTATTAAATGCTAATTTACAATATTTATTCAGTTTTTTTAAGTTACAGACTATACCAAGATTGAGACATTCCTATCTATCTATCTATCTATCTATCTATCTAACTATCTATCTATCTAACTATCTATCTATGATCTATCTATTTATGATCTATCTATCTATTGAAAAACAGCAGGTATCCAAATGGCACCAGCACTCCCAGCATTTCCTACATCACATAGCCATAGTACAGAGAGATGTCCACTTCTTTTTCCCTGTCAATGAAATGCTGCCTTGTCCCCAATTTGGCAGCATTCTCACGCTCTAGTTGAGCCTTCCTCTTCATGGCCTCTCGATCTGGCCTCTGCTCCTTTGTGATGGGTGTTGACATTACTGGCCCCAGAACCTCCGATTTCCTCCATGGAATTGGTTGGAGGGCGAAATCCTGGAGTAGATAGTGGTTGTGAGGCTTGAGCAGGGTCCGGGGCTGGCTCACAGCCGAGTGAACAGGCTCCCGCTGGAAAGAAGCACAAGATGATGTTTTGTAGGGCCCAGGCCTAGAAGCAGGAGGCTGCGGGACACTAGGGCAGTCGCGGTTGGTCAAACCTGGTCCAGCTGAGTTGGACGATATTGGCTGAGCTGCTTTGACAGGCCCTGTCAGAGATACAGGAGTTGGCAGGGATGCAGTGACTGCAGCAGGCTTGGCAGGGTTGGTCACAGCAG
This sequence comes from Myotis yumanensis, assembly GCF_028538775.1. Classification (NCBI taxonomy): domain Eukaryota; kingdom Metazoa; phylum Chordata; class Mammalia; order Chiroptera; family Vespertilionidae; genus Myotis; species Myotis yumanensis. The sequence continues at coordinate 76,632,792 of NW_027223757.1, forward strand.
GCCGACGTGATGCCAGAGACTGTGGCCTGCGACGAACAGGTCGAACTTGAGGCTTGTCCATGGTTGGAAAAACCAATGGCACCAACTTGACCTTCCCGGGAGAAGGCAGCTTGTCCTGGGATGGAGGTGGAGACCCTTTGTCAGCACTTCCATGTGCTTTTGGTGGTTGGACTTGAGTTTTCACAGGACCTTTGCCCTCACGGGGCATAACCAGCCATGGTTTGGTAGCTGGGCGTGGCTGGGGGCCTTTAGGGTTGCTTGAGTTTCCCAGGGGCCGCGAGGAAAACAGGTCAGCTTTCTCATCCCTCTTCTTGCCCAGTGCATGGAAAACCTGCGCAGACTCCAGCATGTGCACACGGAGGCCGCTGCGAGGCTTTTTGATGGCCTCTTGTGGCAGCTCAGGATGACTTTTCTTCCTCTTCATCTTGGGAATGGCTGGCTTCTCCTCTGCCTTGACTCTGTTCCCTGACTGCTTCCTCTCCTCAGCTCTCTTGGAGTAATTTTCTTGGTTTCTTTTGGTGTTTCCCTGCCCATGGCTCTTAGTATTGCTGGTCCTGCTGGCTGCAGCTTTCTGAGGTTTGCTGTTAGAATGCTTGGCCATGTTCGAAGGAGCCCTGCCACCAGCTGCAGCATTGCAAGGAACCACTTCTTCCACAAACACACAATCTGGGCTCTCGGGCTTGATCTTGGTCTGGGGAGCATCAGCGATAGGCTCAGAGGCTTTATGTTTGATCTTGCTGCCTTGATCAGAGCGAGTCTTTCTGACACTTGACTTTTTCTGCACTTCGTGCAACTTGAGGCCCCTGGTGTCTTTGGTTTTGATCACCTTGGGTCCTTGGGCCTGATCAAGGTCATCCAAGGAAGTTAAGACCTGGGGAAGGTGAATACCCTTCACCAGTGTGTCGATGTCTGCAAAACTGTCATTAGATTCAGTCCCATTTTCAAGTGTCCCTTGGTCTTTAAGTCTCAGGCTATTCTTTCCCAAACCAGGGTTGTCACAACCAGGCTGCTCCTCTTGGCCAAGGGGACCAGTGCAGGCCAGCACCTGTGGAATGTCAGGCACTTCTAAAGGGAGCAGTGGAGAAGCTTCGTTTTCTGTTGGGATCCGGTACCCATTCCCGTGCTTGGAAAGCTTGGTTTTAATATTCTCCACATTCTTATTCTCTTTCTGTTCCTGGCTTGGAGCTGGAGGCAGTGCCAGCAGGTTAATAGGATTCTGGACTATGGGTGCCATTGAAATGTCCCCACTCTGAGGTGGTGGATAACTCTCAAGTACCTGGGTATGTCTGTTACTGCAGGCCTCGGGAAATTCTGGAGTAGGTGGTAAATAAAATATTTGGCCTGGAAGTTGCAATGCCAAGGAAGTCTCCATCCCCAGGGAAGTCTCCATCACTACAATGGAATCAAGGGGAAGTCGGTCAGTCCCTGGATTTTCTTTGCATTTCACAGGGTTGTTATAAGTCCCATAAAAAAAAAAAGTGATTTTTAAAAAAATGTTTCCCATTCTCATAGGGAACCTTTGTAATTCTCTCTACTTTCCTGATTGAATAAAAACACTTCACACCAAGGACTAAGACAAGGAATGGAGCTCTTCCTGATGAAGCCTATAAGCAAGGGGAGAGAATCGCCTGTTTGATTTGGACAAGATGTTGGAACACATGATCCTAAATCCAGGTGTCAACTAAGGAAGTGATGGAAAGTTAAATGGGCACTATCACAATAATGTACCGAAAGGCCTTAGAAGGAGACTCAAACAATAAATCAAGGGAGTTTATTGTAGTATTGTAGTACAGGAGGACTCATCAGGTAGGACAGTGGAAAGTGTGGTGTCCCTTGGTATGCTCTTGGAGTTCTCCTAATGTAGCATCCATGGCTGTTAGTTTCCCACCTTCCCACCTCTGTCAGGTGTCCTCATAAGGAGTCTGACAATGGAGGGCATTGACTGAAGGTGGTAGTGGTTAAAGTCACAGGACTTACATTCTCCCTGTCTGAGGACTCACCACTTCCCAGCTGCTGATTGACCCCAGTTTTGAATGCTGACCTTATTCCCCTTCCTTGTTTCTGTTTGTACTCACCTTGAAAACCTGTCTTTGTGATGGGTTGAGGAGGCACAGAGTAGCAGATTCCAGAAGTGGAGGCTGGCGGTATCATGTTTGTGGACTGAGTCTCCTTTAGCACCATGACCATCCCTGGGTCAGGGGCAGAGGCCCTGCTCTCTGTGTAAGACACAGAGCCATAGGACTGCAGGTAGGGCCCACCCTCTCCTGAGAGCAGAGGGTCCATTGTGCCTTGATTGTAGTAACACACATGATTTCCCACCTGGTAGGGATGTGACAGGCCCTGTCCCTGAATTGGTGCCCCCTGAACAAGGTTGACAGAAAGTGATGGAGACTGAGGGGCCATATTATAGGCATCTGAGGTTTTATCACACTGGGACGCCAGAGACATAGAGGAGACAGTTGTGTCCTGGTCAATGACAGTCACAGTGAATTTTCTGAGTGATGATGACTTCTTTTCAGTGTCTCCTGTAAGAGCCCACTCAAAAACTTTAGGATTGGAAGCAGCTGGAATGGAGATTGGGCCCTGGCCAAGAACTCCAGACAACATGGTTGTGCTAGAATGTTGGTAAAAGTAGGCACCAGCCATGAGAGGTTGGAAAGTGGTGCCAGAGGCTGATGGCAGGAGCCATGGTGAACTGTTGGCTGGAGCAGAGACACTGTAGAAATTGCAGACACTTCCTGCATTGCTCTCCAGAGGAAGAGAGCGTTGCAGGGAGGTTGAAATTCCAAGGAAAGGTGGATTTTTGGAATTGTCTGTAGGGAAGAAGAGGGTGATGAAAAAAGTCAAAGAGATTGATAAGCAATATGTGTGAAAATCATCATTATTTTAAGATTGTTGCTTTCAGCCCTAGCTGTTTAGGTTCAGTGGATAGAGCATTGGCTTGGGAGTCTGGGTTCAATTCCAGTCAAGGGCACAAACCCAGGTTGGGGGCTCAATTCCCCAGTAAGGGGCCTGCAGAAGGCAGCCAATCAATGATTCTCTCTCATCGTTGATGTGTCCATCTCTCTCTCTCTCCCTCCCCCTTCCTCTCTGAAATCAGTAAAAAATATATATCATGTACTGGTGTGGTCCCTCAGCCTGCCTGTGCCCTCTCACAATCCGGGACGCCTAGGGGAATATGGGACGGCTGGTTTTGGCCTGAGGGATGTAGTATTGCGGGAAGCAGCAGGTGGACGGGGGAGGAGCCTGAGCCAGGGCCAGGCGCTGAGCAGCTCCAGCTTGGTAGTGGTAGCACTGCCGCAGAGGTGGGAGAGGCTCCTTCCGCTGCAGCTGCTATCTCCAGTCATGAGCCCAGGTGTCTGGTGACCATCGGTCAGCTGAGCGGTGCTCCCACTGTGGGACCACACTGACCATCAGGGTGGTAGCTCCTGTGTTGAGCGTTTGTCCCTGGTGTCAATGTGTGTCATAGCTGCGGTTCAACTGGTCATTCAGTCATTTGGTCATTCAGTCGCTTAGGCTTTTATATAGAATATAAAATCTTGAGTAAAAATGTCCACAAGACCCAAGTGGTGTGCTTCATACATCGTTCTCTAGGCTAGAAGCAACCACTCCCTGACCTATCTCGCCCTTGAACCTGCGGTAGTATAGATTTGTATGCTCTTTCCTAGAATTAAAGCATTTTAGAACCAGGAGTCCTTTGAGAATCGCTGTTGTAACATTCTCATTTCATGAGTGAGGAAACTATGGCTCGGTTCTCTCCCTATGTTAGTTTGAGTACCTGCTTCCATAACCTAAGCATCCCGACTTCCTTGCTAGAGCTCTGCACATGACACTGCCAACATCTAGGAGTAATAGAACTTCTGATGCAGATGTTTGTTTGTCCAGGAGAAGACAGTACATCTGTTGTCATGACCATCTTCAGCGTCTTTTTTGCCTGTGCCCTTCACATGCTCTTCCTATAATTCTCATAGAAGCTCAATGCAGTTGGTAAACTTAAAGGGTCTTTCTTACCGTCTTCATGCCTGATTTCTGATCCTACCTCAAAATGACTATCTGAGAGTGAGTTTCTCAAGAAGTGAGGCACGTAGCAAACATCAGACCCTAATAAATTTACTACAAAATGAAGTTTTGTTTCATACATGCCATATCATAAACGTAAATATTGCCTATTCTATTTTAGTGCATACTGTTAACCAGAAACAACCCACAATAGGTGATTTTGAGTAAGTTCTTAGCGAGTACGTATGGACAGAGGAGATATATCAGTAAAAATGGCATAACAAGCAGCACACTGCAATCACTCTTGATGTATATGTGCCTCCTATATATGCAGACCAATATTTCAGTAAATACTAGTTTAAAGCGGAGAACAAAGTAAATGTAAAGGAATTCCATTATTGTATTCATTCATGTTTCTCTGACTATTCCCCAGTAAGTAATAAATGCTTAGTGTATTAGATATATATATTTCAATTAATAGAACCTTATAACAAAGAGAAAAGAACAGTTGAAATGTATCATGAAGGTTTTTATATTTATCTTAAAACCTAGATTATCATCATCTTCAACATCCAGGAAAGGGGTCGTACCCAACGTCTTAAAACCATCATCAATAGGTTTCAATAAAAAAAAACATTAATGAAGGAATCCCCAAGAGAATCTAAAAAAATCACTTTTGAGAACTGTGAAATTAGAGATGGGGGACTCGATGCTATCTTTTTTTCCTTAAGTAGCTATGACCTGAAATGAAGCAATGGCTGTGTGTCAGTGTGCTCTCTTCGTTAGGAAGAAAATAACTTTGAAGATGAAGAGCATCTTTGACTTGGAACATACTAATCACACAAAGAGTGTATTCTTTCTGATTCCATTTAGGACATATCTTTCTTTTAAAGTCTTAATTTTTTTTTTTACTAGACAAAACATTGTCATCGTTTAAAAATCAGAATGAATTGAAACACTGAAAACTCTGTTATTTCCAATGCCCGAAATCAATGGTCGGTAAACTCATTAGTCAGCAGATCCAAATATCAACAGTACCACGATTGAAATTTCTTTTGAGAGCCACATTTTTTAAACTGAAACTGTAAAGGTAGGTACATTCTTATTAACTTAATTAGGGTACTCCTAAGGCTTAAGAAGAGCCACACTGAAGGGGCCAAAGAGCCACATGTGGCTCTTGAGCAGCAGTTTGCTGACCACGGCCCTAGATAATCACCTTTCTTAGTTTTTTGTATATAAGAAACATCATTACTGAAATGCATTTTTAAATGTTTATATTGCAAACTGTCACAGGCCATCTGTGTTCAGAGAGGCAATAAAAAAACGGGCAACTGAACAGGATTGTTTTGATATACTGCTGTGGATAGTGGGACCCTACTCCAGCCTTACTTTCTTTCCTATTCTATCAATGTAAGCATTTGCTGAGAGCCACATTACTTTGCCCTAGTCCGAGCTGATTTCACCCTATGCTCTTTCTGCTTTCATTTATATTCTTTGGTTCCCTCCAATATTCCATTCCAAACTGCTCTTTTTGTTCTCATGAGCTCTTTCATGTTCTCCTTGTTCATTTTTATACTTCCCCCTCCTTCCTGCTTGTGTTTTTCCCTCCCTCTTGGTTGCTGTTGGCCTGTGCTGATGAAAGCAGTTCTAACTTTTTACATTGAAATACTTGCCTTCCTATAGCCCAGTACTCCCCATCCTCTTTCCCTTTTTTCTCTGTTATCCTACTTTGGATAGAAAACTCCAAACCACATGAATATTACTTTTGGAACAGCACTCAATTTAAAATGCTAAAGTTGAAACCTTGGTGGTTGGAGACCATTACACACGACACATCACATACATCTATATCTATATCTATATCTATATCTATATCTATATCTATACCTATATGTAGGTATTTCTAGTTTTCTACATGACTTAGGTTTTCTTTCCATTGCTGTTGAAACACTCTCAAGAAGTCTTGATTTCATTGTCAACTGGAGTGTTCTTTAAAACTCCATATTAGAAAAGGAAGTTATTAGAGTCCACAACCATCTAACATCCGAATGTAGCAGATGAGGAAAAAACGTATTTTGTGAGAGATCCAATGACTTGTCCAAAGTCACATTGCCAGTAGATGTCAAAATCTAAACTGAAATTAGGTCTGCAGACTTCTAGATCATACTTCCCCAAATTACTCTATGCTCTTTTGACACTATTGCTAAATTTAGGTATAAATAACAATCCAATGAAAAACTTCAAAAAGGTTCTTTCCTTACCTGACATGGCCAGAGAAGAAGAGCAGATAACAACTGTAGATGCAAGGAATGTCGATTTCTCAGTGGCTGAAGCCAAAGAGCACATGTGTCCAGTACGAAAGTCACTGGTCATACTGGCCACTGGTCACTGGTCACCAGTTACTGGTCACTGGTCAGTTGCGATGATCCAAATTTGTTTACAGACAACTCCATGGGCACCCCAAGATTCTACCAGGTGGTGGTAGGTTTGGTGGGAGAATGATGTCACAAAGCAGGCAGTTTAAAGGGATGAGAGAGCCAATCGGGAGGTCAGGTTGCCAAGAAGTCAGGATTGGATAGCGGGAGCTGTAGGGAAGCTAAACCAACACCTAAATGTCTGAGCTCTCAGGACACATGGGCTAGATGACAATACAGCTGTGATAGTCTCACTTTCCCCGGGCTCTTATGTTAGGGAAGTAATCTCAGTTTGTTACAGACATTCATGAATATCATTAACTGCTAGTTACTTCTATTCTCCATATTGTATTGTATAACATGTTTATCATTATATATTTTGCTAATATCCTTAGAGAGAATGGAAAGGGGCATCTAGGTTGCACACTTACAGTTGCTCTGAAATCATACCAGTCCACCTCATTAGTGAATTTACTGTGGCTTTTGAGGAGAAAAGGAAGGGATTACGGAGCTCTTTCTGTCAGTTGGTTGAACAGTCAAATGAAGTTTCTTGAGTGTATTTTGTGCAGAATGATGTGGTCCAAGGCTCTTCCCTTGCAGTTTCTTCTCCTTGAATCCTACGTTCTCTGGGTTGGGCTGGGCCAGGCTAGGTTGACTTGCATCTCCTACCACTCCCATTTTTTCTCCTTCTTCATTGTAGGCATTGATTGTAGACAAGCTTTGATCTTGCATTCTGACACACATGGATGTTACTTCCTGTCCACTTGCAGGAGCAGGGACTACTTTGTAGTGTCTGATGCTTCCCCCAATGGACTCTGTCCATTTCAAGCAATGACCAAAGAGCTAGGAGTCAGCTGACTGCAAACCTTTCCTCTTCCAGCCTTTGGTTGCACTTCTTCTGCCCATAATTTGCTCCCTCAGGTTCCTTGGGCCATGTAGGCATCCTGCCATCCTGCCCTATCATATGTGAGAGGCCTTCACGATATGTTCCCTTTTCCTTCTCTCATACAGTGTATCCAGTGTGGCAGTTACTGCAGTCTCCTCCCCCTTTGCAAACAGCCGCTGTAGAACTTTGGGCCTCTAGGATTCTCTGTCTGCCATGCTTGGGTGCAAAGCCAGGCAAAAGTGATGAGGAGACTAGTTAGAGAAAGACAAGGACATTCTTGGAGACTAGGGGACAGGCAAAGTGTAATTGTACAGGACGGAAGACATTCATGGGGATATTTTAGGTTCTGTGAAAAATATGTTGACACATTTTGGTCTCATTTTGTATTAAGAGAACAGACCATTTACATGTATGCACAACTTACCTAGTGCAGCAGATGCAAGGAATTTTGCTCACTACAGATTATAATCTTAAATACATTTTCATTTTCTTTCTTGTCATATTAGCTCAATTATATAAATCATTGGTGTGTTTGCAGAACAGAGATTGTCTTTGTGCTGTGTGTCAATGCTCTGGTTTTGTTCATTTGTTTTCTTCCTAGTCGTACTTTTTATTTATTTATTCATATGTATTATTGTATTAGAGATGTCCCCTTTATTTTCTATTTTGTCCCCCCTCCCCCCATTGAACCACTCCACCCACCCCACCCCTGCCATCCCCCCTTCTACCTTCACCACTCCATTTTCTGGGTCCATGGGCTATGCAAACATGCATCCAAGTCCCCAGTTCATCACACCCACACCCACACCCACACCTTCCCTCTGAAATTTGTCAATCTGTTCCATGCTTCTATATCTTTAGGTGTACTTTGCTCATCAGTTTATTTTCTTCATTGGATTCCAGATATGAGTGAGATTATGTAATACTTGTCTTTCTCTGGCTTATTTCGCTTAGCATAATACTCTCCAGGTCTGTCCATACTTTGCAAATGGTAAGAGTTCTTTCTTTTTTCACCGCCGCATAGCATTGCATTATGTAAATATACCACTGCTGTTTTATCCACTCATCTGCTCATGGGGACTTGGGCTGTTTTCCAAATCTTAGCTACTTTAATTTGTGCTGCTTTGAACGTAGGGGCACATATATTGTTTCTCATTGGTGTTTCTGGTTTCTTTGGATATATTCCTAGAAGTGGGATCACTAGGTCAAATGAAAGTTCTATCTTTTTATTTTTTGAGGACACTCTTGAGAGTTTTTCAGAGTGGCTGTACCAGTCTGCATTCCCAGCAGCACCCTAGTCTTATTTGCAAAGATTGCACCATGGTAAGACATATTGCACATTTTTCCCTTGACGAGTTTATCTTGAAGCATCATGAACTAGCTTGATCTGATGAAGTTTGTGGAGAAACTTAAAAGGGGGTCTGTGAAAAAGGACGTTGTGGTGAGTTATGCTGTGCACAGAAGCTTAAGGAACAGATGTGTACAGTCAGCCCAGTGTGGCCCGGGTTGCCTCTGTTGTTCTTCCCCTGGTTAGTGCTTTTCTCACTAACCCTCTTGTTACTGTCAGAAGACAGTGCTGAGTTGTTAACCCAGTCTTCTACTGTAGGTTTACAGTTGTGTGTGTGGAAAATAGTACAATCATGTAGAAATAACCATGCATCCATAAAGTCTGTGTTTCCCATACTCACAACTGTACACCTACTTTAACCCATGCTATCAATGGAGTAAGCTGGCTTGGGGGAGGAAGTCTATGGATCTAGTAGTTTCTCTTGATGGTAAGCTTTTAGGGTGCCTGTATCAATCTACCTTGGGCTTTTGACTTCCATTGTGTATGAAGTATGTGATCCAAGAGGCCGAGAGGCCACAAGAAGATCGCTGCTATAGTTGGAATCTCCAAAGACACGTGTTTCATTTATAGGCCAACATTTCCTCTTATGAGATGAGTTCTTTTAAAGATGGTGCATTCTTACCTGAGAAGAAATTGTGAGAAGTGTTGCAGTGTAGAGATATGGCTTAAAATGATAAATTTTTTCAAGTCTTTCCCTCTTGGAATCCTGCATTGCATTGCCAAATTCCCGATACTATTATGTAATATGAGACTAACACTATGAGCTAAATATCTGCAATCCAGACCAGTCTCTCCTTTTTCTGTGTCCCCATGGGAATCCTTAGCTACCGCAGTTATGGGGCTCGTCACCTGGGACCCAGTGTGCCTATTGCTCTTGCCAGTGGGCGTGGATGCTTCCCAGGATTTTTCTCTTGGGCTTTGCTCAGTTGATGGTGGTGTTTAGACAAGACGGCACGTGCAGCCTGGGATCATGCAGGGGCCCTAGCTTGCCCTTCAAGTTAATGTTTAGGCTTCACCTGATGTTTGATCTCATGCACCAGTAACCTCTGGATGCTGTGTTCTGAAAGCCAGGTTGGCGACCTATGGCCACCTATGAAGCCTTCAGAGATAGGCCTCAAATAGAGGCTTTACTCTACTGCATGCAGTGTGAACTCATCCCATTACTGAACCTCTCCGGTAAAGTGACACAGGTATACTGGCCTTGCGTGTTGTGAAGGTTAACTGAAGTAGTGTATTCATGGGCCAGGGGATAGGTGTGGAGTCAATGATCATTTATTTCCCACGTCCTGTCCTGGGCGGGCCTCCTACTGCAGACAATCACTTCTGTAGGCCCCTGTTATCATCTGCCCCAGGATAACTGTAAGCCCTTGCCACTCATCTGGTAGATTCCCCTAATTTGTTTTCACTTTCCCCAACTACATTCATATATGCGTAAGGCAACCCAATCCCAGAGGAAATGTGTCCTGAATATGTTTTCTGAAATACTTATCTAGTGGTCATGAGACATAAGGCCCACTTCCCAAGAAATGTTTTACATTTCTCCTGGTCAACCTAGACTCAGCTTCTGCCCTCTCAAGTCTATTCAAATTTTCCTCTTTTAACACTAATCTCAGATCCTGCTTCTCACTTCTGCCATACACCCAGCTCCTGCTTCTCTTTATAAATCCATAACCTCTCCCCGTCTTTGGCCTTTCTGGCCATGGCCCAAGTTCCTTTCTTCCCACAGTGCTTACCCCTTGACCCTCATTCACCGATCCAACTTCCAATTCTTTCCTTATCATGCAGTTTTGTTTTTTTTTGTTTTTTTTTATTTTTCGCTTAAAGTATTACAAAGGGTATTACATAAGTGTCCTTTTTTCCCCCCCACCCTTGACAAACCCCTACCCTCCCTTACCCCCCAGTGTCTTATGTCCATTAGTTATGCTTATATGCATGCATATAAGTCCTTCGGTTGATCTCTTACTCCCCTCCCTCCTGCCCCCCAACTCTCTCTGGCCTTCCCACTGCAGTTTGACAATCAGTTTGAGGCAGCTCTGCCTCTGTATCTATTATTGTTCAAAAGTTTGTAATGGTCTTTATTATCCATGAATGAGTGAGATCATGTGGTATTTTTCCTTCATTGACTGGCTTGTTTCACTTAGCATAATGCTCTCCAGTTCCATCCATGATGTTGCAAATGGTAGGAGTTCCTTCTTTTTAACAGCAGCATAGTATTCCATCGTGTAGATGTACCAAAGTTTTCTAATCCATTCATCTACTGATGGGCACTTAGGCTGTTTCCAGATCTTAGCTATGGTGAATTGTGCTGCTATGAACATCTGGGTGCATATATCCTTTCTGATTGGTGTTTCTGGTTTCCTGGGATATATTCCTAGTAGTGGGATCACAGGGTCAAATGGGAGTTCCATTTCCAATTTTTTGAGGAACCTCCATACTGCCTTCCATAGTGGCTGCACCAGTCTGCATTCCCACCAGCAGTGCACAAGTGTTCCTTTTCTCCACATCCTCTCCAGCACTTGTCGTTTGTTGATTTGTTGATGATGGCCATTCTGACAGGTGTGAGATGGTACCTCATTGTTGTTTTGATTTGCATTTCTCGGATGATTAGTGACTTTGAGCATATTTTCATATGTCTTTTGGCTTTCTGAATGTCCTCTTTTGAAAGGTGTCTATTTAGATCCTTTGCCCATTTTTTGATTGGATTGTTTATCTCCTTTTTGTTAAGTTGTATGAGTTCCCTATAAATTTTGGAGATTAAGCCCTTATCAGATATGACGTTGGCAAATATGTTTTCCCACGAGGTGGGTTTTCTTGTTGTTTTGTTGATGGTTTCTTTTGCTGTGCAGAAGCTTTTTATTTTGATGTAGTCCCATTTGTTCAGTTTCTCTTTAGTTTCAACTGCCCTAGGAGCTGTATCAGTGAAGAAATTGTTTTGGCATAAGTCTGAGATTTTGTTGCCTTTGTATTCTTCTAGAATTTTTATGGTTTCCTGTCGTACATTTAAGTCCTTTATCCATTTTGAGTTTATTCTTGTGTATGGTGTAAGTTGGTGGTCTAGTTTCATTTTCTTGCATATATCTGTCCAATTTTCCCAACACCATTTATTGAAGAGACTATCTTGGCTCCATTGTATGTTCATGCCTCCTTTGTCAAAAATTAATTGAGCATATTGGTTCGGGCTAATTTCTGGACTCTCTATTCTATTCCACTGGTCTATATGTCTGTTCTTGTGCCAGTACCAGGCAGTTTTGAGAACAGTGGCTTTGTAATACAGTTTGATATCTGGCATTGAGATCCCACCTACTTTGTTCTTTCTCAGGATCGCTGCAGCTATTCGGGGTCTTTTTTTATTCCAGATGAATTTTTGGAGAGTTCCTTCTCGATCTTTGAAGAAGGCCATTGGTATTTTAATGGGAAGTGCGTTGAATTTATAGATTGCTTTGGGTAGTATGGACATTTTAATGATGTTGATTCTACCAATCCAAGAACATGGTATGTTCTTCCATCTGTTTATGTCTTCCTCTATCTCTTTTTTTAACGTCCTGTAGTTTTCTGAGTAGAGGTCTTTTACCTCTTTAGTTAAGTTTATTCCTAGGTATCTTAATTTTTTTGGTGCGATGGTTAATGGGATTGTTTTTCTAATCTCTCTTTCTGAAAGTTCACTATTGGTGTATAGAAATGCCTCAGATTTCTTGGGGTTAATTTTGTATCCTGCTACTTTGCCAAATTCATGTATTAAGTCTAGTAGCTTTTTGATGGAGTCTCTAGGGTTTTGTATGTATAATATCATGTCATCTGCAAATAAGGACAGTTTTACTTCCTCTTTTCCAATTTGGATGCCTTTTATTTCTTCTTCTTGCCTAATTGCAATGGCTAATACTTCCAGTACTATGTTGAACAGGAGTGGTGAGAGTGGGCATCCCTGTCTTGTTCCTGTTCTTAGGGGAAATGGTGTTAGTTTTTGACCATTGAGTATGATGTTGGCTGTGGGCCTGTCATATATGGCTTTTATTATGTTGAGGTATGATCCTTCTATTCCCACCTTTCTGAGAGTTTTTATCAAAAATGGGTGTTGGATTTTGTCGAATGCTTTTTCTGCATCAATTGATATGACCATGTGTTTTTTTTCTTTCAATTTGTTTATGTGATGTATCACATTTATTGATTTACGGATGTTGTACCATCCTTGCATCTCTGGGATAAATCCTACTTGGTCATGGTGTATGATCCTTCTGATGTACTGCTGGATCCGATTTGCTAAGATTTTGTTGAGGATTTTGGCATCTATGTTCATGAGGGATATTGGCCTGTAATTCTCTTTCATTGTGATGTCTTTACCTGGTTTTGGTATTAGGGTGATGCTGGCTTCATAGAATGAGCTTGGAAGTGTTCCTTCCTCTTGAATTTTTTGTAGTAGTCTGAGGAGGGTAGGTTTTAGTTCTTCCTTGAATGTTTGGTAGAACTCCCCTGTGAAGCCGTCTGGCCCTGGGCTTTTGTTTGCTGGAAGCTTTCTGATGACTGCTTCAATTTCTTCCATAGTTATTGGCCTATTGAGGTTTTTAGATTCTTCCTGATTGAGTTTTGGAATGTTGTATTTTTCTAGGAATTTGTCCATTTCCTCCAGGTTGTCTAGTTTGTTGGAGTAGAGTTGCCCTTAGTATTGTTTAACAATCATTTGTATTTCTGTGGGGTCTGTTGTTATTTCGCCTCTATCATTTCTGATTTGGTTTATTTGGGACCTTTCTCTTTGCTTCTTGGTGAGCCTGGCGAGGGGTTTGTCAATCTTGTTTATCCTTTCAAAGAACCAGCTCTTGGTTTCATTGATTTTCTGTATTGTTTTTTTGGTCTCTATGTCATTGATTTCTGCTCTAATCTTTATTATCTCCTTCCTTCTGCTCACTCTGGGGTTTTCTTGTTGCTCTCTTTCTAATTCTTTGAGTTGTAGAGTTAGATGATTAACTACCATTTTTTCTTGTTTTTTGAGATAGGCCTGTAGAGCTATAAACTTCCCTCTCAGGACTGCTTTCATTGTGTCCCAGAGGTTTTGGATTGTTGTGTTTTCATTGTCATTAGTGTCCAGGATGTTTTTAATTTCTTCTTTGATGTCATCGGTAACCCAATCAATATTTAATAACATGCTATTCAGCTTCCAAGTGTTTGAGTATTTTGGGTTGTTTTTATTGTAGTTTATTTCTAACATTATGCCATCGTGGTCTGAGAAGATGCTTTTTATGATTTCTATCTTCTTGAATTTGTGGAGACTTTGCTTGTGACCCAATATGTGGTCTATTTTTGAATATGTCCCATGAGCACCTGAGAGGAATGTATATTCCGCAGCTGTGGGGTGTAGTGTTCTGAAGATGTCAATTAAGTCCATCTGATCTAGTGAGTCATTTAGGATTGCTGTTTCTTTGCTGATTGTTTGTCTAGCGGATTTATCCAGTGATGTCAGTGGTGTATTAAAGTCCCCTACTATGATTGTGTTATTGTCGATATCTCCCCTGATATCTTCCAGAAGTTTTCTTATGTATGTGGGTGCTCCTGCATTGGGTGCATATATGTTTACCAGGGTTATATCTTCTTGTTGTATTGATCCCTTTAGTATTATGAAGTGGCCTTCCTTATCTCTGGTTATGGCCTTCACTTTGAGATGTATTTTGTCAGATATAAGTATTGCTACCCCAGCTTTCTTTTCCTGTCCATTTGCGTGAAAGATATTTTTCCATCCCTTCACTTTCAGTCTGTGTGAGTCCTTTCCAATGAGGTGGGTCACTTGTAGACAGCAGATGTATGGGTCATGTTTTTTTATCCATTCAGCCACTCAATGTCTTTTATTTGGAGCATTTAGTCCATTTACATTTAAAGTTATTATTGAAAGGTACTTGTTTGTAGCCATTTCTTTTTTGTGTGTGTGTGTGTGGCTGTTTTCTTTCTGAGCTTGATATTTCTTCTTTTACACCAGTCCCTTTAGCATTTCTTGCATGGCTGGCTTGGTGGTGATAAACTCCCTTAGCCCTTTTTTGTCTGTGAAGCTTCTTATTTCCCCTTCAATTTTGAATGATAGCCTTGCTGGATAGAGTATTCTTGGATTCAGTCCTTTGCTTTGCATCACTTTGTAGATTTCCGTCCATTCTTTTCTGGCCTGATGAGTTTCTGTTGAGAAATCATTTGATAATCTAATGGGAGATCCCTTGTATGTTACTTTCCGCCTCTCTCTTGCAGCCTGTAAGATTCTCTCTTTATCCTGAACATTTGCCATGGTAATTATGATGTGTCTTGGTGTGGGTCTTTTCGGGTTCACCTTGTTTGGGACTCTCTGGGCTTGTGTGACTTTTTTCTTCCCCACCTCAGGGAAGTTTTCTGATATTATTTCTTCGAATAGGTTTTCTAATCCATGTTCATCTTTCTGTTGTTCTGGCACCCCTATTATTCGTATGTTGCTTCGTTTCATGTTGTCCCAAAGTTCCCTTAGGCTCTCCTCCTGTCTTTTAATTTTTTTCTCCATTTGCAGTACAGTTTGAGTGTGTTTTGCTTCCTTGTCTTCTAATTCACTGATTCGGTCCTCCGCTTCTCCCAGTCTACTGTTGATACTTTCAATGGTGTTTTTTATTGCAGCTATGTCGCTCTTCATTTCTTCTTGGGACTTACTTAAGTTGTTGATTTTTTCATCTGTTTCTTCTAGCTTCTTGCATACATAGTTGAGTTTTTCATCTGTTTCTTCTTGCTTCTTGAACATCCGGTGCATGTACTCTAGGAACCTTATTCTGAATTCTTTTTCCGTCATGTTGCATATCTCTGTCTCACTTAGCTGCTTTTCTGGCGAGTCCTCCTTTTCTTTCCTTTGGGGGTTTCTTTGTCTACCCATGTTTGATCTCACTGACATTACTAGTTGTTGAATCGTTCAGTGGCTGGACCCTGGGTGGCAGTGGCTGCTCCCTGGGTGGCAGTGGCTCCTCGGTCTGTGGTTGCTCCTTGGGCGGTTGTGGTAGCAGCGGCTCCTCTGTTGATAGCAGGGCCTCTGATGGGTGCTGTTCACAGTTGTGGTGGCTCTTCTGGCTGGTGGAGGGAGGCTTCAGACGCAGCAACTGTTCCCCAGGCAGAGCGTGTGGTGATCAGGAGGCCGCTGTTGCTTGAATCTGTTGCGTTGATTTAGAGGCACAAAATACAACACAACAAGGCACAACGTACCAGGCACTGAACACTATTGTATTTACGATATTACTAACCCCAAATAAAGGTGGCCACCCGAGCTAAGAGAGTTGGGAGATAAGGGGGAAAGAAGAGAAAAAGGTAGAAGAGAAAAAAGAAAGAAAGAAAAAAAGGAGTGCAAAAATGAGATTGGAAAAGGGAGGGGAAAAAGAGGAGGAAAAAAAGAAAAAAAAAGAAAAAAAAAGAAAGAAGAAAAAAAGTAAGAGAGAAAAGAGAGTGAAGTGTAAAAGGGGGAGAGACTATTTATGTGAGGAGAAAACTCCTATAGGTCCGCCACTAATACCAACAAATTGCAGCAACAGATTCCTGGAGATGAATACAAACTACAAACAACCAATAATATCAAGCGACGCAAGGGGACAGAGAAGCGCAGAAATAACCGGGGTGGGGGGGAGAGGGAGGGGCAGGAAAATAAAAAGAATAAGCAGTCTAACCTCACAAACAATCAAAAAAAGAAAAAGAAAAAAAAAGAAAAAATAGAAAAACAATATACTCGTCAATCAGGCAAACAACGATAAAACAATAGAGAGAGAAAAGAAGAAGAGAGAGAAAAAAAAATGGATAGTGAAGGAAGATAAGGGAAAGGTGTATAAGGATTTAGAACAGGGGATTGGACATAGGATATTTAAGCAGGGTTAAATTTTGACAGAGGGTAAAAAGAATAGGGAAGATCTAAAGCTGGAGTAGGGTAAGAGAAGCAGGACAGCAAAAGGGAAAAAGTGGGGAAGATTGTTTAGCACAGAGGCAAATTGAGGTAGAGAAAAATGTTTCTAAAGGAACGATGAAAATAGAATGGAGAACATTAGTCCCAAAATAAAATAAAGACAAGATAAGATGACACTTTAAAAACTGGTAAAATGGTAGCGGTAATAATACTAGTTAAAAATAAAAATGTAGTAGCTGAAAGGGCAAAATCGGGTGATGGAGAAAAAGAAAAATGAAAAAAAAAAAGAAAAAAAAAAGAAACATGTTTTCTTAGTTAAAAGGAGAAAAAGTAATTTAAAAAAATAAAAATAAAAATGTGCATTAATGCAGGTGCTTCAGATCTTCTACTCTTCTTATTCGCACGCCCGGAATTCAGGAGAATGTTGACTTTCCCTCTGATACACTGTTCCTCCTTGTTGCAAGCCACAGTCCTTATTGCCTTATCTGTATTTACAGAGGAGTCAGTTCGTGGCTCTGCCTCTGGGTGGCAGTGTGTCTGGGTTGACCTCCGAGGCTATAAGTTCTCTCCGACCAGTTCTCTATTGTACCTGAACCAGCTCCGCCCAGAGGTGGTTCCCCCGGCGCCACTCCCAGCTCTGTTTCCCAGGCTCCCCAAAAACAATCTTTCCCTACAAGCTCTGCTAGTGACCCCAACTGGGCACTCGAAGCAGCTTTTGATCCTCATACCCACCAAAGAAAGAGCACAGTTAACAGCATCTCAAAACTCAAAGTACTTCTTTATTATTAAATGCTAATTTACAATATTTATTCAGTTTTTTTAAGTTACAGAATATACCAAGACTGAGACATTCCTATCTATCTATCTATCTATCTATCTATCTAACTATCTATCTATCTAACTATCTATCTATGATCTATCTATTTATGATCTATCTATCTATTGAAAAAGAGCAGGTATCCAAATGGCACCAGCACTCCCAGCATTTCCTACATCACATAGCCATAGTACAGAGAGATGTCCACTTCTTTTTCCCTGTCAATGAAATGCTGCCTTGTCCCCAATTTGGCAGCATTCTCACGCTCTAGTTGAGCCTTCCTCTTCATGGCCTCTCGATCTGGCCTCTGCTCCTTTGTGATGGGTGTTGACATTACTGGCCCCAGAACCTCCGATTTCCTCCATGGAATTGGTTGGAGGGCGAAATCCTGGAGTAGATAGTGGTTGTGAGGCTTGAGCAGGGTCCGGGGCTGGCTCACAGCCGAGTGAACAGGCTCCCGCTGGAAAGAAGCACAAGATGATGTTTTGTAGGGCCCAGGCCTAGAAGCAGGAGGCTGCGGGACACTAGGGCAGTCGCGGTTGGTCAAACCTGGTCCAGCTGAGTTGGACGATATTGGCTGAGCTGCTTTGACAGGCCCTGTCAGAGATACAGGAGTTGGCAGGGATGCAGTGACTGCAGCAGGCTTGGCAGGGTTGGTCACAGCAGGCCGACGTGATGCCAGAGACTGTGGCCTGCGACGAACAGGTCGAACTTGAGGCTTGTCCATGGTTGGAAAAACCAATGGCACCAACTTGACCTTCCCGGGAGAAGGCAGCTTGTCCTGGGATGGAGGTGGAGACCCTTTGTCAGCACTTCCATGTGCTTTGGGTGGTTGGACTTGAGTTTTCACAGGACCTTTGCCCTCACGGGGCATAACCAGCCATGGTTTGGTAGCTGGGCGTGGCTGGGGGCCTTTAGGGTTGCTTGAGTTTCCCAGGGCCCGCGAGGAAAACAGGTCAGCTTTCTCATCCCTCTTCTTGCCCAGTGCATGGAAAACCTGCACAGACTCCAGCATGTGCACACGGAGGCCGCTGCGAGGCTTTTTGATGGCCTCTTGTGGCAGCTCAGGATGACTTTTCTTCCTCTTCATCTTGGGAATGGCTGGCTTCTCCTCTGCCTTGACTTTGTTCCCTGACTGCTTCCTCTCCTCAGCTCTCTTGGAGTAATTTTCTTGGTTTCTTTTGGTGTTTTCCTGCCCATGGCTCTCAGTATTGCTGGTCCTGCTGGCTGCAGCTTTCTGAGGTTTGCTGTTAGAGTGCTTGGCCATGTTCGAAGGAGCCCTGCCACGAGCTGCAACATTGCAGGGAACCACTTCTTCCACAAACACACAATCTGGGCTCTCGGGCTTGATCTTGGTCTGGGGAGCATCAGCGATAGGCTCAGAGGCTTTATGTTTGATCTTGCTGCCTTGATCAGAGCGAGTCTTTCTGACACTTGACTTTTTCTGCACTTCGTGCAACTTGAGGCCCCTGGTGTCTTTGGTTTTGATCACCTTGGGTCCTTGGGCCTGATCAAGGTCATCCAAGGAAGTTAAGACCTGTGGAAGGTGAATACCCTTCACCAGTGTGTCGATGTCTGCAAAACTGTCATTAGATTCAGTCCCATTTTTAAGTGTCCCTTGGTCCTTAAGTCTCAGGCTATTCTTTCCCAAACCAGGGTTGTCACAACCAGGCTGCTCCTCTTGGCCAAGGGGACCAGTGCAGGCCAGCACCTGTGGAATGTCAGGCACTTCTAAAGGGAGCAGTGGAGAAGCTTCGTTTTCTGTTGGGATCCGGTACCCATTCCCGTGCTTGGAAAGCTTGGTTTTAATATTCTCCACATTCTTATTCTCTTTCTGTTCCTGGCTTGGAGCTGGAGGCAGTGCCAGCAGGTTAATAGGATTCTGGACTATGGGTGCCATTGAAATGTCCCCACTCTGAGGTGGTGGATAACTCTCAAGTACCTGGGTATGTCTGTTACTGCAGGCCTCGGGAAATTCTGGAGTAGGTGGTAAATAAAATATTTGGCCTGGAAGTTGCAATGCCAAGGAAGTCTCCATCCCCAGGGAAGTCTCCATCACTACAATGGAATCAAGGGGAAGTCGGTCAGTCCCTGGATTTTCTTTGCATTTCACAGGGTTGTTATAAGTCCCATAAAAAAAAAAAGTGATTTTTTAAAAAAGGTTTCCCATTCTCATAGGGAACCTTTGTAATTCTCTCTACTTTCCTGATTGAATAAAAACACTTCACACTAAGGACTAAGACAAGGAATGGAGCTCTTCCTGATGAAGCCTATAAGCAAGGGGAGAGAATAGCCTGTTTGCTTTGGACAAGATGTTGGAACACATGATCCTAAATCCAGGTGTCAACTAAGGAAGTGATGGAAAGTTAAATGGGCACTATCACAATAATGTACCGAAAGGCCTTAGAAGGAGACTCAAACAATAAATCAAGGGAGTTTATTGTAGTATTGTAGTACAGGAGGACTCATCAGGTAGGACAGTGGAAAGTGTGGTGTCCCTTGGTATGCTCTTGGAGTTCTCCTAATGTAGCATCCATGGCTGTTAGTTTCCCACCTTCCCACCTCTGTCAGGTGTCCTCATAAGGAGTCTGACAATGGAGGGCATTGACTGAAGGTGGTAGTGGTTAAAGTCACAGGACTTACATTCTCCCTGTCTGAGGACTCACCACTTCCCAGCTGCTGATTGACCCCAGTTTTGAATGCTGACCTTATTCCCCTTCC
Source organism: Myotis yumanensis (assembly GCF_028538775.1). Classification (NCBI taxonomy): domain Eukaryota; kingdom Metazoa; phylum Chordata; class Mammalia; order Chiroptera; family Vespertilionidae; genus Myotis; species Myotis yumanensis. The sequence goes on from NW_027223757.1 coordinate 76,652,850, forward strand.
TTGTTTCTGTTTGTACTCACCTTGAAAACCTGTCTTTGTGATGGGTTGAGGAGGCACAGAGTAGCAGATTCCAGAAGTGGAGGCTGGCGGTATCATGTTTGTGGACTGAGTCTCCTTTAGCACCATGACCATCCCTGGGTCAGGGGCAGAGGCCCTGCTCTCTGTGTAAGACACAGAGCCATAGGACTGCAGGTAGGGCCCACCCTCTCCTGAGAGCAGAGGGTCCATTGTGCCTTGATTGTAGTAACACACATGATTTCCCACCTGGTAGGGATGTGACAGGCCCTGTCCCTGAATTGGTGCCCCCTGAACAAGGTTGACAGAAAGTGATGGAGACTGAGGGGCCATATTATAGGCATCTGAGGTTTTATCACACTGGGACGCCAGAGACATAGAGGAGACAGTTGTGTCCTGGTCAATGACAGTCACAGTGAATTTTCTGAGTGATGATGACTTCTTTTCAGTGTCTCCTGTAAGAGCCCACTCAAAAACTTTAGGATTGGAAGCAGCTGGAATGGAGATTGGGCCCTGGCCAGGAACTCCAGACAACATGGTTGTGCTAGCATGTTGGTAAAAGTAGGCACCAGCCATGAGAGGTTGGAAAGTGGTGCCAGAGGCTGATGGCAGGAGCCATGGTGAACTGTTGGCTGGAGCAGAGACACTGTAGAAATTGCAGACACTTCCTGCATTGCTCTCCAGAGGAAGAGAGCGTTGCAGGGAGGTTGAAATTCCAAGGAAAGGTGGATTTTTGGAATTGTCTGTAGGGAAGAAGAGGGTGATGAAAAAAGTCAAAGAGATTGATAAGCAATATGTGTGAAAATCATCATTATTTTAAGATTGTTGCTTTCAGCCCTAGCTGTTTAGGTTCAGTGGATAGAGCATTGGCTTGGGAGTCTGGGTTCAATTCCAGTCAAGGGCACAAACCCAGGTTGGGGGCTCAATTCCCCAGTAAGGGGCCTGCAGAAGGCAGCCAATCAATGATTCTCTCTCATCGTTGATGTGTCCATCTCTCTCTCTCTCCCTCCCCCTTCCTCTCTGAAATCAGTAAAAAATATGTATCATGTACTGGTGTGGTCCCTCAGCCTGCCTGTGCCCTCTCACAATCCGGGACGCCTAGGGGAATATGGGACGGCTGGTTTTGGCCTGAGGGATGTAGTATTGCGGGAAGCAGCAGGTGGACGGGGGAGGAGCCTGAGCCAGGGCCAGGCGCTGAGCAGCTCCAGCTTGGTAGTGGTAGCACTGCCGCAGAGGTGGGAGAGGCTCCTTCCGCTGTAGCTGCTATCTCCAGTCATGAGCCCAGGTGTCTGGTGACCATCGGTCAGCTGAGCGGTGCTCCCACTGTGGGACCACACTGACCATCAGGGTGGTAGCTCCTGCGTTGAGCGTTTGTCCCTGGTGTCAATGTGTGTCATAGCTGCGGTTCAACTGGTCATTCAGTCATTTGGTCATTCAGTCGCTTAGGCTTTTATATAGAATATAAAATCTTGAGTAAAAATGTCCACAAGACCCAAGTGGTGTGCTTCATACATCGTTCTCTAGGCTAGAAGCAACCACTCCCTGACCTATCTCGCCCTTGAACCTGCGGTAGTATAGATTTGTATGCTCTTTCCTAGAATTAAAGCATTTTAGAACCAGGAGTCCTTTGAGAATCGCTGTTGTAACATTCTCATTTCATGAGTGAGGAAACTATGGCTCGGTTCTCTCCCTTTGTTAGTTTGAGTACCTGCTTCCATAACCTAAGCATCCCGACTTCCTTGCTAGAGCTCTGCACATGACACTGCCAACATCTAGGAGTAATAGAACTTCTGATGCAGATGTTTGTTTGTCCAGGAGAAGACAGTACATCTGTTGTCATGACCATCTTCAGCGTCTTTTTTGCCTGTGCCCTTCACATGCTCTTCCTATAATTCTCATAGAAGCTCAATGCAGTTGGTAAACTTAAAGGGTCTTTCTTACTGTCTTCATGCCTGATTTCTGATCCTACCTCAAAATGACTATCTGAGAGTGAGTTTCTCAAGAAGTGAGGCACGTAGCAAACATCAGACCCTAATAAATTTACTACAAAATGAAGTTTTGTTTCATACATGCCGTATCATAAACGTAAATATTGCCTATTCTATTTTAGTGCATACTGTTAACCAGAAACAACCCACAATAGGTGATTTTGAGTAAGTTCTTAGCGAGTACGTATGGACAGAGGAGATATATCAGTAAAAATGGCATAACAAGCAGCACACTGCAATCACTCTTGATGTATATGTGCCTCCTATATATGCAGACCAATATTTCAGTAAATACTAGTTTAAAGCGGAGAACAAAGTAAATGTAAAGGAATTCCATTATTGTATTCATTCATGTTTCTCTGACTATTCCCCAGTAAGTAATAAATACTTAGTGTATTAGATATATATATTTCAATTAATAGAACCTTATAACAAAGAGAAAAGAACAGTTGAAATGTATCATGAAGGTTTTTATATTTATCTTAAAACCTAGATTATCATCATCTTCAACATCCAGGAAAGGGGTCGTACCCAACGTCTTAAAACCATCATCAATAGGTTTCAATAAAAAAAAACATTAATGAAGGAATCCCCAAGAGAATCTAAAAAAATCACTTTTGAGAACTGTGAAATTAGAGATGCGGGACTTGATGCTATCTTTTTTTCCTTAAGTAGCTATGACCTGAAATGAAGCAATGGCTGTGTATCAGTGTGCTCTCTTCGTTAGGAAGAAAATAACTTTGAAGATGAAGAGCATCTTTGACTTGGAACATACTAATCACACAAAGCGTGTATTCTTTCTGATTCCATTTAGGACATATCTTTCTTTTAAAGTCTTAATTTTTTTTTATTACTAGACAAAACATTGTCATCGTTTAAAAATCAGAATGAATTGAAACACTGAAAACTCTGTTATTTCCAATGCCCGAAATCAATGGTCGGTAAACTCATTAGTCAGCAGATCCAAATATCAACAGTACCACGATTGAAATTTCTTTTGAGAGCCACATTTTTTAAACTGAAACTGTAAAGGTAGGTACATTCTTATTAACTTAATTAGGGTACTCCTAAGGCTTAAGAAGAGCCACACTGAAGGGGCCAAAGAGCCACATGTGGCTCTCGAGCAGCAGTTTGCCGACCACGGCCCTAGATAATCACCTTTCTTAGTTTTTTGTATATAAGAAACATCATTACTGAAATGCATTTTTAAATGTTTATATTGCAAACTGTCACAGGCCATCTGTGTTCAGAGAGGCAATAAAAAAACGGGCAACTGAACAGGATTGTTTTGATATACTGCTGTGGATAGTGGGACCCTACTCCAGCCTTACTTTCTTTCCTATTCTATCAATGTAAGCATTTGCTGAGAGCCACATTACTTTGCCCTAGTCCGAGCTGATTTCACCCTATGCTCTTTCTGCTTTCATTTATATTCTTTGGTTCCCTCCAATATTCCATTCCAAACTGCTCTTTTTGTTCTCATGAGCTCTTTCATGTTCTCCTTGTTCATTTTTATACTTCCCCCTCCTTCCTGCTTGTGTTTTTCCCTCCCTCTTGGTTGCTGTTGGCCTGTGCTGATGAAAGCAGTTCTAACTTTTCACATTGAAATACTTGCCTTCCTATAGCCCAGTACTCCCCATCCTCTTTCCCTATTTTCTCTGTTATCCTACTTTGGATAGAAAACTCCAAACCACATGAATATTACTTTTGGAACAGCACTCAATTTAAAATGCTAAAGTTGAAACCTTGGTGGTTGGAGACCATTACACAGGACACATCACATACATCTATATCTATATCTATATCTATATCTATATCTATATCTATACCTATATGTAGGTATTTCTAGTTTTCTACATGACTTAGGTTTTCTTTCCATTGCTGTTGAAACACTCTCAAGAAGTCTTGATTTCATTGTCAACTGGAGTGTTCTTTAAAACTCCATATTAGAAAAGGAAGTTATTAGAGTCCACAACCATCTAACATCCGAATGTAGCAGATGAGGAAAAAACGTATTTTGTGAGAGATCCAATGACTTGTCCAAAGTCACATTGCCAGTAGATGTCAAAATCTAAACTGAAATTAGGTCTGCAGACTTCTATATCATATTTCCCCAAATTACTCTATGCTCTTTTGACACTATTGCTAAATTTAGGTATAAATAACAATCCAATGAAAAACTTCAAAAAGGTTCTTTCCTTACCTGACATGGCCAGAGAAGAAGAGCAGATAACAACTGTAGAGGCAAGGAATGACGATTTCTCAGTGGCTGAAGCCAAAGAGCACATGTGTCCAGTACGAAAGTCACTGGTCATACTGGCCACTGGTCACTGGTCACCAGTTACTGGTCACTGGTCAGTTGCGATGATCCAAATTTGTTTACAGACAACTCCTTGGGCACCCCAAGATTGTACCAGGTGGTGGTAGGTTTGGTGGGAGAATGATGTCACAAAGCAGGCAGTTTAAAGGGATGAGAGAGCCAATCGGGAGGTCAGGTTCCCAAGAAGTCAGGATTGGATAGCGGGAGCTGTAGGGGAGCTAAACCAACACCTAAATGGCTGAGCTCTCAGGACACATGGGCTAGATGACAATACAGCTGTGATAGTCTCACTTTCCCCGGGCTCATATGTTAGGGAAGTAATCTCAGTTTGTTACAGACATTCATGAATATCATTCACTGCTAGTTACTTATATTCTCCATATTGTATTGTATAACATGTTTATCATTATATATTTTGCTAATATCCTTAGAGAGAATGGAAAGGGGCATCTAGGTTGCACACTTACAGTTGTTCTGAAATCATACCAGTCCACCTCATTAGTGAATTTACTGTGGCTTTTGAGGAGAAAAGGAAGGGATTACGGAGCTCTTTCTGTCAGTTGGTTGAACAGTAAAAGGAAGTTTCTTGAGTGTATTTTGTGCAGAATGATGTGGTCCAAGGCTCTTCCCTTGTAGTTTCTTCTCCTTGAATCCTACCTTCTCTGGGTTGGGCTGGGCCAGGCTAGGTTGACTTGCATCTCCTACCACTCCCATTTTTTCTCCTTCTTCATTGTAGGCATTGATTGTAGACAAGCTTTGATCTTGCATTCTGACACACATGGATGTTACTTCCTGTCCACTTGCAGGAGCAGGGACTGCTTTGTAGTGTCTGATGCTTCCCCCAATGGACTCTGTCCATTTCAAGCAATGACCAAAGAGCTAGGAGTCAGCTGACTGCACACCTTTCCTCTTCCAGCCTTTGGTTGCACTTCTTCTGCCCATCATTTGCTCCCTCAGGTTCCTTGGGCCATGTAGGCATCCTGCCATCCTGCCCTATCATATGTGAGAGGCCTTCACGATATGTTCCCTTTTCCTTCTCTCATAAAGTGTATCCAGTGTGGCAGTTACTGCAGTCTCCTCCCCCTTTGCAAACAGCCGCTGTAGAACTTTGGGCCTCTAGGATTCCCTGTCTGCCATGCTTGGGTGCAAAGCCAGGCACAAGTGATGAGGAGACTAGTTAGAGAAAGACAAGGACATTCTTGGAGACTAGGGGACAGGCAAAGTGTAATTGTACAGGACGGAAGACATTCATGGGGATATTTTAGGTTCTGTGAAAAATACATTGACACATTTTGGTCTCATTTTGTATTAAGAGAACAGACCATTTACATGTATGCACAACTTACCTAGTGCAGCAGATGCAAGGAATTTTGCTCACTACAGATTATAATCTTAAATACATTTTCATTTTCTTTCTTGTCATATTAGCTCAATTATATAAATCATTGGTGTGTTTGCAGAACAGAGATTGTCTTTGTGCTGTGTGTCAATGCTCTGGTTTTGTTCATTTGTTTTCTTCCTAGTCGTACTTTTTATTTATTTATTCATATGTATTATTGTATTAGAGATGTCCCCTTTATTTTCTATTTTGTCACCCCCCCCCATTGAACCACTCCACCCACCCCACCCCTGCCATCCCCCCTTCTACCTTCACCACTCCATTTTCTGGGTCCATGGGCTATGCAAACATGCATCCAAGTCCCCAGTTCATCACACCCACACCCACACCCACACCTTCCCTCTGAAATTTGTCAATCTGTTCCATGCTTCTATATCTTTAGGTGTACTTTGCTCATCAGTTTATTTTCTTCATTGGATTCCAGATATGAGTGAGATTATGTAATACTTGTCTTTCTCTGGCTTATTTCGCTTAGCATAATACTCTCCAGGTCTGTCCATACTTTGCAAATGGTAAGAGTTCTTTCTTTTTTCACAGCCGCATAGCATTGCATTGTGTAAATATACCACTGCTGTTTTATCCACTCATCTGCTCATGGGGACTTGGGCTGTTTTCCAAATCTTAGCTACTTTAATTTGTGCTGCTTTGAACGTAGGGGCACATATATTGTTTCTCATTGGTGTTTCTGGTTTCTTTGGATATATTCCTAGAAGTGGGATCACTAGGTCAAATGAAAGTTCTATCTTTTTGTTTTTTGAGGAAAGTCTTGAGAGTTTTTCAGAGTGGCTGTACCAGTCTGCATTCCCAGCAGCACCCTAGTCTTATTTTCAAAGATTGCACCATGGTAAGACATATTGCACATTTTTCCCTTGACGAGTTTATCTTGAAGCATCATGAACTAGCTTGATCTGATGGATTTTGTGGAGAAACTTAAAAGGGGGTCTGTGAAAAAGGACGTTGTGGTGAGTTATGCTGTGCACACAAGCTTAAGGAACACATGTGTACAGTCAGCCCAGTGTGGCCTGGGTTGCCTCTGTTGTTCTTCCCCTGGTTAGTGCTTTTCTCACTAACCCTCTTGTTACTGTCAGAAGACAGTGCTGAGTTGCTAACCCAGTCTTCTACTGTAGGTTTACAGTTGTGTGTGTGGAAAATAGTACAATCATGTAGAAATAACAATACAACCATAAAGTCTCTGTTTCCCATACTCACAACTGTAAACCTACTTTACCCCATGCTATCTATGGATTAAGCTGGCTTGGGGGAGGAAGTCTATGGCTTGGGGGAGGAAGTCTAATAGTCTCTTGATGGTAAGCTTTTAGGGTACCTGTATCAATCTACCTTGGGCTTTTGACTTCCATTGTGTATGAAGTATGTGATCCAAGAGGCCGAGAGGCCACAAGAAGATCGCTCCTATAGTTGGAATCTCCAAAGACACATATTTCATTTATAGGCCCAAATTTCCTCTTAGGAGATGAGTTTTTTCAAAGATGGTGCATTCTTACCTGAGAAGAAATTGTGAGAAGTGTTGCAGTGTGGAGATATGGATTAAAATGATAAATTTTTTCAAGTCTTTCCCTCTTGGAATCCTTCATTGCATTGCCAAATTCCTGAGACTATTATGTAATATGAGACTAACACTATGAGCTAAATACCTGCAATCCAGACCAGTCTCGCCTTTTTCTGTGTCCCCATGGGAATCCTTAGCTACCGCAGTTAGGGGGCTCGTCACCTGCGACCCAGTGTGCCTATTGCTCTTGCCAGTGGGCGTGGATGCTTCCCAGGATTTTTCTCTTGGGCTTTGCTCAGTTGATGGTGGTGTTTAGACAAGGCGGCATGTGCAGCCTGGGATCATGCAGGGGCCCTAGCTAGCCCTTCAAGTTAATGTTTAGGCTTCACCTGATGTTTGATCTCATGCACCAGTAACCTCTGGATTCTGTGTTCTGAAAGCCAGGTTGGCGACCCATGGCCACCTATGAAGCCTTCAGAGATAGGCCTCAAATAGAGGCTTTACTCTACTGCATGCAGTGTGAACTCATCCCATTACTGAACCTCTCCGGTAAAGTGACACAGGTATACTGGCCTTGCATGTTGTGAAGGTTAACTGAAGTAGTGTATTCATGGGCCAGGGGATAGGTGTGGAGTCAATGATCATTTATTTCCCACGTCCTGTCCTGGGCGGGCCTCCTACTGCAGACAATCACTTCTGTAGGCCCCTGTTATCATCTGCCCCAGGATAACTGTAAGCCCTTGCCACTCATCTGGTAGATTCCCCTAATTTGTTCTCACTTTCCCCAACTACATTCATATATGCGTAAGGCAACCCAATCCCAGAGGAAATGTGTCCTGAATATGTTTTCTGAAATACTTATCTAGTGGTCATGAGACATAAGGCCCACTTCCCAAGAAATGTTTTACATTTCTCCTGGTCAACCTAGACTCAGCTTCTGCCCTCTCAAGTCTATTCAAATTTTCCTCTTTTAACACTAATCTCAGATCCTGCTTCTCACTTCTGCCATACACCCAGCTCCTGCTTCTCTTTATAAATCCATAACCTCTCCCCGTCTTTGGCCTTTCTGGCCATGGCCCAAGTTCCTTTCTTCCCACAGTGCTTACCCCTTGACCCTCATTCACCGATCCAACTTCCAATTCTTTCCTTATCATGCAGCTTTTGATCCTCATACCCACCAAAGAAAGAGCACAGTTAACAGCATCTCAAAACTCAAAGTACTTCTTTATTATTAAATGCTAATTTACAATATTTATTCAGTTTTTTTAAGTTACAGAATATACCAAGACTGAGACATTCCTATCTATCTATCTATCTATATATCTATCTATCTATCTAACTATCTATCTATCTAACTATCTATCTATGATCTATCTATTTATGATCTATCTATCTATTGAAAAACAGCAGGTATCCAAATGGCACCAGCATTCCCAGCATCTCCTACATCACATAGCCATAGTACAGAGAGATGTCCACTTCTTTTTCCCTGTCAATGAAATGCTGCCTTGTCCCCAATTTGGCAGCATTCTCACGCTCTAGTTGAGCCTTCCTCTTCATGGCCTCTCGATCTGGCCTCTGCTCCTTTGTGATGGGTGTTGACATTACTGGCCCCAGAACCTCAGATTTCCTCCATGGAATTGGTTGGAGGGCGAAATCCTGGAGTAGATAGTGGTTGTGAGGCTTGAGCAGGGTCCGGGGCTGGCTCACAGCCGAGTGAACAGGCTCCCGCTGGAAAGAAGCACAAGATGATGTTTTGTAGGGCCCAGGCCTAGAAGCAGGAGGCTGCGGGACACTAGGGCAGTCGCGGTTGGTCAAACCTGGTCCAGCTGAGTTGGACGATATTGGCTGAGCTGCTTTGACAGGCCCTGTCAGAGATACAGGAGTTGGCAGGGATGCAGTGACTGCAGCAGGCTTGGCAGGGTTGGTCACAGCAGGCCGACGTGATGCCAGAGACTGTGGCCTGCGACGAACAGGTCGAACTTGAGGCTTGTCCATGGTTGGAAAAACCAATGGCACCAACTTGACCTTCCCGGGAGAAGGCAGCTTGTCCTGGGATGGAGGTGGAGACCCTTTGTCAGCACTTCCGTGTGCTTTTGGTGGTTGGACTTGAGTTTTCACAGGACCTTTGCCCTCACGGGGCATAACCAGCCATGGTTTGGTAGCTGGGCGTGGCTGGGGGCCTTTAGGGTTGCTTGAGTTTCCCAGGGCCTGCGAGGAAAACAGGTCAGCTTTCTCATCCCTCTTCTTGCCCAGTGCATGGAAAACCTGCACAGACTCCAGCATGTGCACACGGAGGCCGCTGCGAGGCTTTTTGATGGCCTCTTGTGGCAGCTCAGGATGACTTTTCTTCCTCTTCATCTTGGGAATGGCTGGCTTCTCCTCTGCCTTGACTTTGTTCCCTGACTGCTTCCTCTCCTCAGCTCTCTTGGAGTAATTTTCTTGGTTTCTTTTGGTGTTTTCCTGCCCATGGCTCTTAGTATTGCTGGTCCTGCTGGCTGCAGCTTTCTGAGGTTTGCTGTTAGAATGCTTGGCCATGTTCGAAGGAGCCCTGCCACGAGCTGCAGCATTGCAGGGAACCACTTCTTCCACAAACACACAATCTGGGCTCTCAGGCTTGATCTTGGTCTGGGGAGCATCAGCGATAGGCTCAGAGGCTTTATGCTTGATCTTGCTGCCTTGATCAGAGCGAGTCTTTCTGACACTTGACTTTTTCTGCACTTCGTGCAACTTGAGGCCCCTGGTGTCTTTGGTTTTGATCACCTTGGGTCCTTGGGCCTGATCAAGGTCATCCAAGGAAGTTAAGACCTGTGGAAGGTGAATACCCTTCACCAGTGTGTCGATGTCTGCAAAACTGTCATTAGATTCAGTCCCATTTTTAAGTGTCCCTTGGTCCTTAAGTCTCAGGCTATTCTTTCCCAAAGCAGGGTTGTCACAACCAGGCTGCTCCTCTTGGCCAAGGGGACCAGTGCAGGCCAGCACCTGTGGAATGTCAGGCACTTCTAAAGGGAGCAGTGGAGAAGCTTCGTTTTCTGTTGGGATCCGGTACCCATTCCCGTGCTTGGACAGCTGGGTTTTAATATTCTCCACATTCTTATTCTCTTTCTGTTCCTGGCTTGGAGCTGGAGGCAGTGCCAGCAGGTTAATAGGATTCTGGACTATGGGTGCCATTGAAATGTCCCCACTCTGAGGTGGTGGATAACTCTCAAGTACCTGGGTATGTCTGTTACTGCAGGCCTCGGGGAATTCTGGAGTAGGTGGTAAATAAAATATTTGGCCTGGAAGTTGCAATGCCAAGGAAGTCTCCATCCCCAGGGAAGTCTCCATCACTACAATGGAATCAAGGGGAAGTCGGTCAGTCCCTGGATTTTCTTTGCATTTCACAGGGTTGTTATAAGTCCCATAAAAAAAAAAAGTGATTTTTTAAAAAATGTTTCCCATTCTCATAGGGAACCTTTGTAATTCTCTCTACTTTCCTGAGTGAATAAAAACACTTCACACCAAGGACTAAGACAAGGAATGGAGCTCTTCCTGATGAAGCCTATAAGCAAGGGGAGAGAATAGCCTGTTTGCTTTGGACAAGATGTTGGAACACATGATCCTAAATCCAGGTGTCAACTAAGGAAGTGATGGAAAGTTAAATGGGCACTATCACAATAATGTACCGAAAGGCCTTAGAAGGAGACTCAAACAATAAATCAAGGGAGTTTATTGCAGTATTGTAGTACAGGAGGACTCATCAGGTAGGACATGGAAAGTGTGGTGTCCCTTGGTATGCTCTTGGAGTTCTCCTAATGTAGCATCCATGACTGTTAGTTTCCCACCTTCCCACCTCTCTCAGGTGTCCTCATAAGGAGTCTGACAATGGAGGGCATTGACTGAAGGTGGTAGTGGTTAAAGTCACAGGACTTACATTCTCCCTGTCTGAGGACTCACCACTTCGCAGCTGCAGATTGACCCCAGTTTTGAATGCTGACCTTATTCCCCTTCCTTGTTTCTGTTTGTACTCACCTTGAAAACCTGTCTTTGTGATGGGTTGAGGAGGCACAGAGTAGCAGATTCCAGAAGTGGAGGCTGGCGGTATCATGTTTGTGGACTGAATCTCCTTTAGCACCATGACCTTCCCTGGGTCAGGGGCAGAGGCCCTGCTCTCTGTGTAAGACACAGAGCCATAGGACTGCAGGTAGGGCCCACCCTCTCCTGAGAGCAGAGGGTCCATTGTGCCTTGATTGTAGTAACACACATGATTTCCCACCTGGTAGGGATGTGACAGGCCCTGTCCCTGAATTGGTGCCCCCTGAACAAGGTTGACAGAAAGTGATGGAGACTGAGGGGCCATATTATAGGCATCTGAGGTTTTATCACACTGGGACGCCAGAGACATAGAGGAGACAGTTGTGTCCTGGTCAATGACAGTCACAGTGAATTTTCTGAGTGATGATGACTTCTTTTCAGTGTCTCCTGTAAGAGCCCACTCAACAACCTTAGGATTGGAAGCAGCTGGAATGGAGATTGGGCCCTGGCCAGGAACTCCAGACAACATGGTTGTGCTAGCATGTTGGTAAAAGTAGGCACCAGCCATGAGAGGTTGGAAAGTGGTGCCAGAGGCTGATGGCAGGAGCCATGGTGAACTGTTGGCTGGAGCAGAGACACTGTAGAAATTGCAGACACTTCCTGCATTGCTCTCCAGAGGAAGAGAGCGTTGCAGGGAGGTTGAAATTCCAAGGAAAGGTGGATTTTTGGAATTGTCTGTAGGGAAGAAGAGGGTGATGAAAAAAGTCAAAGAGATTGATAAGCAATATGTGTGAAAATCATCATTATTTTAAGATTGTTGCTTTCAGCCCTAGCTGTTTAGGTTCAGTGGATAGAGCATTGGCTTGGGAGTCTGGGTTCAATTCCAGTCAAGGGCACAAACCCAGGTTGGGGGCTCAATTCCCCAGTCAGGGGCCTGCAGAAGGCAGCCAATCAATGATTCTCTCTCATCGTTGATGTGTCCATCTCTCTCTCTCTCCCTCCCCCTTCCTCTCTGAAATCAGTAAAAAATATATATCATGTACTGGTGTGGTCCCTCAGCCTGCCTGTGCCCTCTCACAATCCGGGACGCCTAGGGGAATATGGGATGGCTGGTTTTGGCCTGAGGGATGTAGTATTGCGGGAAGCAGCAGGTGGACGGGGGAGGAGCCTGAGCCAGGGCCAGGCGCTGAGCAGCTCCAGCTTGGTAGGGGTAGCACTGCCGCAGAGGTGGGAGAGGCTCCTTCCGCTGTAGCTGCTATCTCCAGTCATGAGCCCAGGTGTCTGGTGACCATCGGTCAGCTGAGCGGTGCTCCCACTGTGGGACCACACTGACCATCAGGGTGGTAGCTCCTGTGTTGAGCGTTTGTCCCTGGTGTCAATGTGTGTCATAGCTGCGGTTCAACTGGTCATTCAGTCATTTGGTCATTCAGTCGCTTAGGCTTTTATATAGAATATAAAATCTTGAGTAAAAATGTCCACAAGACCCAAGTGGTGTGCTTCATACATCGTTCTCTAGGCTAGAAGCAACCGCTCCCTGACCTATCTCGCCCTTGAACCTGCGGTAGTATAGATTTGTATGCTCTTTCCTAGAATTAAAGCATTTTAGAACCAGGAGTCCTTTGAGAATCGCTGTTGTAACATTCTCATTTCATGAGTGAGGAAACTATGGCTCGGTTCTCTCCCTATGTTAGTTTGAGTACCTGCTTCCATAATCTAAGCATCCCGACTTCCTTGCCAGAGCTCTGCACATTACACTGCCAACATCTAGGAGTAATAGAACTTCTGATGCAGATGTATGTTTGTCCAGGAGAAAACAGTACATCTGTTGTCATGACCATCTTCAGCGTCTCATTTTGCCTGTGCCCTTCACATGCTCTTTCTATAATTCTCACAGAAGCTCAATGCAGTTGGTAAACTTAAAGGGTCTTTCTTACTGTCTTCATGCCTGATTTCTGATCCTACCTCAAAATGACTATCTGAGAGTGAGTTTCTCAAGAAGTGAGGCACGTAGCAAACATCAGACCCTAATAAATTTACTACAAAATGAAGTTTTGTTTCATACATGCCGTATCATAAAAGTAAATATTGCCTCTTCTATTTCAGTGAATACTGTTAACCAGAAACAACCCACAATAGGTGATTTTGAGTAAGTTCTTAGCGAGTACGTATGGACAGAGGAGATACATCAGTAAAAATGGCATAACAAGCAGCACACTGCAATCACTGTTGATGTATATGTGCCTCCTATAAATGCAGACCCATATTTCAGTAAATACTACTTTAATGCGGAGAACAAAGTAAATGTAAAGGAATTCCATTATTGTATTCATTCATGTTTCTCTGACTATTCCCCAGTAAGTAATAAATACTCAGTGTATTAGATATATATATTTCAATTGATATAACCTTATAACAAAGAGAAAAGAACAGTTGAAATGTATCATGAAGGTTTTTATATTTATCTTAAAACCTAGATTATCATCATCTTCAACATCCAGGAAAGGGGTCGTACCCAACGTCTTAAAACCATCATCAATAGGTTTCAATTTAAAAAAAAATATATTAATGAAGGAATCCCCAAGAGAATCTAAAAAAAATTTTTTTGAGAACTGTGAAATTAGAGATGTGGGTTTTGATTCTATCTTTTTTTCCTTAAGTAGCTATGACCTGAAATGAAGCAATGGCTGTGTGTCAGTGTGCTCTCTGTCTTGGGAAGAATATAACTTTAAAGATGAAGAGCATCTTTGATTTTGAACACACTAATCACACAAAGCGTGTATTCTTTCTGATTCCATTTAGGACATATCTTTCTTTTAAAGTCTTAATTTTTTTTTACTAGTCATAGTTTAAAAATCAGAATGAATTGAAACACTGAAAATTCTGTTATTTCCAATGCCCTAGATAATCCCCTTTCTTAGTTTCTTGTATAGAAGAAATATCATTTCTGAAATACATTTTTAAATGTTTATATTGCAAACTGTCATATGCCATCTGTGTTCAGAGGGGCAATAAAAAAACAACACACGCAACTGAATTGGATTGTTTTGATACACTCCTTTGGCTCGTGGTTCCCTACTCCAGCCTTACTTTCCTATTCTATCCATGTAAGCATTTGCTGAGATCCACATTATTTTGCCCTAGTCCGAGCTGATTTCACCCTGTGCTCTTCCTGCTTTCATTTAAAATCTTTGGTTCCCTCCAATAATCCAGTCCAAACTACTCTTTTTGTTCTCATGAGCTCTTTCATGTTCTCCTTGGTCATTTTTATACTTTCCCCTACTTACTTCCTGTGTATTTCTCTCCCTCTTGGTTCCTGTTGGCCTGTGCTGATGAAAACAGTTCTAATTTTTTACATTGAAATACTTGCCTTCCTATAGCCCAGTACTCTCCATCCTCTCTCCCGATTTCCTCTGTTATCCTACTTTGGATAGAAAACTCCAAAACCACATAAATATTACTTTTGAACAGCATTCAATTTAAAATACTAAAGTTGAAACCTTGGTGGTTGGAGATCGTTACACACAAGACATCATATATATATTCTTTACATATGGCTAGTTTTCTACATGACTTAGCTTTTCTTTCTATTACTTTTGAAACACTGTCAAGAAGTCTTGATTTCATTGTCAACAGGAGTGTTCTTTAAAACTCCATATTAGAAATGGAAGGGATTAGAGTCCACAACCAATCTAACATCTGAATGTAGCAGATGAGGAAAAAACATTTTTTGTGAGAGATCCAATGACTTGTCCAAAGTCACAGAGCTATTAAGTGTCAAAATCTAAATTGAAATTAGGTCTGCAGACTTCTATATCATATTTCCCCGAAATTACTCTACGTTCTTTTGACACCCTAACTAAATTTAGGTAGAAATAACAATCCAATGAAAAACTTCAAAAACGTTCTTTCCTTACCTGACATGGTCAGAGAAGAAGAGTAAATATCAACTGTAGATGCAAGGAATGAAGATATGTCAGTGGCTGAAGCCAAAGTGCACATGTGTCCAGTATGAAGGTCACTGGTAATACTGGCCACTGGTCACTGGTCACCAGTTACTGGTCACTGGTCAGTTGCGATGATCCAAATTTGTTTACAGACAACTGCATGGGCACCCCAAGATTCTACCAGGTGGTGGTAGGTTTGGTGGGAGAATGATGTCATAAGCAGGCAGTTTAAAGGGATGAGAGAGCCAATCAGAAGGTCAGATTCCCAAGAAGACAGGATTGGATAGAGGGAGCGGTAGGTGAGCTAAACCAACACCTAAATGGCTGAGCTCTCAGGACAGATGTGCCAGTGGACAAGACAGTTAGTTGTTCTAGACTCACTTTCCCAGATTATGATGTTAGGAAAATAATCTCAAAGTTTGTTATAGACATTCATGAATATAATTAACTAGTAGTTAACTTATATTCCCCATATTATATTGTATAACATATTTATCATTGTATATATTGTTAATATCCTTAGAGAGAATGGAAAGGGACATCCAGGTTGCACAATTACAGTTGTTCTGAAATCATACCAGTCCATCTCATTAGTAAATTCACTGTGGCTTTTGAGGTGCAAAGAGAGGGATTAAGCAGCCCTTTTTGTCAGTTGGTTGAACAGTAAAATGAAGTTTCTTGAGGGCAATTTGTGCTGAATGATGTGGTCCAAGGCTCTTCCCTTGTAGTTTCTTCTCCTTGAATCCTACCTTCCCTCGGTTGGGCTGGGCCAGGCCATTTTGTACTTGCATCTCCTACCACTCTCATTTTCTCTTCATCTTCATTGTAGGCATTGTTTGTAGATGAGCTTTGATCTTGCATGCTGATGTTCATGGATGTTACTTCCTGTCCACCTCCAGCAGCAGGGTCTTCTTTGTGGTGTCTGATGCTTCCCCAATGGACTCTGTCCATTACAAGCAACGACCAAAGAGCTAGGAGTCAGCTGACTGCAAACCTTTCCTCTTCCAGCCTTTGGTTGCACTTCTTCTGCCCATAATTTGCTCCCTCAGGTTCCTTGGGCCATGTAGGCATCCTGCCATCCTGCCCTATCATATGTGAGAGGCCTTCACGGTATTTTCCCTTTTCCTTCTCTCATAAAGTGCATCCAGTGTGGCAGTTACTGCAGTCTCCTCCCCCTTTGCAAACAGCCGCTGTAGAACTTTGGGCCTCTAGGATTCTCTGTCTGCCATGCTTGGGTGCAAGACCAAGCAAAAATGAGGAGGGAAGAATAGTTTGAGGAAGACAACTTTATTCTTGGAAAGTAGGGAATAATCAAGGTGAAAGTATACAGGACAAAAGAGATTCATGTGGATTTTTTAGTTTCTGTGACAAACACGTTGACACATTTTGGTCTCATTTTGTATTAACAGAACAGACAATTTATATGTATATGGAAGATAACTAGGGCAGCAACTGCAAGGAATTCTGTTGACTAGAGAGGGTAATCTGATATTATTCACTTTCTTTTATGTCATATTACCTCATTTGTATAAATCATTGGTGTGTTTGCAGAACACAGATTGTTTTTATGCTCTGGTTTTGTCCACATGCCTTTTCCTGGTCCTATTTTTTAAATATTTCATTTTAAATTTATCTTTACTTGTGAAAGTATTGTAGATGTCCCCTTTGTTTTTTTGTTTTTATTTTTTCAACTACACCCTCCACCCATGCCCAACCCTCCCAGGCCTTCACCAATCCATTGTCTGTGTCCATGGCTATGTATATCTATATCTATATATAAAAGCTTAAGGGCTGACTGTTTGACCATTTAACTGGTAGCTATGATGCGCAATGACCACCAGGGGCAAGATGCTCCCATTGGTAGCTATGACATGCACTGACCACCAGAGGGCAGATGCTCAACGCAGGAGCTTCTGAGCTGCAGTGACTTGGTAGCTGAGGTTCTCAGGTGTCAGGTGTCAGGTGTCACACCTGGAACCAGAGAGGAAGGAGCCCGATTCCTGGAGTGTGTTACCAGAAAACTGCCCTCTTACAATCCAAGACCCCTGGGGGATGTTGGAGAGCCGGTTTAGGCCTGATCCCTGCAGGCCAGGCCTAGGGCATCTAAGTATGTATATAAGTTCCCCCATTTATCAACCCCCAACAACCCACCTAGTCCTGCTTTTTACTGAAATTACACAGTCTATTCCATGCTTCTGTATCTCTGGATGTATTTTGTTCATCAGTTTATTTTGTTCATTAGATCCCACATATGAGTGAGATCATGTGGTACTTATCTTTCTCTGACTGGATTATTTCACTTAGCATAATATGCTCCAGGTCCATCCATGCTGTTACAAATGGTAAAAGTGCTTTCATTTTTTCAGCCACGTAGTATTTCATTGTGTAAATGTACCACAGCATTTTTATCTACTCATCTGCTGATGGGCACTTGGGCTGTTCCCAAATCTTAGCTATTATAAATTACACTGCTGCGAGCATATGGGTGTATATATCCTTTCTTATTGGTGTTTCTGGTTTCTTAGGATATATTCCTAGAAGTGGGATCACTAGGTCATATGGGATTTTCATTTTTAAATTTTGGGGGAAATTCCATACTGTTTTCCACAGTGGCTGCACCAGTGCATTCCCACGAGGACTCTACTCATATTTTTAAAGATTCTACCATTATAAGACATATTGCATGTTTTTCTCTTGATGAATTTATTTTGAAGCATCATAAACTGGCTTGATCGGATGGATTTTGTGGAGAAACTTAAAAAGGGGTCTGTGAAAAAGGACAATGTGGTGAGTTATGCTGTGCACACAAGCATAAGGAACAGATGGGTATATTCACCCCGACTTGACCTGGCTTGCCTCTGTGTTTCTTCCCCTGGTTAGTGCTTTTCTCACTAACCCTATTGTGACTGTGAGAAGACAGGGCTGAGTTGCTAACCCAGTCTTCTACAGGGTGGGACAAAAGTAGGTTTACAGTTATTTGTATGGAAAATAATACAATAATGAATAAATCATCATACAACTATAAAGTCTGTGTTTCCAATTCTCACAACTGTAAACCTACTTTGCCCCATGCTGTCTATGGAGTAAGCTGGTTTTGGTAAGGAAGTCTATGGATCTAGTCATTTTTTCTTGATAGTAAGCTTTTAGGGTGCCTAAACCAATCTATCTGGGGCTTTTTTAGTGTCAATGAGTAGGAAGTGTGTAATACAAGAGCCCACAATATGATAGCTCATACGGATGGGATCTACAAAGAGACATATTTCATTTATAGGCCAACTTTTCCTTTTGTGAGATATGAGTTTTTTCAAAGATGGGGTATCCGAGAACAAATTACAACGTAAAGATATGGCTTAAACTGATGGATGTTTTTCAGTGTTTTTCTCTAAGCTTCATACCTCACATTGCCAACTTCTTTGATACTAGTATGTGATATGAGACTAACAATATGTGCTAAAAATCTGCAAACCAGGTCAGTCTCTCCTTTTTGTATGTTCCCTTGGATATCAAGGGAATCCATAGCTATTACAGGTTAGGATGGGTGGCATAAGATTGAGGGAAGTTTTGTAAGATAAATCCTGGTAGCAGTAAAATGTTTGCATGTTAAATGAGCTCTAACTTTCAAAATTCTACCTAAACTAAGCCTAAATTATGCCATTCCTGGTTCCCATCCTCTGTAACTATTTTCTCTCTATAGTTATAGCCATTTAACTTTAGCTGGTGAGCTCAGCTTCATCTTATCCTCTAAAAAATCTTAAATATAGGAGGAGGAACCTAAGGAAGTTTAGTTCAACACTCTAAAACTTAGCATCTAGCTCTACCCTGACCCAAAGTCTTTTTTTAAATACTTAGGCTATTGTCTTGTCCCATAAACACACTTCTTGCATTTTGTACCCATTGGGATAATTAGAGCTTGTCTTAATCAAACATACCTAGTCCACCTACCACTGAGCTCTTATTACTCTCACTTTTGACTTAACTAAAGACTGAATTCCCTCAAACCCTTGGATGGTACTTGGAGCCCTACCAGATACTGCTAGATTTTATAGAGTCAACTACTACACTGCTTGGTGCTCCAAATATCCTTTGCTCTTATATTTTCCATTCCAGTGTACTACATACCTAGTAAGACATTCTTTTACCTCATGTTGGATCCACTCCCATTCAAAGACCTAATCTTTGCTAGTTCCCATACTTTCTGGAAATCCTGTTGTGCCTAGATATAGATTTTCTTGTGTCAACTATAACTGAGTTTGTTCCCATCTCAAGCTTGTGTCATTTAGCAAATAGGAAGTACTAGGCCAGTATTGTTTTTGTAGTTTTTGATAGGTTAATGCAATAGTTTATATATTGTCAAGTCTATAGATATGTGTACCAATATTTTAGCTACTACATGTCTATTATATATTTTTCATAAATTCTATGGGAATGCTTTATGCTTTAGCACCCAATTTGAATGTGCCTAATTATAAATTTGCAAATTGTGCTGTGCTAACTTAAAAAATTTTTAAACATCCATATACGAATATTAACCCATTTTTAATTGTGTGGAAGCTTTCAGAATTGAAAATGTATGTGGCTATAAACTTGATTAGAATATGATTGTCTCAGATAAAAAAAGAGAAATAAACTTTTCACCTCGCAATAGACATAAAGCAATCAACATGTACAGCACAGTGTAAGTCTGCTTGAGAGCAGCAATGACAGCTCTTTCAAAACAACTTGTATAAGTCCCTTGGGAGCCCTCCTTTTTTTGTCATTATAAACTCAGTTCTTTTCTTTTTGTCTTTAGAACACAATTTTGATTTCCATCAATATCTGTATGTTCTGAATTGCAATTCCTAAGATCCCCAAATAAAGCTTCTATTTATCTTGCAGCTCTAGGTACAAATGGATTGACATAATATGGTGTTAGAAGTGGGATCCAGAGTGATTTCCATCCTTCTCCAATGCCTTCATGGATTTGAGTAAGGTACCTCCAAGAGTCCATTGCACTCTGTCATCTCCTGAATGGTCCTGAATTGTTTGGGTAAGTCTTCCTGGACCCTAATCTCCCATTTTAGTTGAATTTTAGGCTCTATTTGTGTGTTCTCTGTTACTAGATTTTTGCTTATGGGACTTAAAATGCCTATATGGCGAGTAGTTACTCTTTTAAAAATGGTAAGTTCACTTTGTAATTCCTAGACAGCCACTTCCTGGAACTGTTGATGAATTTATATATAAAAATTATAGGCCCTCCTCCTGCAAATTTCTATCTCGCTAGTCCATCATTATCTGTGACAATTTATAGTTAAACTGTTCAACTCAGGCTCTTTAGAACTCCCCGAGTTAGTCTATCTGCACAGTCAATTGGAAAAAGACTACAAAACTAAGCAATCTGAATGGAAAGCATATATTAATTGGCATTTTGAGGTCTTCAAACATCAAAAATTGCTTCCTCCCAAATTACAAATCCTAAATTAACCAAAGCAAATTCAGAGTTGTCTCAGATACTGACTAAACTTGAGGAGACTTCTAAAAGTCTAATGTCTCCTTATCTACACCTTCTACTCCTCTTTACTCTTCACTTGTTGAACTCCCATTTTTAAATTGGGCTTCTCATACTGCTCCACTTAAAATTAAACTGCCGGATATAACAACCCTATGAAAGATTTTTTCTGTCAAGGCTGAGAAGCCATGGAGAAAGCTGGCCAAAAAGCTTAATGAAAAGATATCTGAGGCTTTTCCTCAAGTTATTGATTGGAAGAGAATTAAAAAATGTGTTAAAAAAACAAACAAAATAAATGAAACTGTTTTTGATTAGCATGACAGATTTGAAAATATTTTTAAACAGTATTTCAGCATAAATGAAGTCAATGATGATACATTACTGCTTCCTTTTTTAAAAATATGTTTTTATTGATTCAGAGAGAGGAAGGGAGAGGGAGAGAGAGTAGCATCAATTGGCTGCCTTCTGTACGCCCCCTACTGGGGATCCAACTGGCAACCCAGGCATGAGCCCTGACCGGCATTCAAACTGTGACCTTCTGGTTCATGGATCAACGCTCAACCACTGAGTCACACCGGCTGAGCCCTCAGTGTTTCTTAATTCAGCCTTTGCTGAGGGTCTACAAGATGAAGTTGAACAATGGGTAAAAAACTATAAATTAATTGGGCCACCATGAAAACCCATGATTTAGTCAACTATCTGAGCAGCTCACCCTAGCTGTCCAAAAGATCTGAAAAAGAAAGCTTTATAAGCCCTAAATGCCCAAATTCAGGCAACCCAATTAATGAGCCTAAAATTATTGCATGGCTAAATCTGTCTATCTAGGTTCCAAACACAAACAACCATTCAAAGGGGTTTGTAATTATTTCAGAAAGTCTGGACTTTGGGGGGAAAAAAAGATTATTTACAAGGCCAATAAAATGTGTGAATCCTCCTCACGGATTCCAATCTATGTTTTCTCAGCAGTAAGGTTGCTCCAAGGTTCAAAAGATTTTCCCAAGGTTTCTAACAAATTATTTTGGAGAAATTGATCTAACTATAGGAAACGAGGTAATCAAGGCCCTGGTAGACACCAGAGCCACTTATCAGTTCTTATCCCCATCAGCCTCACCATTTCCCTTCCTCAGAGTACTAAAACCATACAAACAGTGGAGGTTTTCAAGCAACCCATAATGTCTCCAAATCCCTTCCAGTTCCCTTTCATCTTGGACCTATTCAATGAACCCACCAGTTTCTTTTGGTTCCCTCTGCCCCTACTCATCTCCTAGACTGAGACTTTCTTGAAAGCTCACACAGCCTATATTTCCTTCTCTCAGAAGGTAGAAATATTCTTACATCTTGAACTTTAAAAAAAAAATTTATCTTTATTGTTAAATGCATTACAGATGTCCTCCTTCCCCCAGCTCCTTCACTCCCTCCACCCTACCCTGGCTGCCCCAAGGCCTTTACCACATTTAAACTTATGACCCTCAAGAGGACTTGTTCATGGACTCAGTCATAGCTATTCTAGGGGGTTTTTTTAGTCACCTTAACTGACCCAAGTTCTCTTTTAGATTCCATTCCAAATAAACATTGGTCAAAAAATGCCACTGACATTAGTCACATTTATTTTGTACCAGGGATGAAAATTCAAATTGACAGAAATAAATCTCTGCCCAACATTTGTCAATACCCTATAAATGCACAGGCCATTGAAGGAGTCAGACATATCATTAAGGAATATCTCAAACCAGGCCTCATCATTCCTTGAATGAGCCCTTGTAACACTCCTAACCTTCCTGTTAAAAAATCTTATGGGAGGGCATGGGGATTTGTTCAAGATCCAAGAGCCAGAAATAACATAGTCATACCTCAACACCCAGTTCTACCTAATCCTCAACCTTATTCTTAGCCATATCATTAAAAAGTAAGTTTTTTCCGGTTACAGATCTTTATAGTACATTCTTCAGTGTTCCTGTTGATTCTGAAAGCCAATTTCATGCACTTTCACACAGAAAGGACAATAATATACTTGGACAGTAATGCCTCAGAGCTACACTGGAAGTCTAACTTAATTTTCCCAAAATTTGAAGGCACATATTGCCAACAGAGAAGTCTATACCTATCCACTCTTTTAGAATTTGTGGACGATTTCCTCCTCCATTCATCTTCTGAGTAAGCATCCCTAGGAGATAGCCTCCACTAAAAAAGGAAAATGGGGGGACAGGGGGGGTGGTGGGGGGGAGCTTGCAACCTAGTTCAGTATCTGGTTAAAACTGTAGTCTTACTTCTCCACTGACTGACTTGGGCGGAGCTGCAGAGCCTAACCCCAGAGCCCTACCACAGCTGACTTAGGCCGAGCTGCAGGGACCCTCAGGGGCCCGCCACAGGAGGAGATATATAGGTCAGAGCCTCCCCAAGAGATCAATTCAGGCTTTGGATCTGGAATTCTGCTGGACCAGCAGATCTTCAAATTAAGGTTAAACTTTCCTTCCTCAGCGTGCTGGCTGATTGTTCTCCCATGCATTCTGCCACAACACCACCTCCTTTGAGAACTAGCAAAAAAAGGGGGGGTGGGGCATAAAATATTTAGAGAAACTTCAGTCAGTAAAACTCAAGTTAACTATATGGGGCATTTAGTTACTGATAAAGGTCTCTTCTTGAATTCTTATAGGATCCAGGGCATTTTGATCTCTCCTATTCCCAAGACCAAAAGACAACTCAGGGGGTGCTTAGACTTGGTCAGAGATTGTAGAAACTGTCTTTCTATTTTTTCTGTTATGGCTCAACATTTATATTTTCTTCTCAAGGCTGACCAGACAGAGCCCCTCACATGGACAGAGGAATCCCATGTCCTTCCTCTTCAATGAAATAAAAGGCAGTGTTTATCATCTGCCTGCTTTAGAACGTCCTAATTATCAAATGCTGTTTTTCCTTTGTGTACATGAAAGAGAGGGAAATGCCTTAGCTGTCTCAACGCAAAGACATGAAAGCCAACACAGACCCATTGGATACTATAGTCAACAATTAGATCTGGTGCCTAAAGGCCCCCCTCCCATTGTGGCCCCTGCCAATCTACTACAGCAAGTAGAAGAGCTAATAATGGGCTTCCCACTGACTCTTTCTGTGCCTCATAAATGGAAGCCTTTCTTAACTCTCATCACACTCAGCACCTCTCTGTTAGCAGACTGACCTCCTATGAAGTTGTTTTATTATCGTTATCTAAAGGGACTATTGCTCACTGTTAGACTCTACTACTCTCCTTCCTGTGCCCTTCCCATGAAACCCCTTACAGCTTCCTGGCATGAGCACACTACTAACTCCTCAGATTGATTTACAGGAAACATCTCTTCAAAATGCTAAATTAGTTTGGTTTACTGATGTTTTTTTCCCTAAAATATGAAACAGGTCACTATCAAACAAGCTATGCAGTTGCCTCTCTAAATGAAACCATTGAGGCCAGTCCAATGCTCTGGGCAACATGCAGAGCTCTGTGTATTACTTCAGACTTGCAATTTGGCGAAAGGTAAAACAGCTTACATTTTACTGACAGTGGGTACACCTTTGATGTGGCCCATGATATTGGTATACTCTGGAAACAGAGGATACTTGACTTCTTTCAGACAAAAGATAAAAAACAGTTCTTATGCTTTAGAACTCTTAAATGCTAGTCAGCTACATAAGTCTTTAGAAATCCTAAAAATCCCTGGACATTCAATAGCAAACATGGAGGAAATTAGAATTAACCAATTGGTCGATACTACTGCTAAGTTAGCAGCATTAAAACAGTCTGAGCCCCTGATGGAAGTATCTGTGCTACAAGCTAAAGCAACTGGGGATTTAGAAGATAACATTACGTTGGGTGATCACTTTGTAAGTTATACAGACATCTAATCATTATTGTACACCTGAAACTAATATAATATTGTATGTCAACTGTAAATGAAAAATTAAAGTATTTGAAGAAAAAAGAGCCCAACTGGCGTGGCTCAGTGGTATGAACCAGGAGGTCACGGTTCGATTCCCAGTCAAGGCACCTGCCCCGGTTGCAAGCTTGATCCCCAGTGTGGGGCATGCAGGAGGCAGACAATTAATGATTCTCTCTCATCATTGATGTTTCTATCTCTATCTCCCTCTCCCTTCCTCTCTAAAATAAATCCTATGTAATAAAAGGGTAATATGCAGAAAAAAGAGACCAAGATGGCAGCATAGGTAAACACCGGAGATTGCTGCCGCAAACAACCACTTCAAAAATACAACTAAAAGACGGAACGGACATCACCCAGAACCACAGGAAGGCTGGCTGAGGAGAGACTCTTCAACTAGAAGGAAAGAGAACAGCATACCGAGGCTCAGAGGAGGCACAGTGTGGAAAATACAAAGGTACCGAGGTGCGCGCGCAAAGCGGGCTGGTGGCTGAGGGTGCGGTTGTCGTTTTCAATCAGGAGGGAGTCTCAGACTCTGAGCTCCAGATCCGGGCGAGTCTCTAGGGACTCAGACTCAAACGGGAGAGGCGGGATTGTCTGGCATCAGTTGGACTGTGAGGGCAGCTTTCTCTCTGAGGTTTGCAGTGGTTGCTGGGGTTCTGAGAAGCAGGGCCTCTGGGAACGGGACTGAGAGCAGCCATAACTGCTCCCTCCGCCCTCCCTGTTGATCCCATGCAACCCGCCCCGCCCAAGCCCTGCGCAGAGCCATTTGCCAGATAGCCTCAGGCAAAGGCTAGATTAGCACCTCTCCAGAGGACAGAAGTTTTCCCACGGCAGACACAGGTGATTCTCACAGCCAGTCGGCCTGGTTTTCAAATCCCTCTAGTATTAACTACAACAATCAAGGCTTAACTAGAACAAGTCTGCGCACAAAGACCACAAGGGGGTGCACCAAGAAAGCATAAAAAATGCGGAGACAAAAAAACATGACAGAAATGGAGGATATAGAGCTAAAAAACGCAATTTTGAGGGCTTGCAATAATGTGCTACAAGCTGCCAATAAACTTGATGAAAGCCTCACGAAATCTAATGAGACCCTCACGAAATCTAATGAGACCCTCGATGCTGTGATAAAGAACCAACTAGAAATTAAGCATATACTGTCTGAAATAAAGAATATTATACAGACACCCAACAGCAGACCAGAGGAGCACAAGAATCAAGTCAAAGATTTGAAATGTGAAGAAGCAAAAAACACCCAACCGGAAAAGCAAAATGAAAAAAGAATCCGAAAATACGAAGATAGTGTAAGGAGCCTCTGGGACAGCTTCAAGCGTACAAATATCAGAATTATAGGGGTGCCAGAAGATGAGAGACAGCAAGATATTGAAAACCTATTTGAAGAAATAATGGCAGAAAACTTCCCCCACCTGGTGAAAGAAATGGACTTACAGGTCCAAGAAGCGCAGAGAACCCCAAAAAAAAGGAATCCAAAGAGGACCACACCAAGACACATCATAATTAAAATGCCAAGAGCAAAAGACAAAGAGAGAATCTTAAAAGCAGCAAGAGAAAGAGACTCAATTACCTACAAGGGAATACCCATATGACTGTCAGCTGATTTCTCAACAGAAACTTTGCAGGCCAGAAGGGAATGGCAAGAAATATCCAAAGTGCTGAATACCAAGAACCTACAACCAAGATTACTTTATCCAGCAAAGCTATCATTCAGAATTGAAGGTCAGATAAAGAGCTTCACAGATAAGGAAAAGCTAAAGGAGTTCATCACCACTAAACCAGTATTATACGAAATGCTGAAAGTATCCTTTAAGAAGAGGAAGAAGAAAAAGGTAAAGATACAAATTATGAACAACAAACATGCATCTATCAACAAGTGAATCTAAGAATCAAGTGAATAAATAATCTGATGTACAGAATGAACTGGTGATTATAATGAATCAGGGACATAGAAAGGGAATGGACTGACTATTATTGGGGGGGGAAAGGGGAGTGGGAGATGCGGGAAGAGACTGGACAAAAATCGTGCACCTATGGATGAGGACAGTGGGTGGGGAATGAGGGCGGAGGGTGGGATGGGAACTGGGAGGAGGGGAGTTATGGGGGAAAAAAAAGAGGAACAAATGTAATCTGAACAATAAAGATTTAATTTAAAAAAAGGGTAATATGCAAATTGACCCTAACAGAAAAAGAAAAAACAAGAAAAATGCAGGTATATTCTGCAGACTATCTCTTTTCCCAGGTTGCAAATACTCTTGGTGATAATGCCAACATTTCATAAAATGTGTATATCTCTCAATATAATTTTTTTCTGGCCTGTGTTATACAGGAAAAGTTTGTTTTACATCAAGCTAAAAACAAGATTTTAAATAAAATGAGAGAAAAAGTGTCCCAAGTGACAACAAAAAACAAGCACCCACAAATAAATAATAAAAGATAACATTATGGAAGCATAGCATTTAGCAAAAAATGGTTGGAACCAGGCTGTAAGTTTGACCCTAGAAGAAACTTACAGGTGGGTCCAAATGTTTGACCACTTCTCCCTGATTGCATGCAACATCATATATCACAATGTGTATATGACTTAAGTCACTGGAACACTGACAAAGTGATTTTATGGGGAAAACAATACTACTGGAAACCATCTCCAAAGATAACTTCTCAGGTATATCCAAAATGCCAAACCTGCCCAAAGCACAATCCTGGAAGGCCCATTCATACTTCTGTGGGGCATTTAATGGGGCTTTTCCCTCTGCCTTTCATCCTCTTGAGGTCTGGAAGATTGACTTCATTCATTGCCTCCTTCTCCAGGATACAAATATGTGTCAGTAATGATTTGTATGTTTTCTCACAGGGTGGAAACATTTCTATGTTACAGAGCCCCAGCTTCAGCAGAAAGTAAAATACTCTTGGAAACAATCTGCCCCACTTAGAGAATCAATCCCCTCAGAGCTCCACAGTGACCAGGACACTCATTTCACGGAACCAATTATACAATCTGTTTGTAAGATCCAGTTGATATTGCAACATTTCCATTGTGCTTATCATTCCCTGTCCTCCGGTGTTTTAAAACTGACTAATGCCGTAATCAAAATTCAGTTTGCAAAACTGATACAGTCTGTTAATCTGCCTTGGCCTCAGGCTCTTCCTTGGCATTGCTCACCCTAAGATCTATTCTCTCCAAGTGATGGCTCAGTGATCCAGGTCCCTTCCATCCTTTTGCATGGCCCTTCAACACATGGCCTCTGCGGTCAACGTGAACAGGAAGAGAGTTCAGGAAAGGCACCTGAACACTTTAGACTTCCAAGCCCTGAATGTTTCATGCGTCACTTTCACTCACATCCATTAGGCAGAATTGATCTCACAGCCCATCTAGTTTCAAGGGAGGCTGGGAAACAGAAGCCCAGACAGGTATTAGTGCACACCCATAGTTTCTGCCACACACACAAAAAAAAGAAAAAACCAGGACCCAAAGGAGTGCCATGATCTCATTATGACCATTGTGTTAATGTTGACAGAACTAAGACCAGATTCCAGATAAGATGACCTATTGGGTTAAATGTGGTCTATGGTGGTATTGGACGCCTTCCATGGCCTGGGCATTCCGCCATCCTTTTCTGCTATTCCTCACCTGGCAGTTACCACCCCAATAAAACAAAGCTATTTATAGTTCCCCATGCCCACTTAGTCTTATATCTTTGTTCTTGCTGCCCCTTACATAGGCATGAATTTATTCTTCTACTTCTTCACTCCTTGTCTACTATTCTTTCAGTCTTAACAGAAACATCTGTTCCTCCAGGAAGCCAATCCCAAGTTCCTGATGCCTCACTCTCCAAATTGGGTTAGGAGCTTCCTGCGCTCCCACATTGTCCTGTCTGTATCTCTAACATCATAGGTGCTAAAGGTTCTATCATTATTCATTTGTGATTCTATCTCATGAACTAGACTGGGTACTTCTTGTAAGCAAAGGACATCATTTAAAATTTTTAAATTAGCATACAGTAAATCTGACTTTTTGTGTACAGTTAATGAAATTTAACAACTGTATATTTATATTAGAGTTCCAATTTTCCTGGTTCATGGTACACTGAATAATTTAAGCTTATGTTATGAGTCTCTGGGTCTTGTTTAAATCCTGTGGAATATTGAGACTTTTGTTTTAGCACAAAGCCTGGTACACAGAAGGGACTTAACAGATGCACATTGACTAAACAAAGTGAATGAAGGAAAGAGTGAACATATCAAAATTGTGTGATTTATTTATAAATAACACAGGAATCAATACTATGTTTCCAAAGAACAAACTTCTGAAAACCATGGCATGGTGGTCTCCTCTCTTCCCTTCCTGAAAGAGTGGGGAATACTACACAGAGAGGATCTAACCAAAGTTAATAAAAAAATTATTTTTCTTGTTGACTCTTTACGCCATGTAAGCATCTTCAATACTCAGAGTTGCTATGCCTCTGGAAAGGGTCTGAATGGCACAGGTATGAACAGACTTTCTTTTTTTTTTTTTTTTTTTTAATATATTTTATTGATTTTTTTTTACAGAGAGGAAGGGAGAGGGATAGAGAGCTAGAAACATCGATGAGAGAGAAACATCGACCAGCTGCCTCCTGCACACCTCTCACTGGGGATGTGCCCGCAACCAAGGTATACGCCCCCGACCGGAATCGAACCCAGGACCCTTCAATCCGCAGGCCGATGCTCTATCCACCGAGCCAAACCGGTTTTGGTGAACAGACTTTCTTAAACTCTGTACCTCCCTTGTTTGTTCTGGGATTAAAACAAAATAAAATGAAACTGACAGAGTACTTCCTTTTCTTGCACTTGTTTATAGTCTAGTTACCACCCAAAGGGACTGAATTGTATATTGAAAAAGAACATATGTGGAGCTCTGTTGTTCTTTCATCTCCTTCTAAATAGTCTGCATATAAATTACTGGATGCATTTACAACCGCAATACTAGAAACCCCCAAGTATGTGTGGGATTTGTTGTTGTTGTTTTTTAAATGTATCTTTATTGTTGACAGTATTACAGATGTCCCCTCCCCGCCCCCATTGGCCCTCTGCTTCCTGCTCCCTTCCCCTCCCTAGGCCTTCCCCAAACTATTGTCTGTCCATGAGTCATGCATATATGCATATAAATTCATTGGTTAATCTCTTCCTGCTCCCCCTCTTTCTCTCTGAAATACATCAGTCTTTTTCATGCTTCAATACCTCTGGATCTTTTTTTGATCATCAGTTTATTTTGTTCATTAGATTCCACATATAACTGAAATCATGTGATATTTGTCTTTCTCTGACTAGTTTAATTTGCTT
Organism: Myotis yumanensis; assembly: GCF_028538775.1. NCBI lineage: Eukaryota > Metazoa > Chordata > Mammalia > Chiroptera > Vespertilionidae > Myotis > Myotis yumanensis. The sequence continues at coordinate 76,682,767 of NW_027223757.1, forward strand.
AGCATAATAACTCTCCAGGTCTCTCCATGCCTGTTGCAAAGGGTAAGAGATTCTTCTTTTTTTGCAGTTGCATAGTATTTCGTTGTGTAAATATACCACAGTTTTTTAATCCATTCATCTACTGATGGGCACTTGGGCTGTTTCCAGATCTTAGCTATTATAAATCACACTGCTGTGAACATAGGGGTGCATATATTCTTTCTGATTGGTGTTTCTGACTTCTTATAGGATATATTCCTAGAAGTGGAATCACTGGGTCAAATGGCAGTTCCATTTTTAATGTTTTAAGGAAACTGTACACTATTTTCCATAGTGGCTGTACCAGTCTGCATTCCCACTAATAATGTACTTTTTTCCCACATCCTTGCCAGCAATTGTTGTTTGCTGATTTATTGATGATAGGAATTCTAGCAGATGTGAGGTGGTACCTCATTTATGTTTTAATTTGCATCTCTGATGATTAGCGATGTTGAGCATTTTTTCATATGTCTCCTGGCCATTTGTATATCCTTTTTGTAGAAGTGTCTATTCAGGTTCTGTGCCCATTTTTTAATTGGATTGTTTGTCTTCCTTTTGTTGAGTTGTATGAGTACTTTATAGATTTTTGAAATTAGGCCCTTATCAGACATATCATTGTATCAGATATATCATTTCTCCCATACAATGGGTGCCCTTTTCATTTTGATGCTGCTTTCTTTTGCTGTGCAGAAGCTTTTAATTTTGATGTAGTCCCATTTGTTTATTGTTTTAAAAAAAAAACAACCATGTATTTGAATAGCAGGCTCATTGATTTCTGCCTCTTTAATCCTAGGCCACTCTGACCCCTGCCTGCAGAACTTAGCTGACGAGTCCAAAGTGAAATTGACTCTAGCTCATCGTTTCCATTCTTGAATTGGCTTTGACAGGGAACACAGGAGTCAATGGGAACTCTGTATATGGATAGCATTCCCAGGAGAATCAGGAAGGGGCTGATGATTCATGATATAACACATCCCAAAGGGACTCGGCTTCCCTTTTAATTTTGTAGCCAAGTGAGGAATTTTGAAAACTGATGCTGAAGAGGACAAAATTCCCATCATGAGCTAAGCAGGGTCCCTGACACGGAGGAAACATGAGCTTCTGAGAACCAGGATACTGTTCTCTTTACATAGAGACCGTGCTGGCGGAGAAGGGCTCCCAGCCAAGAAGATTGCTCACCCTTTTGACTGTGCTCTCATGTGAACCTGACCCCCTGTCTGAAGAACCTTTTCACTCGGTCTGATTCCATAAGAAGGAGTCGACTATCTGCTCTGAGTTATCAAATGCCATTTCTCTCAGAGGCTGCTTTTCTCTGCGTCCTTTTTGTTCTCCCTGGGAGCTTTAGCTTTTTGAATGGCTTTCTGTCCCAGTTTAACGCAGGTATGAATTGCATCCATGTCAAGAGTTCTTACTTATGGCAGGTTTGGCACCAAATGGAGAAGTTAAAACCCTATAAAGTCAAACTCAAGTCCAGGGGGATTCAGGGAACCATTCACACACTTTGACGCAGTGGTTTTGGTTTTATTCAAGCTTTGTATTACTTCTACAACCTGGCATGTATTGGGTATGCAAGAACTTGTATTGACATGGGTCTGGTCTGGCCACAGAATCCACTCCCTGCACCCACCCATGCAATCCCAAAGGCCCAGTGACCTATATGCCCCTGGTCAGCTATTACGTGGCCTGAGGTAACTACCAGAGATGGCCCCCGTGGGGGCACGTTGGTCCTGTAAAGACCCTGTCTCTGTTGGAGGAGCTCCCTGCCTCCTTTTCGTTCCAGTTGCTCCTGGGAATGTTTGTTCTTTCATTTACATCTGGATTCAGCTCATGGGAAAGAGAATGACACTATGTTGGGGTTTTTATTCTTCCTTTATTCCTTCTCTCCTCCCCAATGCAGAGAAAGGTAGATGAGCGTCATAAATGCATCTTCACTGCAAGTACTGTGAGTCCCAAAACGTCCTTTCATTGTAGAGGTGTCCCCCTTGTAAAAACTGCACAAGGAAAGCATTTTGGGGTAGGAAATTAGAATAGAGAGATAAAAAGATAAAAGAAACACCCCAAAAATGTTTCCTAATAAAAAGGCCAGGCTTCTCAGTTACTTTCCTCTGTTCGGCCTCTCTGAGACTCAGTTCCTGCTCACTTTCATCAAGTATTGCTCCGTGGGCCCCAACAGTGCCCCTAGCAACCAGCATACATTGTTTTAAGGAAAGTGTTCTCCCAAATAAAGTTCAAAAGGAACATGTATCCCAAATACAATAAAATATTCTAATGGACAATTTAAACAGCTCTCTTAAAGGGAAGTATACCTTGATACTGCTTCTTAGGGTGGCGTCCTCTGACCAGCCTGGGTGCGTATGTTTCGTGATCCAGGGATAATTAGGTTTTCTCGAGTGACTTTCAGAGTTCCCTTCTCAGACCCTCTGAACAGTGGTTCCTTGCCAGGCAGGCCAGTCTCCCCCAGCACTCAGCCCTGTAAGCAGAGTCCTTTCCTTGTATGTTCTTAACCCCATACCTCTACAAACTCTTTTTCCCATTTTGGGGAGCAAATGTAGCAGTTATAAACCTCAATCCACAAATTCAGAAATAAAGGAAATCTAATACTTTTTCTATAAGTCACCTTATGTCCTACTTCAAATCTCTTCTAATACTTTTTCTATAAGTCACCTTATGTCCTACTTCAAACCTCCATTTCATCTGATGGCAGGAGTTGAATCTGTCAATGTGGGATTTACACACACACACACACACACACACACACACATCTCTAGTCTGGGTCACTGCCTCTCCATGCTGGTGTCCCCTTAAAGCAGTGCCTGCTTCTGTGCAGGTCACTGACCAATCATCCCAGAACCAAGGCTCTTCTAGTTCTGTCTTGTTCTCAACTCATTTCTTTACTACTTTGAGGTGCAAAGAATGGGTCTTCTCTTCCCACACTATGCTGGGAAGGTGGAAACCTCCGTGGGGCTATCTAGGGCACATCATTACATCCCTGCTATCCTGGGTGTAGAGTTCTCTGGGGCTGTTTCAGGCCTGTATGCAGGATGTTACATCATTCGCTGGACCCAAAACAAAATGGAAATACAGAGCTGGGCGGAGGTTGAGGGGTCAACTCTCCCTCCCACAGGCCCCACGTGCCAACAGCAGATGACGATCCCCAAGAAGCTGCAAGCTTCACACAGCTACACACTCAGTCCCTGAGTTGAGGGTGAGCGTAGACCCCTCAGAGTTGTACACCCGCAGCCTGAGGCCAAAAGGGGGCTGCCTTGAATGCCACCCCCAGATGCCATGGGGTGTGTGCACCAGGCCCTGATGCCCCTACCTCCGCCACTGCACCCAGGCCCATGCCAGCTGTGGAAGGCCAGGTGGGGCCTGTGGCACCAGTGGGCAGGGGAGGGAGTGGTGGACAACCCAACCCAGGAGAGAGTGGGAGGCAGGACTGGGTAGGAGCCATGCCTCCAGGCCCTGGTGCACACTCCATTGTCCTGTCAAACTCTACTCTGCTTTACAAATCTCGGATTCACAGATAAAACAATGAAGAGTTTCACAACAGCCTCAGCAGAACATTAAGCCCACGTGCCAGGCCCTTCTGTGCCACAGCACTGGCCGCACACCATGAAACTGTCTTGCCTTGTACCCAGATACATGAGGGCCACGACATAGATCTCATCTCTTGTCCTACATCATCCCTTCCCTGGTGCCATGAGAATAGACAAGTTCTGGCTCTTGCCGGAATGGAGTTGGGGCAGCATGGTAGACAGAGGAAGTTAGTTCCTGGTGTAATAGGAATTATTTGGGCGAGGGCGGGGGGGGAGGGGGGGCAACAACCCTATTGTATTTTTTAAATGTTTTGCCAGCCCCAGTTGGGTGCCTCAGTCAGTTGGAGCATTGTCCCCTGCACCAAAAAGTTTGCAGGTTTGATTCTCAGGGCACAGACCTAGGTTATGGGTTTAATTCCTGGTTGGGTTACATACGGGAGGCAACCCATTGATGTTTTTCTCTCATATCTCTTCTCTCCTCTCCTCTCCTCTCCTCTCCTCTCCTCTCCTCTCCTCTCCTCTCCTCTCCTCTCCTCTCCTCTCTCTCTCTCTCTCTCATCAATAAATGTCCTCGGGTGAGGATTTTTGTGTGTGTAATGTTTTCCCACCCCACAAGCATCGGCAGATCCAAGCACTCATGGACGCCTGGCTGTAGCCCCACATCTGATTCACAAGTGGGCTCCCTGCGGGACACCAGAGGCCCCTCCCACCATTGCCCAGGCTTCCCCTCAAGCTTAACAGGCCTCTCTGCTGGTGTGTGGGTGAGGGTGCTTAACTCCTAGGACTAGGGCAGAGCAATGTTGAGGTTTATGTCACCTGGCCGTGCCCTCTCAGAGTTAGACTCTTCAATCTAAATGCACTCTTCAAAGGACACTGTTGTCCAGATCTGCAGCATCAACGTCACTTGTAATCTTGTTAGAAATGCAAATTCTTAGGCTCCACACCAGACCCACTGTAGCTGAGCCTGTGGCAGGGGGCCCAGCAGTCTTTGTTAACCAGCTCTCCAGTGGTTCTAATGCACAATGGAGTCTGTTGGGTGGGGGACATTTCTCGGGATCTTCGGTAAGTTTTCACTCCTCGTGCTCACTGGCAGTTCAGAGAATTCTGAGAAGGTTCAGCAACTCTGAAGTGTGTCCTCTAACCACATGCTACAAAGTTTGGGAATCCCTGCGTTAGAAATGTACTCCTTTCGGATCTTTTATTGTTCTTTTTGAGAAAGTGAAGGTTCTATTTGGTAAGTTCACATAAAAGTAGCCTTGACATCTGTCATATTCTGCTTTCCGTGGCTAGGAAGGGAGAGACAGGACATTATAGAAAGGGGAAATGGCTGAGCAAAGGTAAACATTGCCCAGGGCTGGCACTTTTGTTTAGGGCTGGCATTTCTAAAGCTTATGAAGTCAGTGGGGTCAAAACATTTATTTTAAATAGGCTCTTCAGCTTAGCAAGGGTGGGAAACCTTTTTCTGCCAAGGGCCATTTTGGATATTTATAGCATCATTCTCAAGCCATACAAACTTATCAACTTAAAAATTAGCCTGCTATACTTGGTCAAACATTTAATTAACTCACACCTAATGCCTTGGCAGGACCAGACCTAATGATTTCACAGGTCTTATATGGCCAATGGGTGGGATGTTCCCCACCCCTGGCTTAGAGCATCATCCCAATACGCCAAGGTTGTTGGTCAGGGCACATACAAGAATCAACCAATGAATGCTTAAATAAGTGGAACAAGAAGTCTCTCTCTCTCTCTCTTTCTCTCTCTCTCTCTCTCTCTCTCTCTCTCTCCTTCTTCTCTCTCTCTCAAATCAATAAATTTTTTAAATAACTTAAATAAATAGGTAAATAAATAAAATAAGGGGAGATAATGAAAGAGTTCAGTGGGTACATGGTACATGAAAGCTCAGTTTATATGCTGCCACCAACTGGCTAAAATCTTCAGTTACTTAAACTCAGTTTCTGTAGAATGTGGTGACAGACGATCTCCAAGACATTATTTCAATTAGGATTTGGTTGCAAGTGCAGAAAATCTAACTCGAAGTGGTTTAAACCATTCAAGAAAAAGGTAATCTGTTGGCTTTTGCAAATGAAAAGCCTAGAGATAGTTCTGACTTCAGAAACAGCATGGTCAGTGTTCAGAAGAGCCCACAAGAACCCCGTGCTCTGCATTTTACTCCCCTCTGCTCTGTGTTTTGGCTTCATGTTCAGACTTTGCAAGTTGGCGAGATGGTAGCCCTAGCTCCAGCCAACATGTCTCCATGGTTCAAGTCTGCGTCTATGGGCACACCCAGGAGCCCAGACAAACCCGCAGAGTTGAGATTGATTGGCTCTGATTTGCCTCCCTTGAGTTATATGCCTGTCCCTGCACCCGTCACCGACCACAGGAGAAACTGATGCTTTGGATCATGTGCCAAGCCTGGGTCACACACACACTGTCCCTGGAATGGGGGTGGTGGGGAGGTACTGTCAGTGCCATAAAAACCACAGGGACTGAAGGTGGGGAAGGGTAGTTCCCCCACAAACATTGGAGGCTGTTACTGGAAATGGGGTAAATGGATGACCAAGAAACCACACGCGTTTACCACTAGGATCTTAATTCCAACTTCTGTAATTCTATGAGGTCCTCCCGTGGTCTGGAGTGCTGGCATAGAAGGCCACCTTCCCCCTGCCCTCCAGATGGAGCACAGACTGGGCTTGGGAGGAAGGAATCCTGCTTCTATTTAGGATGACGAAACTCATGCCCTTCAGCAGCCCTGACTAGAAACGCCGTCCCTTCTGTAAACCAGTCAGGCTTCTCCTTTCTCTATGAGAATACACATAAACTTCCCACACTCCTCTCTGCTCACCATCTCCCTACTCACCTCCACCTGTCCTCCATGCTCCTTTCTCTCAACATACCTGCTCCTCCCTCCCTCCCTCCCTTCCTCCCTCCCTTGCTCCCTCCCTCCCTCCCTTCCTTCCTTCCTTCCTTCCTTCCTCTCTCTGTCTCCATCTGATTTTCTTTGCTGCCTCTCTGTTTCTCTCTCCCCCCTCTCAGTCTCTCCCCACCCACACCTTAGCTCTCTTTGAGTGTCTGTTTTTCTCTATTCTCTCTCTCCCAGTTTCTCTTTGTCTCATTCATTATTTGTCTTATGCTGTTTCTTCCTTTTTTTTTTTATCTCTACCTACCTGTCACTTTCTCTACCTGCCGATTTTATTTTTAGTGTCTACTTCCCTGTCTCATCTGCATTTGTCTCTATCTTGCTTCTGAAATTGACAGTTCTTACTGCTCCAGACAGGACTTTAAAATGTTCACTAATATTGCTTATCTCATATGTTCCCTAGCCAATAGACAGTTTATAAGGAGAGACCTTGAAAGGAGAGAAATTTTGAGAGAAAAATGAAGCATTGATGGGACACTTGAGGCATAGCACTTAGAATAAAGGGTTATTCAAGTCAAAATACACACACACACACACACACACACACATTAAAGTCACAAGCTACTTTCAAGCAGACACTGGGCTTTTCTATCACAGTTACAGTTGGGTTTGGTTGAAGGTTTGTTTTCTTAGTTTAATATATCTTAACTGAATAGCTGCTCCCTGGGTTTCTCAGCAGTTTGGATATCTGTAACTGATGCACAATCTCAGCGCCATAGCCTGCTAGTTTACAATGGGCAATGAAGGAACTGACTTTGCCTTAGAGTTTCTATATGATTCCCACCCCATGAAGAGCTCAGCCCCTATTTTTTTTAAATTTAAATTCTTTATTGTTGAAAGTATTACATATGTCTCCTTTTTTCCCCATTGACCTCTCCCCAGCCGCCCCCCCCCCCCCCAACCCAGCACATGTCCCCACCTCCCTACTCTCTGTGTCCTTTGGTTATGCTTATATGCATGCATACGAATCCTTTGGTTGATCTCTTACCCCCCGACACACACACACACCCTCCCCTGAAGTTCCTTTCGTGGTGGTCACCCAGGCCCAGCTCCTCATCTCTGATGCCAAACTCAATAAGGGCTGACATTGGCCCTTCTTAGCATTAATCTGGTTTTGAAAGCTTCCTAGGAAATTCTAATTCAATAGGAGACATTGCTGAGTTTTGAATAGAATATAGCATTAAAAGGAAATATTTATCCAACAGTCTTTGTACCCAGATTTATTTCCATACACATTTTAAAAATTTGCTTCACATAGCATACTGAACCACATTCTAAGCTTCTGAAGCAGCGGTTCTCAACCTGTGGGTCGCAACCCCTTTGGTGGTCGAACGACCCTTTCACAGGGGTCGCCTAAGACCATCCTGCACATCAGATATTTACATTATGATTCATAACAGTAGCAACATGACGGTTATGAAGTAGCAACGAAAATAATTTTATGGTTGGGTCACAACATGAGGAACTGTATTTAAAGGGCCAGAGGTTGAGAACCACTGTGAGTGTGTCTTCATTGAGTTGTGCCTTCATTTTTAGAGGTTGATGCGTTACATTGGCTTCTGTAGTCACTAGCATAGCCTTTAGACTCTACAGTGTAAATGGCAAAAAGGGTAGAAGGTCATAGGACTTTTGATGTTGTTGCTGCTTTCCAATTTTAACACTCAACTGGTCTACAGTGGTAAACAAGGCATCAGCCTCTGTGAGTCCCACTTTCCACATGAGTAAAATAAAGAGTAGCAGGTGCCTAGCACAGTGTCTGGTGCTTAGTGGGTACTGGTTAAATGCCTTCATTTATATCAGAGAGTGATGCTCGGTTCTGGCTGCCCATTAGAATCTCCTGGGAAGCTTTCAAAACCCTGAAGCCTGGCCTGTCCATTAGACCAATTATATGAAAATTTCCAGGTCTGAGACCTGGCAGTAGCATTTAAAATAATCCCACGACACATTCCACGCTAGGTGATTCCAATATGTATACAAGCCTGATAACCAGTAATTTAAAAAGAGGTTTACAGCCCTGACCGGTTTGGCTCAGTGGATAGAGTGTTGGCCTGGGGACTGAAGGGTCCCAGGTTCGATTCCGGTCAAGGGCATGTACCTTGGCTGCAGGCACATCCCCGGTGGGTGTGGGGGAGGCGGCTGATGGATGTTTCTCTCTCATCCATGTTTCTAACTCTCTGTCCCTCTCCTTCCTCTCTGTAAAAACTCAATGAAATATGTTTTTAAAAAAAAAGGTTTACATTAGCTGGGTGCTTGTTTTATACTTAATAAAGGATCAAAGGCTCCATTTTTAAAAGTGTACTCAAGGACCCAGAATTTAAACTTGGACCACAGTCCTCATAAATTATTTCATCCAATGTCCAAAGATTGCCTATTCCTATAAGCTCATCTAAAATAAAAAATGACCCATAAAATGTTCTTTATTTGGTCAAGGAGAAGTACATGTGAAACATTCACTTTAACAACATGTATTGAATATTTTTCAGATACTGGGAGCTGTGCTAAACCAAAAGTCTCTATCTTCAAAAAGTAATCTCTAACATCCAAAGGCATGCCACAAATAAAAAGCAATGCTTTGTAAAGCAAAATAAAATGCAATGCAATGCAATAAACTTCCTTCCCTTAGTGGTTCTCAACCTTAGACAGTGGTTCTCAACCTTCTGGCCCTTTAAATACAGTTCCTCACGTTGTGACCCAACCATAAAATTATTTTCGTTGCTACTTCATAACTGTCATGTTGCTACTGTTATGAATCATAATGTAAATATCTGATGTGCAGGAGGGTCTTAGGCGACCCCTGTGAAAGGGCCGTTCGACCACCAAAGGGGTTGCAACCCACAGGTTGAGAACCGCTGCCTTAGAAGTTGATACCTTAAGTACACACCCTGCCCAGTTAATTATCTCCTGAATATCAGCTCTTCTTCTGTCTGACTTGAGGGCCTACGAGGAACCGCAGTTGAGAACAGGAAGTTTGTAATGATGTGGGCGGTTTACTGGAAAATTCTCTGCTGAGAAAATAATTTCAATGGTCAACATGACAAAAATACATTAGGCTGACAAAAGATCAAACAAGCTTTGTTCTTAGTGAGGCACCGTCTTTTTAATCTAAAAAAAGTTATGTGTGTACATTCCTGAATTTCTTCCTCATTTTGATGATACTCTTGGCACACTCTGGATATGATATGTGCTTCTGTTTTCCTTTGTTCTTCACTCTATTGGTTGTTCACATTCTGGAAAAGAGATATAAGCTTAGTATGGAAATGTATGAAAGGGGATCCAATTCAAGGGAGGCTCCTCTCAAATCTTCGTCTTTAAGCCTCTGCTGTGAGGTTCATGTGCAGCATCTCCTGTCTGGTTCCACATCCTGTTCTTTCCCCCCTACTCTCTGGATCCCCACTATCACAGTCTGTGCTTGAGGGAAGATTATCCCAAATCTTGTTTTCTGATGGCCCATTCAACCAATACTACCCTCAAAGAATTGTGCCTTAGCCGGTTTGGCTCAGTGGATAGAGCATTGGCCCCTGGGACTGAAGGGTCTTGGATTTGATTCGGGTCAAGGGCACGTACCTCGGTTGCAGACTCAGTCCCTGGCCCAGATCTGGGCGAATGCGGGAGGCAACCAATCAATGTGTCTCTCTCTGCCTCTCCCCTCCCTTCCACTCTCTAAAAATCAATGGAAAAAATATTCTTGGATGAGAATTAACCAACCAACCAACAAACAAACAAACAAAAAATTAGGAATTGGAGAGATGTGGGCCAAAGGATACAATTTTCAGTTAAAGAAGAATAAGTTCTGAGGCTTAACAACAACAACAACACAAAAAAAGAATTGAAACTGGGATCCCACACTAATGGCCTGTCTAATGAGAAAAGATTTAGAGCCAGAAGGCCAAGGTTCAGATCTAGCTTTATTCTTTCCTCCTATGTGAGACCAAGTAAGCATATAACTTCTTTGAACTTTCATTTTCTCATTTATAAAATGAGAGATACTAATATGACCTGCCTTGCAGAATTATTGTAGATTTAGTCAACTATGTGAGCTTACATCATGTACAAATGGCCAACGCTATTTTGTAACACTCTGAACCTGTTTTATTTTTTATTCTTTTAAAGTTTGGAAGCATTTCACTTTTAATATGAAAAAAAATTTTAAACAATGACTTAAAAGAACTAACTAAACTTTTTCTACAAACTTCAGCTTGCAAACCTCCCAGCACACACCTTAGTGCAACCCTGCCCTTTCTAATAGGTAACCCTGAATACTCCCAGAAGAAAGTCAGATTTCAAAACACTTTACTTTGTTCTCTTCTCTTTTCCCAGGTAATTTATTACAGGGATCTGTCTGGGCTCACAGTGAAGCCTGCTGGCTCTGCAGGGGGTGACAGGGGCAGAAACGGATCTTGCCTTTAAACAAAACTTAAGAAAGGGCAGAGAGTTGGCCTTTGGCTGTGAGACCTCTGAGTGCTGACCTCCCTGCCCACACACGGGGAGCACTGTTCAGGGTTTGACCTGAGTCTCCCCTGTCAGCGAAGGGACCCAGCACACACAGCAGCTGGGATCCAGATCAGTGCTTCCCAGGGGGCAATAAAAGCAAAGGCCACCACAAAAACAAGGAGAAATGGCTTCCCAGGTACTCTTCCATGGAGAAGAATAGAAACTGCAAACAATATTTTCATCATTAGTTATAAAGTGTTCATGATGCTCCAGGGAGATAAAAGGTGAAGAACTCTCCGCCCTCCCACCCTACCCACCATGATCTACCCATCATCTCATATAAATTCCCCAAAGAATGTATCTGCCTCTGAAATGTGGAAGAAGCAGTATTCTCTATCCTTGTCTTCTACTGAGGAGTTAAGGGAAGGCAGTAATATTTATTGAGCTTCTGGCATATGTCAAGGCTTTTACATAGACAGTATTTAATCTTCGTTATGACACTTTGGGGATGCTATTCTTTTTTTTAATTAAATCTTTATTGTTCAGATTATTACAGTTGTTCCTCTTTCCCCCCCCCCCCCATAGCTCCCCTCCACCCGGTTCCCACCCCACCCTCTGCCCTTAGCCCCCCCCCCCACTGTCCTCATCCATAGGTGTACGATTTTTGTCCAGTCTCTTCCTGCACCCCCCACACCCCTTTCCCCTAGAGAATTGTCAGTCCACTCCCTTTCTATTCCCCTGATTCTATTATATTCACCAGTTTATTCTGTTCATCAGATTTTTTATTCACTTGATTTTTAGATTCACTTGTTGATAGATATGTACTTGTTGTTCATAATTTTTATCTTTGCCTTTTTCTTCTTCGTCGTCTTCTTAAAGGATACCTTTCAGCATTTCATATAATCCTGGTTTGGTGGTGATGAACTCCTTTAGCTTTTTCTTATCTGTGAAGCTCTTTATCTGACCTTCAATTCTGAATGATAGCTTTGCTGGGTAAAGTAATCTTGGTTGTAGGTTCTTGCTATTTATCACTTTGAATATTTCTTGCCACTCCCTTCTGGCCTGCAAAGTTTCTGTTGAGAAATCAGCTGACAATCTTATGGGTACTCCCTTGTAGGTAACTAACTGTTTTTCTCTTGCTGCTTTTAAGATTCTCTCTTTGTCTTTTGCTCTTGGCATTTTAATGATGATGTGTCTTGGTGTGGTCCTCTTTGGATTCCTATTGTTTGGGGTTCTCTGTGCTTCCTGGACTTGTAAGTCTATTTCTTTCACAGGTAGGGGAAGTTTTCTGTCATTATTTCTTCAAATAGGTTTTCAATATCTTGCTCTCTCTCTTCTTCTGGCACTCCTATAATTCGGATGTTGGTTTGCTTGAAGTTGTCCCAGAGGCTCCTTACACATCTTCATATTTTTGGATTCTTTTTTCTTTTTGCTTTTCCAGTTGGGTGTTTTTTGCTTCTTCGTATTTCAGATCTTTGACTTGATTCTTGCTATCCTCTAGTCTGCTGTTGGAAGTCTGTATAATATTCTTTATTTCAGTCAGTGTATGCTTAATTTCTAGTTGGTCCTTTTTCATATCCTCTAGGGTCTCACTAGATTTCTTGAGGATCTCACTACATTTATCGGCGGTTTCTAGAAAATTCTTGAAAAGCCTTATAACCGTGGTTTTGAACTCTATATCCAGTAGTTTGCTTTCCTCCATTTCTGTCATTTGTGACCTGTTTCTTTGTCTCCACATTTTGGCTGCTTCTCTGTGTTGATAGGGTGGCTTTCTGTGCTAGGTGTCCTATAGGGCCCAGTAGCTCAGCCTCCCCAATTATCTGAGGTGGACACTCTTGGTGCACCCCTTTGTGGGCTATGTGCACAGTCTTGTTGTAGTTAAGCCTTGATTGTAGTTGGTATCACTGGGAGGAATTGACCTCCAGGCCAATTGGCTTTGAGAATCAGCTGTGTCTGCAGTGGGAGAACTTCTGTGCTGGAGACACCCTTATGGGGCAAGATTTGCTTCAGTGGGGCTTTGGTGCTCACTGAGTCTGCCCCCTGAGTGTGTCCCTCATGGATCTGAGGAGTTGTAATCTGGATGGTCCCACTGGGTGGTGACCACTGGGTACACTGGCACTTGGATCTCTAAGGAGATGCTAATTTAGCCTCTGCCTGAGGCTACCCAGCAGGAGCTACGGAGAGATCTGCAGATTCCTCTTCTTTGTTTGGGGTTTGGAGGTGCCCAGATGAGGCCCAGCTGTGAAGCAGTGCAAGCTGCTGTGGAGCCTTGGGCCTTCTTTTGGATGTTCTGGGTCTCTCTCACCCAGCTGCAGTTTGTTAGGTAATTTTAGATTGCAAAGGGCCAGGTCATTCATATGCAAAAGCCTCTGCACACATCTTGGGTGGGGTGAGGTCTCAGGGGATCAACAGGCGGAGCAAGCAGCTATGGCTGCTCCTCAGTCCTGCCCTAAGAGGCCCCGGGTCTCAGTGTCCCGCGGTAATTGGTAATCGCTGTAAGCACCTCTGAGAGAAAGCCACCCTAGAGTTCCGCCCGATGCCAGACAGTCCAGTTTCTCCCCATATGAGTCTGGGTCCCCAAAGACTATCCCAGAACTGGAGTTCAGAGCGGAAGCATGTGTCTCTCTCCCGATTGAAAAAGACAACCGCGTCCTCAGTTGCCAGCCCTTTCTGCGTGCGCCTCCGTACCTCTGCACTTTACTTCTGCACCTCCTCTGAGTTTCAGTGTGCTTTTTTTCTTTCCTTCTAGTTGTAGAATTTCCACTCAGCCAGCCTTCCTGTGGTTCTGGATGATGTCCATTTTGTCTTTTAGTTGTATTTTTGAAGTGGTTGTGCAAGGCAGCAATTTCAGGTGTTTACCTATGCCACCATCTTGGTTTCTCCCGGGGATGTTATTCTTATGGCTATTGATGTAGAGACCAAGGGTCAGAATGATTAAGGAATTTATTCAAGCCCTGGCCGGTGTGGCTCAGTTGGTTGGGCGTTGTCCCATGCACTAAAAGGATGCTGGTTCGAAGGACTTGTATGCACCCATATAAGCACAACCAACAGACCCAAGACACTGGGGGAGAGGGGAACAGGGCAAGTGCCGGGGGGTAGGGGAGGTCAGTGGGGGAAAAAAAAACAGAGACATATGTACTACTACTACTAATACCTTAAACAATAAAATTTTTTTTAAAAAGGTTGCTGGTTGGATTCCAGTCAGGCACAAACCTGGGTTGTGGGCTCACTTGATTCCAGGTAGGGGTCGTGAAGGAGGCAGTGGATGAATGTTTTTCTCTCTCTCCCTCTCCCTTCCTCTCTTTCTAAAACTCAATAAAAAATCTTTTTTTAAAAATGTATTCAATATCATGTAGCAAATAATTGTTTAAAAAAAACACACACAGCACTTTAATCCTAATCTACCTCATTTTTCCCATTAATTCATTTTCTAAAACATGAGTGGAGAGAAGTATAGCATGAATTATCACTATAGTTCTTCAATTGGTGAAACAGCAAAAAATATTGAGCCTATTTTAAAAGCAATCAATCATTCCTAGTTGTTTCCTCCTAAAAGGCAATGTTGACTAGTAAAAATCCCTAAAAAATGAAGCCCTGCTGGTATTTGAAAGTGACCACATTTTTCAGTGGGTGTCAATGGGTCAAACTCTGACATTCCATTGAAATCCCCGGGAAGGCTAGAAAATATTTCCATTTCTCTAACCATAAGACTTGTCGGGGGGAAAAATACAGCCTTTCATTAGGAAATGAACACACAATCATTCTTGGCTCGTGAACATGTCAGTTATGACGTGTGTCTTAAGCAATTTACTGCCAGTAACTGGAGTTAGCAAATGATTACTCAAATATGATAGCATGTTCATTCTACTATATTTTCTACATTTTTTGTGTTTGAATATTTATATGAATAAAAAAATATTTGTTGTTTCTTTTTCATTTTTCCCATTTTTATTAAAGCATAACTTATATACAGTGACATGACAGACATTAAGTATACGGTTCGATGAGTTTCAACAGTTGCATACATTTGTGTAACCCATACCTCATCATGATACAGTATACTGCCATAACCCCCAAAATATCCCCTAAGTCCCATCCCAGTCAATCTCCACCTGCCCCCACCTCCACAGGCAACCACTGTCCTGATTTCTTTTGCCATTGATTGGTTTTGGCGATTTCAGAACTTCACATGAATGGCACCATACAGGATGTACCTTTTTGTATCTCGCTTCTTTCACTCAGTATAATGATACTGAGGCCCATGCATGTGTTTTGTATATCAGAAGCTGTTTTTTGCTGAGTAATATTGCTTATTCATTCTCCTGCTGATGGAGTTGTTTCTAGTTTATTGCTATTCTAGTTGTTGAGGCCAAGACTGGGAAAAGAGAAAAGAACAAGTTAAAATTTTTTGAAATCTGATTTTCTTTCTGGAGTATTCAGTGTTATGAATAAAGCTGCTATGAACATCCATACACAAGTCTTTCCTATGTCCAATGTTTTCATTTCTCCAGGTAAATACCTAAAAAGGCATTTGCTGGGTTATAGGGGAGGTGCGTATTTAACTTTATGAGAAACTGCCAGACCAATTTTCAGAGCAGTTGCACAGTCTCCCATTCCTGCCAGTCATAGATGAGCGTTCTCGTTTCTACATCCTTGCCAACGTGCAGTGCTATCAGTGGTGGCATCTCACTGTGGCTTTTGTTTGCATCTCCTGGATGACGAGGGTGCTGAACACACTTTTCATGTGCTTATTGGCATAGTCTCCTTTATGAAGTGCCTGTTCCAATCTTTTGCTCAATTTATTTGTTTCTTTAACTTAAAAGTCATGTAATCTCAATAGCCAAAGATAACCATCATTAACATTTTAGGCTCTTTTCAAGCTTCTACACAGCAAAAGAAACCATCAACAAAACAACAAGAAAACCCACTTAATGGGAAAACATATTTGCCAACGTCATATCTGATAAGGGCCTAATCTCCAAAATTTATAGGGAACTCATACAACTTAACAAAAAGAAGATAAACAATCCAATCAAAAAATGGGCAAAGGAGCTAAATAGACACCTCTCAAAAGAGGACATTCAGAAAGCCAAGAGACATATGAAAACATGCTCAAAGTCACTAATCATCCGAGAGATGCAAATCAAAACAACAATGAGGTACCATCTCACACCTGTCAGAATGGCCATCATCAACAAATCAACAAACGACAAGTGCTGGAGAGGATGTGGAGAAAAGGGAACCCTCCTGCACTGCTGGTGGGAATGCAGACTGGTGCAGCCACTATGGAAGACAGTATGGAGTTTCCTCAAAAAATTGGAAATGGAACTCCCATTTGACCCTGTTATCCCACTTCTAGGAATATATCCCAAGGAACCAGAAACACCAATTAGAAAGGATATATGCACCCCTATGTTCATAGCAGCACAATTCACCATAGCTAAGATCTGGAAACAGCTTAAGTGCCCATCAGTAGATGAATGGATTAGAAAACTTTGGTACATCTACACGATGGAATACTATGCTGCTATAAAAAAGAAGGAACTCATACCATTTGCAACAGCATGGATGGAACTGGAGAGCATTATGCTAAGTGAAATAAGCCAGTCAATGAAGGAAAAACACCACATGATCTCACTCATTCATAGATAATAAAGACCATTACAAACTTTTGAATAATAATAGATACAGAGGCAGAGTTGCCTCAAACTGATTGTCAAACTGCAGTGGGAAAGCCAGGGAGGGTTGGGGGACAGGAGGGAGGGGAGTAAGAGATCAACCGAAGGACTTGTATGCATCTATATAAGCATAACTAATGGACATAAGACACTGGGGGGTAAGGGAGGGCAGGGGTTTGTCAAGGGGGGGGGGGGGGATAAAAAGGGCACTTATGTAATACCCTTTGTAATACTTTTAGCAAAAATTAAAAAAAAAATAAAAAAAATAAAAAACATTTTAGGCTTTTTTCTACAAATATACTTGTTTACCCAAATATATTCTTTACAAAAATGGGTTGACATTGTATAAACTGTTCTGTAATCTCTTTTTAAACAGTTGGTCATGAAAATCTTTCCCTATCAATAAATACACTTCTATGCCATCTTTTTTCTTTCACATGGATGGTCATTGCAGCTTTATTCGTAATAGCCCAAACAGGTTACTGACCAAATGTCGAATTTCACCTGGTGAGTGAATAAACAAGATGTAGTGTGTATCTGTACAATGGAACACTACTCAGCAAAAAAGAAACAAACTACAGATAAACACAACATACATACAAAACCATTATGCTGAGTGAAGAAAGGCAGACCCAAAAGTGTAAATACAAATTATAGTGGAAATGAAAATATAGTGACAAAAAAGCACGTGAGGCTGAGGGATGTCCTACCCAGAGGCATGGAACTTTTTAGGAAGATGAAAGTGTTATATAAACTGACTGTAGTTAGTTTTCCTGGTATATGCATGTGTCAGAAATCATCAAATTGTGTTTTATTTTTATTTTTTATTGATTTCAGAGAGGGAGAGAGAGAGAGAGAGAGAGAGAGAGAGAGAGAGAGAGAGAAGAAACATCGACGAGAGAGGGCATCATTGATCAGCTGCCTCCTGCACATCCCCTACTGGAGATTGAGCCCACAACCTGGGCATGTGCCCTGACCGGGAATTGACTGTGACCTCCTGGCTCATAGGTCAACACTCAACCACTGAGCAACACCAGCTGGACTCAAATTGTATATTTTAACCGGATGCCTGCTGCGGTCAACTTTTAACTCAATAAAATTAATTGCCACAAAAAGTATTGTTGAAGAGATGCAATATAGGAAGCTGCCTAGTGGGGAAGCATGGCCAACACAATTGAAGGAAAGAAAAGAATTATGGTAAGAAGCCTGGAAGGATAGGACGTTGAGATAAGAATATAGTTTAGAGCTCAGAAAAGAAAATTTTTTAAATATATTTTTATTGATTTCAGAGAGAAAGGGAGAGGGAAAGAAAGATAGAAAATCAATGATGAGAGTAAATCATTGATCAGCCACCCCCATATGCCCCCCCACTGGGAATCAAGCCCGCAACCTGGGCATGTGCCTGAACCAGGAATCAAACCATGACCTCCTGGTTCACAGGTCAATGCCCAACCACTGGGCAACACTGGCTGGGCAGGAAAAAAA
The DNA here is from genome assembly GCF_028538775.1 of Myotis yumanensis. Taxonomy (NCBI): domain Eukaryota; kingdom Metazoa; phylum Chordata; class Mammalia; order Chiroptera; family Vespertilionidae; genus Myotis; species Myotis yumanensis. Next base: position 76,700,835 of record NW_027223757.1, read on the forward strand.
AATTTTTAAGTCAGGGCTCTTAGTTAAACCCCACTAAGTAGTGTAGACCAAAAGGGTGAATCATTGCCTCATAGCATACAGAAAAAGTTGAACCACTGGAATGAGAGTCTCAAGTAGAGCCAGGACTTCATCTCCAGTTCTGTGATCTCCCCTGCTGGGTTAGGGTACCTCCTTATAACCTCACGGGGGTGGAGGTCTGGGCTTCCTACTTGGCCTTTTAGAGATAGGGTTACGGTTTTTTCTGTGATGTTTGGCTGGAATAGAATAGTTATTGTCTAACAGTTTTATTTCTTTTTAGGTTGCCCCTTTTTGGTCCTTTAGCTAGAGCCAGCAGGCCTTTCTGGGAGCATGGGCACACCCATTGGCATTTCCAGGTTGCTGGCTTCACCAGCATCCAGCCTGGGATATGGAGGCAAGAAGAGAACCCAGGAACTCACCATCTGTTCCTCAGTAGCTGGTCTGTCTTCTCTCCACCTTTCAGAATCTTCTGATCTCTCTATATAAAGTCCAGAGTTTTAGCTGTACATAGCCGAAATAAGGGGAAAGTGTATCTACTTCATCCTTGTGGAAACAGAAGTCTTCTTGACTACTTTTTATAATCGATTTGTTTGTCTTTTTATCATTAAGTCATAGGAGTTGTTTATTTATTCTGGATACAAGTCCTGTGTCAGACATGTATGTTGTGACTGTTTTCTCCCATATATAGTTTGCTTATCCAATGTCCTAACAGTTTTTTGATGAACAAAAGTTTTAATTTTTCGTAAGTCCATTTTATCAATTTGTTGCTTTCATGATTAGTCCTCTGTGGGTCCTGACAAAGAAATATTTGCCTACATCTAAGTTGTAAAATACCCTCCCCCTTTTTTAGAGGCTTTATGGTTTCTGCTTTTACATTAAAACTATGATCCATCTCAAATTAATTATGTTTTCTTGTTTTAATATATTTTTATTGTTGATAGTATTACAGATATTCCCCCCCCTTACCCTCCTCCTCCCAGCCCTTACCAACACCCCCCTAGATATTCACTACCCTATTGCCCATGTCCATGGGCTCAAATTAATTTTTGTGTTTGGTGTGAGATGAATTGCAATTGATATTTTTCTGCATAGTTAACCAGTTGTTTCATCACTGTTTGATGGAAATACTTTCTTTCTCCACTGAGTTTCCTTTGTACCTTAGTCAAAAATCAATATGTGTGGGTCTACTTTTGTACTATATTCTAATCCAGTAATCTGTTTGTATTTATGCCAATACCATACTCTCTTGATTACCATAGCGTTATAGCAATCTTAAAGTAGTGTACATCCGCTAAATTCGATTTTTTTTCAGAATTACTTCACCTATTTTAAGCCCTTTAAAATTTTTATAGTCTATTTGTTAATTTCTACAAAAAATCTTCTGGTATTCTGATTTGGATTGTGTCAGATCTTTAGATCAGTTCTTGGAGAATTGACATCATAAGAAATAGTCTTTTCATTTGTTCATCTTTGATTCTCAGCAATATCTTGTAGTTTTCAGGGTATATATTTCATATGTATTTTATTAAGTGCATACTTAAGTATTTTGGATTTTTTATATTATTCTAAATGATACTGAGTTTAATTTTTCAAATGTTTATTTCCTAATATGTAGAGATACAATTGAGTTTTGTATATTCACCTTATATCCTGAAACCTTCCTAAACTTACTTACTAGCTCCAGTAGCTTTTGTTAAGTTGTTTAAGATTTTCTAAGTACATAATCATGTCATCTGCCAGTAAGGACAGTTTTATTCCTTCCTTTACAATTTTATGCCTTTTATTTCTTTTTCTTGTCTTATTACATGATTGAAGACAAGACTGGTAAAAGTATCTAAACCTTTACTAGGAGAGGTGAGTGTGCATATTTATTCTGATCTTGATCTTATGGAGAAATGTTTTAATCTTTCACCATTAAGTATGTTGTTGGCTATAGACATCTTTTATAAAGTTGAAGAAGTTTCCTTTTATTGTGTATGCTGAGAGGTTTTATCATGAATGAGTGCTGAATTTTGTCAGATGCATGTATGGAGCTGATCACATGATTTTTCTTCTTATTCTGTTATTCGAATTAATTTGTTTTCAAGTGTTAAACTAACATTACAATATTCAAATAAAACCCATTTGATCATGAGGATCATTCAAACTGCTGGGTTCAATTTGCTAAAATTACATCTATGCTCATGATAATATTGGTCAGTAGTTCTCCTTTTTGTATTTTTATGGGTTTGGATCAGAGTAACTGTGGTCTCATAAAACGCATTTGTAAGTGTTCCCCCTCCTCTGTTTTCTAAAAAGTGGTGTGTAGGATTATTATTTCTTCTTTACATGATTGAGATAATTAATCAGTGATGTCTTTTTTGTGTGTATGCAGGAATTTTCCCTTCTTGCAGGAATTACAGTCCTCCCTGATGGTTGCCCAGGGCCTAAAAACAGTTGCTTTATGTGTTTTACCTAGTTTTTTAGTTGTATCTAGTGGTAAGGCTGTGTGGCACCAGTTATTCTATTATGGCCAGGAAAGAAATATCTAGTAAGAAGTTTGTTTAAATAGAATTTATTATTAAGATTCTAAATTCAATAGATTTATATTCCCTCAATATTGAATCTACTTCAGTAGGTTGTACTAATTGCATTTCTATTGGACCTACACCCAAATTAAATATTAATGTAATCACTATAATTCAATATTAGCAAAGATTAGTACAATGAGCAGCAGTCTAGATCAAATAATTAATAGCATTACTTGTATGTACTTCAATTCTGATATGCTCTCTTGTATGAAATACAAAGTAGTGAAGTTACAGGTAGAGTTATTCTGCATAACTCTGACATGCTCCAAGAGGGTATGTTCCATTTCATCCATTACGCTTATTATAAGAGATGAGAAGTTTGAAAGCCTTACATTTTTCAGAAGGGTTATTGCATAAACGTGCCAAACTTTTCTAATAAAAAATGCGCATATGATCCTGATATCTTGGCAGAAATGAGGTATTTTCCAGTAGGGGATACAAGAGCTTTGCCATTGCATCTGTGCCTTCTGTACAGCTTCATCCTGTTGCTTCTTGTCGTGGGATTAGACCATGTAGAAAACAGTCATTCTCCAAAGTGACACAGAATATCCAGGTTAAGTGGGGGAATTATTAGGCTCATCTCTCTCTGCATAAGAACCCATCTTGGAAACTAACACTTTGCTTATCAGGACTGCTCTGGGCCTAAACTACTTTCTTCGACAAACAACCAAATTACTTAAACTTCCTTTTTGGAATTAAGTGGGAATATTAAGCAAATGATGAAGTAGAATTGAAAACCACAGGGCATGTGCTTCTTGGGTAGGTGAAATAGTTTGGCCTATGCTCCCTTGAAGCACCCCACCCCACCCTTCGGACCACCCAAGATCGGAAAGCTGCATCCCACTCCTGGGTTCAAAGGGGGACCTCCTCAGAGCTAGGGATTACCATGGCTATCCCAGTGTCAACTTCGAAGCAGGAATAGATTTTTAAAAAACAAACAAAACACTCCTCCTGGCATTACAGATTGTTATATTGACACTGTAATTAAGGGTAAGTTACATCCTTTGAAAAATCTTAAATGATATTACAATGTAGAGGACATGTAAAAACATGCCAGCTGATTAGCACTGGGAAAAACTGTGGTTTTTTTTTTAAAACATTATAGCCCTAGCAGGTTTGGCTCAGTGGATAGAGTGTCAACCTGCGGACCCAGGTTTGATTCCTGTCAAGGGCATGTACCTCGGTTGCAGTCTCCTCCCTGGGCCTGGCCCTGGCCTGGGTCAGGGTTCATGCAGGAGGCAACCAATCAATGTGTTTCTCTCACACTGATGTTTCTCTCTGTCTTTCCCTCTCTTTTCTACTCTTCCTGAAGATCAATGGAAAAATATCCTTGGGTGAGGATTAATAACAACAACAAAAAAAACCACAGCAACATTATAACATGACTAGAGGCCTGGTGCACAAAATTCATACATGGGTACAGTCCCTAGGTCTGGCCTGCGATCAGGGCCATCTTCCCCAGCTGCCTACAGCCGGCCCCGCCCCCTGCCACCACCCACCCCTCGGTTCCCCGTTCACCAACAGGTGATCATTGCCTGATGGCCAGGGAAGGGACCAAGAGGTTGGCTGTTCCCGCCTGCTCACCATCCCCACCCCTGCTGCAGGTGGCCATCCGGCTCAGGCGATTGGAGCCTGCTGGCCGGGGAAAAGAACCAAGAGGTGGTCAGTGCGCCTAAGGTCGTTCTGCCATTAGGGTCAATTTGCATATTACCCTTTTATTATATAGGATAGAGTCCTGATGCATGGGTGGGGGCCGGCTGGCCTGCCCTAAAAGGGGCCCCAGATTGGGGTGGGGGTCCTCGCTGGGGGGTGGGGCCAGCCTGGGCGAAGGGCCGAGGGTGGTTTGCAGGCCAGCCACGCCCCTGGCTTTGTCAGGAAGGACATCCAGAAGATGTCTGGTCTATCCAGTGTAAATAGAATATTACCCTTTTATTAATATAGATAAACAAGTTAATATGTTTCTTTATGACAACACTGGTGAATTTTAGCTATGATTACTCTAGATCTTTTCCTAGCATTGAACAGTAGAGGGTCAAAGAATCTTGTTAATCTCTACCTACAAATTCACAATAGAAGAAATTGATAGTTTATTTAATGCAGTGGGTGGAGCTCCAGTTGTGCAATTGGTTAGCGCGCGGGTACTTATAATGCAGTGGGTAACTAATCCACGATGCTTCAAAATCACCAGGGAG